>NC_083329.1:45309523-46039523 GCF_963455315.2 Globicephala melas | reverse complement strand
TCTTAATGTAAGGGGGGACAGTCCCATTTCATAGCATGAGACTTAGCTCTGGGCGTCTCTCAAAGATGACCCATGCCATGGTTTTTTGGGTTGATGAGGCCTTCAAAGGTGGCCCAGGAGAGGGACAGGAAGGTGATGGGGTGAATAACTCTCCTTCCCTCCAGACTTTTGGGCCAAGATGGAAACCCCAGGGGTCTCACCACGGAGCAGACTCTGGTACCCATGAGTACCATTGGGACCTGTCGCCAAAGAAGCCAGGACAAAACAGCCCCGCTGGCGGGACTCCAGAGGCACTCTCCAGAGACCAGGGAGCTGTGGGTCTCGCTTCCTTTCCTGAGTCCGAGAGGAGGCCCTGGGCAGCAGGCTTCTTCCTCGCTCTTTGGAGAGTTTTCCATGGGGGCTGAGGCTGGGAGAAGCAAAGGGGGGAGGGCACGGCGGGCTTGAGCACTCGGGACCCTCATACACTCTTCTCACCCTCGCTCTGTTCCTTGCTGGGAGGGGTCTTGTCCTGGCTGCCGTCGGGGGGCGCCGGCTTGGCCGCAGGGCTGGGGCTGCTGCTGCTGGACGGCAGGAGGTTGGCCGACTGCAGGACGGCCTCCGAGTGCTCACGAGCTTTCATGCGCAGGGCTGCCACGCTGGCCGTGCGGTTAGTCTGACAGCCGTAGGGGGGGAGGAAGGAGAGCCCCATGGGGTCTGGGACACAGCAAGAGCACAGTGGGCCCCCTGGAAGAAGGAGAAACAACAGGCTGCCATCACTGTCCACATTTCGCTCTCTCAGACTTGGGTGAGGGCAAGGGGCTGATTGATCCTGTTTGGCTCCAAACACTAAAGGGAGAGGTAACAAGTGCTCAGGACCCCAAAGATGCACAGCTCAAGGGATCCAAGGGATTACCAGAGTATCAGGGAGAACCGACCAGTCTTGGCTCCCTTACCAACCAGCTGTGTGGCCTTAGACCAGTATCTTGACTTCTCTGAGCCCGGGCTTTTCCTTCTGTAAAATGAAATGATCCCCACCTCACAGGATCATTATGAGGATCCAGTGAAGCAATGCCACACACCACAAACTACGTGTCAAAGCACCCCTAAGAACTCACAAGGGCCCTGCAGGGATATTTTAAATTTTCAAAGGCAAGGGGAAGCCAGCCGCATCTGCCGGACACCGTGAAGCTGCTGGACGAGGCAGCTCACAGCTTCATCAGGAGATCTCACTGCACTCCCTTCAAGGATGTCATACATTTGTGAAGCTGGATTTTGCAAGTACCACACAAAAATCCACACGGAACATAAAATGAGGGGTGGTGGCATCCAACCTGATTCCGCGGTTAGAGAAGCCATGCAGAGCCCATTGGTGTAATCCCATTAGAAAGTAATGGTAGCTATTTAAGAATAAAAGAAAAATATTACTTTTCTTTCAATTTATAAGTGATATTTTTCAAATGGCTACTAAGTTGTTGGGACATAAACACTCACTGAGTTACTTGGACCTAACCATTTAATGAACAGAACTGGTAGGTATTTTTTATGGCCCAGGAGAGTCACGAAACATTAACCTGAGGTTCAAGGGACCCTCAGGGCACCGTGAGCTAAGGTTTGAGAAGCTCAGATGGCCTCAGTTTGGAAAGCACTCAGCACAGGTCCGATGTGTGAAATGGGACGTAGGAACAATTGCCTGGCCCCGAGCGTGCCGGCCAGCACTGCATAAACCACTCCAGGGACAGGGCCGGTGTTGAGGAGCCTCCCTTCTCACAGGTCACCCTCAACGGTGCATTTATTCAATGACTGGCCCATGAACACCTGGCACTGGTCTCGACCCTAGTGACCACTCAGCAGGAATAAGGCAGCAAGATCCCCGGCCTCACGGAGCACAGCTCCGGTGGAGAGGCACACCACAGCCCAGGCATCCCTCGTGCAAAGGCAGGCGGCAGTAAGTGCTATTTAAAACGGGAATGGAGTGTGATGCTTGGTAGATACCTGAGTGCAACGTCAGAGAAACAGACACGTGAAGGCCCAGGAGAGAGCACGACAGTTGGGGAGGAGACCAGTGCAATGGCACCGAAGTGGGGAGAGCACGGCTCAGAGAGCAGCAGGGCATTCCGAGTGACCAAAGCCAGAGGCTACAGGGGAGGAGGACAGCGGATGAGTCGGGGGCCGCCAGGGCCAGGCGGGACGCAGGGAGGGGAAGCCCCAGCGGGTTTGAGTAGCGTGTCTGGAGCTTCACTGCATCGGGGAGAGGATGGGGAGGCTACTGCAGTAACGCAGGCCCAGCTGATGGCGGCTTGGCCCAAGGTGACTAGAGGGGAGGTGATGAGAGGTGGCCAGATGCTGGGTTTATGCTCAAGGTTGGCACCTGTGCAAATTGTCCTTGGACTGCAGGTGGAGGCTGATGGAAAAGAAGGAATCACAGACTACACCTAGGTTAGGGCCTGAGCACCCGAATGAATGAATGAAGGTGCCATTTCCAAGATGGGGAAAAACAGAGAGAAAGGTGTGTGTGTGTATGTGTGTGTGTGTGTGCGCGCGCGTGCGTGTGTGTGTGTGTGTGCGTGTGTGTGTGCGCGTGCGTGCGTGTGCGTGTGTGTGTGTGTGAGGGGATATGGAGAGTCTGGCCATGGAATCCTGAGGTCCTGATGGCTATCCAAGTTCTGAGGGGACAGTTGAGCAATGCTGACACCACCACAAGCGCAGGTGTGGTGGCCGGAGTCACAGACCTGCACCCAGACTGGGTGGGTGGACACGGCTGCTGACATGACATAATTTGAGAGACTTCCTGAGTCTCTGGACAGGTCAAACGGTGCCCCATGCGCCACGTGTGATTCCTGCAGGAGATGAGCATCGCCACAGCCTCCGCCCCCAGCTGGCTCCGGAGCCCCATCCCACCAGGGCAGCAGGAGACGGTGCACCGTGGCCCTGCCAAGGACAGTTAGCTGGGAGTCAGTGCCTGTCCCGGAGGCCTAAGACCTGGGAGGGGCCGGCAAAGCCAGCCCTCCAGGCTCCACCCACCCCTTGGCTCTTCTGAAAGTGCAGCACCAGCTTTGGAAGAAGCAGCATCGCAAATAGGGAGTATTTTGGGACCAAAATCCGTATTTGTTGAATGAATCCAAGTTCCTCCCTGTGACCTTCAAGCCCTTGAGTGCTGGGGCCCCCACTGCCCTCTCGTCCTCCTTCTCATGTGCCGCCCAGGCCTCCTTTCAGATGCTCAAACCACCGTCACAGCAAAGCCCTACACAGGAGCTGTACTCGCTAGAGCAAACACGTGTAGGTACCAGGCACCGCGCTTGTAAGCACACCATGACTTCACGCATTGCAGCTTTGGAACAATCCTAGGGAGTTGGCTCTGTGATTATCCCCTTTTGCAGATGAGGAGACTGAGATTAAATAGTTAAGTGGCAGAGCCGGTCGTCACACCGGGCAGAGGGCCGGCTCCTTAACCAGCGTGTCCCTCCATCTGGAAAGAGGACACGTTCCTCCCCCTCCCTTGGGCCCTTGGCCGAGCTCTGCCTGGGAGTGAAGATACCCTCCCTCCGGCTTGGGGCTCCCTCTCTGTCCTTAGGGCTCCATTTGACCATCATGTCCTCGGGGGGCCCTTCGGGACCTCCTCATCCAGGACAGGATCCCCCGTTACGCTCCGTCAGAGCTTCACCCTCACATCTTCAGGCACTGGCCACAGGCGGTAAGTGGATCCTCAATGGTTTGTGACTGCTTTCTTGTCTACCTGCCCCTACAAACCCACAAGGGGGCAAGTACTTTTCTGCTTCATTCACTACTTTGTCCCCAACACCTAGCACAGTGCCTGGGACGGGCCAGGCCTATGGGAAACATCTGTGGCAGGAAGGAGGGAGGCAAGGGAGGGCCGCCCAGCCCCGGGGCTCACGTGTAGAATCAGCCTTCAGCTATGCCAGCAGCTGGGACGTTGCCACCCTCCTTTCCCGGGGACAGCCTTCCCTGTGCCGGAGCCAGGCTCCTTTCTCTCTCGAAGCACATTTGGGCATCTTTCTCTTCCTTTCCAAGCCTGTCAGAGGCAAAAGGAAGCTCACCCTTACCAGCACCTAGTGTGGCCTCTTGTCACCATTCTGGCCGTCCTGAGGGGAGGGCATCACTCAGCCCCATGTTCCAGGCAAGGAAACGAGACTCCAGTAACGGCCCAAGTTCTCACAGTTCATGACAGAAGTGGGACCAGAACCTTCCAGTGGCCTTTCCCTTCTCCTCTAGTCTAAGAGGAGGTTAACGCGCGGCCATCACTTCCTGCCTCAGTTTTGACGGAGGGGCCAGTACAGCAGGCAGCAGATGGCAAGATGAGCGCGAGCTGAATCACAAGTGCCCAGTTTACACAGGAAATCCCGAGAGCCCGTCCCACACCCCGCACCCCTGGCTGACTCTAGCCCGGTCATGTTTCCAGAGACAGCAGGAAACAAACAAAAAGTTACATGGGGTCAAACCCTGTTATCCTGATGGTCCCACTTCTCCCAGTGGCTCAAACAGACAGCCGCTCGCTGACAGCAGTCTCAGCCCCTGCGTGGGCTCGGTCCTGGCTGGGAACAGTGCCTGTGCCCTGAGCCTGGGGGGCCATCCCGAGGGCGAGGACCCTCCCTTCAGGGGAGGCCTTCCTCCCCTCCAAGTTCTTCCTGAGGGGAGCTCATGTGGGAAGAGAACAGAGCACAGTGAACCCTCTCAGCAGTGGGAGCTTGACTGAGGCTACGGGCTTTGGGGGACCTGCAGGGGCCACAGTCTCCAGGCCCAGGCCTGAGCAGCTGACCCCAAGTCAGGCCAGCCCGAGAGGGGCACAGACTCAATGTGCATGTCTCGGGCTGGTTCTTGTCCCCAGCAAGGCCTTGCTCTGATGTAACATCAAAGAAGGAGTTAACTAGTCTGTGACTCAGTGATGAGCATGTCACCTGCAAGATGAAGAAGTGCCACTTGGACAAGACAGAGCCTCCTGGATCCACAGCTGCACCTGCTAGGTCACACCTGCAGCAGGCAAGTCCCCGCAAAAGCCACCAATAACTAGCAATATATTCCTGGCCCACAAAACCCAGATTCAGAGGTAAAGAAATAAGTTAACTCACAGAATGGAGGCTGCAGGAGGGAGAGAGTCTGTGTGGCTCGACTAGTTCACCCCCTACACTAGACATGGGGAAACCAGGGACCAGATGAACCCAATGACTCTGGGAGACCCTGGTTTAAAACTGTAAGGGCTATGCATACAGTGGAATATTATTTGGCCTTAAAAAGGAAGGAAATTATGACACAGGTTACAACGTGGATGAACCTCAAGGACATTATGCTAGGTGAACTAAGCCAGTCAGAAAAAGACAAATTCTGTATGATTCCATTTGTATGAGGTACCTAGAGTAATCAGATTCATAGAGACAGAAAGTAGAATGGTGGTTGCCAGAGGCTGAGGGTATGGGAGTGAAGAGTTAAGGTGTAATGGGCACACAGTTCAGTTTGGGAAGATGACAGAGCTCTGGAGGTGGATGGTGGTGACGGTTTATAATGTATAATATATATAATATCAAGCACATGTAAAATAATAGGGACACATTCAACACTTCTGAACTATATGCTTAGACATGGTTAAGACAGAAAATTTTATCATGTGTGTATTTCACCACAATTAAAACGAAAACAAAACAAAATAAAATAAATTCTTAAAAACAAAACTAAGAGCTAAAAGAGAGTTCAGGTCAAGGTCATCGGGAAAATGAGGACCGCTCAAGGCTGGAACTCCTTCTTGCCCCTCCAGTGGGTGAGGACCCCCAAAGTGCCTCAGGCCACCCACACACATTCGTGAGAGGCACCCTCAACCGATCTCACCCACCCCATCTCTGGCCGAGGAAGTATCACGCAATTTGTACACCTCCCTTGAGCCCGGCCTCTGTCTCATGACTGCACTGTGCCCTTTGGGTGGGCATTTCTAAAGCAGGACAACAGACCGTGAGAGGTGCACCCAGGCCAACAAAAGTCTTTGGCATGAAGCCCCTCACAGACGTCACCCTCTTTCCTCATCAACACCCCAAGTCTGAACAACAGCTGAGTGTCCATCAAAGGGGGGCAATGCTCATAGGTGGACTCAAGAACATCTGAACAGCTACCTGGAGGAATGCTGAAAACTGAGCCACTGGGAGTCGCCTCCTCTCCACACTGCCCTGCCCTCCCTGGATGAGAACACGGAAGACGTGCCGACCCAGACGGCAGATGCCGGCAAGACTAAGAGAGGCCATCTGGACAGCAGACAAGATCAAAGGCGAACAAGGAGACAAATCTCATTCGATGATATTTATCAGGGAACGTGTGAAGTCTGTGCTCTGCACCCAAGGATCCACCTGTCGAGAGGGGCATGTGTCTCTGCAGTAGAGCACGTGGTCCATATGACTTCACAGTAAGTTCACTGTGACGCCATATTGTGTGGGTTGCCGAGGCAGAAGCTGCAGGAAAAGGGAGGGGAAAGTCATGGTCAGACCGTCAGGCCAGAGGGAGGGAGTTGGGGGGAAGAGGGAAAAGTGAAAGAACCGGGGCCGTTTAGGCACAGTGGGTATGAGGTAACTGCCTCTCTCTGGGGGGGGGTTGAATAGAAGCAGTGGGTGGAGTGAGAGAAAGAAGGGTTTTCTTTTCTTTACCGTCAGCGTGCTATGCATGTGTGGTGGGCTCTCTCTGGGAGGTGATGGGTTTCTGGTCATAATATCCTGAAGCTCCCTTGACAGGATGTTGTAGAAATCTTCATGCACAATATGGGCTATTGGACAAGTTTTTTAATCCCTTTCAACAAAAAAATGAGTGGTTTTAGAATGGGATGTGAATTACAAAGCTAAGTTTTCCTTCCAATTTTAACGTGTGTTCAGAATTTCAATTGATTTCAGTTGAACTTAAATTGTCCAACAAACAGCGTCTGCCTTAACCATTTTTAACACAGGAAAAAAAAAGTGATTCCTACAAATAGGATCCTTTTAGACCTAACTCTTGATTTCTCCATGATTTCACAGTACCAACAGCAGTACGAGATTTCTCCATGTGCCTCTGCCTAAAAAACTTCATCAACCTGGAGCACTACTGAAAACCAGTAGTAGCAAAATAGGGACGCAGCCTTTGCAATGTTCAGGGCAGCAGATGAACAGACAGTTACCGAGAAAAAAAAACAGACTCCAAAACGCATGCGCTTTTCCCATGAAAAGCAGTCTCAAAGCCCTCACCACGTGCTGAAAGACTCTTCCAAGTGCACTGCTAACATAAGTTGTTTGTCTTACAAGGCTGCTGCAAGCTTGAAAGCAAGCTTGAAAGGTAATAGCAGAAACATTAATGGGTAATATTGAGAAAAGAGACAAAAAATTATAAAACAGCCCCAAAAATTAACATGCACAGTAACCTGGGGCCATTTAGTACAAGGCAAGCAAAGTAGCACGTCTCAGGATGGCCGGAAGCCATCCGTCACCGGACAACAACAGGAACCATCACAAGAGATGACGTTTGAAAGGGCTTTGAAAACCGAACAAAGCTTGCGTCTATTAATGATGGGGCGACACAGAGTCGGCCGTGAGAGAGGCTCTGTCCTCCTCTTTATTATGTCAGGGTGGTGACAGACACTTTAGAAAATGTCTACCCCAAAACCAAGTCATAATTATCAAAATCCTATAAAACGAGAGTGGCGATAAGACATCTCTGGGGTCTGAAAGCCGGATACAGCCTGCTGAGGAGGAAGAAAGTGGGCTTTGAAGTCTGGCTCCTGACTCCACCGTTAACTAGTCATGGGACTTCTCACCAACTTTCCAAACTCCAGCTTCCTCATCTGTAAGAGGAGGTAATACACCTACCTTAGGAGAAATTCTATAAAGGACCTAGCACTAAGTCCTGCAACAATTATTATTTCCATGACCCCATACAAAATAAAGGGCAAGAATAAGTCACAATTCACAGCTTATTCAAGTTACGCATTCAATTCAGCGGCCGGCGAAGAACTCAGTTGCTCTGAGCATCCCCGGGAGGACACGAAGAATGAACAGTGCCTCGAGATGCGTGACTGTGCTGTGAGCATCCTCCACCCTGCGTATCCCTACACTGTTTTCACAGCTGTGTGGGTTCATTGGCAAAGCCTTTTCCATGAGACCAAATAGTAGAAACATTTATTCTGCCAATAGAATCTTGAGGAGTAAGCCAAACAAACTTTAAAAGTCTCATCTTTTAATAACCAGATTTCCAGACTTGGGGCTCTAGTTTTCTTTTCTTTTTTTTTCTTTTCTTTTTTTAATCTATCAAAAAGCTACAATCACCAATGGGCTAAAAATTAAATTAGCTACAAAGGAAGTCATCCCCATGTGGCACATAGCACCAAAAAACTATGAATAACCTGACCGCCCGATACGAGAGAGTTGATTGAATAAGTTATAATTGCCATGTTGAACGCACTGAAGCTATGACAAAATTATGTTGTAGGAGGATATTTGGTGCCATAAAAAAAAAATAATAAAATATTAAGTTTAAAAAGTAGGTTAAGAAACAGTAAGTCAAAATGATCCCTTTTTGGTGTAGGTGTATATATTTATATACATACATATACATATATACACAATACATACATATATTTGCATAGTACATACGTATATATGCATACGTGCAGCCATACACCATATCCATATGTGGTCACAAGTATGTATAATATACAATTTTATTTAGCAACAGAAAATATTTATAAATTTAAACTTTTTAATTAAAATTTAAAAATTCTAAATAAGTTCTAAACTAAATATTTTTTTTTTCTTTTGGCTGTGTGGCTTGCAGGATCTTAGTTCCCCGACCAGGGATTGAACCCAGGCCCCCGGCAGCGGAAGCACCGAGTCCTAACCACTGGACCGCCAGGGAATTCCCTAAAATACATACATTTATTAGCGATATATATTTATAAATGGGAAGAAAGCAAACGTACCAGTAGCAAATATTCATAGTGGTTGATTCTGGATGCTAAGATTACAAATGATTTTTATAGTTTTCTTTGGGTTTTGCTGTACTTTCCACTTTTTCTAAACTGACCAAGTATTACTCTCACAATAAGAGTGTCTTTTTTGTGACTCATGATTTCCCTTCTCCTTTCATTCCAATGATGGGATAGACGCTCTCCTTTAGGGCAGAGTTCCACTGAGGTTTCTAAGGAATAAGAACTGTACCCTCAGCACCCGGCTGAGACTCCACGACTGCTAATGGCTTCAGTCTGCACTAGAGTAACTGACTGGCGAACATGGAGCTGAGCGCTGACCATGGAAGACCCACCAGGAACATCCTGTCTATCTCCCATTCGGCCGGGATCGAAGTCAGTGATCCCTGGCATGGGACGCGACCAACCATCAGCCAGCAAAGCCCTTAAAAGGCCACAATTTCTTCCCTCTCACCCTACCACGCATGCCATCACCAAAGCCTGTACAAGAGCCTCCAAGCCCCCAAATGCAGCCTGAAAATTATGTTGTTTGAAGAACTTGCTACCTCTCGGACACTAAATTAAAACACACAGTTAGATTTCCATTAAGTTACAGCAAATTCTGCTGAATTGATCGAATCGGCCTACATTCCTATACGACATCATGCTTTAAAGGCTTGGCCTGAACATAAATACTTAATGTAATAAATACAGTCTGAAATAGTTGATCTCCTTGGCAGTTTAATTGATCTACTACAGAGACTGACAGGAAAAATTAAGTTAGTTCTGTCTCCTCTCTGCCGAAAGCACATTTTCACCATCGAAAGGCACATGAACGATAATTTTGGTTACAAGTAGAGCTCTCACACATCGATTTCTTGTCGAACGTTCAGGTTAAGGGTGAAGAGTATGGAGCAAGGAAATGAGTAAGTGGATTTATGAGACGTTTCACATAAATACTACAGTTCAGTTCTTTTTTGTTGCTTTATAGCAAAGTAAATAAATGAATAAACATATTCTGTGATTCCTAATACCAGTTCCTTACAGTTTACAAGGAATATTCGGGTGGCAGTGTTAGTAGACGCCTGCAGTATTCAGGCAGAGATTTTTAGATGCAGTGGCTAAGCGTGTTCACCAGTAATCAAATACACAACAGGGTCCAATTCACTCCTGGGTGACTACTACCACAGAACCCCCAAAGTGCTTTCTCCTGTGCCTGTGTGACGGTTTTGATTGCCTCTTTACCATGAGTTGTGTTTATTTTTGTACCCACCGCACCTCCCAAACTTGCAGGGTAAGGGCTTTCACCTATGTCACCCACACAGCCCTGATTGCAGAGCTAATATTTCCAATGTGGGTACAAAGTAAGCACTTGAATGTTTGGGGGAGGGAGAAAAGGAGGGAGAGTCTATCTTTCCTGACTGAGGGGGCATATTTTAATTGCTCAAAGGTTGCCAACTCCCAGGTTCTAAGCTTCCTCAATACCCCATGGAAAGAAAAACTATGGTCATCACAGAGTTCCCCAATCTGATTAATGCCAAAATCCCCAGGTTAATTTGGCAGGTTATGCTGGAGGAGTGGACTCGAAATCCCTCCCTGTGGTAATTCCACGTGTGCACGCCCTGTCCCAACATCTGCTTATTCACTCAGCAAATGCTCCCTGACAGGAGTCGGCTCAGCCGACCGTCCCTCATGCTGTGACCCAGTCTCGGGGCCAGCGCCAATGTCCCATTTCTGCTTGGATACCTTTGAAGGGGCGAGCAAATGATGACAGCACCCAGATTCAAGGACCCTGGCACAGCCAGAGGAGCAGCAGGGACACGCGTTCTAGGTGATCCGATGCCAATGAGCGTCACCCTCCCTCCCGGCGGCTGCCAGAACTCTGGACGGGCAGCCTGCTTCCCCGCTGCCTCTGGGCACAAGCCAGGAGCCCTCTGCTCAGCTCCCTGCCCTCCAGGGCCCCATTGATTAGCAGGAAGGGCAAACCCATCAGCACCCATAGGAAATGGCTTCTGGAAAGTGAGTTGCAGTTTTTAAAGCCAGAGAATGATAGCAGGGGCCTGTAAAAGGAACGGAATCAATACAGGGTGTGGGGAGCTGGCAGGTGGGACACTTGGGTCCCTGGCTTGTCTTACCTCTGGCAGAGGCACTGTGTGACCTTGGGCAGTCCTAGCCCCTCTCTGAGCCTCAGTTTCCCCCACTGTATCCTGGAGAAGTGGTGGTAACATACTCATCAAGGAGATTCCTTACAAATGTTAAGTGCTGGGGTTCTCCACCCCTGCCTTCCTGACATCGGCTAGGCACCGAGAGGCTAGGGCTGACCAAACCACCTCCCCCATGAGGACAGACCATGTCCTGGCCCTCAGGTGCCCTGTTCCCCAAACACCTGCACCTTCAGAAATAAGCCAGGAGCCCCTGCAAGGCTGTGCTGCTTTCCCGAAGCTGCACACACCGCGGACCTCAGGCTGAGAGCCTCTCCCACTGAGGAGTGAACGCCTGCAGGAAGCGGGATCCTCTGCCCCAGAAATCCAAACCCAGACCCTAATCAGATCCCAGGTGATCTCTTGGCCTCATCCTCATAACCCTAACAACAATCACCAGCGCCTACCGGGCACTTGGATGTGCCAGGCACAGACACACACGCTACAGACCGCAGGCAATATTGGGTATGGCCATGACGACCCTCATTTTACAGATGAGGAGACTGGGGTCTCCCCTAAGTTGGCCTTATAAAGGGAGGGAGGCAGTGAAGGGCCATGCTGGTCTGACTCCAGAGCCTGGGCTCATCTTGAGGCCACACCATCCTCTCCAAGGACCGTGGCTCCATCCAACCTCACACTTTGTCCCTTCCTCAAACAGCCAGCCTCAGTGCCTTTGCTCATGCTCTTCTGTCAGATGCCTGGAGTGCCCACATCCACTGGTCAGCTCCTACAGCTCCTTCAAGCCCAACTCAAGCATTTCCTCTGGAAAACCTTCCTCATTCCTACAGAGAAAGAGTTCCTCCCTCCTCTGGGCTTCCCCCACACCTTGCATGCCCTTGTTGGCCTCTATGAGGGCACGTGACAGTGTCACAAGTGTCTCTCTCTCCAAGCCCACGACCAGTCTTGAGCCCCTTAGGGTAGGGTTGTATCTAATTCATCAAAGGATGCTCAGCCCCCCATTCAGAGGTTGACAAAGTAGGGTGCTCAGTGGGTACTGAATGAAGAACGGAAGCCTCCAGCAGTTTCTGGGGCCCAGCAAGTGGTCCGCAGTACAGGGCCAAGGCCAGTGGACTGGGGTCTCCTAAGTGAGGCGGGTCTCCCAGGGCCAGAACAGCACGACTTTCTTTCCTTCTTTCCCCAAACGTCACTACCTTTTACTCGGCACCAGACCAGACCCTGTGTAAGGGGCAGAGGTAAGTGGTTTGGAAAGATCTAGAGGTGAGTCAGATAAGGCCAGTGCTCTTAAAGTGCTTATAGTCAGGATTGGGAAGTTGGATGGGTTCAAAAATAAACATCCCAACTCACGTCACGAGGCCAGAGTATCCTCAATACCTATAGAGTCAGTCTCTACAGAGGGCCTTCAATGAACCACCCTCCCAGTATTCACACCAGTGCGCGGTTCCCTCCACCTAAGTCTGGGCCGGCTCTGTGAGCAGCTTTAATCAATAGAATACAGCAGAAGTGACACTGTGCCTGTTCTAAGTGTAAGTCTTAACAAGACCTGGCATCTTCTGCTTTTACATTCTCAGGATCCAACCTCCATCCAACTGCCACCATGGGGAGAGAGAGAGAGAGAGAGAGAGAGTGCTTCCAGCCTCCCAGCATCCCTGCCAAGGCACCAGGCACAGAAGTGATGCCGTCTTGTATGTATCAGCCCCAGCTGCCATCTGACTGCAACCTCATGAGACGCCCCAGGCAAAAGCAGCAGCAGAACTGCCCGGCTGAGCCCAGCCAGTCCTTGGAATCGGGAGAGATAATAAAACAGCTGGGCAGTTCTGCTGCTGCTTTTATTATACTAAGTTGGGGGGTAAAGTAAAACAATACTGGAGCCTGTGGAGATTATAAGAAAAAGAAAATTATGAGCCAATTTCTTCATGATCATAGATGAAAATACCCTAAACAAAATGGCAGCCAATCCAGCTATATATAGAAAGGATAACATGTCACATCTAATTTGGGTTTATTCCAGGGATGCCCAGTTGGTTTAACATTAAACAATCAATCAGTGTAATTTACTGAATTAATATATTGAGAAAGAAAAATCATGTGATTGTCTCAACAGCAGCAGAAAAAGTATTTGATGAAATTCAACATCCACTTATATTCATGATTTTTTAAAAGAATAATTAAAATACAACTCTTGATAAAGAGTTGTATCTTCACTTGATAAAGGGTATCTTAAAAATAAAAAGGCAGACAGCAAACACGATTGTGAAACTGTGAGAGCTTCCCCCTGAGATCAAGAATAGGGCATAAGCCCAGGGTCAGTCACAAAGACCAGATATTGTAGGATTCCATTCAATGAGATATCCACAATGGCAATAGCAGAATGTCCACAATCTATAGAGACAGAAATATTAGTGGTAACCTGGGGCAGGGAGGGTTGGGGGAAATGGGGACTGACTGCTAATAGGTCTGGGGTGATGAAAATTTTCTAAGGTCAATTGTAGTGATGGTTTCCCAACTCTTGATTATACTAAAAATCACTGAGTTGTACATTTTAATGGATGAATGGTATGGTATGTGAATTGTATCTCAATAAATCTGTTATTTAAAAAAAAAACAACAAGGCAAGGATGCCTATTATCACCACTTCTATTCAATACTGTACTAGAGGTTATGGCCAGACAAAAGCGAGCACAGCCAGACAAAAAAAAAAAAAGAGAAATAGGGCTTCCCTGGTGGCGCAGTGGTTGAAAGTCCGCCTGCCAATGCAGGGGACACGGGTTCATGCCCCGGTCCGGGAAGATCCCACGTGCCGCGGAGCGGCTGGGCCCGTGCATGGGCCATGGCCGCTGAGCCTGTGCGTCCGGAGCCTGTGCTCCGCAGCGGGAGAGGCCGCAGCAGTGAGAGGCTCGTGTACCGCCAAAAAAAAAAGAGAGAAATAAAAACTATAGTCTGCCCTTCCGTATCCGCAGGTTTCGCATCCCCAGATTCAACCAACCAATTGAAATCGATCCGCCAGTTGCTTGAATCCAGGGATATGAAACCCACGGATATGGAGGGCCAACTGCATTCATTATACCACCACATTTTATATAAGGGACTCAGGATGGGTGGGTTTTGGTATGGGGGTCACGGAGGTCGTCCTGGAACCAATCCCCCACGGATACCCAGGGATGACTGTATAAGGATTGGGAAGGGAGAGGCAAACCGTCTTTATCGGCAGATGATCTGAGCATGTACACAGAATATCGTTAAGAATTGACAGCTAAACCTAATTACATGGATAAATCTCCCAAACATAATGCCGAGTTAAAGTAGCCAGGCACGAAAAATACAACCTGTATGATTCCATTTATATGTGTACACATGTACGGTTCAAAAAAGTTCAGACTAGACAGTAGCATTTCTGAATGCCTACGCAGGTGGTCAGCAAAGCTGCATTACCATAAAAGTCAGCACAGTGGTTTCCTTTAGGGGGAAGAAAAGTGACATTAGTAGAAAGGGGCACAGGGATTCGGGGGCTTCTGGGGTGCAGGCATAGTTCCAAAGGAAGGGTAGCACATGGGTGCTTAAAATCATTCATTAAGTTCTAGATGCATGTTTTCTGAGTTTTTGATTAACATACTTCATAATAAAACAATTTTAATTGTTTATTTAGATTGTGATTTTTTTTCTTTAATCACAGCACAGGAAAAAGTGATTAAGAGAATTAGGGGGAAAATGTTTTCAGGGGACTTGAAGGAGGAAGAGGCTGCCTCCGGCTCTGAGTTTAGCCCTGGTGGGCAAATGTTCATTGGCCAATAAAGCCCTTCCAGTCTCAGACTCTGGACGCTTTACCCTGGCCTGGAAGCCCAAGGGCCAACGCCAACGTGAAGCAGGGAGGGCACATTCTTGGGTAACTAAGGGGCCCTGCTCTCAAGAAGGACATGACCAGACCCTTTCCCAGCACTGGACACCCTGCCCCTCGCCTGCCTGCTCGTCCTCACACACATGATGCAGGCCCAGGACTGCTACTCTGATCGCTAGCACTGACTGAGCACCCACTGCGTGCCAGGACATCTCCGTCAGTCCTCACGGCTTCCGAGGCCTGCATGGATGGAGCTCAGCTACCGAGGTGGGACCAGGTGTGTGTGCCTCCAGACTCCTCCCTGCCTGGACCTCATGTGGGACCACAGGAGCCATCTGGCCTCGTCAGGAGCCGATGGAAGGTCAGCCGTGATGCCCCGCCCAGCTGGGGAGAGTGGCTGTGACTCCCGGGCATGAGCACGGACTGAGTTATGAAAGCTCTCCCCTGGCAGCCGTAATGAATTTCCACCTCACACCCAGCTCTCCGAATCACAGGTTAGAGGCAGCTGGGCCAAGTGCACCAGGGAGAAGGCCTCCGCTGACTGTGGCCCGTTCTGTGGCCAGCACTTCCCCGGAACAAACCCAAGCGCTTCCCTCGGCCATTAATAACTTCCTCTGCATTAATGAATTGTGAACAGGAGGCTGGCCATTAAGACAGTGCAGGAAAGCTCTTTGTGTTGCAAAGGCTTTTTCTCTGGACACCCATTATTGTTATGCAAACCCTGACTTCATGGGGTAGGGTCCCGCTGCCTTTTTATTTTTAAGTTTCCGTGGGACACTCAATCAGGAAACACTGACTGCATGCCTGGCCAGGATGCGCCCTCTCTGACCACCCCAGAGTACAAAGCACATCACTGGCTGCGTGAAGCCCCAGGGAGGGAATGGATGCCCTGACCAGCAAGTCCTACCAGGGACGGGAAGGAGCTCCCATCACAGCCAGAAATCAGAACAACGAGGGGTTACGAGGAAAAGGTGAATGTCAGCAGTGATACAGTTCAGAAAAATGGGAGAAGTTTGGGAGAAAAGACATTTCAGTTGGTCTTTTAAAGATGAGTGGGACCCAGTGACTTGAAAGTGAGGATGGAGGAATCTGATTAATAATAACGGTGTTGACTCACACCTCCCACTGGTCCAACTCACACTCTCCCCATTTGGTCCTGTAAATCCAGTCCTGTGATGGTCAAGATCCCCAATTTACAGATGAAGAAGCAGAGGTAGAGATTCCCAGTACTTAACTCAAGACTTACATGGCCAGAGAATGGAAGAATGAGGATTCACACCAGGCAGGATGTCCAGAGCCCTTGCTCAACGCTGCTGTGCTAGTTCACTGCTTGATAATTAAAGGAGGAAATTTCCACAAGTGCCTGGTTTTCAGTTACCTGGCTCTGTCGCTGGTGGGCAGTTTTCTGGCCCCCTCTGATGGGCACAGCCCAATGCCCATCCACATCTCCCTGCCCAGCAGAGCGTGGAGGCAAGTCTGCCACACCTCTGCATATAGACACTCTGCTCACCCAGCCACCCCAAAGGGGTCATAACCTCCTGTCCTTCAAGGGCGCCGGCCCCACCTCCCACCCTTCCCAGGCTCCAGATTGCTTGGGCAGCCTTGTTGACCTAGCCAGACCCATCCCTCTGTGAACACCCCCATCCACACGCCCCAACAGTGAACCTGCTGAATAGGTGTCCCCAGGGCTCCAGCCCCAGAGCTGCACCTCAGCCACCTGCCCAAGCCTGGGGACCTGGCAGCGGAGCACAGTCCCCCAGCACAGGATGTGGCGGAAGGCGAAGCTCCGGAAGGTCTCTGCCCTCACCCCTTGGCCTGAGGCAGAACTGCCGAGCCAGCTCAGTGTGTGCTGTGGCAGTTCTGAGCTGTGCAGATTTTCCAAAGCCAGGGGTCGTTTCCAGCCTCATCTTGGTTTCCCTAGCTCTCGAGCTGCTTCCGAATCCCTGGCCCCTGCCTTCAACAGGTGTCTCCAGGGAATGAAAATTAGGGCCTCTAATTTCCTAAGAAAACCATGATCTGCTACTGACTTCTCAGTCTGGGTGCTAAAGCTCAGCAAAGCGGCTGAGCGACCTGTTCCTCTTCACCTTTTCTGGGCCACTTCCCCCACAATCTAAAAATAAAAAAGCAGAGTCTAGATCCACCAGCATGTTCTGGGCCACAGTCATGGAGCTGCCAGGGCCCAGCCCACCCGGCCGTTCACACTGGAGGCAGGGCTTGGTGACACCCCACAGCTCTGTGCTCTTGGACATCCCCCACCCCAGCACATTCCCTCTATATCCAGCACCCCGATCTGCCCCTGCTTGCCCTTTTCCTCCCCCCAGTGCCACCTGCTCCAGGAGCTGATAGCCAATATTCCAAGAATGCCCTTGTTTTCAGAGCACATTCAAAGCCAAAATGTTTCCAGGGAAGTGAATTCAACAACTACTTAGAGGACCTAAGGAGTTCAAGGACCAGTACTCAAAGGAATTCAGCAAACCGTACCTCAACAACCCCCAGGCTCCCCTACAAACACACTTGGAGGCTCTCTCAATGTTTCCCTGGAAGAGACTTCACATCTGTCACAACAACACCTAGAACCGAAAGACCAGGACCCCCAACTCAGAGTCCTTCGACTTGTAGCTGTATAGAATGCTCTGCAGGCAGTTAGCTCTGGGACCACTCGCTGGGAGGCTCCATGTGTCCCCAGGGAGAACCGATCCTGCCTGGGCACTGGGAGCCCGGATTCCCCTCACACCCAGGCCGGGTGCTGGCGTAGCACAGCTCAGCCTTGGCGTGGGTCCTCAAGCCCTGGTCTGGAGTCTCAGGGCTGGAGTCTCGGGATCGACACCGAGAGTGCTGTCTGGGGCAGGGCCAGAATAGTGGTGGCCTCTCCAGGACACCTGCTGTCTTTAGTCCAGGACCATAGGACCCCACTAGGACCACAAAGCCTGGGGAAGGAAACCTGAACACTGGTTTGAGTCCAGAAGCTGAAATTCACTTTGATTCTTTCTTGATGATTTCAAGATGCCTCAGGCCCGGAGAAGTGGGCTGGGATCTCTGGGCTGGAAGGGGCTGCGGCACTCAGCTCACAATGGTTCTGGGCTCTGGGTGAGTCCAGATTCTTCCCCCAGGGCTCATGCCCAGTGGACCGCCAGCTGTCCTCACTTGCCAGGCAGAAGCAGGGTGGGGGTCAAAAGCCCCTAGCAACAGGTGCCCACCCAGAGGAATGAATGAATAAATCATGGCCGGAGGAAAGAGCACACCAGGATCCTGTGGAGATCAGCCTAGATCTCAAAGGGGAGACCTCGCCGATATGAGTGACCTGTGAGCAAGTGGCTTTCCCTCCGGGAACCTCAGCTTCTCGTTTGTAAAAAGACGGATGGGTACGGAAGCCCAGGTGTGTGCCTTGTAGCACACACGTGCGTGAAACTCCTCACAGCTTGCTGAGGGGGCCCCCTGGTTGGCCAGAGGCCCCTGGAAGCAGAGCTCAGGCCACCAGCTCTGCCAGCACCTGGTCACCCAGCCACCTCTGGGGGTGAACTCAGGAAAGGGAGGCCAGGTAACAGCCCAGAGGTCCGGGCACTGAGCCAGGCCTAGAAAATTGGGATTGCTCCTCTCTTGGGCCTAAACTGGGCCATGCACTTAACTTCTGTAGCTGGGGAACCCTCAGAGAAGAAGACGTAGGCTGCAAGAGTCTGCAAGATGTAGGCCTCAAACCACTTAACAAATGTTCCGGAAAACAATCGAGAGTTGACTCCCGGGGCACCCAGAACCTGACTTGCAGGTACACGCTTGTTACCCCAGGTTCTGAGGCAGAGGCAGGTCCCCCAAGCACATCTCCAAGGACGGCCGAGCCCACCTGGACTGGAGCGAGGCTGTGCTGCCACCTCACAGGGTCAGGAGCTCTTAGAATGCAAAGATACCCCAACCAACGCCAGCTGTTATCGCAGAGCCATCCCAGCTCCACTGACCTCCTGTGCAGCTCTGGAGCCTCCCTGATACATCGTTTACTACTCTCCTCTACCGTGAGAAATAAACGGGACCACACGTGAGACCACCGGACAGAGGACAGAAAAGGTTTTCAATAATCACTCATTTCCCTCCTTTTCCAACACCACTTAGCTTGCCAGAGACTAAAAAGCCAGCTGCTCAGAGAGGCCAGATAGCAAGGGCCTTGATGGGTAAAGGGGTCAGGATGAGCTACAGGAGGGGAACTTTGCCGGGGGAGGCCTGAAGAGGAGCTACGAATGCAGCGAGAAGAACACAGAAAGCAGAGATGGGAGGGGTGGAGGAGAAGCACCCCCCACAGAAAGGCAGTCCGCAGGCTGGTCTGACCAATGATGCGCTCATTTGGCCCAAAGACTTGGAGGTCGCATTTAAAAGATGGGACTATTTTGGGCTTCCCTGGTGGCGCAGTGGTTGAGAGTCCGCCTGCCGATGCCGGGGACGCAGGTTCGTGCCCCGGTCCGGGAAGATCCCACATGCCGCGGAGTGGCTGGGCCCGTGAACCATGGCCGCTGAGCCTGCGCGTCAAAAGAGCCAAAAGATGGGACTATTTCAAATAAAAATCCAGATTTCCAGCTTCTCCTGAAATTTCAATAGTTCTGGCAATGTGGGGTCCACAGACCCACTTGGCCACCATCGGCTGACGTGAGCAGTAGTTGACCCTGGAGTGGGCAAATGCTCCCCAGCCCGCCTCTGCCGAATCTCAGGGAGCCCCTTAGCGTGCTCCTCGCATAACTGCTTCTGACGTAGAGAAACGTGCCTTTTCCCCACCCCTTTCTCACAAGTGGGAGAATAACGTATAGACCAAGACGGCTGCGTATCTGGGGGAGCAAAGACAAAGCCCACACACACTCGCTTCGCTCATCGCTTGCCCGGCTCTGGAACTATCCGAGTGTGTCACCTGCCCCAGCACACCTCGTGTCCCTGATCGTAGCCAGGAAGACCTTCCAGTGGGGATGTGCAAGCTGTGCCCTGGCTTGGTGAGCACACTGTGATTTCCAGCACTTCTGCCGGATCCTGACACCCCAACGCCCCATCCCTCCATCAGAGGAAAGTCTGTTTCCAGCGAAGCAGGCACAGGTCAGGCCCCAAGGGATGTGCTGGGGTTGGGGGAGTACATACGAGTAAAGGAAGAAGAGGAGAATGACAGATTTACCTGCCCCTCCCACCAGCCCTTCTTCCTTCTGCTCTGTCCTCTGTCTCCCTCTTATCAGTGCCTTCAGCCTCGCAGTGGCAGGCAGGCACTCCCACCCTCCCTGCCAGCAGCCAGGCCCTCTCTCCACTCGTTCAGACACCTCAGGCCTGCACCAGGGCCTGGGCTCTGCCCCAGACCCCTCCCAACTGCCCCAGCGAAGAGACGTGGGATTCACCTTCAACTCGTGAGGCTGGAGTGGGGCAAGCAGAGAACATTGATAAAAGAGACGGTTACTCTCAGGAACTGAGCTGGGCCTCACCGAAGCAGAGAGGATTTCATAGATGGACACAGGATTGCTCTTCCACCCAGAGCAGCTCCTTGAATGATACCCAAGTCCCAGTGGTAATCTCCTTCTGGAAGCCCCTTCCAATTGGGACCCCATCTTCACAGTGCCCCCTCAGCCTATTGTGTCTGTGAATACGCCCCAAGGCCACTCTGTGGCAAGGGGCTCTACTTGGCCCCTGGAGCACACAGACCCTGGAGCTGAAGGGAGCACTATCAGGGCACGGGGTGCAGAGCTGGATGGAGCTGAACCCCATCAACCCATGCCGGCCATCTGAGCACGGCGACTTGCCCAGCTGCCTGGACCACTCAGAAGTGGCTCCAGGCCTCAGGGTCCCTCCTCCTACAGTGGAAACTCCAAATGCAGGAGTGCGGCATCCAAGGCCTGCAAGCTCTGGCCCCTCCACCTGACCTCTGGGCACTCTCCTTTGGGCACCCAACATACCAGCCATTCCCCAGACAAGCCTGGTTCTTCTCCCTGCGCCTGGCACTCTGCACGTGTTGTTCCCTGTGCGTAGAACACCCTTCTCTCCCTTCAGAGATTCCCTAGAGAGGCTCCATCATGTCCTTATTCAGGCTCCAGAAACTACATTTGCAATGCAGATTGCCAGTGTGCGTGTGTGTGTGTGTGTGTGTGTGTGTGTGCGTGTGCGTGTGCGTGTGTGTGCGCGCGCCCGTGTGCACACGCACGTGCGAGACCAACCTGCAGGAGGGGGAACCTCTCGAGGGCAGGAGACCCCAGACCCTAAAACAGAGCACACAGGAAACATCCTAGGGGGGCCTCTCCCACTGCCTATTATGGGGAATAAGCCTACAGCCCGCACCTGCACCCCCATCTCCCAGACCCGCTGTGACGGACAAACCCCAACACTAACACTCACTGTCCCAGATGAACTCTGGGGCCCAGCCCTGCTCCCGGCCAGCACAGCTGCTTGGTCTCCTCACAGGAAGAGTGAGTTTGGGGCCAAGAATTGAAAGACACTGGAGGGACCCATTCATCCAGTAGGGTTGACCCAGAAACCCCCAAAGGACAGCCCCACCAGAGTCCTTCTCTCTGGGCCTGACAAAAATGCCCCAAATGGTTTCCATCCTTCAGACAACCACAGCCTTTGAGAAGACAGCAAATCTTAGAAAACCACAAATCCTAACCCCTGACATCAGGAGGCCCCAGGGAAGGCAGGTGGGGAGGCTGCACGTATGGGGAGGGTCGTCACGAGCTGGGACAACGGTCCATCGCAGGCCTCACCCACGAGCTGCAAGCTAGCACCTAAAACTGGTACCGACAGGAGGCAGCAGTCCGTGAACATGCAATGGCCCTTCTGAAACAGCCCTCTCTCAACCAATTCCGCAGCTGGTGCAGTGAGATGACGTTCACCCTCATTCTCAGGCCATGTAGAAAGCAAACAAGATAGCACGTGTGGAAACAGATGCCGTTCATGACCCTGGCTGTGATAGACAGAAGGAGAAAAGGAGCTACACCAGCCCCAGGTGCAAGGATGGGCCCGCCCAAGCAAACAGAAGAGGCAAACCATCTCCATGATCCCCCTGGAGGCGCTGCAGGCAGGCAGAGCCCCCGCCCCGCACCAGCAGGCAGCAGAGCCCAAACTCACCTTTCAGGGAAGCAACGTGTGACAGGGCCTGGGCGTACGTGGCCGTATTCAGGAGGGTCCCCGGCAAGCAGGAGGGGAAGAAAGGCCCTGTGGGACCGACAGTTCGCCCCAGGCTGGCAGTGAAGGAAAATGACACACTGAGTTCCCAATCCCGGGTGCCCGCCAGCCCTCCAGGCCCTGGGTTCAGCCAGCCTCACCTCTGCTGGGCCTCCAGGACCTCCTTCTTGCTCCGGGCCTGGTCCCCAGGGGGCGGGGAGTTGATATTCCTCACAGGCGGTGGCGTCACCTCTGCCATGGGCTCCTTGGCTCCTGGCTCCTGGTCCGAGGCCCCTCTCTCCGTTTTCCTCCATTTGGCTCTTCGGTTCTGGAACCAAACCTGCATCCCCGAAGGAAGCACACACCCAACAGAGGCAGAAAATCAGACAGAAGGAGGCAACCAGAACCTAAACCCAGGTGCCTGGTCCCCGTGCCCCCGGCTCCCCTGCAGTAGGCGTGCGGGAGCACAGCCTCCTCTCTCTAAAGATCTAGCAATGCAGTGCCCTCCGAATTGCAGCTTCAGACTCATGGGTGGGTCAGAAAACCAGAGCGGAAGGTGTGACAGGCATTTTTTAATGAGTGTGAAATCATAGAAAGTATCCGAATGCACTGCCCACAGCAAGGGTCAAAGTACTATCTTGTGGAAATACTCAGGGTATGCAAGTACACTTATCTGATGTGAAATGTGTTTCCCACGGGGAGACGGGGGATTCGTCATCAAAGCAGTTTGTAAAATACTGCCCTGGGGTTTCCTCATCAAAAAATACTCATTCTCTCATCCAGCAGGTTTGGCCGGAGTGTGTCTGGCCTCATACGTGTGATTTAACACTGACGCATCACGGCAAGTTCATGACCATCAGCCCAGCGCATCCACTAGAAACACTGACTCTGGAGTCAGTCCTGGTTGAGAATTCTGGACCCCGGAGAATCTGGTTTAGAATCCACTGCAATCCTTTAAGGCAGGTAGTCCTACTACCCCCACTTTACAGATGAGAAAACTAAGCACAGACAGTTTAATTAACTTGCCTGAGGTCATCCAAGTGCTAAGTGGCAGATCTACAATTTGAAGCCCAGTGGCTTGGCTGGGTACCATAATCCAAATTGTCTGAGAGTAATAATAACAGCCACCCCCAAGCATCATTAGGAAATTTAATGGAGATGCATGCAAAATACTAAGCACAGTGCGTGGCACGCAGCAATCAATCCCTCGGTGAACATTAGCTAGTGTTATTATCTCCACCATCCTGAGGTTGGGAGGCAGCTTGTGATTCACCTGCTCTGAGTGCCTTCTTAGAGGCGGGTGTGGAATTCTTTAAGCCTTAGAGACCAAGATCGCATTTGCAGGACAGCCTCAGGGCAGTCAGGCAGCCTGGGCCCAAGGTGTTCCCAGAGGTCAGTGAAGTCCTGCTGCTCTTTACTCAGTGCAGCTAAACCTCTTCCCCCTCTCTCCTAGAAGATAATTCCTGGCTTTAAAAAAAAAAAAAGGGCTTGTCTAGACCTCCCTCCTATTCCCCTGGGCATCCTCTCCTCCTTGCCTGTCAGCAGACTGGCCCAGGAGAGAGCCTCGGTCTCCAGGCTCACCCCACCTCCGAATTTTCATTCTCCTTTAACTGGGTTTCTTTCTTTCTTTTTAATCTAGTTGGTTTTTTAATTGCACATATCAGCAACCACTGAATAATGATTTTATCTATATTCTAAATTTAGGGCAGTTAAATGCAAAGCAAAATGCAGACACTTTCTGGCATCTTAATTGAATGAAGGTCACAGCTATAACAACATTTAATTGAGCTATTTTTCATTATCATATTTTAATGACTTTGCACTGACAGTTCGCCTGCTTCTGAGGCAAGAGCATGATGGAGTCGTTTATTTCCCTATTTAGTTATTGTTTGACAACATCAGCTTCGATTAAGACTCTGCTTTATAGAACATTAATCATATTTGAATGAGCAAGGGGTATAAATGTAAACACATCTCCCTTCCCGCCACCAAAGCCGTGTCCCCACATGGAGTCTCACTAAACAAATGCTTCACAGCCATTGTCTGTTTGCATAATAGCCAACAATAGCCCGAACAACAAGTCCCAGCTTTAATTGTCACCACCCCTATCTCACCCTTGCACCTTTCAGGGAGAAGTTATGATCTTCCACTTCTGAATGCTCAGTAATTGTGCCATTTATCTCAATTTGCAGTTCAGTCTTTACGCAGCTATTGGCAAGCTGGCATTAAAAAAAGAAAGGATGAACGGCATCCTGGCCAAAGGAGATTTTCATTTCCAAATAATAATCAGTTTAATTTGCCCGCATATGACCAATGATTCATGTTCAGATTTAATAATCAGGATCACATAATCTGATTATAGGGGAAATAATTTGTTTACAACCCCCAATTTACTGTTCAGAATTCCATTATCTCTCTTCAGCCATAGGTTTTTAAGAGATACTAACATGACCCAGGGGAACCGAAAGCAAACTATTATATTTCCTACAATTAGATCTTTGCATAGTCTTAACCCCAAGCCCCTACATAAAAAAGAACAGAAACAGCATGGAGGAAACCCCATAAATAAAATGAATATATAATTGTGCTCAAAGAATAGCTCGCCCGGAGAGGCGCTGCTGCGAATCTGTTCCTCCTGCGTTCGGGCACATCTGCTGGGCTCGACGGGTTTGTGCACTTAAACGTAATCACCGTGTAGCTTCTAAAAAGAAATCCTGCCTAGAGACAGTCACCACGGGCCACGCTCGGCTCTGAGGCAGCCCTTTTGCTGCTGCCGTTTAAAGATTTTTAAATTGCCCATGTTCTTCGGACCACTTCGCTGAAAGGGTCCGCGTGCTGGGGAAAAGTTGGACATGATGCAATTTCTGGAAAGCAGATCCTACTCTGTTCCCATACGAAAACACAATTCTCTGCCATTGACCGGCCTTACCCCAGAGTGGTCAGAGCTGCTTTGAGAATAGCATCTCAGCTCTTTTTTTTTTTTTTTTTTTTTTCCAAAGCAAGGAAATGGATGTGCATTGATGTAATTTAGTACCTTAGAGACGCGGACAAATTAGTGTAGAACATTATCACTAGTTAATTATGAATGACCGATTAATCAACCTAATCTAATATTCCACATTATGTTGATGTTATTAAAGTGCATCATGAAAATGACAGATAGTCTTCATTTGCTTTCTTTGGCCAAATGTGCACTCTGCAGTCATGATGTCAAAAAAAAAAAAAAAGTTTGCCAGTTTTAATATCAGAGAGTTAAATAATTAAAAAGAAGGTTTACCTGCACTCTGGCTTCTGTGAGGTTGATTTTCATGGCTAGCTCTTCTCTGGTGAAGACATCAGGGTAGTGTGTTTGGGCAAAAACTGCCTCCAGAGCTTCCAGCTGGTAAAAGGAAAAAAAAAAAATTTACTGGTGAGAGGATGTGGCTAGGTGAGAGGAAGCAGATGCGTATTTCAAATTTGCTATGTGTGGTGAGGAAGTAGTTTCACAGATCAAGTAGGGGAAGAGAGGGAGAAAAATGCTCTTTGGAAAGATCCCACAGAATTAAAATTTCAACCGCGGAAGACTTGGGAGCTAAGACTTACTAACAACCTCAGTGCTACCCCAAGAGGTGGAAATAAGAGAGGCGCAAACATCTGAATGCATTTACATTTAAAGTGCAACCCACGCGGCTTTCACTATAGAGCTTGGAAGAACAGAATCAACTTGCAGAAGCCCTCGCTGGGTCAGTCCCACAGAAACTGCCTAGGGTTTCTGCTCCAGTGTGCTCTGGGAGACAAACGGATCTAAGGGAAGGAGCCGCGGCCCTCGAAAGACAATATCAAGGTTCCAGTTGTAGCCCTTCCACTTATGGATGACAATACCTTCTACAAATCAGTCAACCTCTTGGGCCCCGGTTTTCTCATTTATCTACTGGGGATGAGAACACCTGACCTGCCTTCCTCAGAAGGTTATTTCCAAGTTGAAATGATGTTGCTGTATTGCTGATGTGGAAATGTTCCCCAAACTATCAACTTGAGACAAAAGGGCGCCGTCATCATTGCCTCTTCACTGACTATCTGGGATCATAACGTCACAGTCCTCTGCCCTCTCCCCAGACAGATTCCTTGACACATGAATTGTTCAAGAAAACAGAAAGATCCAGTTAACATGATCAGTTGGCTTTATTTTAAAAGACAAAGAAGAGCTGCTCAAACTCTGATTAATTTGGAGGCAGGAAGTGGATGGCTCTCAGAAGGGGAACATCATTACCTGCTGAAGAGTGAACGTGGTCCGGTTCCGGCGCTGTTTTCTCCGCAGAAACCCATCATCGAAATCTCCTGCAGAGTGGTTGCCAAAGGGTGCAGTGCCTGCAGGGAGCAAACTGGATCAGCCTGAGCACAGGGCGCCCCAGTCTTCACACTGAGCCCCTGCCACGCACACTCACTCAGTGACGCATCCCACCCAGACGGAGCCCTGTCTGTCCTAAAGCATCTTTCTCTGCTCCTGTAATTAAGGCTCCCTCTTTTTCACTCTCTCATGCTTTCTCTCTCTCCCAGTAATCTCTGACTTTAGGCCTAACTATGCCTATTTCTTAGGGTGAGTGGAGACCTTACTCCCCTAGACAGCCAAGTCCACTTGTGAAATTCTAGACTCTGAGCCAGGAAGGGTCACTAACTTGAGATGGAGCCTTCATCGGCCCTCTGGCTCCCAGCTGCCTGCACCTCTGTCCAATGTGCCTTCAGCTCATCCCTTCTACCTCTGACCCTTTAATAAAAGCCTCTATGTTTCCCTTTTGCTCACTTGTTATTTTACTTTCCCTTGTTTCTACAACAATAAGAATTAAAGGCTGGGGCTAGGGGAGGAATGAAATCACCAAGAGCTTTTCCCAGCACTTTTCTCCTAGAACTTCAGGACACGAGGAGGTAGGAAGTTTATAAATGAATATTAATACTGTTGGTCACAGCTCATCAGGACTCTAGTGGATCTGTTGTATAGATGTCAATTAACAAGAAGTCTGCACCAATAGCGACTGTCCTGAATTCCAAGCAGACTTAAACAGGAGCCTCTGGCCAGGCTCATAAAGGACCCACTACTCCCACTTCTGTGAAAAGAAAGGCATCCACAGTCCTCCCTGCCAGCCTCCAAAGCTCGGATTAAGCCACAGCAGAGTTTGGCCCCAAATGTGCATTCAGGTCATTTTCCAAACGTACACCATTGACTTGACAGTCCACCATTTACTTGGCTTCTTAGGAAAACAAATGAGCAAGTTCCCATTAGCCAGTGAACGCTGTACCTGCCATGGGCTCCGGTCTCAGAATCATTGCATGTTCGCCATTAGGAGCTGGCTAGTGACACTGCCCAGGCACCATCCCTCCGAAGGACCTCAGTCCCAAAGAAGCAAGGTCCTTCGGCTTTTTAAAATTCTATCTGCTAAACGGAGTCCCTCCTACTTATTATTCAACTCCCCAGTGCACATCCTTGGTCACAAGACCTCCACTCTCTGGTGAAAACTTCTCCCTCCACCATCCCATCCAAATTGCTTTCTTCCTCAAAATCCTAGTTACAAATATTTCTCTCCAGCTCATTGGGAACTTCAAAGGGACAGCGTCAAAGTGGTCTTATTTCCATTATTTTGCGGGAAACCAAACAGTTTCCTTTTAAAACAAAGCACTTGACTGGTGAGGATGAAATGCGAGCTCTGAGGCCCTCAAATCACAATCAGCCTCACAAACTTCTACCTGCTTGTCCCAAATTGTTTCACAAAGTGTACATATAGTATCTTTAAGTGAAACACTGCATGTCAAACTGGATCCTAAAAAAAGCTGACAGTTCATCAAATTAATAAGAACAACGATTGACAACCTAATAGAAAAGAGGAAATGATGAGAACAGGCTTCTTACTTAAGA
The DNA here is from genome assembly GCF_963455315.2 of Globicephala melas. Lineage (NCBI taxonomy): Eukaryota > Metazoa > Chordata > Mammalia > Artiodactyla > Delphinidae > Globicephala > Globicephala melas. The sequence goes on along the minus strand of NC_083329.1, from coordinate 46,011,636 downwards.
ATAAATAGAATGGTTGATAATGTTATGAAAATGTTAAACCTTGCAATAATTAGACAAAACATTTTGCCAAAACAATAAGCTGCACAATTATACCCAGTACAGTTAAAAGCATAATGAATTGTACACACTATTCACCATTTGTAGGAGCATGAATTTGTGCAGCCTTATTAGAGGGTAATTTGACAATATCCATCAAAAATGTTAAGTGCACATACAGGTATGTAGTCTATGAATATACTTTAAAAGTGTGCCAAAATGGAGCGAGAATATTGTTCCTGGTAACATGGTAACAGGAAAAAAAAAAAGGAAACAACCTAAGTGCACAATTGTAGGCACCTTCTGAACAATATATAATGGAATACTACACAGCTATTTAAAAGAAGCCAGTCAGGCTTCCCTGGTGGCGCAGTGGTTGAGCATCTTCCTGCCAATGCAGGGGATACGGGTTCGAGCCCTGGTCTAGGAAGGTCTCACATGCCGCGGAGCAACTGGGCCCATGAGCCACAGCTACTGAGCCTGCGCGTCTGGAGCCTGTGCTCCGCAACAAGAGAGGCCGCGACAGTGAGAGGCCCACGCACTGCGATGAAGAGTGGCCCCTGCTCGCCGCAACTAGAGAAAGCCCTCGCACAGAAATGAAGACCCAACACAGCCAAAAAAATAAATAAATAAATTTATAAAAAAAAAAAAGAAAGAAAGAAAAAGAATCTGCCTGCCAGTGCAGGGGACATGGGTTCGATCCCTGGCCCGGGAAGATCCCACATGCCGTGGAGCAACTAAGCCCACGTGTCACAACTACTGAGCCCGTGCACCAGGCTCCGCAACAAAAGAAGCCACCACAAGGAGAAGTCCGCGCACCACAACGAAGAGTAGCCCCCACTCACCACAACTAGAGAAAGCCCACGCACAGCAACGAAGACCCAACAAAGCCAAAAATAAAAACAAATAAGTAAATAAATTTATTTTAAAAATAAATTTAAAAAATAATAAAAGAAGCCAGTAGATCTGCATACATTGACACGGAAAAATCGCCAAAATCTGTATTATAAAGTGAAAAAAGGCAAGTCCTGAATGATGTGCCAGTATGATCTCAGCACAAATAAGGCATAACATATAAAGGAAAAATACATAAATGAGGGTAAACGCAGGCGAGAGCGTGTTTTTCTTGAAGGAATCACAAGAAACCAACAATAGGGAGTATCTTTAGAAAAAGAGGTAGAGAAGGAGGATTTCACTTTTCAGTGTGTAAGTTTCTGTTCTATTTGAATTTCCTAAGCAGGTAGATGTAATACTTTCTAGTTTAATATCAGCAAAATTATCTGAGAAGGGAGATTATGAGCCATGCTTTGCTTTCTCTTATATGCCTCTCTAGATTAATAAAAAATTACAATTAAAAAGATGATAGGCAATAATGAGAAGTCAGATTCCAAGGAACTGTTCTCAGCCTTTCCATCGTCAGCAGGCCACCTCCCCCCACAGCAATACTAAACTAAAATAAAACACCCGTTTCTGTAAAACTGCCTTTGAAACACATCTGCAGAGGAATAAAAAAGTTCTTAAAGACCCATCTCCTTTTCTTCTGGTCACAGCAATCAGAATAAGCGTTGAGGCGGGATGTGCCCCAGGTGTGGGAAGGAAAGGTGAGCTAAGCTGAGCTGAGGACAGCAAGCAGCTCTGTGTGCTGGGGCCACGACAGGCTGGCCAGGGCTCTCCCCAGGTGACTTCTGCAACCCACCCTGCAGACTGGGCTTTCCCCTTCAGTCACCCAGGCAGCCCACCATCTGCTAAACGCCCACACCTCAACCTTCCCACTTTAACTGGAAGGGTGGGCTGCCGAGTATCCATCAGTCCAAACCTGAGGTTCAGGGATGCAGAAAAGGCGTGTCCACTGCACAAGCAGAGGATCTCCCCACAGTCCTAGGTGTCAGGGGGTGAACCTCTCAGACCTTGATAAAGCCCATCTGCATGGGTCACTGGAAGTAAAAGGAGGTGAAATGCAGCCAAGTGTCTGGCCTTCCCTTCTTAGGAATGCGGATCGGGCTGGCAGGGCTTGAACCCTGGTGTTCATTAGCCTCCTTTAGAAAATGCTACTGAACTTTTAAAAGCTTCCATGGGAAAAACAAAACAAACTTTCTGAAATCCCTGTGTACGCTGGCCAGCTGAGGCCGGCTACTGCTCAAGGTAACCAGGGCAAGGTGAAGGAGCATGCTCTGATGTTTCAGGTCCCCCCAGTGTCTCACACCTTTTGCCCTGCCCCGTGCCTTTCTCGATTTCTTCCCCTCCAAAATTCACTCACTGCCCACCCCCACCCCCAAAGGAGTAGGTTGCCAAAGCCAAGTCCTGGTTCTGCTCCCAGTTATAGAAGTCCTAGCAGCCCATGGCTCAGACTACTGGTCTGAGGAAGGCGCTGTTAAAGGGCCAGAGTGTGTGGCTTTGCATTTGCCTGGTACATAGAAATCCCCTTCTTGTATGGACGGCCCACCCCCGGGGAGCCCCCAAGACCAGGAATCCAAGCTATTTCCTTCTCACCAACCTACCCCCGCCTAACAGCCCAGTGCAGAGACCACACCAAGGATCCTGAAGCGAAATTTCTTCTAAGAACCGGAGACCCTCAAAGACCCAAACCCTGGTCATGGGCTGGCCCTGGGAGTGGGAAGTGGTTAGCGTCTGAGGTCAGAAACCCAGTGAGTCACAGAGGAGCAGCCATGCCAGGGCACTTCTGGCAGTGGTGAGCAGGGCCACCCTGCTCCTGAGGGCCACATTGGCCTGGCCAAGCAAGATGGCCTTGGGCAGGGAGTGAGAGCAGCCTGGCAGCGGGGGGTCCTGCTCACGTCCGGCCCAGGACCCTGCGGGTCACCTAGTCCACCACGGCTTATCAGGATGTTTGCAAAACACCGTGAAAGATTGATGCGGCCCCCTGGGCAGGGGAGCCCAGATTAGAGGCGTGACACCAGCATCTGTGCTGGGAGGATCCGCCGGTCCTGGCAGCGCTCATAGCCCCGGGGGCCAACCCGCCCAGGCCCGGTGGGGGGGTGGGGGGAGGTAGGAGGCAGGTGGCAATGGGGTGGAAGGCTGGAGCCGGATGTGGGGAGAGGGCCAAAGGCGCCTCTACCCACCTCCGGCGGCTGCGCCCCTCGCTGAGCAGGGACCCAACCACCAACCAGCCCCAGCTGCTGCTATGGCCCTTTCTGGCCGGCGCCGGCCTTTTGGAGCAGCTCCTGGCTCGGCGCTTACTCACCCTCTAGCTGTGGCGGACAGTGGAAATAAAACATCGCCGACGGCCGGATCGACCTGACGGCCAGGACTCGGGAGGGTGACTGCGGGACCGACAAGGCACGCGTAGATCTGGCCTGGCTGCAAAGCAAACAGCGACAGAGCCTGAGTCTCCCTCTGCCTTCGCCCCCGCCCGGCCCTGGAGTGCCCCGGGCGCTCCTTTCATGGAAAACCCCCTCCCAATGCCTTCAGCCCACTCTGGGTACTGGAGGGGAGGTGGCAGCGCCGTCGCAAGCCGGAGACCCCGTGGGACAGCCCTTCCGTTCGGGTCCACCACCCGGACAGACGTCCCCCCACCTCGGCCCCAACACCAAGCCCACGCAGTCTGGTTCCCGGCTCTCAGGGGTCCCCGCCACAATCCCTGCACCCAGGACAACGCAGCCGAGTCCGGCGAGCGCGCCAGGCCATCTGCGCGAAAGGCAGCCCCCACCAGGAAGGCGGCCGAGCCCCAAGGCCAGGCGCGCAGGGCTCGGTGTGTGGGTCGGGAGCCGCGCGTACCTCGGCGGGCGGCGGGCGAGGAAGGCCGGAGCGTGACCGCCTCTGGTCCGCTCGCCGGGCTCGACTGGATACGGGCGGGGCTCCGCGCGGCTGGCGCCCGCAGGACCAGAAAAGTGACTCGGGAAGTGGCCAGATGTCTTGCTATCTGTCTACAGCGCGCGCCGCCGCTCAGCACTCGCCTTTATAATCTCACGCGTAATTGGCCTTAATCTGATTATTTCCAGCGCTGTCTACAGCGAGTAACTTGGATAGGTCTACTGGGCCTTACAAATGGCCCACGTGGTGTAAAAAAAAAAAAAAAAAAAAAAAAAAAATCCGTCATTTCTCAGCAAACATCAGGAATGTTTTTCCTCTTTTCTTTTAAAAGAAGGTTGAAACAATCACCACTACCACCATCCACCAAAAAGCATTATTTTCTGAACACTCCACCCCACCCCCACCCCAAGTTCCCTCTGACTCAAACCTTCTTTCTCGGGGAGAGCTTGGTTTTAAGCTCCCCTTGTCAGGCCTGGTGACTCCTGGTCTGCAGATGACAAAGCGCTGATAATTGTCGCCACCGGATGGGTTTTGGGGGGACTCTTTGCACACGGCTTCCCTTTCCAAGCGACCGTACAAAAGGAAAGTTTGATTTTGTTCTCAGCAAGGGGTCCCAGAATTTATGTTCGCTTCTCCATGCAAATGATATGCGGTGGGACCCTTCGCAATTACTTTTAAAATGCATCCGAGGCAGAAGCTCAGCGGAGAGACCGCCCTTCCCTCTGCCTGGGTGAAAATTAAACTCTAAAGTACCGGGCTGAAATTTTCAAGTCAGGGGTGCGGGATTGGATCAAATCACATAAACTGCAAAAAAAGCAAGTCTAATGGCACATAATTGGTTCTGTAATAGCATTACACCAGGATAATAGCCCGTTACGGCCCCCTGAACTATTAAGTGCTTCCCTGGCGGAAAGCCTTTATGATATTAAAGGGGGAATATAATGATATTTTGGTTATTAAATGCGTGTAATTAATTTATGCACCACTGAAAATAAAGTTGGTATTATGACCCACTCAAGATGCATCAGAAGATGCAAGTCAGACAACTGTTGATAAGTTCTGGTGTCTGTGTTCCGTCTAGACTGCTGATTTTATTTTGGGACGATGGCTTCTTGGACAGACTACATAAATTGAATATTTTATAAACATTCTAATGCTGCGTTCAGGAGCCCTGGAGAGGCGGTGGGTCGGGTCCCTGCACCGCCTGGGATCCAGCCTTGACCTTAAAGATACATTGAGTTGGAAACAAAAGGCCTGGCAGGGCCACACGTGGACACCCGCCCCGAAAGAGGCGCATGGAGCTGGAGGGCAGATTACTGGGGCCCTGACCGGCCCGTGGACGCCCCTCCGAAAACCGCCAGGAGGAAGATGCAGCACGGCTCCTGCAGAGGCAAGTCGGGGCCGATGCACTTCAGCGGCCCCTCCTGGGCTCAGCCCGCCCAGGCGCGGAAAGTCGACCCAGTCACGCAGAAGGAACCGCTGGAAACGCCGGCTGGGTTCAGAGCGGAAAGATCCCGCTGCGCCAGCTCCGCCAGGGCCACCGACTCCGCGAGTCCAGGTGACCCGCCGGCGGGGAGCACGCATGCTGGTCTGGGCGGCGGGCGCGGTAACAGGCAGGGCCGGCGGGCCATTTCCACTTCATCCGGAAAGGGATGGAGCCCTGAGAACCGACCCTATTTCAACCCAGGCCAGGAAGCTCGGCGCGCTCTCTCTCCCTGTCTCCCTCAGAGCACCCTTGCTCTCTGGATCTCTTTTCAAGAGCCCGAGTCTCCCCTTGCGCGCTTGGGTTTGCCAAAAGCCCCCTCAAACTCCCACCTGCCCTAGGCGGCGTCCCCTCTCCTGCAAGAGCCCCGCGCGCTCCGGAGCCTAGTGCCTGTGAAGCGGGGTGAGGAAGACATCCGGGCGGGCCTGGCCAAGATGCTCCAGGGAGCACCTGAGTATCTGTACGGGAACTCAAGGCACCAGGCGCCCAGCGCCGCGTTGGCCCCAGAAACCAATGAGGTCCAAACCCCAGTTTCAGCTCCGCATCCCTGACATCCGTTGAAGCAGTTTCTTGGCAAGGCCCAGACATGTCCCCGGGGCTGGACAGGCTTGTTCTGGGTCGGCGGGCAGCGCGCTCCCAGAGCCTCCCGGTCAGTCAGGACCCTGGACAGCGGCACCTGTTCCTCCTGGGCTGCAGAGGGAAGAGACCAGTCACAAGGGCCGCTCTGTGGCCTTGCGCTGCGCCGCGGCCGGACGCGCCCCGCCGGATTCTGGGTGTTGGGGGCCCGATCCCAATCCTCTCCTGGTCCAAACCTGAGCAAGTTGGGACGCGCGCTCAGTGCTCGCAGCAGGGACCAAACTCTCGGCTCCGCAGACCCACGCCCCGCTCCTGCCCCGCGGCTACGGCCGGGAATCTTCCCGCGGCCGGTCGGCGCCTGGTCCCGGCTTTCCCAGCGTCACCGACGCGAGCCTGGTTGTCTCCCTGATGGGACACTTAGTCAGGCTCCCGCAAAACACCCACCTGGCGCGGGGCTCAGAGCCAGCGGGACCCTCGGCCTCGTCTCCCCCGAAGTTCCTCTCCCCCAGCAGGGAGGCCGGGCTCGTTCCTGTTGGCAAAACAGTGAATTAACAACAAACCAAGCAATCGCAGAGAGGAAAGGCTACAGCAAACTTTGATGACAACGCTGGCCCCTTTTTTTCCTCGGATTGTCTCTGACACTCGGGGCCGGAGAGAGGCGGCTAACGTGTATGTATTCGCTACCATCTCCCTCCCCTCTAAAAAAGAGCGTTCGTTGGCAACGAAAATGTTGTTTTTCCTTAATTCTTGTGCAATAAAATGTATTTTCCAATTAACCAAATTCACCGATCTGTCCTGCTTGGACACTCTGATAATTTACAACCTAAAAGTGTACTTTCTTTATCTAAAGACCAAGGTGACTGCTTTTAATTTTCTCTAACCTCTTTACACTTGATGTTCACCAGACTCATAATGTTAATTGGCTTCATATACGGATCATCAGTTTAATGAAGAAATAAATCCTGTGTTGCTTTATGTTTTAACAGTGATTGCTTTAATGAGGAATGTGACGTGTTCCAAAATCAAAGCTGCAGGAGACATTAGAGGGGGCTTCTATTAGGACGGAAATGCTTATTTAAAGTTAAAACCACGGGTCATATCTCAACAGATTCTCACACCACTGCCCTCCCTGCCCCCATCTGGGTTGCTGCTTCCAGCCTCTGGAAGGAGACAATTCTGTGGTTGGCCCTCAAAGGCTCCTTCTCTCCGTATTTTATGCACAGCAGCCACAGTCTCCATTCCCTCTAACAATCACTTTCTGGTTACTAAACAGGCATGCTACGTTACCTCCTGTCCAGCAGAGCAGAGAAGCTGGAACAGAATGGGGAGTTCAACTTTCAAGGTTGTTCACTTTTAAAAAAATAATAAAACCAAGTGGGAAGAGAGTAACACACACCCTAATATTTGTGTGCGGAGGTTGCAGAGAGGCTCCCCCGTGCAGCGCATCCCTACCCCTGAAAACCCAAGCCTCTGCTCTTAGACAGACAGCTCCGGCTTGGGCCAAGTGCGCTGCTGCTGACCCAGGCTCTGGCCCCTGAGAATGTCTGCAGGGGATGCACTGGGCTCCCATCTGGGTGATGGTAGCTTTCCATCTCTGTATCAATTAATGAGAGTAAATCTGCTTTCTCTAATGGGTGTTTGATTTTTCTAATCTGAAGCTTGTTCTATGAAGGGAGACTGTCATCTCAAAAACACTGAGAGCAGCAAGAAAATGCTGGAAATCGGAGCACCTATACCTGGAAGCCCTAAATTGTCTTTCAGTTGAATTATGAGTTATTTTTAATTGATTCCTGAAAAGAATCCCAAATCCTTAGAAAATGTAGGGAGCTGAGGCTCCAGGTCAGTGTCTCAAACACCACACATGGTATTTATTTCCTACCATTTGCTCTGTTTTAGGAAAACGGAGAAACATTTGGAAACACCACTGTCAATATCTTCTGAGCCTGAATGCATGAACATATGTTGGATTTGACATCTCAACTGTGCTCAGAAGAGATTTTTTCCAACCTCCCTTTTAAAACTTTCTTTAGCAGAAACAGTTTTAGTAAATACAGTTTAAAACCATAACAAAGGGCTAAAGCAGATAAAATACTTACATTTTCAGGGAGAAAAAAAACACACTGAATTCCTAATTATGTGTGGTTTTTTTGTTTTTTTTTTTTTTGCGGTACGCGGGCCTCTCACTGCTATGGCCTCTCCCGTTGCAGAGCACTGGCTCCGGACGCGCAGGCTAAGCGGCCATGGCTCCACGGCATGTGGGATCTTCCTGGACCGGGGCACGAACCCGCGTCCCCTGCATCAGCAGGCGGACTCTCAACCACTGCGCCACCAGGGAAGCCCCCTAATTATGTGTTTTTAAAGTGTCTGGTTGTTTTGTAATATTGTTTCGTTATTAAATTTTACAAATCCTCTCTGGTGTAACACTCAGCGGCCACACAGCTCTCCCAAGACAGAAGGTGCAGCATGTGCATGTTCAGTGTGGACCCCACACATCCTCTATTTGTCTGCAAATCTATTGTCATTTTGTAGTTTTGGAAATTGCCAAGAAAGTTTGCAATTGCTAAACACAATGGAATATGTGAGGGAAAAAAAAAGCAGCCAATTGAAATTCCAGATGAACAGGGGACTATGAACAGAAGAAAAAAAAATATATATATATATAGCAAGGGATAAATATGCATTTTATCTTGGAAATTTCCTATCATTCATTAGTTTTACTGTCATGTAAAAGTAATAGCAGCTACTTAAATACAAGCCAACTTCTAATAATCTCACCTGCAGTGGCCACAGGACAAAGTGTATTCTCACGTGGCTCTCAGGGAATCTCAAAGCTGGCTCCGGTCTGCCTAACCTTCACTAGGTAAGAAAGCATTACACCTGAGGCAGGCCCGCTTCCTGAAGAGTCTGTGCATACTTGCCTTCACGCAAGCAGGCTCCAGCCCTCATGAGCAGGTCACGTACTCCTTCAGGACCCCCGTGACTTTCTCTGTGAAGGGGGGATTAAAATGCTTACATCGGGGCTTCCCTGGGGGCGCAGTGGTTGAGAGTCCGCCTGCCGATGCAGGGGACACGGGTTCGTGCCCCGGTCCGGGAAGATCCCACATGCCGCGGAGCGGCTGGGCCCGTGAGCCATGGCCGCTGAGCCTGCGCATCCGGAGCCTGTGCTCCGCAGCGGGAGAGGCCACAACAGTGAGAGGCCCGCGTACCGCAAAAACAAACAAACAAACAAAACAAAACAAAAATGCTTACATCAAGTGCTGGTGGGCAGATTAAAAACAGTGCTAGAGGGTTTAGGGCAGAGAAAACATTCTGTATGTTACAGTGGTGGATACATGTTCATTATAATTTTGTTAAAATCCATAGACGGTACAACACCAAGGATGAACCCTGATGTAGACTCCGGGCTCCGGCTGACTAGGATGTGTCAATGTAGATTCATTGACTGTAACATCTGATGGGGGATGTTGGTAATGGGGAGACTGTGCATCAAAAACTGCTCTGAAAAATAATAGTCTATTTTCTTTTAATTAAGGGAGAGGTGGGGAACTGAAAACAATGCCCAGCACCTAACAACCAGTCATTAGCTACAACTGTTCTCCTACCATTATTGTTATTATTATCTTGTCACTACTATGGCCCACTAGGGGGCCACATTCCTGGAGAGATGCTACCCTGAGCTGCTTTGGGTACTTACAAGATGGCATCTGCCTCTGCTGGCTGTCTCCAAGATGAGCCCACCTTGGGCCAAAACAGTACCACCATGGGGAGAGCTCCTCTGTGGCTCTCCCTCCTACTCGTTTGCCAGTCTGCCATGCTTGTTTCCTTACATTTTTCTCTTCATGCTTCATTGCTTGGTTTGTTGAGTTTTACACAGCATACAAGTATTTGACTAGAAAACCTAAACCAAGGGCTTTTAAGCTGTATCAGGGGTATTTTATTTGGCCAACAGAAGTTTTTTAAAAATTCAAATTGAGTGCCTTTAGACTGGGCATGTCAACTCTACTTAGCCACAGGCCCCACTATTCTGCACTCCTTTCCTCCAGGTCACCTCTCACATCTGTGTGACACACTTGGTTCCTGCAGACGTCTGACTTTCCTACCCCTGACATAAATTCTGTGTGAGTCTAGCATAATTTCCCAACTGATAATGCCTTCTTATCAAATGTTAGGATGGGAAAGGGCTGTATTAAGGGAAACTAAGTCCACAGCCCCTGGAGTTTCAGAGTCTAGTTCAGTCCACTTCTATAAACACTTACCTAGCACCTGCTCTGTGCTAGGCACAGGAGATACAGAGCTGATTTCTTGGCCTCGGGAGCCAGCCACTAGAGATTCTAGCTAGGAAATGAGATGGGGTGGCAGGGAGAAGGGAAACTGACACCATCTGGCCAGTTTGGCACTGGATTCACTGGGTCTTCCCTCCTCTGTCCTAGAGAGCTCTTTGGAAGGGCAGCTCTCAGAATACATCCCACCCCCAGCTGAAGGAGGGGCTCCCATACTCCTGCATCCTTATGCGGCTTCAAATGGAGAAGCGGCCTCTCTCCCCAGAGGCCACGGACCCAGTCTCCCCTCGGTCCCCAGTGTTCAGGCCATCACACCAGAATCCAAGAGCCTCGACAAGGCTCAACAACAGCCTTCAGCCTCCTGCTTTCCAGTTTCAGCTACAGTGAAAAATCTCAGGGAGCTGGACCACAGTCTGGGATATATCCTACAGGTGCACCCGCAGGGTTCTGTTTCTAAGATCCCAACATCCAGGACTACTCTGCGGGGTTTCCTGGAGTCACTGACTTGGAGCGAAATCATTTTAGGAACATTTAGTTGTTCATTCCAGCCGGCTATTATTAAAGACGTCATAATAAGTTGCCGATAAGAAAGAGAAGCCAATCCCAGGAAATCTCAAATAGGATCCAGCCAAAAATAGAAGAAAGATCTGTCTCCAGACCTAAATTATCTCACCAGTAAACCTTTAGGACAAATAACTTTCAAGGTCAGCTCTTTGGTGTAAAACAGTTGTCCGTAAGAATAAAATAGCAGAGGCGCAGAATGTTAAGAGGAGGAGTGAGGAGATGGCAACTGGAGGAACTGGTTATCAACAGAAGCAAGACTGGAATCCAGCCCCCAGCCCCAAGCCCAGTGCTCTTGGCTGTGCCCTCTGTAATGAGACGTGTTTCTCCTGAAACAAAACACACAGTCGTTTGCCCATGCTAAATATTTAATAAATGTGCAGAATTTAATTGAAGTGACTATTAAAGAAATGAAATAGGTTTACAACGTGAACATTAGTGAGCGCAAGGAAAGCCTCCTAATTTTTAATAGACTTGAATTCTGTAAACATCTACGGTGGGAGGGAGGGAGGTTTGCAATCAAGCAGACTTGGGGTTAACATTGGCTTCTTAAACCCCCCTTTCCTTGTCTGCAAAGCAGGATTGACAATGCCTGCCTTTCAGTATCTGGCCAGCCATCAGGACATCAGTGCCTTATTCTCTCTCTCTCTCTTTCCCTCTCTCTCGCACACACACACACACGCACGCACACACACACGCACACACACACGCAGCGTAGGCACTCTATAACTGTGACTTCTCTGTGACACCCTTCCCAACCGGGATCTTTAGGAACCTCCCGTTCCCTCTGATCAGCCCACTCGTGTCCATGGTTGCACCCTCCCCTCCTTCTCCAGGATGCTGCCCCCAGCCCCACACCCAGTCCACAGCTCTGCTCACATCGTCTGGTTCTCCCTTCGTGACTCAGTTCACCATGGCCTTGCCCAGCATGGAGAGACCATGTGTATATGCAGCAGAAATTCTCAGCACACTCCAAGGGTACGGTCCTATTGCCTCCCTTCCCTCCTGCTGGCCTCAGCCTCACTCAAAGGCAGACTCAGAGCACATTTAAATCCCAACATAAATATTTATTGAATGACGTTGACTGGTGTCTGAGCAAGGCTGGTGCAGGCAATTCCCACCTCTCAGTCCAGTCACCAAGCAGCCCACAGTGCCCCACAGGCCAGCCTGGTGATGGGCAAGGCTCAGCTTGACTATTGATACAACTGGGGGCATCCTCCATGTACCTGTCTATCCATCCGCTTCCATGTACCTGTCTATCCATCCGCTTCTTCATTCATTCCCCAAATAGCTGTGGAGTACCAGTTTCATGCCAGGTGCATTCAGGGGATGCACTTGTACAAAAGATCCAGGGATAGAGAAGGTAGGTGTGTCAGGAAAGCCTCTCATAACCATTATAGCAGAGCTTGCTAAAGCCCAGCCTCCAGCGACAGGCTGTACCCCTGGAGAGGACCCCTGCTGCCCAAGGCTGCCCCCCAGTCCCGCAGCCGTGTGGCCCAGAATCCCAGCCAGAGAGACTGAGCCCAGCTGCTGCAGGAGGACAGCTGAAGCAGGGATGGATGAGGCCTCAGCTTCGCCGGGGAAGTGGAGGGCCCCATCAGAGCTTCCCTGATGCCATCCTGTATGCCATGGCATACTGATGCAATGGCATCCTGATGCCATTCCTCTTCTCCTTCACCTCTCACTCCTCCAACAGATGCTCACAGAGAACCGTGTTTGTGGCAGCCTTATGCTGTGGGCAAGAGAAAAGAGATGTCTTTTCTTTCACTGTGCTTAAACCTTTTAATATCGTTTGTGTGATTTTTTTTTTTTTTTACTAATATTATCTCCCCAAGTAGACTAAACGCCACGAAGTTAGAGAACAGGTCAGAGTGGGTTCATCATGATGTTCTTAAGCCCTTAGCTCAATGCCTGGCACCTAATAGACATGCAAGAAAGAAAGCATAAGAATAAAACGAGATCTAGGGCTCAAGTCCAAGAGGACATAGACATGAACAGAGCATTTGGCGATCAACACCTCTCCCTTCAAGTGCTGGGCCGTGTCCTTCGATGCTCCCTGGGACAAGTCAGGACAAAAATAAGTACATGAATCAAGGGCCAATCAACCAACTCCTCTCTCCTGAATCTCTTACTAAATGTTGCTGAGGGCCTTAGACCAGTACAAGCACTCACCTCCAAGATGGTCACAAGCAGATCAGACACTCCGTCCACAATCTTACAGGATGAAAGCACTCTCCTGGGCTGTTTTGCCTGACTCTACTCACAAACCATTCTAGAGCCTTTTCTCTGCCCACTCCACAGCCTGCAATATAGAACGTACATGGTGTTTCATGTCCGAGATCCCTGGTGCCCCTTTCCAGCTCCTGGGTCCTCTTAGCTTTTTGAACATCATCTCTCCCATCTGCGACAGAGAAATGATTCCCATCTCAGAAGAAGTGCTTTATGAAATGGTAAAAGGCTCTGTAGATGTGGTGGTGGAGGTTAGCCTGCGTGAGCTCCCTTTCATAAAACTAAAGAGGGGTGAGGGCGGGGAATGGGTAACAGCCCTTCCACTTTCGCATTCTCTCCTTTCTCTCTCTGTCCCTCTCCCTATGCTAAATTCTGTCCTATCCAAGGGATGCCTATCTCCTTCCCTCTCTGCTGTAACTCTCCCAAGAGTGTCTGTGTGGGCTCTGACCTCTCACCACCTTCACCCTTTTAACCAAGAAATAGTGTTTGGATGTGGGGAGGCACAAGTGAAGAATGGGGGAAGAGGAGGAGACCCCCATTTTTTACTTTCTGAAGGGGTGGCCACCTGGCTATTGCGGTGAAAATTTTTTTGTTCAATCCGAATTGATATTGGCTTTGTTTTATTTTCTTTAAAATGTGAAAACGATTGTATGGAACACAACTGATCAAGGTCCATATCCTGCCCCCTTGTAACACTGGGCACTTCACACAATGATGATTTCTATCTGACATCTGAAGGCATCTGAACTTACAAACCCTGGATAGATTTTTTTTAAGTGGTAGGTTTATGGCTGACGTTCCTTTTTTTTCTGCTCCTCAGAAAAAGTTGTCTAAAGGAAAAATAAATCAATCAATGGATTAAATGTTAAGATATTTCTAAAAAGCACATAGAGCAATGAAATTAAAAACATGCACAATCTCACAACCTAAGAGAACCATTATTAACATTTCATTATAGAGCTTACAGATATTTTGCATGAATTTATTTTATGCATACTTTTTAAAGAAAAAAGTGGGATCATAACACTACCTGGTTTTGTAGTTTCTTACTCACTTAACAATATATTGTGAATGCCTTTCTATGTCATTAAATGTTCTTCCACAATATTCTTAGTGGTTCTACACATAGTTAGGGTATATGTTCAGTTGCTGTGATAGAGACACATAACAGTGGCTTAAAGAAGACAGTTCGTTTCCCTCTTGTGAGGATGTCCACTCTGGTATGGCGGCCCTGCTTTCTCCACCATCCCTGTCCACATGGCCCAAGAGGACCCCTCTCCATGTCTGCCTTACAGCCACCAGGGAGAGTAGAGAAGGAGCGTGGGTGGCACACCCTTCACTGGAGGGCATCGCCCTTCCAGCATCTGGAAGGTGCACATGTTACCTCTGCTCTCATCCCCTTGGCCAAGACTGTGGCTCCACCCAGCTGTTAGGGAGGCATCCGTGTGCCCAGATAAATATCACAGGGTCTGTTATCATTGGAGAAAGGAGAGTGGCTATTGGGAGACAGCTGTCAGTATCTGTCACGGTGCTGTTTCATTTGGGGGACTGTTGTGGAACATTCATACAGCCGTTGTTATTCTCTTAAGATAACTTTTCAGTATTCTCTCATTGATCAAACAGTAAGCATACTGAAGATTCCCGAGAGTCATTGGTACTTCTTCCCAATTCTGTGAAAGCCCATACCCACGTGCAAATTTTTCTTTTTGGCTTCCCTTCCACTTTGAGCAACCTTCAGCTCTCCATCCTTTAACAAGGGGACCAGCCTGCCTGGGTAGTAGACGTCAGTGGGCATAACCCCCAAATGAAAACCACATCAGTAACACAAATCCCACAGGCCTGCGTCAGCCCCCTTTAGTCGCGGGTGGCAACATTGGAGCCAATCAGGGTCTCAGGGACAGTCCAGAAAGTCAGATACTGCCGGCGAGAACTCACAGACCACGGGACAAAGGTCTGGATGGAAGCCCCTGATCCCCCAAACACACCCTTGCGAGGCTGCCTGGGGAGAGAGGTCACCATCAGGAAACCTGAAGCCAAAGGACACTGGGGTGGGGACTGGAAGGCGGCGGAGGCAGGTCCTGGGACAGGCATGAGATCAGGCCTTTCTTTCCCAGGCTGAGGAAGAAGATAGTCAGGAGGCCAAACACCAGGGGCGTCAATACGCTATAGGCCACTGGCTGATTTCTCCCTAAGGCAGAGACATCTAGCAGGGGTCCTCAGGATTCCCTGAACCCACTCAGCTCCTGCACCACCAGGGGCTGCCACCAGCAGATGGGGCACTCTGCTTACACCCCTACAGAGTGGCCATACACCCCGGTTCACAGGTCAGGACTTTAGACTACATGAAAACGGAAGCCCGGATTAACAGGAGAGCAGAGGGAGTTGGAGGAAGGCAGGAAGGGAAAACCCTAGGCAACCCGATCTTGGGGAGCAGAAAAGGGGATGGGGGAGGGCTCTCTGTGTCCCCAGTTCTCCCAGCCCAATTTCCTCAGACTGGGCTGGCAAAGTGTTACCAACCGACGATGCAACTTCTGAGATTGCTGCTGTTATCCTGAGGTCCCATGGAGCCCCCCAACCCAGAGTCGCCCCCAGTGATTTAAGCCGGAGCCAGAAACTGCCACCAGGTGGCACCAAACTGCAAAGACAGTAGCTCCTTCCTCTTCGGCTCAAAATCCTGTACAGACAGCTTCACGTCCACAACTGGAGCCCCAGCTGATTTATCTGTATGTTGCCTGCTCCCACCAAGACCCTGGCACAGAGTGAGGGCTCAGAATATGCGAATGTCTTCTGGTTTCAGGATGGACAGGTGGATGGAGGGAGCTGATTCCCACTGCAGGAGCTGGACGCATCTTCTCCTTCAAGTGGGCACTGCAGATGAAGCTGGGGGTGCACCCCGGGCCTCACACGTAGCTCCAGCTCAAGAACAGGACTTCCCAGCTGCCTCTGCCTCTGGCTCCGTCTGGGTCCACAGCCTGCAGAGAGGGTCTTTATTATACAAATTGGTGGTCTACCTCCATGCCAGGGGGTGAAGAGCAAGAGGATGCTGGGGGTGTCCTAATGGGGCATCTCACGTGGGACGATCAGAGAAGCCCCTCCTGTACCCAGTCCCCACACCAGCCTGGCCAGCTGTCTTACCACCCTCTTCCTGGCTCTCCTCTCTGTCTGGGAAGGCTTTGTCAACTACAAATTGGCATTTTCTACTGACACGTGCCATCTACCTCTACAAGGATTAAATCATGCACCGCTGCAGCTGCTGACTTTCAACACCCCCTGAAAGGAGCTCAGGTGGAGAGCAGAAATGAGGCACTCTGTACTCTGGGAAAAACTGGCAGAACAGGCCTTCAGATAGTTAGATATTTTCAGGAGCCACTTTTATGAGCCCAATTCTTGTATCTCCTCATATCTAGAAAAGCACTAAAATCCTTCATGGTGACAACTGTTCCTCCTGACTAGCAGTAACCTGCATGAGACTAGCAGAAAATTTCATAAAAAATATCTGCTTCATGACCCAGGAGGGCCAGACTATGCTGCCCTCTAGGTGGAGGAATTGACCCCGGGGTTGAGCACATGACCCAAATAAGACAGCCTTTTTCATTCTGAGATAGGAGACAACAAAGTGTCCAGAAGCCTGGAGTACACAGGCGCCGTCTGTGCTGCCTCATGAGAAGAACGTCCCTTAAAGTGAAGTCTTCATAGCAGACAGTAAAGTCCCAAGATGGAGACGGTCAAAGCCCCTATGGAAGTTGGTATCTGTCAATGCAATTGTACCTGAAGCAGCTGCCTCTGGGGTTTCCCAGTGATCGAGGCCAATAAATTCCCTTGCTGCTTAAGCCAGTTTGATGTAGATTTCTGTTACTGGAAATCAGGCATCTTCTAATATATGATGTTACTCAGATCCAGCTGAAGTAACCTCATCCTCTGAGATTTAAATAAAATGTATCTGTATCCCCTTCCCTTTAAAAAAAAAAAAGAAAAAAAATATGTACTTGATTACATGTATTCACTCTTCACCAAAATCACATATATGCTGACCTTCCCCCCCTGCCTCTTTGGAGCAGTTTCTAAGAGCTATCTGGGATGCTGTCTCTGGGCTACAGTCCTCATTTTGCCTCAAATAAAACTTAACTGGCAACTCTCACGCTGCGCATTTTTTTTTAAGTTGACACCTTCAAGCCTCTGGCACTCACATCATCTATTCCCACCTCTAAGTCATCTCTTCAAGAGAAGACTCCCAGGGCTACCACAGCCCCCCTCTCCCCACACCCCCCAACTCTCTGTTTTAATTTCCTTTTTAGCTGTCAAAACCTTCTCGTGTGTTTTATTGGTCCACCTCCCTGCTACCGTGCAAGCTCAGTGGAGCAACCCAGTGTCTAGAACAGCACCTGGAGCACAGCATTCTGCTGACCCAACAAACTCCAGCTCCTCCCCTAGCTGGACCAGTTTCTGGCAGCCCCTGGCCCTTCCCCCACCCCAGCTAGGACTCCCACCACCAGTGAGAGTTCATTACCCCTGAGAAGTGCATCTTTGCACGACAAAGGCAACTTCCCCTTAATTACTCTGCTGATTGTAAGTCTTGAAGTCCTAGATCTGCACCGCCACAATTGCAAACCTCATTCCCTTATGAAGTCCAAGATAAACAAATCTAATATATTTTGTTTTAATTATCGTTGTTTAATGAGCCATAACGAAACTATGGTGAGGGTGCACGAAAGGAGATCATTTAGGGGAGGCACCAGTGCAGAGCTGCTGGTGAGTGAGAGTCTTACCTGCTCTCATCTGCTGTCATCCGGCTGCCTCTCTGTGCCCAGAAACCCGTCACTCACTCATCCCTCTCTGCTTCTGGCTACTCTACTCTTCATGGCCGTGCGCGGGCTTCTCATTGTGGTGGCTTCTCTTGTTGCAGAGCACGGGCTCTAGGCACGTGGGCTCAGTAGTTGTGGCTCGCGGGCTCTAGAGCGTAGGCTCAGTAGTTATGGTACACGGGCTTAGTTGCTCTGCGACATGTGGGATCTTCCCAGACTAGGGCTCGAACCCATGTTCCCTGCATTGGCAGGTGGATTCTTAACCACTGTGCCACCAGGGAAGCCCAGCAGGCAACTTTTAAAATCATTTCTGACAGTCTAAGCCACACACAAAAAAGGCATCTTGCTTTATCTTTCTTTTTTTCATTTTTATGGGGTTAAACAGTTTACTGTACATATATTGCTTCTACTGTACTGTATTTCTTTGGGGTTTGGGGGGTGGGGGCTTGTTTATTTTCCTGTTGCAGGGTTCATGATTCCTACTGGAGGATCAATGATTTGTAAGATCTTTAAATGCAAAAAGATTTCACTCTTCTGTTTGTCATCTGTGTTGCAAATGTTTTTCTTAGTTTATTGTGTGGCCGTGGCTGTGTGTTTACCCAGGACAATCCCACCCCCTCTGGGCTTTCGCCTCGATGAGCCAGGGTTGTCCCCCCACTGCCTTCGTGATGAGTTAGGCAGAGGCAGAGCCCTCATTCCTCAGTCGGGCGCTGGTTGTCTAGTTACCCAGAAAGGGAAACCCCTCCTCCCCAGCCCCCAGGAGGCCCCCAATCTTGCCTACATCAGCCCCATCACTTCCCCTCCATCCTGCACGCCCACAACCCTGTTTTTCCAGACACTTCCTCTATTCTAGTCTTACATTTAGGATCCTGGATCCATTGAA
Organism: Globicephala melas; assembly: GCF_963455315.2. Classification (NCBI taxonomy): domain Eukaryota; kingdom Metazoa; phylum Chordata; class Mammalia; order Artiodactyla; family Delphinidae; genus Globicephala; species Globicephala melas. Next base: position 45,993,018 of record NC_083329.1, on the reverse strand, counting down.
TCTTTGTTTCTGCTTAGGAGGGGACTAGAGAAGGAAAAGACAGCCCTGAAGGCTCCCTGCACGACAGCTTGTCTTCCTTGTCGTGTTCACGGAAAGCTTTCTAAACTAGGGGCCAGCCTAGGAGCAGGAAGAGTGAGCGCTGCTTTCAGCATCTGCCGTCCCTCAAGGAAGTGTTTGATGGAGGAATCTGGGGAGGCAGTGTCAGCCGCAGAGAAGGTGGGGGGACCTTGGAAACAGCCAAGGCCTCAGGCAACACTCAGCTCTGCAGAGCCACAACCAGTCACTCACAAGCTGCCCCTGACCTTCCAGAGAGCCAGGGCGCTGGGAACAAGGCACAGTTGCCCCCTCGCACAGGATTTCCCGGCTCAGCCTGACCCTGGTCCTTGGCACACAAAAACCTGGAGGGGAACAGGGGCCCGAGGGGGCTTGTCTGGTCCCCCACTACAGCCAGAGGATTATTTGTAGAAAATGAGTATTGGGGTTGCTTTCATCTATTCAGTCAACAAGCTGTTGCCAGGCTAGAGGGGCCCAGACATGCCCAGAGGCGTCCTGCTGTCAGGGCACCTCCACAGTAAAGCAGCAGAAGGCTCTGCAGATCTAAAGAATCTGTTCCCATTTTGCTCTGCAGACAGCGTGTTCCCATAGACTCATGCCTATGCAGTTGGGTTTTTCCTGCAAGATGATAAGCTTCTGTCTGCGATGGGGATACTGATGGTTGGGAGCTGGGGGACCCACGGGCCAGGGTCTCTGATTGCCAAGCCACTCTGCAGACCCCAGCCCCACAGAAGGTATGAGAGGAGGGTAGAACCCCAGAGCCGTGGAGGGACTGAGCTGGGGCAGGACGCGGCACTGTCAGTCCACGCCAACCCCATCACGATGGACTGATGGAAGAAACAGCCAGGACTGGAACCCGGGTCCGTGGGCTCAGGAGTCATGCCATGAGTGGAGCCTGAAGCTTCATGCCGGCTGGGCAGGCAGGACCCTGCGGGGAAACATGATTAGGAGAGAGGGGAGCGGCCGAGCCCAGGGAGGGCTGGGGAAGGGCTCTGAATGCAGTTTCTACTCCATCTGGGCCAGTGGCCAGCACACCCATGCTTTGGTTCTGCTCATTTGGGACTTTGACTATATTCTCAGTGTGCAAATGGCTGGGACCTAACTGCTTTCATCTCTGATGCCTCCCGTGCCTGTCAGAGGGGCCCGTGACACCCAGCACACTGTCAACCAAGCCCTCACCCACTCAGGCTGAGCGTGAAGCTGTCCTCACCATTGGGCAGGGCCGGCTAGTCCCCCAGGGGGCTCCTTGCCTCTGCTGTTGGTGTAGATGACAAGCAAGGAGTTCCCGTTCTCTTTCCTGTCCACTTTTGGTCGATCTTGCCATAGCTGTCCTTCTGCAGCGTACCCACGTTCTTTGTGGTCAGAACCAGAAAGCTCCTGGTCAAGGCCTTCTCCTGGATGCAGACAGACACCCAGAGACAGCAGGGTCCCAACAGGTAGGAATCAAACAGGATGGCCCTGCGACCGCACCACCCGGGTGCAAACTCTGGGTCTTATTAGCTGAATGGTGTTTTTCCCCCAATGGTTAGCATTTAATGGGAACTTTCTACGTGCCAGGCACTTGATATTTTGCATTATCTGAAACCAGTCTTCACAGTAGCTTCAAGAAGTAGGCGCTATATTTATCCCCGTTTTACATATAAAGAATCTGAGACTTAGAAATAAGATGTGTTGAGATAAGTTAATTTCTTCAATATGCACCAGTTCTCCTTAAGACAAACCAGATGGGCAAGCTATGGTTTTCCACCTAAGCAGACCCAAGCCAGTGCATGTTTTTAATGGAAAGACAATCCCAATAAACATTTTATCTTTGAATATTAGCAATGGAAGAGACCTTAAATTTCATTCAGTGCCACAACCCACACCCCAGATTAAGAAAGTAGAGATCAGCATCCTGGTCACCATCACAGACTTGAGTTACTGCAGCACCAAAGAGCCCTGCCCCACCAAATGGCCTTTTGTGCCTCAGTTTGCCCATCTGTACAATGGCTACAAGAATGGTATAAATCTCATAGGCTTGCTGAGAACATTAAGTTCCTTTGACTTGATATGAATGAGCTATTTTTCTTAGCCCAAGCCAACTTCCCCACGAGCTGGGCATTCCCAGCATTCAGTGTTTTGGGGGGACGCCAAAGTGCCCCTTGGTGTTCAAAACCAAGTCCAGTACAATGTGGTCTGGGGTTTTCCTGACTTCATTCATCCTTTTCCCACCTTCGCAATGTGATACAACAAATTCAGTGCATAATATTGACTTCATATTTTTCTATAAATCATATCACTTTGGTTACCCAAAATTTATTTTAAATAAACACTTTAAAGCACTATTATAAACCCAGTATCTTTGTGTTCCTGAGGATAGACTGAAAATAAATATGGAATACAAATGATACTCCAACAGCAATGAGCATATAACGTGTTTGGTTTTTCAGTACCATTCCCCACTAAAACAGGAGTCGGGCTTGCAAATGCTATGTAAGTTTGAAATTGTTTCAGAATAAAAAGAAAGAGAGAGAGGTGGGGGGGAACACGACTCAGAGGAATGGCTGATTCCAACTCAAGAGGAGAAAAGTACACCCTGAGCCTGAACTATCTTGCTGTGCCAGGAGGGAAGGAAATAGCCAAAAACTATGGGAACACGTCAAAAAGCTATAAGAGCTCACTCACTTAACGCAGCTCCGGGTCAAGACTGGGAATGTCTGAGCGTCAAACTAAATGATGATACTAATGGATTATAATCTACTGAACAAAATAAATTCCATAAGTCCATTCTTCTCTAAATAAATAAGCAGGGACAGCTCTTCCTTCCAATGAATGCCAATAATAAATCTAGAAGGAATGATGAAGTTCGAAGGTCCTCTGGCAACCATCATAGTCATCACGGATCCAGGCAAATCTCATCAATGAAGGTTAAAAACAGTGGGCAAGGATTTGATGAGGAACAAGATAGCCATATAATCTCAAAAGCAGCTCCCCACAAAATACTTAACGAGCTTACAGAGGGGGGTAAAGAGTAACATAGACGGAAGGAGCCCGGGGGGAACCCATCTTCCCCAGGTGGTCAAGGTCAGCATGACCAATATGGGGTCAGAAGCTCATCAAGCCTGCCAAGGCCATGCCCTGAGGGGACAAGACACCACCTCTGCTAAAGATGCTTCACCAAACCCTCATCGTAAGCAAACACCCCACAGACCCAAACTGAGAGACATTCTGCAATGTCCAAATTGTGAGGGTCATGAAAGCCAAAGAAAGGTGGGACTACTCCACTTAAAGGAGACTAAAAGAATGAATGACCAAAGGCAGTGTGTGGTCTTGGACAGGCGGGTGGCAGGAGCTGCAGAGGACAGAGTGGGGCAGCTGATAAAATCCGAATATGGCCTTCATATCAGATCATAGTATTGCATCAAAGTTAAATTTCTTGCCTTTGATAACTGTACTGTGGGTATCTAAGAGATTGTCCTTGTTCTTAGGAAAAGCACACTGAAATATTTAGGGGTAAAGGGGCATGTATACAACTTACATTCAAATGTTCAGGAAAAAGTGTGTGTGTGTGTGTGTGTGCGTGTGCACAAGCAAATGGGGCAAAAATGTAAACAGTTGGTGAATCTAGGTCAAGGGAGTTCTCTGACATTCTCATAACTTTTCTGTAATGTTGAAATTATTTCAAAACAGCAAGATTTTTAAATTAAGGGTATTTATCCCTGTGCTGACCCAGATCCTCTGCCTTGGGCATCATCAAAAGAGTGAAAAGAGAAAGTGGCTGACTGCCGCCCTGCAGCCCAGCACCTGCGTGTGGTGTCCAGGGACACCAGAGCCTAACCTGGACACCTGGGAACTGGAGTCAGAGCAGCCTGGGTGGTGTTGGAGGAGGTCCATCTGAGACAATGCACATGAAGTGGCAGCAGTGCCTGGCACATAGCACATTCCACGCTGCTTCCCTGGGCACCCAGCCCCTCCAGCCCAGAGGGCTGAGGCCCCCTCCACCACTTACATCCAGGTGACACCAGATAGCAGCCAGCCAGGGGAGGTCAGGGGCAGGTCCATGACTGAAAGGAGGAGACCTCCCTCCAACTATGGGGGGATCCCAGGACCTGAGGGATTTCCACCAGGGACACAGCAACCCTGCCATGAGCTGAGCCCACATTCGCAAAAGCTCCACATAGCACCAGTATGAAATTAGACCCAGATGCCTAGAAACGCCACGCCAGCCAGGGAGCTGGCCTCTTCCTTTCCAGGGAATGCAAAGGTCTCTGACCTGGGAATCCTTCCAGGAAACTGATCCAGAATGAGAAGGGAGAGAAAACTGTCATGCATGGAAATGTCCACCAGTATTATTTATAACAGGAGAAAATGGGAAACTGATGTTAAATAATGATACATTAAGTTGATAAAAATGGTATAAACCTCATAGGCTTATTTATTTAATAAATGAAATAAATTATGATATATCTGCATATGACAATATTATGTGACCAAAATAATTCTTTTTTTTTCCAAAAGAATTCTTAACATGGGAAAGTGATTAAATGAAGACACCAAATGAAAAAATATATGTAATATAATCTGTTATTAAAGGTATTCAGGGGCTTCCCTGGTGGCGCAGTGGTTGAGAGTCTGCCTGCCGATGCAGGGGACACGGGTTCGTGCCCCGGTCCGGGAAGATCCCACATACCGTGGAGCGGCTGGGCCCGTGAGCCATGGCCGCTGAGCCTGCGCGTCCGGAGCCTGTGCTCCGCAACGGGAGAGGTCACAACAGTGACAGGCCCACATACCAGGGATCGAACCCTTGGAAGCACGGAGTCCTAACCACTGGACCACAGGGAAGTCCCTACGTTCTTTTTTTTTTTTTTTTGCGGTACGCGGGCCTCTCACTGCTGTGGTATCTCCCGTTGCAGAGCACAGGCTCCGGACGCGCAGGCTCAGTGGCCATGGCTCACGGGCCCAGCCGCTCCGCGGCATGTGGGATCCTCCCAGACCGGGGCACGACCCCGTGTCCCCTGCATCGGCAGGCGGACTCTCAACCACTGCGCCACCAGGGAAGCCCCCCTACCTTCTTTCTTTACCCTTAGAGAACAGATTAATGGTGCATACTGTTGACACATAATAAACATGACCAAATGATTGAGAGAGGGGGAGGAGGAGGAAGGGGGAATAAGGGAAGGAAGGTGCATTGGGGGACTTGATAAATTCACCCCAGAAACACACAGCACCTGCCCTCAATGCACACTGTGCCACCTTGATGCCCCCTGCTGAGGATGCCCACCCTGTCTCCTTCAGAAGAAGGCCCATGTGGCCTGAGGAGCTGCCCTCCATGGCATCCCTCTCCCCATGCTCTCCCCAATTAACTTGAGAGCCAGAGCATTACCTGAGCCAGGCTTTAGACCAGACATCTAGGTCCTGCTGCCTCTGCTCCCACTGGCTGTGGGCAAACTGAGAGCTCAGGGGAAATGCATCTAGACGGGCCTAAGCTGGTTATCCCTTCCCAGACACTCTCCTTGTGGGCCATCTGCTCCCCTGGCAGGCCCAGCTTGCCTGGGGTCATGGTGGGCCTTGTCATGGGCAGGAGTCCCGTGTGGATGACGGAGTTTAGAGCGTGGCACTCAGAACTTCTGGGGTTTGCCTTCTGAGTAGATGTTGAAGAAAAAGTGGACTGGACTACAGGTGCTGCAGATTGGGAAGGGGGGGTGGGGCAGGAGTCACTGCCCTTTGTTCTCTCCCTTGGGTGGGGTTGGGTAATGAGAAGGATAAGGCAGAGGGTGGCTGGGTCAGTGGAAGAGAAGTGATAGGTCTCGGGGGGTGTTCAGTCCCCCAAAACCAGGGAGCCTGGCCTCACTCCTCACTCCCCTTCCCCTTTAGTATTTCTTACTAGGTAGCAACAAATTTTGCTTTTGTTTATCTGGGCAAGTTTTTATTTCGCCTTCATTTTTTAATAACTTCGCTGGTAAAATGATTCTAGGTTGATAGTTTCTTTCTTTGAGGACTTTGTTATCCCTGTCTTCTGGCCTCTGTTGTTTGCTGAGAAGTTAACTGTTAATCATATTGAAGTTCCCTTGTAAATGATGCATCATTTTTCATCCGCCACTTTCAAGATTTTGTCTTTGATTTCAGCAGTTTCACTGATGTGCCAGTGAGAGCCTTCGCATTTAGTTCACTGAGCTTCATGGAGTTTTTAAAAAATAAATTTGGGATATTTTCAGGCATCATTTCTTAAAATATTTTTTCTCCTCTTTTCTCTCTCTCCTTCCAGTACTCCCATTATGCGTATATTGGTGCACTTAATGGTGTAGCACGTTTCCCTTTGGCTTTGTACTTTTTTCTTCATTCTTTTTTCTCTGTTCTTTGGAGAGTATAATCTCTATCCATCTATCTGCAAATTGCCTGAATCTTTCTTCAGCCAGTTCAAGTCTAGTGAATTTTTCACTTGTTATTATGCTTATTATATGTTTATATATATGTTTATATATTATATGTTATATGCTTATTATATGTTATTATACTCCATGAATTTAGCCCCTGCAACTTGGAGCTGGAGGGGATGAGAAATGCTGCCAGCATGCCCTCCCAGTGAGATACTGTATCCCTGGATTGGGAATTGCAGGAAGGAGCCACATTTTCTTGGCTAAACCTTCCTGGATCACAGACTCTGTCATCACACTGAGATGAGGAGGAAGCAGGGAAGGAATAGGTCGTGGCTCAAGAGTCACAGACTTCTGCTGTTCTTACCAAGGTTTAGTAGATTTTCTTGACTGTCTCTTCATTTACAATATACCCTTAGGATTATTTCCAGATATATTCAATTTTCTGGGGGAGGGAGGGGGTGTGTGTCTTCTGGAATTTTGTCCAGTTATAGTCATTTTCCGGATTGCACTACTGCAGGGTCCTTCACACTGCCATTCTGTCAGTAGAAGTCTAAAAGATGTTTTAATTTTGGAAAATTACTGTGTACTTTACAACACCGAGAGAGATTTAAAGGAGAAAAACTACACAATTAAATCAATAGTGCAGAAAAAGCATTTAATAAAATTCAGCACTGGATTCAGGATTGGAAAGAGCACTTCTTTTTTTTTTTTTAATTTATTTACTTTATTTTTGGCTGCATTCGGTCTTCGTTGCTGTGCGTGGGCTTTCTCTAGTTGCAGCGAGCGGGGGCTACTCCTTGTTGCAGTGCGTGGGTTTCTCATTGCGGTGGCTTCTCTTGTTGAGGAGCACGGGTTCTAGGCTCACGGGCTTCAGTAGTTGCGGCACGTGGGCTCAGCAGTCAAGGCTCGTGGACTCTAGAGCGCACGCTCAGTAGTTGTGGCGCATGGGCTTATTTGCTCCACGGCATGTGGGATCTTTCCGGACCAGGGCTTGAACCTGTGCCCCCTACACTGGCAGGCAGATTCTTAACCACTGTGCCACCAGGGAAGCCCAGAAAGAGCATTTCCTTAACCTGACAGAGATCATCTGCCAGAAAGCTACAGCAACTGCGTATTTAACGGTAAAACTTTAGAAGTCAGGAATAAGGCAAGGATGTCAACGTTGTCAATTATATTCGTTATCATATTGGAAATACATGGTGGAAGTATTGAAACAGAAGAAATACAATTGGCATTATTTGCAGCTGACATGATTGTAACACACAGGACAATTTACAGACTTACTGGGGTTAATAAGAGTTCAAGCAAGGTTGCTAAATACAAGACCAATACGTAAAATCCAACAATACTCTTATAAACTAGAAAATGTGATTTTAAAAATGTTACTTACTATAGCAACAAAAACTGTAGGATAATTAGGAGATAATGTAAGATGTGCATGACCTTATAAAAGTGAAAGACATAATGGAATTATGCTTTTATAATATGTATTATAAACAGAGTGGTATGCCCTATTCATAGATGAGAAACTCAGTAAACAATCCTCCCTAAGTAATCTGTACAGTCATTAAAATTTCAAAAACAACGACAAAATCCAAATGTGACAAGCTGATCCCAAACAAAGGTTCAGGAACTAAGAAATTTTTTGGAAGATGAGGGGAATCATTCTACCATATATGATTGCCAATTATAAAGCTACAATTATTAAAAGTGGGTTATTGGCAAAGTTAAGTAAGTGGACCAATTTAACAGAGTACAGAGCCCAGAAACATTCCCATAATTACATGGAAATTAGATATAGTGATAGAGGAAGGCTTACAAGTCAGGAGGGAAAGGATGAACTATTTTTTTAAAAGGTGCTAGAAAAAGCAACTATCCACATGGTGTTTACAAGAGAATTCATGAGAATGTAATCAAGACTTTAGGTTAGGAAAGGGGTTCTTAAATAAGGAAAAAAATGAAACATGAAAAGACTGAATTTGACTATATTTAAATTAAAAACTGTATGATAAACATCATAAAAAAGTTCTGTGTTCTAATCCTCCATATTTTCATGCAAAAGTAAAAAGCTCCCTCACAAAACTAAAAATCTATAAAATAGCTGAATAAACCTAATATGAAATGTGCAAGACCTTCATGAAGCAAGTTATTAAAATTTTATCCAAGAATATAACATACTCTAATAAAATGAGGCCTACCATGATGCTAATGGGAAAAACTACATTAATTAAAAGAAGTCTATTATCCTCAAATTAATGTATAAACTAATACAATCCCAATCAAAAGAGCAACACAATTTTAGTGGAACTTAATAAACCGATTCTAAGATTCACCTGAAACAAAATGCACAAGAATAAGACAATGAAGAGGGGGTAAAAAGGAAGGGAAACATGCTTATAGATAGCAAAACACTGTACAAAGTTGGACAGGGAAGTGTGTGTTCAGTAGAATAGAATCTAGATCCACTGTCCAGAAACAGACAATTTAGCATATGATAAACTAGGCATTTCAAATGGATGGAGAAAAGATTGGACTATTCAATAATAGTAGGAACGACTGCCTTTTCATTTTTGTTTGGGAAAGAGGGTCACCCCTAAGAGAGAAAATGATCTATAGTGAAACTAGGCCAACATAACATGAACAAGCAACTTGTAATGGAGGATCTAGAAATGGCCAAAAAACATGGAAATGTTTAGTTTTATAAGTAATCAGGGAAATTCAAGCTAAAACAAGGTATTTTCAACCACAATATTGTTTAGGAAAACAAACTTCCGAGATTGATACGGCCTACTGTTGGCAAGGGTGTGGAGAAATGGTCCTTTTATGGAGTATGAATTGAAGGAAGTACTTTCACTACAACCATTAAAATAAAAAATCCACCTAATTTCAACTCCAGCAATTACATGAAGGTTGAGCTATATTTAGAGGAACGAAAGGATGTGTTGTATATAACGTTAAATGAAAAGTTAATAGTTGCAAAATAATAAAGATGATAATCCCATTTTTGTAAATCACATATAAAACAAAAGAGCTGCTGTAACAAAAAGACTCCAAAAGACAGTGGTTTAAACAAGTCAGGAATTTATTTTGCTCTTAAGTTAACGGGTGAAAGGGAAGCAGTTCAAGACTGGCAGGCCAATGTCTCCATCCTCAGCACACGACCTCTCCCCACCGCATGTCACTGCTAAAGCTCCCACAGGCATCTCGGCCAGCACAAAGGGGAATGCCGAATGGAGTGGACACCCAGTTCCTTATTTAAGGGCCCAGTCTGGATGTTCTCTTTGTAGCCCATTGCCTGGTCACGTGGCCACAATTAACCATAAGGGAGGCTGGCAAGTAGCGTCGTGAGCTGAGCAGCCACGTGTCCAGGTAAAAAGCAGGAATCTTATCAGTAAAGGAGAAGGGGAAAGCAGACATTACAGCAGCAGTCTCTGCTGCACGCATCTGTAAAGGCATGGAAAACAGCCTGGAAGAATACACACCAAACACAGTACTTATCTCTGGAACACGAACAAGAGGGGGTGGGGAGGCAGAGTACTGCTTGAAAGTTTTTAAAGAGTGATAGTATATTCATGTATTAACTAAGGAATTTTTAAAATTTCACAAAATTTTAAAATCCTTTATTGTAGCTTAATACCAATATAACATTTTAAATACATTATCTATATTGTACAAAGCTTTTAAAGTTCCAAAAGTTAGATATTATCTACATGAAAAAGTTACTCTATGTTGTTAAAACCATGACTTAGAGCATCTTCCTCTAAGTCTCTCCACCCAGAGGCACGATGACGATGTTTACAGATATCCATACTGAGACACAGGCAAGGCAGTGACTACCCAAGGTCTCAGCTGGTGGCAGAGCTGAGACAAGACCTGGAGTGAAGGCCACCTTGCTGTGACTGTATCATAACTTTTGCTGGCATTTTCTACTTGATGAGAAGGCTACAACTTCCCTAGCTTGGTAGAGTTTAGGTTTCACACAACAGAGCCAGGATGCCAAAGCACTTCACACTCGTGAACTGCTTTGGTACTTTAATCCGAGAACAAAAGGGATGCAATTTTCTTAATTGAAATGATGATTACATTTCAATTAATGACTTGATTACAAAAATAAAAATTAAAAAAGAACCTCCCAGAAACAAAAGTCATTAATTTTGACTCCCTTCTGAGCCAAGTAGTCAAGTTTAGGATGTACTGACCTGTTTAAAAGTCTCTATTATTTCTAGATAATGATGGCAGAATGAAGAAAATAATAGAATGTTCTTCCTCTAATACCGAACCACTTTAAAAACAGAATAAAATAAAAAAGCCAGAATCCAAAAAAAGAAGCAGAAAATTCTGGTGGGAATTATGACTCTGACAATGTCATCTCCTAATCTAAGGGGAAGGATTCATGGCCCAAGCTATTTAACAAAATCTCAGAACAGAAAAGTAAAACCCAAGTCCTCCAACCAAAAGCTGCATGCTGCCCAGCAGAGGCTCTCCCCGACCTCCAAACCCACACCCCTTCTCCCTGGGTGGCAGGGAAGAGCATACAGATCTGGACTCAGCTGCCTGATTTTAGCATGAGCTAGATGTAAAGAAACAGCATGGGAAGAAGGAGAGCACAATACAGAAAAATCAGAAAGAGTGAAAACAGCAGGCCAGAGGAAACAACTCTAAGAAACAAACTGCACCGTGACAGCTCTAGAAGACATTTAAGGAAGCCAATGAACTTCAGAAAACAGGACTTCAGAGCTGTGATGATAAAACAATGACAAGGAAAGAAAAACAACGCTAAGAAAACAAACTAAGGATCAAAACAACATCATCACAAAACTCTAAACACATGAACAACAGCCAGAAACAGATGCAGCTGAAAACCAAACCTCTAAAACAGGAGAGTCACAGCAAACGGAAAGGGAAAAGGGAAATGAAGATGACTGGACAGAAGGAGAACAATGATGTCTGATATAAAGTTACCAGCATCCTTAGAAAGACAGACAATGAATAAGGTAAAAAAGGTTCAAAGTTCCCGCCCAGGATGTAAGCAGAGAGAGGGCTGGAATGGTGCTATGTGGTGATGATGGTATATCCGGGTGTGGTCTGGAGCAACGTCCGTGTGCGTGTGTGTGTGCGTTGGTGGTTTTATTTGTATCTACTTTTGGTTCTGCTTGAGTTTTTTTTTTAAAGATAACATATATTTTCCTAAAACCACTATTCACTATGCGGGGGGGAAAGGTGCCCTTTGCTTAAAATAAAGCCACTGTAAACTGAGAAAACTACAAGTTTCTGAAAATACATGTCTCATCATTTACTATCAAGCTATTCCATGCTTTACTAATAAAAATACCTGTCAATTTAACAGTACCTTAACAGAAGATCGTTTAAAGGCAACTAATAGGACTCAAAAGGTAACAAGTCTGATCTCTTTTTTGGGTGGCAAATGATCGATTTAAACATTTAAAAGCTAGGTACCAAAAACAATTCTGTTATCAGATACTGATGAACTGATTTACCGAACAGGTCTAACTGAATATAAGACATGATTTTAGCACCAATAAAAAGAATTCTTGAGAGTTCTGGTCTATAAACTTCTAAATGAGTAGTACGTATTCCCTGACAGCATCTTCTGGGTAAAAGAACAAATGTGTTCCAAGGATTAACAGTTAGGTCCCTGATTTCATAATTAATTTTGGAAAAAAAAAAAAAAAAGAAATCCAGGTATTTTTTACGTTTCAGAGAAGAACTTCTTCCTCCTTAGAGTTTTAATTATGAGGTAGCTATCATTCAAAGTAAACATCAAATGCAGTCAACTTCCATTAACCAAACATGATTATTAATCATAAGATTAATAATCAGAAATTTCCACTAGAAAAAGTCAATTTAAAGTTCAGAAGGTAACATTGATTAGCAGTATTCTGGCTTGAGTTTCCAAATTCCTTCACCACCTGAAGTTCTATGAAAAGTGCACAGATTTCTCAATAGTTCTCGAAAGACACAAGACTGTGATGCTGATAACTTGGATTCAAACTCCTGCAGTATCTCCCGAGTGCTGGCCTGGCCATCAACTTGGGCCTGAAAGGCAATGAAGTTTCTCATTTCTACCAGAAGGTCATCGTGTTCCATGCTGGAAGGCGGAGGAGCAGAAGCCTCTGGAAGGCACCCACTTTCACTTTCTAAGCGCTCTGGCAAAATTAGGTGGTTTCTAGCTCTCATCTTAGCCAACAGTGAGGACGAAGTGAGGGCCCCGGATGAAGGCTCTGCATCTTCAACTTTTCCTCTAAAATGCTCCAAAACATTGTCTTTCCCATCCTTTTTCATAGTGCTGTCCTGGAGAAAGAAGACCAGTGCATCGATATATTTAATCTCCAGTTTACGCTCCCACTACTTATTTCTCCAAAGGCTCTGAGGGGCCATAAGATAACACACATGCCCAGGGCACTGAGGTTGATGGAGAATGGATGATACACCGTCTAATGCAAAGGGAAAGGAGGAGAGTCAAGTGTCTAAATGCACCCACTCTTAGAAAACATTTCCTAAAAAACCCAAAACTACACTATCTGCTTCGTCACCATCCTGAGGGACGGGAGTGGAGGGAGCGCAGAGAGGGTGGGGCCAGGCTTCCGAAGAAGGCTTCTAGGGAAACCTGTCTCCAGCAGGTACGAGCTCTGTGGGCATTTACTGTTCTTCCTCCCAAATTTTCCCTGATCTGAGCACCGTGGGATAAGGAACAATATCAGAGCTGTACTTCCTTCACTTTTAAATCTTTTTACTACTTTACACCTCATGTGAGTTTCCTTAGAACAGCTACATAAATCTAGTTTTTCTTCACATTCCTACTGCTAAAAGAACATAACACAGGAAGTCAAAAAAAAAAGGTTCTCTATTCCTAAATGTGTTCATATTAACCTAAAACAGGAATCTGAACCTGGGAGTTTTCAAATTTTATAAGTAACATGACCCTTAAGCAGAAAAAAACAAAGTATTAAATGATAAGAGCATGGCCTACTATTTACTCTCAGTGAAGCACTCAAGGCCTTCGGGGTTGTAGAACAGGCAGAGAAGGGCACAGTGCTCTGGCAGCTAGGAAATTACAAACAACATTCAATAAAGGCCCTCTAGACCTTTAGTCTAGAGGGCAGTGGTCCTTGGAGCTAGTACTTCACCTCCGGATGGGGCAGGCGGTATGAGCAGCAACTCACACATCACCCATCCTTATATGAACTTTGGGAAGACAAAACAGAGATTCTACTATGGATCTTGGGTTAAAGACTTTGTCTTTTCTAGGAAGTTCGCTGGCCCTTTTAAATTCACACAAAAGTACTTCATAAATGCATGAAAGTGCATACAATGTAAACATCAGATGTCATTATGCCAGTGACGCTCTTCACATGCAGAATCGAGTGAAGTTTTCATGGCAATTCAGTTAAGTAGATCTCACAAATGAAAAGCTGATAGGCTATCAGATTACCTGGCATTTCTCCTTTGGAGACGTTGAAGAGGGATGCTGCACAGAGAAGCTGGAGTTCCTTTTCTGACCAAATCTTCTCCTAAATACGGAAGAGAGTCATAGTTGATAAAATGTAACTTTGTGACTTACAGATGAGAATGCCCTTCCAACAACTAAACTCCTCTTGGAGCAATTTTCTTCTGCACGGTTATTCTCTCACAGCCATGATGCTTCTGCTCCATCAGCCATGGTGCTTCTGCTCTATCCCCTGAGATTCCCGTACTTTACTCTCCTAGTAAAGTAGTAGAAATTATTACTGCATCTCAAGTAAAAACCACTCAATATCCTTGCTCAACTTACTACCCTTGAATTCTAGGTAGGGAAACTATTCTAAAAGAGCACACTGAATACCATAGTAATTACTGATTGCTGAAACCTAGCTAATCATCTTATTAAAGTTGAATCGTTATTCTATACCTCTTACTATTTTTTATGACATCATCTCTTAAGCAAAACAGATTTCTCCTTTCCCTGAAAAATCAGCTTTGGAAAGGAGGGAATGAAAGCAAAGAAGAAGGTAAGATGATAAAAGTCTTTCCCCAAGTCACATACATCTGGCTGACCCAATCCCTCCCTGAGAGATTTTCTATTGCTTCAGATAAACAGGAGGAGGTATCCCCGCCTGCCCTGATTTTATTTCCAGCCCAGCAGGTTTGGCCTCCTCACAAGTATGGCAGGGTGGCAACCTCTTACTTTCTTCCTGCTGGTGTACCAGCCACCCCCCTGTGGCCGGTCCAGGTGGGAACACCAGATGCTGCTCCCAGACACCGCTGCCGAGAGAGTCTCAGTGCTTTGAGGGCATCCTGGGCCACACGGTTGGCCTCTGCCTCCACCAGCACGTAGTCTGGACTGGCTCCGTCCATGATGGCATCATGCTTCATGATGCTGTGCACACCCACTGGCAAGAGCAAAGGAAACAGTGAACATGTTATTTCAGCTCGTACACAATCACACGTTTTCTTCTGTATAGGCTAGTGTGTTGTGGGTAGAGGAAACATCATGAACGTTTTTAGCTGCTATTCCCCCGTGATCACCAGGACCCAGGAACTTTTACAAATGCTGCTGCTCTTCACCTGCATCTCTACCCGATGAGGGAGGGATTATCAACTGTCACTGCTTTGTATAATCAAAGCATAATGCTTTAATAATCACACTTCAACATAAACTCTTCACTGTCACCTGGAAAACTTTAAAATCTTCTACTAATATATTCTCTATTGAAGGGGGAAAATATACAAATATAAAATAAAACTACAGAATTTCTAAAAAGTAATGATGATGGAAACACTACATATCAGAAGAATCCAATGCAGTCATCAGTGGAAAATGCATAGCCCTAAATATTTCTATCAATAAAAATGAAAGAACAAAAATAAATACACTCAATTCCAAGTCGAACAGTTTTATAAAAATTAAGACCAAAAAAACTCATCAAAACAACAACAAAAACAAAAGCAACAGGAAGAAAATACTGAAGATAAAAGCATAAATTAATGAGGTAGAGGACAACCATGGATCTAATTAATAAATCAAAAACCTGGTTTATTGGGGGAAAAAAATCACAAAATAGACAATCTACTAGCTTAACCTGACAAAGGAAACGGGGGAAAAAATATACAAAATTAGAAATGACAAGGGGGAAATTATCTTGAAACAGAAGCCGATTTTAAAAAAATTATTACAAGAGTATTTTCTATGCCTCCATGCAAATAAACTTGAAAATTAGACAAGACAGATAATTTTTCTTAGGAAAATAGACCAGGAACTATAGAAAAAAATAGAGCAAGTTACCAATGAACTACCTTACAAGAAAGCATCAGGCCCAGATGGTTTCCTTCTGAGATGCCATACGTTAAGCCTGCTTTCCTGAACAGAAACCCATTCAGCAATCTTTGGAAACTCAAGGCTGTCACCTTGGGAACACAATGACTGGTGAGACCTGAGTAAGACAGTCCCAGGGATGACTAATTTTTGCAGGCTGGCTGGTCCCTCCAGGGTCCTGAGCAATTGTTGAGTCTGCTTTCCTAATTTTTCTCCCTTGATATTAGCTACCAGCTTTCCTACTTCCAGAGTGCCTGCCTCTGGCCATGCCCCTGTGTCTCTCTCCCATGATCTGTCACTTTACTCTCCTGTGTTTGTTAAATCAGATAAATATAGCATGCAGAGAAATCATCTATGAATGTTCAGGTAGTACAAATCTATTTTAAGCATTGCACCCCCCTGTATGTGGTTAGAAGTCGAGTCCTATTGTTCTCCCAAGGTTCAAATTCTCCTATGAAAGAGAGGTGAAAATGATTTTCAAAAATGTCAATACATTTCAAATCTGAGTTTTAGAAGGAAAAATACTTCCAGTTGAGCACACACTCTGCACTGTCAGAAAAGGCTGCTTCCGCTAGAAGTGGCCCCCTCATTTCTATTCCTAGCACACCTGTGGCAAGGTCAGCAAAAGGAGTACCTGATTTTCTGAAAAGCTTTTCCAGGACGTAGTCGTCATGGCTGCGTTCCTTGGGCTCGCTCTCATTTTCATTGTCCTGCCTCCGGTACTGCTTCTTCTTCACCAGGTGCGGAATTCGAGTTCCCTCAAACTTGGCATCTCTGCGGTGCTTAGAGCTCTTAAGCTTTTGCTTCGGCCTCAGATGTTTCTCCAGGGTCTTTTCTTCTGCCACATGATGTTTCGTTTTCGACTTGTGCTTATAAAAATTATTTTCTGTTTGCTCATTCTCCCAAAGAGGTTCTGTTTGAACCCGGCAGCCTTCTCTTTTATCAGAAAGACCCTCCTTTTCATCGATGCTTTCCTCACCAGACATCCTGTACATTTTGCTGATTCTTGGAGAATCTGAACCTTCCCCGTTTCCATGAATCACTGAGGAATCCTGCAGTCTGGACACTGCATCTGTCTGTTCTCCAAGCCTCTCACTGTTAGTTAGACTACAAGATGTTTGAGGGGCATCTTTCAAAGGATCACCTAGATTAGAAGTTACTGCGTTCACTTCAGGTCCTATAGTTGTAGATTTCTCTTCAGATGACATGGCAACGTTTGCAGATGTGTTAGAACCAGGGAACTTTTTACCTACTGCAATGTTCTGGTCTGTTCCAAAAGCCGGTTGAAGTTTTCTTTTTAAATGGCGTTTGGGTGTCTGAACATCTGAACCAGTTCCTGTGAAAGGGAAAAACATGCTAGTGTTATACTGCATAATGCTTATGTATTTCGTTATTTTAAGTTAAATTCTTTTATGAAATACCTGCAAAAATAGCACTTGTTTCAGTGCTCTGGGATGTATCAGGACTAGTCAGAGTAAACAGCTCATAAAGATCATTGGATTTGAAAAATCGCCTTTGCTTTGGATCTTTTAGCACTCTATTTGTCAAAAACTGCTTGAAGATTTGTCTAAAAAGATAGAAATCAAGCTGGTATGAAACAATGTTTAGCTGTACCTCAGAATTCTAAACATACAGTAATTGTTTATTAATAAGATAGAAAAACAATCAGGTTCAAAGACATTTTTAAAAAACACACAATAAGACATCTAAGCTTATTTTAATGAGAAAGAAAAAAGACAAGGTAAAAAAACCAAAACACATATCGCTCAGTTACAGCAACTATTGCTTTAAGATGGAAAGACTTTTTTTTTTTAATTAATTAATTAATTAATTTGCTGTGTTGGGTCTTTGTTGCTGTGCACAGGCTTTCTCTAGTTGCCGTGAGCGGGGGCTTCTCTTGCTGCAGAGCGTGGGCTCAGTAGTCGTGGCTCGCGGGCTTAGCTGCTCCGCCGCATGTGGGATCTTCCCAGACCAGGGCTCGAACCCATGTTCCCTGCGTTGGCAGGCAGATTCTTAACCACTGCACCACCAGGGAAGTCCCAAGACTTCTTAAAGTACTATTTTTTAAAAATTCCCTGCTCCAAACCCTGGCAGCGTGCCTCTCCCTCCTGCACACCCGCAACCAGGAGAGCACCCTCCGGTCAAGGAGCACAGCCACGTGTACTGACCGGTGGTAAATCTTCTCTTCAATGGTGCCTGCGGTCAGAAGCCTGTACACCGTCACCTGTTTCTTCTGGCCTATCCGCCACGCTCGCTCCCGGGCCTACAGTAGAAGAGATGCAGCTCAACAAGGGCCCTTCTCAGCGATAAGCACTGATTAATAGCCGGTCGCTTCCTTCCACTCCCGAAATTAGAATTTTGGCTAATGAGGCTAAGTACAACCAAGGCCTATTAAGGAAGATAAACAGGCAGGTGACAAAACAGACCTAGCCAACTCCACCTGAAAAACAATGTGTGTCTGTCCCCTCCCACGTTCTCTTTTTACCCATGTCTAGTGTGCCTGCTACGGGAAAACTGTGAAGACCCTTACTCCGAGCTGAAGACAAGCTACAACCAAGATGTGAGCTATATGCTGAGGGTAACGTGGCACCGAAGGACGCTCCCGAGTGCAAGCCATCGGATAGTATGTCACCAACACGCTCCTTTAAACAAAATAAACGGACCTGCACGTCTGTGCTTGGGTTCCAGTCAGGGTCATAGATGATGACTCGGTTTGCCCCCGTCAGGTTGACTCCTAGGCCACCCACCCGAGTGGTCAGAAGAAACACAAATATGGATGTGTCCTAGAGGCAAGACACACAACACTCAGTATGCACATGGAAGACTAGTTACAGCTCCTCACCTCTGCCTTTACATATTCTCCACACGGAAGCCTATTCCCAATACAAGCAATGGGTTATGCCCCAGAAACCTTTGGTCAGCCAAGATCCCATCTCCCAGCTTCTACTTTTAATATCAATTATATTAGCAATATTTAAACCCGGGTTTTCGAGAAGGAATACACATTCTCTGTTTAAACACAACACATCCCAATAATCCAGAAAGGCACTGAGTTAAAAGCACCCACTGCCCAATCCCAGATGTAGGCTCTGTGGGTGCAGACCTCTCCTTCTTCCCCCCCGCCCCGCACAAAGTAGCACCATGTGACTTCATCGTTCTGTTCACTTGTTACCTCATTGTATCTTGTAATCAGTGGTTGTCTTGAAGCTATCGCAGTGGTACCATCCATCTTGAGATAGGAATACTTTTGGGCCCTAAGGAATACTTCAAATATGTCCAACATCTGTTTGCGAGAAGGGGTGGAGGATATAAGAGTTTAAAAATCAAATGTACACCTCCAGTGAGTACTCCACATTTGTGTAAAGAGTCATATCCTTCCCAAAAGGCTTATATTAAAAGGGGCTTCCTGATTCGAGGAAGATAAATGTAATTACTGCAAGAATATTTTTGGTATTTCCATACTGTTAATTCTTACAAGTTTTGTAATCAGCACGGCATTTATTTGAGTTCAGACCCAAACTCACCTGCACCCCAGAATCACATGGTAATAAACCTTTTTTAAAAAGCCGACTTCTGGGCGCCAACTCTAGAGAAAGATCCCATCTCCCAAAGAGCTTTGCAGGCTGCCACTTCAGGGTCAATGGGTGGATTTGCCTTTGGAATCAGTATTTTAGACAATATCTCATTTTTTGAATAATGGTTGTGAGTCATAAAGAACCAACTTGTTTCTTGTATGAGGTTTGTATACTCACCTGTCTGGACTGAGAAAACAGCAATACTCGTTGGCCCTGCTTGTGCCATATTTTCAACAAGGACTCAACAACTATCATTTTCCCAGAACGTTTCCAGTGTCCAAACTGATCTTCCCCTAGTTCCTCATCTGGAATTCCTTTAAGATTCTTGGGGCCTCCAGAAAAGAGATCAGGGTGGTTGCAGATTTTTCTTAGGGCTACAAGTCCAGAGAAAATCTATGGTACAAAAGAATTACGTGCACTCAGATTACCCCACGTAAAATACCATTCACTCCAGAAGAAAAGGAAGGAGGCTGTTTGACATGTAACACAGATTAAAAAGTAATTCTTCACCAGCTTTTTAGTTTCCTCCCTAATCACAGCATATTAGGAGCTGGAAGAAATCAACCTTTACGCATCTTCTTTTCCTGATAGGGCAAGTTCTCTAAAAACAAAAAAAATCCTTTTGGACCAAACACATCTACCAGGGTCACATTCAACTGCTGATGATTTATTTTCCCTCTAGAAAAAAAAGTATGCAGTTCACAGTATATAAAAAACTGACTCGCCTTTTAAATATAAATAAGAAACATCAGGCCCATCTAAAATTTAGGAAAATCTATCATGTAACTTAACAAATGCATTTATTTTTTTTTGAGTATAATTGCTTTACAATGGTGTGTTAGTTTCTGCTTTACAACAAAATGAATCAGTTATATATATACATATGTTCCCATATCTCTTCCCTCTTGCCTCTCCCTCCCTCCCACCCTCCCTATCCCACCCCCCAGGCGGTCACAAAGCACTGAGCTGATCTCCCTGTGCTATGCGGCTGCTTCCCACTAGCTACATTTGGTAGTGTATATATGTCCATGCCTCTCTCTCGCTTTGTCACAGCTCACCCTTCCCCCTCCCCATATCCTCAAGTCCGTTCTCTAGTAGGTCTGTGTCTTTATTCCTGTCTTACCCCTAGGTTCTTCATGACATTTTTTCCCTTAAATTCCATATATATGTGTTAGCATACGGTATTTGTCTTTCTCTTTCTGACTTACTTCACTCTGTATAACAGACTCTAGGTCTATCCACCTCATTACAAATAGCTCTATTTTGTTTCTTTTTATGGCTGAGTAATATTCCGTTGTATATATGTGCCACATCTTCTTTATCCATTCATCTGTCGATGGACACTTAGGTTGTTTCCATCTCCGGGCTATTGTAAATAGAGCTGCAGTGAACATTGTGGTACATAACTCTTTTTGAATTATGGTTTTCTCAGGGTATATGCCCAGTAGTGGGATTGCTGGGTCATATGGTGGTTCTATTTTTAGTTTTTTAAGGAACCTCCATACTGTTCTCCACAGTGGCTGTATCAATTTACATTCCCACCAACAGTGCAAGAGGGTTCCCTTTTCTCCACACCCTCTCCAGCATTTATTGTTTCTAGATTTTTTGATGATGGCCATTCTGACTGGTGTGAGATGATATCTCATTGTAGTTTTGATTTGCATTTCTCTAATGATTAGTGATGGTGAACATTCATGTGTTTGTTGGCAATCTGTATATCTTCTTTGGAGAAATGTCTATTTAGGTCTTCTGCCCATTTTTGGATTGGGTTAGTTTTTTTGTTATTAAGCTGCATGAGCTGCTTATAAATTTTGGAGATTAATCCTTTGTCAGCTGCTTCATTTGCAAATATTTTCTCCCATTCTGAGGGTTGTCTTTTGGTCTTGTTTATGGTTTCCTTTGCTGTGCAAAAACTTTGAAGTTTCATTAGGTCCCATTTGTTTATTTCTGTTTTTATTTCCATTTCTCTAGGAGGTGGGTCAAAAAGGATCTTGCTGTGATTTATGTCCTAGAGTGTTCTGCCTATGTTTTCCGCTAAGAGTTTGATAGTTTCTGGCCTTACATTTAGGTCTTTAATCCATTTTGAACTTATTTTTGTGTATGGTGTTAGGGAGTGATCTAATCTCATACTTTTACATGTAGCTGTCCAGTTTTCCCAGCACCACTTATTGAAGAGGCTGTCCTTTCTCCACTGTACATTCCTGCCTCCTTTATCAAAGATAAGGTGACCATATGTGCGTGGGTTTATCTCTGGGCTTTCCATCCTGTTCCATTGATCTATATGTCTGTTTTTGTGCCAGTACCATACTGTCTTGATTACTGTAGCTTTGTAGTATAGTCTGAAGTCAGGAAGCCTGATTCCTCCAGCTCTATATTTCGTTCTCAAGATTGCTTTGGCTATTCGGGGTCTTTTGTGTTTCCACAGAAATTGTGAAATTTTTTGTTCTAGTTCTGTGAAAAATGCCAGTGGTAGTTTGATAGGGATTGCATTGAATCTGTAGATTGCTGTGGGTAGTAGAGTCATTTTCACAATGTTGTTTCTTCCAATCCAAGAACATGGTATATCTCTCCATCTATTTGTATCATCTTTAATTTCTTTCATCAGTGTCTTATAATTTTCTGCATACAGGTCTTTTGTCTCCTTAGGTAGGTTTATTCCTAGATATTTTATTCTTTTTGTTGCAATGGTAAATGGGAGTGTTTTCTTGATATTATTTTTTTAAAACATTTTTATTGGAGTATAATTGCTCTACAGTGGTGTGTTACTTTCTGCTTTATAACAAAGTGAATTAGCTATACATATATATATATCCCCATATCTCTTCCCTCTTGCGTCTCCCTCCCTCCCACCCTCCCTATCCCACCCTTCTAGCTGGTCACAAAGCACCAAGCTGATCTCCCTGTGCTATGCTTCCCACTAGCTATCTATTTTACAAACAAATGCATTTAAATATTATACTCCTAAGTACCTCACTAGAAGTTCTGTATTTTAACATGTGAGTCAGAGGTTGAAATTCCCTTTACCTTTACATTAGTTTATCAGAAAACATACCCACGTGCAAAATCCACGGATGGGAATGACGTGCGGGACTTTTCACGCAGCAGAAGGGCTTAGAGACCCAAAGTGAGAGAGCCCACCCGCCCGCCCCAACAAGAGGGAATCTTTCACAGGTTTCACCCCTGACTCAAGTCACACTCACCAGTATAAAAACTCAAGTGGAAAAAGATAAATCATAAATTAAGCCAAAAATCAAAGAGTATAGTAGTTTTAACTAGTAAACAGTTAAACAAATAAACAATAAACGATCTGAACAAAGCAGGAACCCCATCACCACTCCCCAGAGTCATCTGTTACTTGTCTTTCTTCCTGGAGATCTCTGCTGTCCAACACAGCAGTCACGAGCCATATGTGGCCACTGAGCATGTGAAGTGTGTAGTCCAAATTGAGATGTGTTACCAATGTAAAATATCCCATTTTGAAGACTTAGTACAAAAAAGAGTAAAATATCTCAGTAGTTTAAAAATTTTGATTACATATTAAAATATTTTAGATACATCAGGCTAAATAAAATATATTATCAAAGTTGATTTCACCTGTTTTGCTTTTTAATCTTTTTTAATGTGAGTACTAGAAAATTTTAAATCACACATGTGGCTTGTGTTCTCTATCTACTGGACAGTGCTGATCTAGACCACGTAAGGCTTCACAACTTGGAGACACATGAAGATAAGTTAAGGGGAGATACAGGAGAGATGAATAAATGTGAATGGTTTCAAAACCTCCTAGAGATGCCAATGACAGATGAAATAAATAGTAAGAGGTGGATAAAAGAACGAAAATGCCTTAATCTGGAGGAAAAAACATGTAGATACTACGGAACACAGGCAGCCTTGTCACCCACACTCATCTCTGTCTGGCTCCATGCAGGAGGCAGGAAAGCGTATTTCCGAGCATCCCATGCTGCTCAGCTGCACCTCCAACGAGGATGGACCAAGGACTAAGGAAGTCTTACATGTCAAATAAAAATACAATTCACGCTTCAAGATACTGAAGCACAAAGAAGTTGAAGAGTTTACGTGAAGCTTTTGACTAAAGCTGATGATAAACTTACTACATGTGCTGAATGAAGAGACGTTTACCCACATATGTTGCTGAATATGGCCAATAACTAAAATGTTATTACTTATATAAAAATGTATAACAATAATTCTTCCTCTGTGCAGCCCAGCAGTCCGGGGCTGCTCCCGACATGCTACGGAGGAACAGCAATCCCTGTAGGACCCACCATTACAGACCCTGTTGTCTAGTGCATTCTTCCACTAGACCATGCAGTGCTGGGTTCAAGTGTAACAGTGCTGCAGTACAGATAAAAAGGGAGCATGCTCAAACTATGTGTTCTCTTACTTCTGGAAGGGCTTCAAATGAAGGGAAGGTTCACACCCAAATATTTTCAAGAGGGTAATAATAGTGAATCCTTGACTAGTACTAGTTTCCTTTCCTCCCCCACTTTCCTTAGTCCACAATTCTTTCTCCAGCTTCTATTATTTGGCTGACCTGCATCTCTCCATTGAGAATTCTGTAAACTTCTTTGGAATCAATGAAATTTTGGTAGACTTTATGTTGCTCATCTGTAAGACGGCAAAATAAGACCTAAGGGGAGAATAAAAACAGAGCTGAAAAATAAAACTTAACAAAACAAAATAACTAAAATAGTAACAAAATTTACTAATCAAAAGAACACAATGTATGTAATTTTCAGTGTACATCTTATTAAAAACAAAACAAAAAGAAGCCACATCTCAGAGCTGAGCAAAGAAGAGCTCCCTCCTCTCAAGAGCCCCCTCCGTTTCTGTCTTCCATCCACTTTTTGGTCCCCATGCCATTTGGTCCCCACCCCACTATCCTGGGAGTCCCTGAAGCCTGGCTTCCTGCTCATGGGGAAGTTCAGGACCAGGTGCACAGCCCTTCCTCCATCCCAGCCTCCGAGTGCTCAGACCATCTCAGCTCGCGATCCCCTCAACCCACTCTTCACTTCAGCAAACCTGACCAGGGACCTTAACCTTGCCTGGCACACCCCCTCCCTTTCCTGGAGTTCTAAGCCATCCCCAAGTTTACCAGACTCACCTCTGACAACCCCTTACCCTGCCAGCCCAACAGCATCTACTAACCCACGCCCCCACATTCCCCTCACCCCCCGACATTCTGCCTCTCAACCCTCCTCTCCTTCTCCAAGACCACTGCCACCATTTCACGGCGCTATGTTCCTCAGCTACTCACAAACCCACGGCATTTTCCTTCAGCTACCCCTCTGCCACCCACTGCATCTGCCCTGCAAACTTCCAAATGAAGAGGAACTCAACTGCCTGCCTTCTCCACTCCTTTGTGGTAAGTGCTGAGTGCCGCTGGAGACAGCCCCACCAGGGCGGCGTCCTAGAGAGGACCCCCCCCCCCCGCCCCGCTCAGCACCTGCTCACACCCAGACGGCCGTGACAAGACTCCTCACTCTCCCCAAGCCACCCACCCACCACCTGTGTCTCCACCTCTACTTAAAAACATCAAAAACAAAAAAACAGAAATAGAAACTGAAGTTATCAGGCCTGATTTCCTAATTTTCACTCTGTAAAATGTATCTACTTCTTCATCTGTCACACCTGGTTGTTCTCCTTTATTCTCAGACCAGCAGGTCCCTACAAGGGATCCAGGACAACCCTTTCATCTTTGCACCAGATCTGAAAACCCATTCATCTTCCTCAGATCAGTGCTCCACACCTTAGATGCTCCAAAAACTGAGGGGGATGCTTCCCTGGTGGCGCAGTGGTTAAGAATCCTCCTGCCAATGCAGGGGACATGGGTTCGATCTGTGGTCCGGAAAGATCCCACATGCCGTGGAGCAACTAAGCCTGTGCACCACAACTACTAAGCTTGCGCTCTAGAGCCCATAAGCCACAACTACTGAAGCCCGCGTACCTAGAGCCCGTGCTCCACAACAGCAACAAAGACCCAACGCAGCCAAAAACAAATAAATAAATATATTAAAAAAAAACTGAGGGGGAAAACTCCCTGAAAGGATGTGCACAATGACCACCTCCACTTCCCCACCCTCCAGTCGCTCCTGAGCCCAGCAGGCTCACCTGTCGTAGGCAGGTATATACAGCTGTACACTAGCCTGCCCCACAGCACCAGAGACCACACCTGTTAGCCTCACCTATTCTGTGTGTGAAAAGCAGGGTGAATGCCAGGTACACCTGTGCTTTAGGAATGTTTTGATAATTCTTGTATTTACAGACCTGTTCGTTTTTATCTGGCAAAGAAAGGCTCATTTTGACATCCGACTTCATTCTCCGCAGTAGGTATGGATTTATGGTATCTCGTAGAACACATGCACACTTATAAGCAGTTTTAACCTTTAATAAGAGAAAAGGGGAAACAACTACTGTATATCTAAGGAATGCATTTGTTCTTACCTCTCAAATGATTCCAATGCTTAAAAAAATTTTTTTAAAAGAATGACCAATGGTTGTACAAAATTGTGGGAAACAGTAGGAAAATGGTTTGTAAAAATTTAAGTTCCATATACTCCAGGATACAGTAGCTTTCATAATAATATCACCAATTAAAAAAACAAAACAAAACAAAACGTCTCATTAACCAAAATGTACGAAAGAACAACTGGTAATTTTGTGCCCTGTTCCACCTCTATTTAATTATTATTATATAGTTAAACCCTAAAGTGGAGATTTATTCAGTGCTTGACCCCCTCTAGGGAAAAAAACTGCTTTCAAACAAATCTCAGTTTATAATCTTGTACTCTCCAATAGCCACAAAGGAACTGCTACTCCGCAAGACTGAAGATCAAACACTAACTCAGGGAAACGCTGCAGCAAGGGGAACAGCAGATAATAAGCAGAGATTACTGCCCACAGGAGACTCAGAGAGTAAGTTCAAGAAAAGCCCTATGACCCCAGAAATAAAAGGTCACTCCAGCCTAAAATGGAGCATATGGCTCTGTAATGGAGCACAGCCACATGAGATGGGTATTAACTGTCCAGAGAAAAACAAAGACCCACAGTGCAGGAAACCACTCTCTCTGCAATTCACTTAAAGGCAAACAAAGAATTCAATAAATTATTGATACTTTGAAAAAAATCTAAATAGGCTTAACAACCTAGTAAATACTATTTAATGGAACAAGAAAATTTCCAACCAAAGCTTAAATTTAAGAAAGTTATCAGCAAAATGAATAATTAAAAGAGCTTGAATAAACACAGAAAAATTCACGTTAAAAAATTAACATGGTTGGGCTTCCCTGGTGGCGCAGTGGTTGAGAGTCCGCCTGCCGATGCAGGGGACACGGGTTCGTGTCCCGGTCCGGGAAGATCCCACATGCCGCGGAGCGGCTGGGCCTGTGAGCCATGGCTGCTGAGCCTGCGCGTCCAGAGCCTGTGCTCCGCAATGGGAGAGGCCACAGCAGTGAGAGGCCCGCGTACCACAAAAAAAAAGACAGAAAAACAAAAAAACAGTTTTACTTGGACCAGCAGACAATAACAAAGAAACTCCATTCATCAACGACTTTTGGTTACAGGTAACCCTGTAAACGTATCATTCAGACATTGATAAAAATTACCTGAAGATGATAACCAGGTACATTTTATGACTTGTAATGCTGAGATAAATTTCAAATTTTAACAAGACATTGCAGTCCTACCAAGGAAGCAAGTACATTATTTAAAATCTTCCTAAAAATATATACAGTGTGTTAAGGAAACTCTGCCCACATGCTCACGTCTACCTCCATTTCTCTCCTCTCGAAGAATGAGTGAGATGCTGATGGTGCTGGAAACCCAGGGCTGGGCTGGTGAGTGGCCTGGCAGCTCGCTCTCTCCTGCCCGTCTACCCTTCTGGAAAGTCCGCCCGCCCCCAGCCCACTTGTGCTGAACTTGCAAGGGCTGGAGCTCAGAGTGGCTGGGGACGGGTCTGTTTCTCACACCCCACTCTCCCCAGAGGAAGATCTTAAGCTCTAAACTGGGGTGGGGATGTGAGAGCAGGGAAGACGAAGAAACCCTATTTTAGCTTTGATGTCACGCCACATTCTCCAGTCCAACTTTCGAGCCAATTCTATGTTGAATTCCCTTCTGCTTCTTGTGTCTGCCTCTCTGTGAGTAAAAATGCACAGTGAGGATCCCGCCGTGTTCCTTCGTCACTCCACCTCCCCACTGCTATGGAAAGTGGACACCTTGCTGAGCCCGCTCACGCTTCCTTCCTCTTCCTGAGGAGGCAGAGTGATAACTCCTCCCCAGTTCTGCCTCTCCCAGAGCCCAGTCACCTTAGGCAAGTCACCAAAACGCTCAGTCTCAATAATAACCTTGAGCATGAAATGAGGAGGCTCAACTAGATGACTCCTCGGGCTCTTTTCAGTTCTAAAATCCCCTGCACAGGCTCAGTGTACAAATCCAAGGGGCAGTCCATGTTTTGGGTAGTTAATGTTCTTCCCCCCCTCACCCTCCTCAGCCTTTTAGATCTTAACCATCCCCACCCAGGAAGCCTGCCTTGACCCCCACAAGCTCTGCTATTGGCTATCTCCCCTGAGCACAGTCTTCACTACCCTATACCGTGATCATCTGTTTACCACTTTCCCCCCTGCACACTCTCCACTGGACCAGGAATGCTATTCAAGGGAAGGCTCTGATTATCAGCCGTTTCCCATCATTTTAGCCCCAGCCTGACACACAAAATATCTGCTGACAGACTACCTTCTTGGGATTCACTATTTCATGGCAACTATGGACTTAAAACAAAAAGGAGCAAATAAAAGCAGTACCTCTGCTCCCAAGGACTTTACAGTCTAAAAAGGGAAAGAAGATAAGTGCACAAACTTCTGAAACGAGGACTTCAAGGAAGAAACAGACCATATTTGCACCGCCTCAAAGTATACCCCATAAATGACTTATTAATTATAAAGGAGAAGTGGTAGCTTCAAAGAGTTTAGAAATCTGACACACAACACCTTGCCCAGTAGTCAGACCACCACCAATGAAGGGACAAACCAACAGCATGTACCTCCAGGTACGGGTAAAGCACTGAGAGACGGGCCGCTTCTGGGCACTCCTGCTCAAAGCGAATAAGCTGATTCCAATCACAAAGAATGGAAAACAAACCCAAGGCGAGGCACGTTCTATGAAACAACAGGCCTGTAGTCTGCAAAAATGTCAAGTCATGAAGGCAAAAGAAAGATCAGAGGAACAGCTTCAGATTAAAGGAGACTAAACAGACACGGAAATTACTGGAACAACCGGCACAATGTGCATGACAAATAGATTAGATAACAGAATTACATCAATGTTACATTTCCTCCTGATTTTGATGTTTATACTATGATTATGTAAGACAACATCCCTCCGCTTAGGAAATATACACTAAAGGATTTGGAGAAAAGGGGCATCATGTCTACAACTTACTCAGATGATTCAGAAAAAAAAAGCATAAATTTGTGTGTGTGTGTGTGTGTGTGTGTGTGTATACACGGCGGGGGGGGGGGAGAGAGAGACAGAGAGAGACAGAGACAGGTAGGGAAGGAGGAGGGAGGGAAGGAAAGATAAAGCAAATATGGCAAAATGTTAGCAAAATGCTAACAATTAGGGAATCTAGGAGCTATTTTTACAATTCTTGCAACTTTCTGTTAAGTTTGAAATTATTCCAAAATAAAGAGTTAAAAAAAAAAAGAACAGGATACATGAAGGATAACGGGGATTCAGTGGAGGAAGAGAGCTCCCGTAAAAGTTAATTAAAAATCAAAAATCATTCAATCTCAAAATTTTAAAGGTATTAAAATGGTTTTTGACAGTCCTCTAATCTTAAAGGTCTAAAATTCTTTTTCTAGTTATGTATTTTATTTCTGGCTCAGTCATAACCTGGCTGGTACAGGCCCCCACCTGAGAGCTGTGCAGAGACCCAGCCTCTCATGGAGGCTAGAGCCTGCCCCCAAATTCCATAAACCGCCCTCCAGTTGGCCTCACCTCCTAACGTTCCTGTCTGTGACAAGCCCACTCTACCAGTCACCAGGCCTGAAGCCTCAGGGGTTAGCTACAGCAAGCTCACCACTCTCCCACCAATTTCCTTTATCTTATCAACCTCCACATCTCGTTTGTTCTGCCTAGAAAACGCCACTTGGGACTCTTGCTCTGCACCTGCTTTCTCAGGACCATCACCCACATCCAGGTCCAGGCTCTCATCACCCTCACCCCCAACAATTCCTGCAGGTCCCTCAATGCCAGCCTCCCTCCCACAACTACCTGCAGCCTGAGTAACCGTCCAAGAACAGCCTGCTCCCAGCCTCCTGCTCAAACACCTTCAGTGGCTCTTCCCTGCCTAAGCGCTCCTGCCTCCCTTCAAGGCCCCCACTGCCAGCATCCACAGCTTTCCTGCAACTCCTCCTAAAGCATCTCCAGTCCAGTCAAGCATGTGTCCTCACTGCTCATGGTCACACAGAGTGGCTGCATTATACTGTTGCTCTAACCTAGAATGTCCCACTTTTCCCAACCTGTTTTCCCAGGATCAGGTTAAAGGGTATACATCTTGTTAAGTCTTCCCTCGTGTCCCCTTTGCTAAGCTTGTAAAGTACTTTATAAGATGCACTACCCAATTTGCACTATTACATGCTGTCCAGAAGTGACTCACTCTTATCTCATAATTTCTGACTGCTCTTGAATATTTTACATGATTTTTAAAAAACTCATCTGGAAAGTTATGCGCTATCAAGCAAAAATAATTTTGTGGTTTTTTTTATCAGATACCAATTTATAAGCTTGGTCATTTCCCTTACATTCTGAATGACTTGGCTACAAAGTATAGTATTTAGTAGGAACATTTTAAATATTAAAACACCAGAAGTGTCACCTGCCTGCTACATTACCTGTACTGGGGAGGCATTTGAATACCCCCCCATGGTGATGGGGACTGAGAACTGCTCCATAAACACAGGCAACGTGCCCAACTTTCCCGGGAAGATGAAATCAAAGAGTGACCACAGCTCACGGAGATTATTCTGCATCGGTGAGCCAGACAGGATGATGCGATGAGGGGTGCGGAACTGTTCGGGGAAAGCAAGGACTTTTCTGTTAAATTCACCTTTTAGCAGATGATCACCAACCCTACTCCAAAACACTCCCATGCAATCTTATTATTTAACACAACTACATATTCTTTTGGTCTCCTCTAAAACGCAGACATTTTATGAAACTTTAATTCTTGAATTACACATAGATTAAAAATATATATATATAGGGAAGAATTTTTCTTCCTGTTCAAGCTGAAGACTATGGACTAGAGTTGGATTTGGTTACATTCTAACAACTGATCCCTATAAGAGACATTAAGTAATGTGAACAATTAGAATTTTAGAAAACATGATTAAGTGCAAGAATGAAAAGTGTTCTGCATTAAGGCAAAATGTGTATTTCAAATTCCTTATGCAAAAGCACAAGGAAAGGGTTTCCCTGGTGGCGCAGTGGTTGAGAGTCTGCCTGCCGATGCAGGGGACACGGGTTCGTGCCCCGGTCCGGGAAGATCCCACATGCCGTGGAGCGGCTGGGCCCGTGAGCCATGGCCGCTGAGCCTGCGCGTCCGGAGCCTGTGCTCCGCAACGGGAGAGGCCACACAGTGAGAGGCCCGCGTACCACAAAAAGAAAAAAAAAAGCACAAGGAAAGATTAAATAAGTCTGTTACTAAAAGCAGAGTTTATTCTCAATTAAATATCATCCACCTGGAAACCCTCCTTGTTATTAAAGGTCACACCTGTTTGCAAGCAAGAGTGATGGCAGCATTTGGATTCCGAATTTTGTGTCCTTCGTCCAAGATCACATAGTGCCAGTCATGCCTGCTAATATCATCTTGCATCAGTCGAACGTAGGAGTAGGAAGTGATCAAAATCCCATGACAATGAGCAATATCTCGAATTAGTTTCTCCTAAAATGATGACAAAATGGTAAAGACAGTTTTAAATAAGAAGTTAAATGAGGATGACTCTTAAAATCAACCTTTTAAGGACTTCTCTGGGGGTCCAGTGGTTAAGACTCCCCGCTTCCAATGCAAGGAGCACGGGTTCAATCCTGGTTGGGGAACAAAAATCCCACATGCCATGCGGCGTGGCCAAAAAATAAATAAATAAAATCAACCTTTCATGTGGAGAAAAGGGAACCCTCCTGCACTGTTGGTGGGAATGTAAATTGATACAGCCACTATGGAGAACAGTATGGAGGTTCCTTAAAAAACTAAAAATAGAACTACCATACGACCCAGCAATCCCACTACTGGGCATATACCCTGAGAAAACCATAATTCAAAAAGAGTCATGTACCACAATGTTCACTGCAGCACCATTTACAATAGCCAAGACATGGAAGCGACCTAAGTGTCCATCGACAGATGAATGGATAAAGAAGCTGTGGCACATATATACAATGGACTATTACTCAGCCATGAAAAGAAACGAAATTGAGTTATTTGTAGTGAGGTGGATAGACCTAGAGTCTGTCAAACAGAGTGAAGTAAGTCAGAAAGAGAAAAACAAACACCGTATGCTAAAACACATATATGGAATCTAAGAAAAAAAAAAGGTCATGAAGAACCTAGGGGTAAGACGGGAATAAAGACACAGACCTACTAGAGCATGGACTTGAGGACATGGGGAGGGGGAAGGGTAAGCTGGGACGAAGTGAGACTGGCATGGACATATATACACTACCAAATGTAAAATAGACAGCTAGTGGGAAGCAGCCGCATAGCACAGGGAGATCAGCTCGGTGTTCTGTGACCACCTAGAGGGGTGGGATAGGGAGAGTGGGAGGGAGGGAGACGCAAGAGATATGGGAACATAGGTATATGTATAACTGATTCACTTTGTTATAAAGCAGAAACTAACACACCATTGTAAAGCAATTATACTCCAATAAAGATGTTAAAAAGAAAAGAAAAGAAAAGAAAGAAATAGCCATAGGTACCAGGAACAAACAGGGGATGGGCAGGGAAGAAATAGGTGAGGGGTATTAAGCGGTACAAACTTCCAGTTGCAAAATAAATGAGTCAAGGGTGAAATGTACAGTGCGGGGCAATCTAGTCAATAACTATGCAACGTCTTTGTATGGTAACATATAATAATTAGACTTATCATGAAGATCATTTTGAAACCTATAGAAATATTGAATTACTATGTTGTGTAACAGGAATTAACATAGTGTTATAGGTTAATTATACTTCAAACACAAACTCATAGAAAAAGAGATCGTAGTTGCGGTTACCAGAGGTGGAAGATGGCGGGGAGGAGGAATTGGATGAAGGCAATCAAAAGGTACAAACTTCCAGTTATAAGCTAAGTACTAGGGATGTAATATACAACGTGACAAATATAATTAACACTCCTGTATGTTAGATATGAAAGTTGAGAGTAAATTCTAGAGTTTTCATCACACGAAATTTTTTTCTATTTCTTTAATTTTGTATCTATATGAGAGGATGAACGTTCGCTAAGCTTACTGTGATAATTATTTCATGGTGTATGTATCTCAAATCATTATGCTGTACACCTCAAACTTCTAAAGTGCTGTATGTCAATTATATCTCAATAAAACTGGAAGGAAAAATAAATATAATAAAATGTTTAAAAATTAAAAAAATATCAACCTTTCAATCATGATACAATCTAAGGCACCTTATAAATATGTACACAAACATAATATATACAACAGAATTATACATTATCAGCAGTGGAAGTTTATGTTTCATTAATCTGTAAGTCGTAAACACTGACTAGTATGTCCACTACTGTGGGGGAGGAGGGCTCATAAGAAGACCAGAAAAAGGTATAACATGTAAACACTTACCCAATTTTTATTTTTCCAAAACATCCTTTGTGTCAATCCTTGTTAAACTGAAAACAACACAGTAGATGGAAAACGGTTTTTTTTTAAAACGAAAGAAAATGAGAGAAAAGCCAAGGAGACAAGAAGGACAAATCCAGGAGCTCTGATGATGTATAGCATGAATTCAAGAAGGATAGAGTACAAAGGATATAAAAGAAGTGATTTTAAAAATGATAGAAAAAACTTCTGAGGAGAGACTAGAGTCTATAGAACAAAACACCGAAACAGCCATACACCTGGGTACACACCTATTAGATGTCTGAATCCCCAAAACAAGGGAAAACGAGAAAATGCTGTAGCTTCTAGTCAGAACAAAACAGACTGAAAAAAGATTCCCTGCAAAGGAAATCTGTGCTGGATATCTTTTCTGCAACACTAAATACGTCAGAAAACGAAGGGCAAATCTTTCCATAATTCTAGGGCGAAAGCAAAGACCCTGGAATTCTGCATTGATCCAAATTAGCAGTCACGCTTGACAGAAAAAAAGAACAAATTCCACCTTTAGCTGGGCAAGGACAGAAAATAAACCAGCAAGAGATGGCCTATGAACAGCATGCTACCTCCAGCCGGGTGCAGGAGTGCGGTCACTAAAAGAATGCAGCTCCTTTCCCTGGTGGGAGAAGAAAGGTGCTCAGGACCCCGCACTCTGCACAAGAGCAGGCGGCAGAGCTCCCCGCCTCATGCTCATCACAGACTGAGTGCTCACAGCAACTCTGAGAGAGGACAGAGGTCCTTACCCCCAATTTACAGAGGGGAAAACTGTGGCTTATCAGGTCACATAGCTGGTAAATTGGTGGTAGGATCTGAGCATAGAAAAGCAGCCAACTCCAAAGCTAATATTAACTGAATATTAGGCAACACTGCCTCTTACTTTACTATAAAAGAAAATATTTTTAAGGGAAGGTTACATGCAATATACCTACCATTCTAAAATTATTAAAATAATAATTAAGTAAATATTAAAACATTGTTTTAAATACTAATGAAACTGTTATGAAATTATCTAAAATATAAAAAGGGATCTATTTTTGCATGATTATAATTCCAGTTTAATTTAACAAACCTAGAGTGAGAACAGGGGAAATTAAGAGTGTACTAAAAATCCCACCTTATCAATGGTAGAATGGAGCACAGGTGATGAACACTGTTCATGTCTTTATCATGACAGAAAAACAGACTGAAATACATTCATAAAAAATTTAAGCCCAGGGCTTCCCTGGTGGCTCAGTGGTTGAAAGTCCGCCTGCAGATGCAGGGGACACGGATTCGTGCCCCGGTCCGGGAAGATCCCACATGCCGCGGAGCGGCTAGGCCCGTGAGCCATGGCTGCTGAGCCTGCGCGTCCGGAGCCTGTGCTCCGCGACGGGAGAGGCCACAACAGTGAGAGGCCAGCGTACCGCATAAAAAAGAAAAAAAAAAAAAAAAAAAAATTTAAGCCCATTTATTGATTAATAGTTGCTACTTCAGCATAAATACCAGAAAAGAAATAGACTGTAGAACTATCAAACCACTATCAGGAAAAAAATAGATATAGGAATAGAAAATTTTCTAATAGGAAATAGAAAAAGAATTAAGAAAATATAAAAAGCAGAAAATACAATAAACAGAAAATAAGACAGCTGGCTTCAGACCTAACATTTACGTCAGGGTCTCCACATGACAGTGGGCTGTCAGCTGTGACCCTTTCCACTAGGAAAGTACGGCCAAAACCTGGCCTGTGTTTAAGAGATGAGACCCAAACTAGACTGGTGCTGAGAGTTAAGAGTATGGGAACTATTAAAGATATCCCAAGGAAATGCAAACAAAAACAGGGCAGGATCAGAAATACAAGTATCAGACAACAAGCAGTGAACAGGAAAAGGAGGGCCTCTTTTGTATTTTAAGGAGACAACACACTAGAGAGAAGAGCCAGGCCTTTACCTGCCTGCCCGGAGCACTGCACCAGAACCCAAGGCACAGCCCTTAGAGCTATGCTGGCAAAGTAGCACATCCACAGCCAGCAGGGGACACGGCCACAGCTTCTCAGAGTTCGACAGTCAGAAGAGACAGAGGAAGACTAAAGGCAACTACAAGTTTATAGTTAGGATCCAAAGAATCTGAGTCTCTCCATCAGTGAGCTCCTTTTAATAGCTCTCAGCAGAGCCTTAACCCACACAAAGATACTCATTCCCCACCCCCTACTGAGGCTGAAATCAAACCCAGCAGCCAATACAACTGGCTAAATAAAGACAGTGAGACAGCAAGAGAAAAACAAAAATCAGGGAAGCTTAAGGACAAAACCTGGTAGAATTGATAGAGAAAAAAACTAAGTAACTCTTTGAAAAGACCAAAAAACAGACAGACCTCTGGAAAGTCAGCCCGAAGGACAGACTCAGATGGGCAGCATGAAAAACATTAAAGGAGTCACCCCAGAGGCAGAGAACACAAAATGTTAGCCAATGCCACATGCAATCCAATGCCAAAGAATCTGAACTTTGACAGAGAATGTGAACATTACCCAAAATGGACCCAAGAAAAATGAGACAAACCAATCAGACCAATACTGAAGGACTTGAAAAGGATGTTATGCTTTTCCCACCAGAAGTCTACTAGACCCAAAGGGTTTTACGAGTGAAGTAGGAATCAATCCTGTTATTTAAACGGTTCCAAAATACAGAAAAAGACAGAAGGCTAGCAAAACCCTGTTTTCAAAACTGACAGAAGCAACATACTCACACAGTGTGTGTACTCCCCAACTAGAGATTCATTACTTTATAAATAAAACCTAGCACTACATTAAGCTAACAAGGCACAACAGAAATAGAAGAATAGCTAAATATTAGGAAAACTAATACAATAATTCATGTAATCAGTCATACAAATTTTATAAAATTCAACATCTTAAAAAATATTATCTTAATAAACAAGGGTTAAAATATTTTTTAATTCAATAGACTATAAAAGGGTGTTAACAATGGCCAAGAAAATTCTGAAAGAGGAAAAGAGAAACTTTTCTCATGTCATAATACACTCAAAACTTCAGAGTTAAGAGCTATAACACCTGGTACTAGTAAAGGCTCAACAGTTGAGAGCTGTATTATTAATATGACTACTGTTTTGCCATCTTCCTATTCATGATTTTCCGCGCCTATGCAATACTACATCGAGGGCCACACCCACCTGATTTAATCATTTCCTGACTTTTTTTTTTTTTTTACCTATGATGAATGCAGCACTAAATACCTCAAGGCTCACAGCCTTACAAACACACGTATAGACTCTCCCATGCCTCGCCTTACCCACTTCTCCCTGACTACACTGCTACTCCACTGCCACCAGCTCTGCCACGGTGGCTAGTGTCCAGTGAAGAAAAGCAGGCTGTCCGGAGATGCACTGTTCCACCTCGAACGCATCCCACCAGTCCTAAGACTTTCAGAAGCCAGAGCTGATTTCAATAGCTCCTCCACATCTGAATTTTCCACTGAGATTCTAGGCAGGCAGCTATCCCAACTCTATCCTCATCTCTTCCTCCTCCTGGGACAGCAGTGGCTGCCAGAAGCCCTGAAGCAGGTAGGGCGTGGAATGACAGCAAACCGACACACAGGAATGCCCCGTGCCCTGTGCTACTCCAGGCACAGAGCTATGTGCCCAGAGAGAAACGGGAGAGTAAAACAAGGACAACTGTTTGGGGCCTGAAATACAGCAGAAGTGAAATTACCACTCACATTTATAAACTGTCCGCTGGATCACAGCCAAAGCCTGCCCATGTGGATCTGCTTGCTCATGACCCTGGAACTCCTAACTGCTAGACGCAGTGACTCACCACAGTCATTCCACTCCCCTCCAAGGAACGCCACCCTGAACTGGATTTCGGACATCACTTTACCACAGTTACACAAACGAGATGCCATGCCTCTCAAATACATACCACCAGAGTGATGTTTAGCTTCTTCGACATGTCTAAGAATTGAAGTTTATTTGGAAAATTCTGTAACGTTAACTATAGAAATACAAAATTTCTACCATATTCGAAAAGATGTATGATGATAAGAATCAAAGATGCTTTTATAAAAAGAGTAAGAAAATTTTTTAATGTCCACATTGAAAACATAACCTCCACTTAACAGCCACTGGGTAAAAACACATCTAAGACTATTTGTTTTTACCTGATTCAATCTCAGAATTCTGTAACTGCCTAGACCGGAGTTTCAACAATGGTGAATTGTTGAATATTATGGACGTCTCTATCCAAACACTTAAGACAAATCATCTCGGGCGGTTTCAAATTAAAAGCTTGTAAAATATGTAACCTCTCCTAGTTTTTGCAATTAATAGGGTACATCTGCAATTAGCCTGACTTACTGAATGCAGTGCTGTTGTCATTAAAAGATGTCTGTGAAAGTGCTGCTGTTATTACAGAGGCTCAGGAGACCAATCCCTCCTAGAGGGCAAACAGTGGACTGGTAGAAAACAACAGCCATAAATCACACTGTCAGGCAGCAGGGAGAGCGGAGTGGAGCACAGGCACATGAAGGCCATTCACGGTAAACACAGCACGGCAGCTTCCCAGGCAGGATTTACTGCACCTGTAATTAATTAAAATTTCCTTCAAGCTAAATCTTTAATAAACAAGGATTTGTGCTGACAATGAAGAAAAAAGGGCTCCAGCAACATAATTTTACAATATCCCTCAAAGACCAAGCATAGCATCTATCATTTCTTGTATCAGATGTATACACCGTCTCGAAAGTTAATGGGAACTACATCACATTGTGTTGTAATCTGTGTACCTGGAGCGGGTCTGAAATATTCAGGATGCTTGAGGGACCATGTGGCCCTTTTCTACTTTTATTTGTTATGTTTTTACTTGTCTCCCTTCCAGCTTTTTAAAAAGCCAAGTCTTTTTATTTTAGTGTTTCAGAAAACGGGCCTTTTTAAAAAACACGTGATGGTAGTTGCATCAGATGGCCATGTTTTCCTGTGGTCTGTTCTTTAGTCATACCTTGCATCTCCCAAAAAGAATTTTAACACTGTATCATTTGGGGGCCAATGAATCTAGACACGAAGGAGAAAGGTCTAGACGTGAATGACTATGAATATTTTTGATAAAGCAGGTCTGAACCTTCTATCTCGAATGTATTTATATTGAATCCCTCAGAAATGTCAGAGCATCTTTTCTCAAGTACTGAGATGAAGATGTCTACCACATTCTTCGTTTCTAATTGTAGGAATTACCTGAGTAGACACTGTATGCTGGGGACCATACTAAGTTTATTGTGCACACATATTAATCCAACAAATCCTCAAAAAATTACCAAAAATAACCCATTTTCAGGAGATCAAACTAGGCTCAGAAAAGCTAAGTGACTTGCACCAGGTCACAAAGCTATAAGATGGCAGATCCAAGATTCCAGCCCTGGTTTGGTAATTATAAAATCTATGCCTTTATGCCATTGTCACATTTCCTAATCCTATGCCTCCATTTTGAATGGATCAAAATGATCTCTTTGAATTATCAAAACTATTCCACAGAATTACTATATCCTACAAGGCAGGGAAAGATGGGAGAGCTACAAAGTGACAACTGTTTCAGAATATAAGCAAGAAATTTCTCATTACACATCTTCCAACAACTTGAAAAAAGGGTCCTTAATAATTAAACTTTACAACACAGTGCTAAAGTTGCCACCCCCTGCTGTGAGTTATGGGATAAGAATTACAAAACTGCCTTCTTTTATTATCTTTTCATATATTTTCTTTCCCCAAGAAAATGGTTATCTTTTCAAGATCAGTTAAAAACATCATATCCATTTTTTGGAGTCCTAATAGCATCAAATACCTGCAATGTTATGTTTATAGTTATTCCACAAATAAATATTAATCAACTTACATATCAAGTTTCTCTCCATTAGAAAAAAGGGATCATAAAACATGAGAAAAGGATAATCTTAGATTCCTAGTAAATGAGAGTTCAACTGACCATTAAAGGAGATTCAGAGCCTGAAAATGTCTTTATCTGATTTGATCATCTGGTTGAAAATATTAGCCACATATTTTTTTGCAAGGTTGCTGGGTGTGCATTTGATAATTCAAAATTATGCTGTCAACCAAAGAAAATATTAACAAAGATAATATAGGATCACCTGGTCAGAGAGGTTGGAAGCTAAAAGGCAATTTAGGGAAGAAAAATGATAGACGATCTCCATTTAGAAACTGTTTGATCATTTGATAGCTCTTCTCTAAATGAAAAACTTCCAAAATTTCAAAGTTTTACATCTTACCAGCTACAACAAATCATTAGAAAAATAAAAATAATCTATTTGAATGATAAGCAGAATAATTCTGGCATTATTACTTTTTTAAGTTTTCCAAAGAGAAATTCTCTTCTCTTCCCTATTTTCTCCAGCACTGAATAACCCTACACCAGAGTGCTGCTATTATCAATACATTTAGACAGGACAGCTGGTGCGCACAGAAAGTTCCCCCATGGAAAAAAGAAATTTCAGCCTATAAGGATGGAAGGGAAGTTAGACATTAGATGCTGGCTTAAAGGACACAGCAGCACTGACAGAATATTTGAAATGTGATTAAGAAATGTAAACTCTATTGCAATCTAACACACACCTTTAAGCCAACAGGTGTGCACGGAGTGGCAACAGAGATCTGTACACACAAATACAAAAGGAAGGAGCAAAGGGATCAAATGCCACTCAGTCTTTTAATCCAGAAGCCAGAGTTCTGATCTTGGAAGTGTTATAACAAGGCCTGTGCAGAAGAATTAACACATTTTCAATATGTCGTCATCACAAATAATAAACTGATATTAAATATTAATAATAAACTGATTGTGTTTCTAAGTAGAGAGTACGGTTTGAAAGATGCGAAAGAACATCTTTTCAATCTTTTGCATAACAGCTTACATCTTTAGAGATCTGAGATACTTTATAATGAAAAAGGAACTGTCCAAAGAGTTAAGGGTCAGAGTAAAAACACAAGTCTACTGCTTTTCCTCAAAAGTTAAGAAACTTCAAGTTAAAGCTCTTGGTAAACCATTAAGTACTAAAAAAAATTATGAACAATCATATATATGCATGTGTCTGTGCATAACCAGACACCTCAGAAGGTGCAAATCACTGTAAGCAAAAGTGAAATAATTGTTTGCTCTCTAAGCAAGTTAAGGAAGCAAATCTCACCAACAGAGACACTGACCAATGTCAATTCTATTTTCATTCATGAGTCAATGTATTTCATTTACATGAAGGTTGCTCTTCAGGCTATAATAACAGAAGAGACTCAA
Source organism: Globicephala melas (assembly GCF_963455315.2). Taxonomy (NCBI): domain Eukaryota; kingdom Metazoa; phylum Chordata; class Mammalia; order Artiodactyla; family Delphinidae; genus Globicephala; species Globicephala melas. The sequence continues at coordinate 45,952,530 of NC_083329.1, read as the reverse complement.
GTGAGCCATGATATGGTAAAGGTGTAAAAGAAAAAGCACAAAAGAAATAAAAGGATAAGGAGGAACATGTGAAAAATTTGCCTTTTAAAGACATTCATCAACTAATGAATCTTAGTACAAGACTTTGCAATACAAAATATTAAGAAATGTCAACAGACAATGGAAGTGAAAAAAGGAATCAAAAATGTTTTACAAGAATGATGACAGGATAGTTAACAATTTAGTTTGACTAGAAAAACAATCTAAGCTGCTATTTTCATGCTGCTGAAAAAAAAATCACTTTTGTTTTTTGTTTTGATTGTGGTGTTTATCCCACTTCATTAATTATTTCAACTCATTTGTTTTCTATTTATCATTTAAAACTCAGGGCAAAGTATGCTGTTTTTAACAACAGCTAGTAAAAGCAAGATTCCATCTCACCAAAGTTGAGCTACCAAATTATATACTCCTGATTCACTTTTATCAAAAGTTCTGCTTACTCATGACCATGAACAAAATGGGAATTTGGAGGAAAGGGGTACTGGCAGAATTATAAAGACACTGGAGTTTAGTGGCTCGCACGTATTTAACTGAGCGAGGCAAGCATTCAACAGCTCTCTCAGCTCGCACTGCTTTCATGGGGGCACAGAGGCCTCACTCAAGAGCTGTGAAACTCAGGACAGAAAGAACTCATAGCAAACTGCCACTTCTTGTCTACAGAGTAAACCTGCAAACCCACAGTGAAAATGTGTAATTATTATCTATTGTCTATAGGGCCCCTGGGATACGATAACGATGAAGACACAGTCTCCACACTGCAGAACTTACAGTCTAGATGGTAGACAGACATGAGATTAAAAAAGCATAATTCACCCTACCTATGCTACCCAGAGGAGAAGAGATGATAAACCTTTTTGATAATGTGTGGGTAAAACTACAAGTAAGTGAGAAAATGCAACTTTCAAAGAACAGTGATTAGACCTGAATGGTAATCAACGATTCAGAGAACAAAAAACAACTTAACTAAAAGGCAACAGTACAAATTACAAAATGGCAAGCTGTTCTTTTGTTCATTTAAAATACATTTTAAAAGCATGTTAACAAATTCATTTATCAATTAAGAGTTATTTTATTACATTTTGTACCTACTTTCCTAAAACTGTTTAAAGTCTCTAATGCCCCCAAATCCAGCCAGTTAACTGCTGCATAAGCCCCCTGATTTCTGGTCCCACTCAGGGTATCAGGCTTGTGTTTCACGGGACAAGAACATGTCACCACCATGGACTGTTAGAATGACAAAGCCTCCATTCATAATTATTTTAAAACTACAGAGCTCTAAATTAAATCAATAAGTTTAAATGCAAGAAAGAAACACAGGAACATACACTTCATAAATAAATGGATCAAAGCAAAAACAATTATGTAAAATAGAGGGCTTTAAAACAAGCAGAAAGATTCTGAAGTACTGTAATGTTACCTTTTTGTGGCTAAAGGACCCAGTTTCGTGCAGAACTGCCACTCGGAACGGAGGCCACCACGTGTGAAATTCCTTCACCCACTGATGCATCACTGTCGTCGGACAGACAATTATAGTCGGACCCAACCCCTCGAACCTGCACCCAAAATGTCCAAGAAGAAAAGACAACCATGAAGGACAGCATATGGATGATCAACTGCCAAAAAACAAAAAAGAACAAACAAAACCTTAACAGCTCAAAAAAGAAAATCCTAGCTTTGGAAATTTACTGATATTTTCTTTAAAGAAAAAGCTATTGAGGATAAAACCCACCAAGTGAAATCCCTACAACCCCATTCATCAGTTAGTGAGTGCAGGTATTAAGAGGAGACACCAGCTACTACACATCAAAAGATAATGTCTATAGTAAAGTAAAAAAATCAAACAAACATTACCTAACAAAAATACTTTTCTCTCTCCTTCCAGATTAGTGAAGGCATTGTACAGTATATCTTAACCTAAGTGAACGTAAGAGTGTCTTCAATTGGTCTGAAGCTTTATAGTCTACCAAGAGTTCTCACCCACAAGATTTCAATCAATCTCACAGCCTCGGGAAGCAAGCAGGACAGAAATCCTGCGGTGTTCGGGGCCGCTGAAGGCTGCTGTGCCCGAGGCCCCCTGGTTACCAGGAGATGGAGCAAGGCCTCAAGTCGGTCTTCTGATCGCTGCAGCCTGCTCTTCCACTACATGGTGCTGCTCTCTTCTCCACGTGATAAAAAACAAGTGGGTGAGCATTTCTTCCAGAAAGCCCAGGCCAACGGAAGGCAAGCCGCTCAGTTCTTGTGTAAAGCAGCTGAGCACTACGTGGCAAGAGCTTTAACAAGAGTCGCATGTTGACCAAGCGATCCCAAGACAAACATTTGTGTACTGCGACACATACTGTAGCATTATTTATACTGTGGAAAAAGTGGGCGCTGCCTGAACGTCTGTAAATAAGAGAAGGGCTGAATAAACCACCTTTACTACAGCACTACAGGCTGGTGGTTAGGAGCACTGCCTGGGTCTGAATCCCAGCTCTGCACACACTAACGGAACCTCAGCTTTTCATCTTAAAATAATAACAGTAGTGATCATACCATTTATATGAAGATTAAATCAACATCTATAAAGTGCTTAGAACAGAATACAGTAAATACTATTAGGGTTTGTTAAATAAGATGGAATATAATATAACCATTAAAATCGTCTTTGAAAAATATTTAAAATCTGGAAGATGCTCATAAGTCTTTTAAAAAACCAAATTACTTATGGAATCACCCCAATTCACTTACACATAGGTAGCCAGTAAACTGGTCACGGCCCCCTCTCTCAACATCCACATCTCCCCTCTCTCCTTCCAAACAGAACCACAATTTTGTGCAGGTATCCCCTCTTCCTTCCCAGACGTGTACTCGATGGGACTCTGATCACTGTCTGGCTATGGCGAAGAGGGGAGAAGCCAGAATCATAGCTTGTCTGTCAGCACACAGTGTTCCCCTGGCGACAATCACCTGTCCACTGAGGGGCGTGGGAAGACTGGCTTGCTCACGGTTAAGGAAGGATTTACACTCTAGGTCGGGGAGAGCTTCCTCTCTTGGTCTCTCCTGCTGCATGTGAACAAGGACATACAGTGCAAGGAGATCTTATGACCACAAGAAGAATTGGCATCAGGAGAACCCGGGCCCCTGATGACATCCCTGGGCTGCTTCTGATCATGCTGTGTGTACAGCCTACCCCCTCTGTAGGTATGTGAACATTTAACCCAATTTGAGGCCAAGATTTTTTTACCTGAAGTCAAAATATCCTGATCCACTGTACACCGTAGGCACCTGACTGAATCAGTACCATCCTGCCTTCCTTCCCTCCGGTTACCACGGAACAGGTGTCCCTTTTCTTGTCTGAGCCCATACCCCCGCTACATCAATGTTCCTACTACTAGAGTTGCTTCATCCTCAGTCCTGCTGGGAGATGGGTATCCATGAAATGGAAACTAAGCAAAGTCAAACTAACTATGGGAATCTCTTCAACACTAGACTCACGCTCAGCTCATGCCACCAGAGGCAACTGGGAGCCAAGACTGACAGAGGAAACTGGAGCCTACCTTCTCACTCATCCTGGAGCAGAGTCACTGGCACCTTTTAAACTGTCATTCTCCGCCCCCTACCTTTTTCTGCCCAATGAGGATACTGCATATCTGAAGCTAGATCCACTGCACACACTTTCCCCATGCCATCTCATTAACTCCCAGTCTCAATTACTGTCTCTGCACTGATGATGCACATCTAGGTCTCCAACCCCAATCTCCTTCCTGAACTCCAAAGTACCACATGCCTGGATGTCCAACTGCCGGCTGACCTCTCCACTCAGATGTCCCCACGGCACCACACGTCATCCTCTCCCCACCTGGCCCTCCTACCGTGTTTCCTAATCCAATGGAAAGAACTGTCACCCATTCTCCAGGTACCCCAGTTGGAAATCCGGGCCTCTGCCCCTCTCCTGTTCTCCACTGTATCCAACCTGTACTGAGTTCACGTCACATCTACCTCCTAAATCCCTCTCAAAGTTACCCTGTCTCTCCATCTACACTGTTAACACTCCACTTCTGGCCACTGTCATCTCTTACCTGGGTTACTGCACTTTCCAGGACGATCATTTCAAGAAAGCAAAATCTGAACACCTCATCCCTTTGCTTAAGAGCCTTTTCCTGTTTGTCCCCTGCTCTCGAAACAGTCCAAACACCTCACCCTGGCATATGAGACCAGGAGGATCTGACCTCGGCCCACCTCTTCAGCCTCTCCTCTCTCAGGGCCCCTACCCCGACACTGGCCCGGTGGTTCAGCACTCCCCCACCAGCACCGCCTTCAGTTCCTACAAAGTGCATACTCCCCTGACCTCTCAGCCTTCACCTTGTCCCTTCTTGCCCTCTTCTCCTAGCCACCTGTCCATCAGCCCGCAGTTTCTTCCCTTCCCGTCCCTTTCTCTCCAGGTAGGTCAAGGACCCTTCCCTGGTGCATCCACACTCGTTAGGACCCCACATTAACCCTGTCATAACGCATATCACCCTTACTGTAATTGTCTGCTAGATCCTTCCTAAGGTCCTTCAGGGTACAGGGACAGCCTCTTCTTCAAACGATCTCAATGTCTAGACCACAGGAGGTAATGAATAAATACTGGCTTTATTAAATGAAAACTTTTTTTAAAGGGTGGAATAAATTGTATTGAAACGTTAAAAGAGATTATTTCTGAGTTAGGGGATCCTGAGTGATTTTTATTTTCTTGTTACGGTTCAATAAATGATTCCTGAACTTAAAATTTTTTGTAAACTAGAGTAAATCACACAGTACTTGAAATATTAAAAATAATCTGCACAACTGAAAAATACCTTGTGGTCTAGTAGAAAAACAAGCCACAGCCTAAATGAGGCTTACCCTTATAATACTGCAACATAACGAAATGCCTCCACCCACTCTAAATCCTCCCAACCTCCAGCTACAGTCACTGCCCCTGCCCCCTCTGCTCCACAGCATGGGCTCAGATTGCAAGAAGCCAGGTGCTGACACTTCCTGAAGAATTCCCAAGCCGTGCTCTGCTCCTCCCCAAGGGCAGGGCCCATGCAAGAGCCCCTTCAAACTCCCTGGGGAGAGCATGACTCTGCCCTGGCCCCTTCCTTGACAATATTCCTTTCTAAAAGGATTAAATGCACCAACTTCTTTATATCCTCCAAGGGGAATTAAAGAGAGTTATCGTCAATATGCACTTAGCAGGGATTAGGAAACAACCAATCAAAACCCATCTAAAATATTTAAAAACAAATTCACTTTCAAATAAACATAAATAGGTACCTATGCTTTTGGAGGTTATATAGTGTTTGGGCTCTTTTTATAACACACTCTCTGCCAACCGCCACAATGTCATTTAAGGCCAATATTTTATTCTGGCTGAACATCTAACTGGCATTATTATGCCCTTCAATTTCTGCCACTCTATTAGAAGATTACAGAGGTTTTCACACAGAGTGGGAATCTAGGAGCAGACCTAGATCGTCCCTGAACCACAGAAGGGGCAATCAAACCCATTAACAGTCACTTCAACTGCACCACTCTTCCCCAACCCTCAATCCCGTGAGATGAGTGTAAGAAATGGCTAAATGTACTGGAGTGATTAGCATCAATTACCAAACTGGCTACAATTCTTTTCATCTCTGATTATCACTGACTACCTAATGAGTCTACGACAAGCCAACGGCTCCATGGTCAAATATTTCAACCTGCAGGATGGAAATCTGCCATTCATAGCCTTGAATTTACCAGGAATTACAAAGTAAAAACATTTACCTTTGAAAGTTTATTACCTTTTTCAGGCCATTTATTTGTAACTAGGAATTTCCTAAATGATATCCAAGACTTCAGAGTATTAACTGAAGTCTGAAAGGTAAATAATTTATTTCCTCTCCATCACAAAATTCAGGGGGCCTATCATTATAATATGAATGGCCAAGTGAAAAGAACGTAGTGTATACAATATGAACTGGGAACACAACAACTAGTATAGATGTTTATTATCCACATGTAAATGTAAATATGCTTTTCCCTCTTTTTTAAAAACACACATATAAAACACATTAAAGAAACAAAAATTAAAAACTTCTTTTACCAGGAAATTCCTTCCTGGTATCCCAGAGACTTCCATGGTTTCAGGGACCGTTGACCTTAAAATTACAACACTAAGACCATCTCAAATCAGGGCCCCCAAAATCTACAGCTTGCAAGAGTTCATAGGAAACGTACATAGCCCATGAAGCAATGCTGGCTCATGCAGAACTTCGTTTGACTATGCATCTGGGTAGCTTTCTTTAGGACGTAAACACAGAGGAGGACTCCAAGTTCATCTAGTTTCAGAGGAGGACACAGTAGAAATTGTGAGAAAAATGTCATACAATTTGCTCTGGCACGTGCACGTGGAAGGGACCAAGCTCCTCCGTACACCTCTATTCATAAAGAGCTCAGTTGTTTGGCTGATATGAACTGCATTCTGGGAAGCCACTTCTACCAATACTATTCTAATAAGGACGATCTGGGCTATAATCCAACATGCCACACTATTTCATTATGGAAAAGAGGAGATGCGCATTGATAGTTAATTGATTACAGCTGCTGCTCATTATTAGCCCTCACTTCACTCCTAGTAGGATTGTCATCACTCGAGAGAGCACGTTTTAATTTTTTGACCAAAACTACACTGCAGGGATGACTTTAGGTTTCCTAGGCCCAGCATATTAGACTCCACACAAGTTTCATGGTAACAGGAAGGGAAGAAAAGAGATGGGAGATAAGAAAATCCCAGAAATCATTTAAGGAAAGAAAGACAGTCTTAGAAACTAGGGCAGCTTAGGGCATTCTAGTTAACAGAAACAAAAACAAAACAAAACAAAAAAAAAACAAGAGAAGCAGAGCCAAGCCTACCAAAGAGCTTATTTAGAACAGAGAAAGCATTTTTTAAATGGTGAACTAATGACATACATAGATAAGAAAACCCTAAATGCCCACTTTCAACTCTGACTCTTCCACTGGGATGGAATGTTTTCACATGAAATGTAACAGAATTCCAATATCTGAAGAAAAAACTCTGCTTCAACACAACTTCCTTGTAATAACAACGGAACATTTAGTATTTAAAAATCTCCAAATACATTTTTCCCTTCCTAACGCTATATAAGTATTTCTAAAATATTCTAAAACTTCAGTACGGCTCCTGGTAAGTGTGGATCTGCTAAATTAATGAAAAGAGTAAGGAATAAAAGCAAAGCAATAGACTTTGAAGATTTTAAAAAAAGTTCTTTACTCAATAGTTTATGGTTCGTATCTGGCTCTCTCGCAAACATTTCTCTGACAATGAACCAGCGTGCGGGGCAGTAACTCTCTGCTGTTGCTGCCTTCAGGCACGCTGACACTCTTTTAAAGGGATCGCCGAATCACATCTTGTGAGTGCCTGAGGTTTCCAGGACACAAGCACCTGGTAAGTATCTTGCTGGTACTCATTAGGTCAGCCTGTTGGAATCCAAGGACATCTTCGATCACCTGGGCTCAAGATTAAAGATCCCACATAATTTACCTAGCATTATTTTTACCAATACTGATTGACAAAAAAGTCAATTTACAGCTTAAATACGGAAAAGCTCGCTGGATTTCAAGATAAACTATTTCAGTCCTTCCACACAGAACAAATGTAGTTTAAATGCTTCTTCTTTCAGAATATTAAAGTTTTAATAGTTTATTTAAATTCCTAAAGAGAATAAAGATTACAACCTAAAAATATTTTTGTATCATTTTACAGTCACTTGGGCTTTGGCTTTAGAATTTATATAAAGTTATTAAAGACTAGGAGAAGAAGTAGAAAGCATAGTGAGCAAATACGTAGCTTCATTAGGAAAAAAAAGCACTATCTATAAAAGCTATCACGCGTAATTGATTATAAAGGAAATTCTCCAAAGCTTCAACTTTCCCCATGAATAGACTTTGTACTTACTGTAATGCTCACCCGGTCTCCTGCCAGAACAAATATTTTAATGTAAAATTTAATAAGTGGAACTGAAGATATTATGTCTAATTTAAAATTCCATATTGTGTAAACTACTGATATTAACATAACTGAGTTTGTAAACAATCCATTTGTAGAAGCTAACCTTAGACACTGTATTGACCCAAAATATCTAGTGGGGCTCATCTGCAAAATGAAGCATCAATGCCTGGAATTCATTAAAAGTGTTACATGTTTAATTTCTCCTGCCCTACAGCTCCATTGTCTCGTAAAAATTTTCCTTTGATGTCCCCCACTAAAAGAATTAAAGGAATATTGTAATTGAAATGTCATCAATAATTCACAAGACCCTCCTCCACAGCAATACATCTGATGAAATATTAATTGAGCTCCACAGACTGACAGTCTGCAGAGGAGCACTTGCCTGTAATTTGAACCACGAGTCCTGATCTTGCTGTAGCTCAGACCTGCCAAGAAGGCAATTATCTGGATGGTCTTGCCCAATCCCATTTCGTCTCCCAGAATTCCTCCTGCCTGCTGGCAGTGCAATTCCCACAGCCACCTAACACCTGTCTGCTGGTACCTACAACAACAAACACCAACAAGAAAAAGAAAATGGCAAATGGTGGATAATACAGATCATAACAGAAAGTACTCATGAATTAATCATTTAGTGAGGTTCTAGTACCAGTCAGAGAAACATGCCGGATGTGTGTTTTACATGAGTATTATATTTATAAGGTCATACATTTTTGATTACCTAGGCATAAAAATCACAAATTTTTCTTTATAGAACATTAACACATTTCTAATTAAACTGATAGATAGGGTAATTAGGGACTATTTCATTTCTTTTTCAACATTAGAAATAGCTTGGTAAACAAGCATAAACTTATTATCTTTTATTCAATATCCTTCTGGAAAAAACTGCAAATATTTTTAGTTACACAAAGTTCCAATAATTTTTCTATGAAAAGATGCATTAACATTTACTTTTTCCATCTGAAAAGCTTCAAAAAGCAGGACAGAGAACACTACAATTTACAGTATACACTGTTGAAAAGTCACTTGGTAATCATATTATCTTTTTATAGGAAAAATTAAATTAAATTTTAAGGCCATAAACAAGTCTGAATAACAGGGCTGCTCACAAAATTAGTACATATGATTCTGTCATATTACTAGCAGATGCAAAAAAAAAAAAAACCCAACAGTTTAAAGACTCAACAATACAAAAGGTCTTTTAATATTTTAAAGTAGAACTTGATTCAGGGACTTTATCATAGATACAAAAAGGTCAGAGCTATTAAAATCTTAAATAAGGAGTACAGGTCAAAAAGCAATAATATATTCCCCTCTAAAAACAAAAAAAGAGTTGGTATTTGCCCTTCTCCATCAATGGTATGTCTAATTCAATAATCTAAAAATGAAGTTAAAAAGGGAATAATGCAAAAAGCATTTTTGAGAGTGAAAGATTTAACACTATGGAATGGTATGAAAATTATATGCCACATAAAAAAATCTAGAGCAAAAAACACTTAAAAGACAATGATGGGCTTCCCTGGTGGCGCAGTGGCTGACAGTCCGCCTGCCAATGCAGGGGACACAGGTTCATGCCCTGGTCCGGGAAGATCCCACATGCTGCGGAGCGGCTGGGCCCGTGAGCCATGGCCGCTGAGCCTGCGCGTCCGGAGCCTGTGCTCCGCAACGGGAGAGGCCACAATAGTGAGAGGCCCGCGTACTGCAAAAAAAAAAAATGAAAGCTAAAGAATTTTTTTTTTTTTGAAAGAAAATACCAAGGCTAGTGAGCTGCACACCTTAAAAGGAGGTGGTTTTGTTGCTGTTTTACTGCCCAGATGTTTTTTACTCTTTGGTATGTGATATGTCTACCTAAAATCTCATTGTGGATTTCAGTCCCTGTCAAACTAGGTTTATTTACTCTTCTCCTAGTAAGTATGTCATAATTAACTTTCCCCCAGTATTCTGCAAATCAATTCCAAAAGTTTGACTCTAGCTGTTGCCATTATTATCTATCATATAAGGAAAACTTTGAGTATTTTGCTGCTTAAGTTTGCTAATTATAATATACACACTCAATATGTACCCTGGACGAGAGGATTTAAAATCCAAACACAGTGAAGTCTACTATGGATAAAAGATCATTTAATTTGGGATGAAGGACAAATTCTATTTAACACGTGGTATATAATCAGAAAATAAAAGCTACCAACCATTTAAGGGGCCTACTGCTGGGGAGGCACCTGGTCAGGTGAGGTTTGGATACAACCTCACAACCAGCCCACACAAAGAGGATCAGCCCATTTTACAGTTAGGAAATGAAGGCACAGAGAGGTTAAGTAACTTGCTAAAGGTCACACCGCTAGAAAAAAAAATGAGCAAGTCAGAACTGAAATCCAGAACCTCTGATTCCAAAGCGATTCCACTTTGGAGACCAGCAGTTCTCAACCAGGGATGGGGGTAAATGGGGGGTAAAGAGGGTATTTTGCTCCCTAGGGGACACTGGACAATACCTAGAGACATTTTTGGTTGTTACAACTGGGAAAGTGCAAATGTAATCTAGTGGGTAGAGCCCAGAGATGCTGCTAAACACCCTACAATGCACAGAATAGTCCCTACAACAAAGAATTATTCAGCCCAAAATGTCAGTTGTGCTGAGAATGAAAAATCCTGATCTAAAAATAAAAGTTGGTCATGAACTACTTACACTGGACTAATCTCAGCTATGGAAAAAGATGTAGTCCAAAAAGCTCCCCCAAAAAACTGATGTACGTTCAGAATCACTAAATTCCAGTCAATCAGCCTCCTTTTACTGAGGTACAGAACAATTATGAGACCAGCTCCTCCGGGCAGAGTAGGGGCCAAAATCTCCCAGTGGCCATTCCAGTGTTTTCCCACTATACAACACTGCCTCCACCCAACACAGGTCCAACCCCTCTCTCTGTTTGGGGCCAATCAACTTAAGGAATCAAGAGAGGGACAATCGAGAAATCATGAAAGGAATAAAAACTGGTGACCAGCATGGTATCCCAGAGGGAGTTAGGACATCTGCATTCTAGGTGACTCACGAGAGGCAGAGACGCTGTGCTAGATGTTTCCTCATCTACAGATGTAATGTCCAAGGGCGTTCACACAGTGTATGGTTGTGCGTATAAGACGATGAACAACACTAAAGAAATGACTTCAGGAAAAATATCTACCAGGCAGCCCTGTAAGTCACATCCTACATGGAAACGCCCAACCACAGCTGGGGACGTTGTATAAAGATGGTGAAGAGCGGCTCTCTCTTTCCATGAAGGCCCTCAGGCTGCACGAGCACACTGATTGGTAGGCATGTATCACTGCATGAGGAGTTAGGGGGTCTGGGTTCTGGTTCCAGCAGTGTCACTAACTGACTCAGGCTTTGTTGCTTTAAGTTCCTAATAATAAACACTGTAAAACAATTACATACTTTAAATGAAAGCAGGCTACGGAATTCAGTTTTCAGAACCTTTGAAGACATAAAAATTACTCTTTAGGAAAAGTTAAAAGATTTTTACAAACTACTGTGTAAGAGTTAAGAAATTACTGTACTCTGCTTCCCCCATGAAACTGAAGCGTCACAAAATAACCACAGATAATGGGTATATCTTGGCATTGTCACATTAACCCAAGATTGCATTTACTAGTGTGGCTAAAAGTAAAGTTGCAAGACTGAATTTTGTCATCTGATTGCTACATCACACAGTCAAATACATTTTCCGGGCAAACTTTCAAAACAGAATTTTAAAAGTTAACCATGATCTTGCAGAAAACAGCACTTAAACAGATAACTGTACCTGCTGACTCCCTTGCGTACAAATATACCCTGTTAATTTAATTCCACAGAGTGCGGTAAGTACAGTAAAAATAGATCTACAGCTTAAAATTAAATTGGCCTGGCTAAAACTTAATCATGAAAGAAAAATGGAGACTCTACCAATCCTATTACTTTTTTTTTCATGTAGCAGAATAAAAGAAACAGAAGTTTCATAACATTTATGAACTATTTAAAATCCTGTTTTTGAGAGATGAAAAATGAAAACAACAAAATACTTTCCAGGAATGTGCAATTAAGACAAATTTTTTTAAAAAACCGTGCATTTACGCTAACTCCAATAGGGTTAGCAGTCAATACACTAAATCCTATATACCCCGGGAAGCCAAGTTCGGTTCTATTAACTGTGAAACTCCTTTGCTAGAAAATACCACATTTATACAAAAATGCACATTCAACTTGATTCTTGAGGATATCTGCCAAATCACTTAATACTCATGTAGAAGCATCCTGTCTTTGTGAAACCAATTTAATCTATAATCTGGGTATTCCTTTTGCTAGTTTAACACTGATACTATTTGGCGTGTTTCTTAATAAGCAATCACTTTAGAGACGATGAAAAGAGCTGCCAATAAATATTATCTTTATGTACCTTTCCATAGTTAAATTTTCATTTGGGAGAAGCAATAAACACAGTAGCCACCTCCCCAGGCTATAAAACAGCTACAGAAATTACCAGAGATTCAGGTTTGAACTTCTTTACAGTTCTCCTGTCCAGTACGGCAACCCAACCAAGACGGTTCACAGATTTAGGATTCAGCTTTCCTATTATGTTTAGTGGGATAAAATAACCACTCCCTTTGTCCCCTCCAACCCAGGAGAAAAATTAAAACTATAATAAAAGCTCTTCGAGAGGAAATATAAAAAGCATGCTCTTTTTAAGTAGACATCTTGCACAAGTTTAGGGCATGGCTGACAGCTGAATCTATGAAGGAGATTAAACATAACCATCTCAAAGAAAGAAGTTTACATCCTGCACCCGACTACCAAGTGATGATACAAGAGACAGAAAGAAGCTATTTAATGCTTTAACTTCCTATATGCATCGAGGAAGCCTTCCTAAAGCACCTTGTTTAGTAAATCCCAGGAGGACTGAGATTGACAACGTGGCTCAGTATTTACATTCATCACGGAGACTCGCCTGGACCTTGTAGGCTATAGGCACGCATCTATCACAGGGCATCCGGTTATATGCAACCCTGGGCCACTTGACATATGAAACATAGTCGGTTTCAAACAGCAACGCAACCCTGAAGCTGTTTGCCTGTATCTTCTCTTTTGGTATCAGAATAACATCTACAGGAAATGTTTACATATACATCTGGTCAGCTCAAAAGTATTACACCCTTAGGTACAGTATAGGACACTCAGAAAAATAACCTCTACGCAGTTTTTTATTTCAATATAGAAGTAAAAACCTCTCCAATATTGATTTTAATAAGCAAGTCTTCTTAATCTGATTTAGAAGTTAGAGGTTTGGCCCCTTAAAATTGCTAAGAACGGCAACAAAAAAAGAACTCGATGTAGACAGCTTTTAAATGTAGCTTTTAGTCTGCTGAGACAGGTCCACACAGATTCATCAGTTTATAAACAGACCCGATGCGCACTTTAGTCAATTTATTACCGTCTAATTTTAATGAACAGCATGTGGCTAAAATTTCATTTGACAGTATCTGTGTTTGCAATAAATTGCTGCAAGTACCTTAAGGGCCCACAGGTAAGTACTATGTAGCTCCTAAAATATTAATTTGTACACAATGGCTTGATGACAGATGTAAAGGAAGGAACACATGGCACATACTTAAAAAGCTTTTTGAACAGAAAACCCGGCACTTTAAAACCTTCGTCAAATTCGGCATCACTTTCCTCAGAATCATCTTCAAGCCTCAGACTCTTCTCTTTGTCCTGCAGTCGCAGTTTATTCCATCTCCTACCGTGAAAACAAAAACCACATTTCCATTATTTTGGTTCCAAACCAGGTTAAAATAGATAGTTCTAAGTAATACACAGGAAAAAACAGACAAAATTGAACAGTCTTTTAGCTTTCTGCTGCCATCATTACCCAAAACACTGATATTCAAAGGAAAAAAAAAAAACCAACTGATTCTCTTTTCCTTCCTCCTCAATTCAATTCTCATTTGAATTATTATAGCTGCTCTAGAAATATTCCTGTAAGGTCTCATTTCATTATCAAAACTACTTGCTCCTCTCCTGGCATACCCTAAAGGGAAAATTTCTCTGCTAGTTCCTAAGATATATGAACTTAATTCTAGAAAAGAGTCAGTGAAAATTTCAATATAACTAAATTTATAGATACTAAACGTCATAGCTCCAAAATGACAACGTAAGAAGAAATAAATTTTATTTATAATTACTATTTCTGTGCTAAAGATATGATGGTCATAGCATAAAACAGCACATCTTGAACATAAAGCAAATTTTTGGTCAAAATTACTATATATCAGATTCACATACTGATGACTTAATTAAGGGGAGGCATCAACAATATAAAGGACCGATAATTATACCACTGAGGAAAAAATGTGTCCACTAAATAAAACCTAAGTTATAAATTTAGTTACATGATGCTTTTCAGACGCGAAATAAGATGAACATTTATATTTCAGAAGGGTGACGCCATGTATGCATAACAAAAGAAACGTCTGAAGATCTGAAAGTATTAGCAATACAGCAAGGCTGTTGGGAAGGTACAGCCATTTAGCCAGACTAATTTTGCACCTATATAACTATAATGGACACTGGGGTCACAAGTGGGGAAAAAAAGTCAACAGCCTCATATTCTAGTCACTTCCATAATAAAAGGATGGCTTTTTTCAGTATGCATGCAACTGACACTTTGAATTTCACAAAATGTGGAAATGAAATAAAACAATAACACAGATAAATGCCTTCCAAGTAAAAAGCTCACAGGAAGGGAATGAGAACAGCAACACAGTAAGAAGGCATTTCTCTGCCACTGACTATGCAGGAGTAATAGAGAAAGTGTGAGGGAAGGTAAAGGAGAACATGGAAGGATGATACCGCACACCCTGCCCAGTTGGAGGAACGATATGTTTTCCAGCACCAACTACCAAATCAGCACAGAGGCCAAACACAGCCCCGTGCACTAGATGCTGGAGGACCTTTAAAGCACGTCCTCTGATAAATTCTGGTCTTGTTGAAAATTTCAGCTCTTCAGAGTAAGGAAAGGAAGGGCTAGCTGAGGATCAGTAAGGAAGAATTGGTTGGTGATTTGAAACTGCTTCGCAGGGCACTAAGAGAACCTATAAATGAGCAGTGCTGGTGATTTCCAGAGAACAGCCAACGAAAGAGACAGTATGGCCAAGTCTAAGGAAACAGCTGTCACATAACCATAAGGTTTAATATGTGACAGTCTTTTTATGGGAAAAATGTAATGGCCTTTTTGTGCTTAACTTCTAAAGGTGATCTCTTTCTCCCTTTTATTTGTATTTTTCTTCCTTAAAATCACCATGCAATTGATGAAATGAAATGCCTCTAAGTGGCTATAATAGTCTCTGCTACTCTTCTGAGTTCCACATTATCTACAAATTTAGGTAAGTGCAGTGGTTCTCAACAGGGGGCAATCTGGCCATCCTCCGAGGGCAACCCCCTCACCCCCACCCCAGGGTAACGTGACGTCTGCAGACATAACTGGTTGTTACAACTGCTGAGGGGGAGGGGAGAAACACTACTAGCATCTAGCAGGTAGAGGCCAGGATGCTGCTGAACAACCTACAACGTCCAAGACAGTCCTCCACAACAAAATGTTATCTGGTCTCAAACATCAGTGTGTCAAAGTTGAGAAACCCTGGTATAAAGGTAACCCTTACCATTGGAACTTAGAAACCCAAATGATGTATAAACGTTTTCCTAATGTATATATCTGAATTCCTGCTTCTCACTATCTGAAGTTTAGCAAGCAGGCAATTTCAGATAATGAGACAGTCCTCAGTACCCACATTCTTACCATCAGAGCTCAGAACCAAACACCTGCATATTAAAAGATAATTGTTTTTAGCGAATATGTGGATAATACAAATTTTGTGGAAAAATCACAAAACCTATCACAGCCACTTAAGAATACTTCATTGTGCAACTACTCAAAAATAATTGTACAGGAAGAAAAAGAAAAACAGAAGATCCTGGCTTAACAAGTTTGACACAATGAGGTTGTGAAATATCTTACATACAGGAGTACGACACATTACCCTCCATTGATAAATGATAGCTATTACCTTAGACTTAGCCAGTTAGTCTTTGTGGCTGTTAAATTTCCCACCGCATCACTCTGTTTCAACAGATTTTCAGCTTCCTCCTCCTCCCTCCCTTCTAAAACATACAGGCATCATGTCGCCACAGAACACACAGCACCTAGGAAACCACATAAGCCACTACAGAAATGACTGCATTCCAGTGCCTTCCGCTTTGTAAAGAAAGATGAAAAGAGACAAATGTTTATTCAGTTTGGCTAACAGATGACTAAAGGTGGTGGGGAAAAATCATTATTGCCTACAAGTATTTGTATCATTGTAAAGACAAATCGCCCCAGTAGAATCATATACACATATTAAAGACAGAGAGTACCAGGGTTACAAAACCACATGCATGTGTGGCTCAGGCTAAGAGATTCTCCTGGTATAGAAAGCAGTAATTCCTCATGTGGTTTACAGCCAAGAGACCTGACCGTCTAACCCGCGCACGCTGAAGCAGGGCAGCACCAAGTGCTGGTTGACAAGAAGTACCACGTGGCACACGATGGGGGGTGGAGGAGGGCCAGATTCACCTGAACTCTGAGAGAAACAGATGCCTTTCCCATCCCAGATGCTACCAGGGTCTAAAATTGCCCTCTTTAGTGTGCTTAACTCGCTGGTCCTACAGCCTGGCAGGCCAAGCGACCTGTCCAGCCAGCAGGTGTAAAGGGGGATGAATGAAGCGGGTCTGACACATGCAGTGAGCACAGGCCCAAACCCTCAGACTCAGACGGTCTAGAATCAAATTCTACTGCCATGTATTAGCACTTTAGCCCTCAGCAAGCAACTTAACCTCTTTAGCATCTAAGTTTCCTCGACTCTGAGACGGGGGAACAGCGGCATGTACTTCACTGGATTTAGGGGAGAATTAAATGAGGTGCCACATAGAAAGCACTTAGCACAAGCCTAGAATATAACAGGTGCTTAATGAATTAATGTTATTATATATAATCATATCTACTTAATGAAATCCTCACACAACCCTGAGTGAACTATAATGTTCACTTACAAAGGAAGAAACAGAGGCAATGTATAGTCCAATACAATCTGCATGTGATAACGCAATGCACCACAAATGCTTGACGGAACTCCTGAACACGTATATTTGCACAAAAACTATGATATTAAATGGAGGCTCAGTAAATGACTGTGAATAGCATGATCACCATGAGTAACGACACCTAGTCAGCAGACGGTATCTGCTGGAATATCTCAATTTAAAAGTTCTATAACAGATTTGTAAACAGTAAATTGACATGAAGTATGGCCACGTTTAATGCAACAGTAACAAAAAGATAGCTACAGAATGACCTAAAACTGGTTGGGGGCAAGTCAAAATTAAGATCTGGACCCCAGTGATCTGAAATCTTAAAACTCTGAAATGGCCTCGAAATGTCTAAATTCTGTTCTTTCGACAAATAAGCTAGACAGATTTTAAAAGTGGGGGCGGGGGGGGGTAAATAGTCCAATATTTACGTTTTTGGAAAAGAAATAACTTTTTCATGTTTTCTTTCCTCTCGTTTTAAAAGAGCCACACATGTAAGAGTCACAGCTGCAGCCACATAAAACCAAGTGGGCCTGGTGTTCTCTGGCAGCGTTTCCAACTCCCCACGCGACTGCCGTAGTCAGCCCGCTGCCGACTCCACTGGCAGCTACTCAGAGGAGAACCCAGTAATAAACATAAACTTACAATTCCAATCAGATGCAGGCAGGGCAAATGCTCCTTGGCTTCGCCACACTCACGCAGGAATGAGAAATCAGCCCAGGCTGTGGGACCTGGGGCTGATACTGCGATAATGATCTGTCAGAAGCAACGTGGACCCAGGGCCAAACTGCTAGCAACGCTGCACAGTCAGCTGAACTGCACCAGAAACATACGTCCTTCAGTTGTAACCTACAGGCACGCCTTGTCGATGGAACCCTTAGAATACACCTGAGAAGTTAATTTATTTTCGAAGGAGAATTTCCAGCATTTCAAGGATGTTCAAAAATGCCAGGGCAGAAAAACACAGCTAGCTGCCACTGTGCTGAAATTCAGAGCCTCCTCTCTGTGCATGTGCATGCCCCGTACTGTCCCCAACCTCTCTCCCCCACACACCTGTGTACCCTTCAGAGCTCTGCCCGAGTAGCACCTCTGGAAGAAGCCATCCCTGACCGGCCAGTTAGGCGTCGCATCCTCCAAGTAGGTGCCTTCCCAACACCATGGCACCTGGGCACACCTGACGTCTCCACTAGAACGCTAGCACCTACCAGAGTGTTAGCATCTTTTGAAATCCGTATCTGTCTCCCCCATTAGACTGAGGGAGACTGTCTCAGTCATTTTTGTATCTTTAGAGACTAGTATAATGCCCACCTCACAAGACGCTCAATAAATGCTCAGGGAATGAATGAATGAGGTTCTGAATTGGGCTGGGGATGAGGAAGACACCAGGGGTAGAGAAGCATGGCTTGAAAACGGTCAAAGTGGGTCCCTCAGAAATGGGTTCAAGAAACGCCCCGTTCTACCTCCTTTAGGGCCTGCCTCCTGCTGCATTCCTACCCCTTCTACATACATGACTTTAAAGTACTACTCCGAGCTGTAGCCACTGCCTAAACGTGGCTGGGCCCACTGCAAAGGAGGAGGCCTGGCAGAGGGTGACTGCAAAGCCAGGTGTTTAATTTAGAATTTTATAAGGAGGAAAAAAAAGGAGAGGAGGTTAAGCTCACTATGTTGAATGACAAAAATTTTGTAAGTTATTTTCAAGCCCTGATGTCTGTTTTTGGGGGGTTCCCAGGGGATTCACTTTGCAACAAGACTGGTTTTTGCACACCAGCTGATTGGAAGAAATCAGGAGTCCTGAGTTTGGGTCCAAGCCTCCCTAGGACCAGGTGGGAAAGGCTGAGCAAAAGGTTCGACTTTTTATGAAAGACTTGATCTTCTAGCAGAGGAAAAAAGAAGTTTAACTAGCCCTATATTTACATCACTAGAAAGGAAATAATGTTTCTAGTGTTCCCACTTTCATCTTTTTCTTTAATCCATACATATAATAGTCACAGCTGCAACCAAACAAAATGAGGTGAGTGTGTTATTCACTGGGAGGTTTTCTAACTCCTATAGTCCCTCAGACTCCAGGGGCGGCCATTAGAGCAGAACCCAGCAAAAAGCACAGATTTAAGATACCCACTGAGAAGGGAAAACCAGATGCAGGCCCATAACTAGTAAGGGGAGGTCCGAACTTTAGAAACATCATTTAACACCACTGTATTTGTCTCCTCGACCACAGTGAGCCAAATAATAGGTCCTTATAGGACTAAATGAGATAATATGTATACTATACCCTTTAGAAACTATTTTTTAATACTACATACATGTCAGATACTATCTTATAATTATGGGCAGGAGATTACACAAAAAAAAGTAAAATTGAGAAATTTTAGTTAACTGTAGGTTAAACGTGAATAAATAGTAACAAATGTCAAAACACTTGGAATCGCAATCTTGGGCAGGCAGGAGTTAAGTGCAGCCCCCAAGTCTAGAAGGCCATCATGCTACTGCACCTGTACTATCAGTCAAGATCAAGATTATCATGGTCACTCTAGGCACAATGTCCTACACACCTAGTACAGCAAGGAATGTGGAAACTAAGCCTTATAAGGCACAAGAGAAGCATCTGGAACACTGACCTCAGAACAGAGAAAATTGTGAGGAACCAAAGTGTAATCCTGACCTATCCACACTCAGAACCAATAAGCAGGCTGTGAGGTTGGAAGAATGCCCCCTGGGCAGACGTCTAGTGACCCCTAGTTTGTTCAAAGGAGAAATAATTTTTTATTTCTCCCCAAACAATTACTGATAATGTACTTATAGTCATATAGATATTTTATCACTAAGTGGACCTTAATCATACTAATAAAAAATGTATTAGAGGTAAGAAAAGCCTAACATCAAACAACACTAAGTTTATAACAGCTAATGAGTTGCCTGTGCATATTACATACAATTGTTAAAGTGCTTTTTACCTTGGAAGAACATCACATCTTCATACATATCAATACTTATATAAGCTCTTCCTCATGATTCTCACAGACCCTCTTACTGGCTTGATGGAATCTTTGTAGTAAATGTTTTACCTAGTGGGCATGCAAATAACAAGAGAAGCTAATATTTGTTGATTGTCTGACATTTGCCAAATATCTTAGATGTATTACCTTTTGTAATCCTCCTATCACCCTTGAAGAAGGTACTGCTAAGATCCCCATATACAAATGGGGAGATATACAAGACCTCATAGCTATTAGGGGAGACTGGCATTCTGACGCCATGGCCTGTGATTTCTACCCCCTATGCCATATATTACCTCCTTAAGTAACACTGGCTAGCTCTGGACAAGCTGTGTTTTGAAATTATATATACATATATATTATGTATACGTTTTTTAAATTTAGAGGCAGAAAACAAACTCTAAGTAATAATAACAACTAATGGTTACCAATGCTCACTGTGTGCTGGGCACTGTTCTAAGTATTTACATGTATTAAATAATTTAATCCTTACAACCCTATGAGACAGATACTATTCTTAATCCCTTTTTCACAATTAAAGAAAGGTAGGCAGGGACAGGTAAAGCAGCCTGCTCAAGATCACCAATGTGAAGATTCTAACCCGGAGTCTGTGCTCCTAACTGTTGCATAATCTTGCCTCTCAAAAAGTATTTTCAAACTTCCAAAATTCACCCCTTTGCTCATAGCACCAGCCAAAAGGTCAATAATCACCTCTTTAAATGCTATACAATGAAAATGAAATGCTATACAAAAAAAAAAATGAAAACAACTGCACAAGAGCAAATCAAATTATAAAACTTCAATTCAAATTTGTCTCAAAAAACATTAGTGCTAAAAGTTTGAGGAGATGGGCTTCCCTGGTGGCGCACTGGTTGAGAGTCCGCCTGCCGATGCAAGGGACACGGATTCGTGCCCCGGTCCGGGAAGATCCCACATGCCGCGGAGCTGCTGGGCCTGTGAGCCATGGCCGCTGAGCCTGTGCGTCCGGAGACTGTGCTCCGCAACGGGAGAGGCCACAACAGTGAGAGGCCCGCGTACCGCAAAAAAAAAAAAAAAAAAAATTTGAGGAGAGGAAAGACGGCCTTCGTTTTTGTACGATAACATGATTCCTTCCCCACCTCGCTACTGTGCAGAGTGGGTCAAAACTCACTCTTCACTGGACACCTGCCAACTTTTCCAAGTAATAGTAAAATCAGCTTAGTAATTCTTTTGACTACAGGTAATCTGGGCTGAACAAACACATAAGATACACTTAATACCAGACAAACCGATATACAGGCATACCTTGGAGATATCACAGGTTCGGTTCCAGACCACCGCAACAAAGCAAATATTGCAATAAAGCTAGTCACATGAATTTTGTGGTTTCTCAACACATATAAAAGTTATGTTGGGGCTTCCCTGGTGGCGCAGTGGTTGACAGTCCACCTGCTGATGCAGGGGACGCGGGTTCATGCCCCGGTCTGGGAAGATCCCACATGCCGCGGAGCGGCTAGGCCCGTGAGCCATGGCCGCTGAACCTGCACGTCCGGAGCCTGTGCTCCGCAACGGGAGAGGCCACAACAGTGAGAGGCCCGTGTACCGCAAAAAAAAAAAAAAAAAGTTATGTTTACACTAGACTGTAGTCTATTAAGTGTGTGACAGCATTATATCTAAAAGAACAATGTACATACCTTAATTAAAAAATGGTTGGCCAAAAAAACGCTAACCATCATCTGAGCCTTCAGTGAGTCAAAGCAGTAACGTCAAAGATCACTGATCACAGATCACCATAACAAATATAATAATGAAAAAGTTTGAAATACTGTGAGAATTACAAATGTGACACAGAGATATGAAGTGAGCAAACGCTACTGGAAAAATGGCAATGATAGACTTGCTTAAGGCAGGGTGTCACACACCTTCGATTTGTAGAAAGTGCAGTTATCTGTAAGCACGATAAAACGAAACGCAATAAAAGGAGGTATCGCCTATACTCAAATGCCTACACCAACCTACAAAAAAGGCAAAATATACCTATTAATGGGAATTATCAAATATTAGTAGCCCAAGATTATATATGAATAAAATGAACGTGCCCTCTCCAAAATTTCAAGGAAGTCACTTACTTTGCTGTTTGAAATTTACAACTGACCTTATTGCTCTGTTTTCATTTTTACGTTGTAAGAGCCACCAAGATCTGTAGCGATTGTGAGGGAAAAGTCACACATCATACAGTTAAATCATTTCTAATATAGAGTGAAATTTCACTCTCAGGATCGTTCTCCGCTTATTGCAATATCCATGAAAAAATTCTACAACAGAAGCACAGTGAGTACAATTTGATTTTTTAAAAATATACTCAAGGCACCTAGCTGGGTATTTAATATAGTTTGCATTTCTGTAGTGCAATAAGTTTTCTATTTCAGACAGCTAAGAATTCCTTACAGATTAGTCTAATTTGCTAAATTGAGATACTCAGTGTTTTACTTTTCTTATCTGCCTTTTTATGGTCTATCTGGTGGACTTAATTGGCACATCTGAGCAGATGAAATACTCTCAGTTAGGAGTCCAGATCTCACAGAGTAAATTAAGACTGATGCAGACAATTATGCACTGGGGCTGAGGATGAGAGGTGTGTGCAGAGCACGGAGCAGAATTAGTCTTCATTTGTGTCTTAGCTTCGTCATTTAAAAGAAGCCAGGATGCTCTCTAAGAAAAGTCCTAAAGGGAGTTAACTTTTTCTTCTCTCTTTAAAATATAGAGTCCTAGAAGAAGAAAAGAACACAAGTTTATTTCTTGAGAAAGAAATCAACTCCCAGAAACTGATGACAAGAACAATCTTCAAATAATTATACTTAGTTTCTGGATCAAACCTAGACTAAATTTTTACCAAATTCAGATTTTTAGAAATCAAATGATCTGCGTTTTGTTTTTTTTTTTTAAAGGTACAAGCAAATCAAGCTCTACACTGTATCAATAATTTGGCCTTTGCCTAAGTGTGACCTGAATCCATGTGCAGCACAAACAAAGATGCAACTGAAGGATAAACATGGGACGATCGCGCTGCAAAGGGATTGGCTCTAGGCAAAAGGAAGAGGAAGAGGCTCGGTGAAAACAATAAAATGGAGACAGAGCAGCTGAGACTGTGGTTCTAGGAGGCATGGCCTTCAGCGCCGTTTCAAGCAAAGGAATGGGGCCTGCAAAAGTGTGGGCTTGGTCCTCATCAAGCAATGGGAGAAAGTGATCACTGAGGCCACGCTTTCTGAGCCCACCGCACCAGTCCACACTGACAGGCCACTCCCTCCTGACCCAAACCACCGGCTTCTCCACTTGCTGCTATCCTGGGCAAAGGACTTCAGCCTTCTCGGCTCAGGTTCCTATCTCCTAGGGCGCTGTGAGGACTAAGCCAATAGAGCCACATACAGCGAAGCACTGCCAAGTGGTAAGCACTCACTAATGTCGGCTATCTTAGCTCTCATAACCACCTCCTCCCTCACCCACGGATACCACCCTTGCTCAGGGCCTCCAAATTTCAAATCCAAGAGGCTTTTTTCAACATTCATCCTCCTCAGCTTTACTCATTTCGGCATCTGAAAATACCGACAGCCTTCCCCTCCTAGAACTATGCATGTATACAGCTAAACCCTCCAAACCAGGATCCAACTCGCCCCTGGCCACAGAAGCCACAGTGCTCAAGAGACAGGGTGCTGAAGATACCATTTTCCCAGATGATTAAGTCTTACAGGGGCTTAGAAGATACTCTGTAAGATTTACACAATGAATGAAGCCATCTGACCTTTTGTTTGTTTGTTTGTTTTTGCGGTACGCGAGCCTCTCACTGTTGTGGCCTCTCCTGTTGCGGAGCACAGGCTCCGGACGTGCAGGCGCAGCGGCCATGGCTCACGGGCCCAGCCGCTCCGCGGCTTGTGGGATCTTCCCGGACCGGGGCACGAACCCGTGTCCCCTGCATCGGCAGGCGGACTCTCAACCACTGCGCCACCAGGGAAGCCCTGATCTTTTTTAACTCAAAGTTATTCACGGTAAATAAAGTTCAAAATGGGGCAAAAGAAAAGAAAAACCTCTAACGACAAAACTGTATTAGAAGCCGTTACATCAACCGGTGTCATGACTACAGACGCGAGTTACACCACACCACGAGGCAAATGCTATGCCCATCCACACCAGATCAGTCAAGTTTTCTAGAGTCCCTAGCAATCTCCCCAAATCTTTACCCAGCTGACTTGGGTCTAGGGTTTGGTCTCCAGCCCAGGGAGGTAGGGGTAGCTATATTCTGATTCTTGGCACCACCATGTGGCCACACATAGGTACTGCCCATTCCACCCAATTCCACAAATGAGAGGAAACCGCCGTTTACACAACCCGGTCCTGGCTTCAAATCCCAGCTCTTAACCAGTGACATCATGGGCAAACTGATCACCCTGAAAAGGCCAAGATAAAGTGTTTGTGCAGCCTACTATAATTAGAACAACTGAAAGATATATATGCATAGGATCAAAGGCTGGAATGAAATATAAAAAAATAGAGGTGCAGGTAGTTTTTTCTATCTTAATATTATCACAATTTCACTATTAAAAAACAAGGAACTGGGGGCTTCCCTGGTGGTGCAGTGGTTGAGAGTCCACCTGCCGATTCACGGGACGCGGGTTCGTGCCCCGGTCTGGGAAGATCCCACATGCCGCGGAGCGGCTGGGCCCGTGAGCCATGGCCGCTGAGCCTGCGCATCCGGAGGCTGTGCTCCGCAACGGGAGAGGCCACAGCATTGAGAGGCCCGCGTACCACAAAAAAAAAAAAAAACAAACAAACACACACACACACACACACACACAAAAAACAAGGAATTATCAAAAGTGAAAGGTCAGGAGCAGGGTACGGGAAGCCTTCAAACTATCTGGAGGTACCAGTTCAAATCCATTTCAGGCTGTGATCTCAGCAGCTTGGCCCAAAGTACCAGATAATCTGAGGTGACTCAGGCACCACCTACTGAAGAGTCTGTTTCTAAATTCTACTGTTCCACTGACTGAGGAGGGGGGGGGTGGGGATTTGTCCCGGCAGCAATACCAAGCTAACTTCGGGCTAGAGTTGAGCATTACATCCTCAAATCCCAACATCCTTACCAACAATTCTTTCCAACCTCCTCAAAGGTTTCCTAAATGGGGACATCGTAAGGGCCTCTGATAAGGAAGAATGCTACCAACCTCACCTCAGAATTAGTGGGAGCTCAAAGCCCAAGTGCAGTGCCCAGCTCCTGCTGCTCCGGGCTGAGCCCTAAAGGTGCTCCCCAGGGGATTCTCAAGCACACACCCTGGTAAGAACCCGATGAACTATTATACACAGCACTGAGCTGAATAAACTGGCCCCAAAGCTCCTGCCCAGGCCCTCTCCTATGTAAACACAATTGTGCAGGGTACATAAAGTTTAGAGAAAATGATATACAAACTCAATCTGCCAAAACTTATGGCCTCAGAAAGGAAGAGAATATATAAAGTCCACTTATATATATCAAAGTAGTTCCCAAACATGCCGGTGCCTCAGAATCACCTGGGAAAGCCTTTTTAAATGACCACCTGGTAGTCCCACGTACACATTTTGAATCAGCACCTCCAACGGTGGAGCCCCCAGTGATTCTGCAGGATCAGCCCATGGGCTGGGAATCTTTGCCTTAGTCTATGCTCATTGCCAAGAAAATACAGCTGTTAGGTGAGCAACTTAAGCAGTCATGGCTGGCAAATGGAAATAGAAAGGAGAGATTCAGAGTATAGGTTTAAGTCAAATTATAAATGTTCTCCCTAGTCGTGCCAGCAGGAGACAGACCTTATTTGGAAGTGCATCCTCTCACTCGGGGCGTCAACGGACCTACACTGCAAGTCTGACCCAAGCAGTACGTCCACTGCTGGGGAAAGAGGCATGAGTTGGTGACATTTTTTGTTTGTTATATCTCACTGTTGGCAAACAGCATGTTGCTTACTTCCCCCTGTTGTCCCCGTGCCAAGGTAGACATCACCAATGGATTGCGGCACTCTTTTCCAGGGAAGCCAAACAGGCCTCAGTCTCCCCCGAACAGATTACCACTGCCAAAGGTGGGAGCTGGCTGGCAAAGGCAAGGGCTTGTGCCCTCCCTGTCTTGAAGTGGCAGCTTAGCAACTGGACTCCTCTGCAGACCACGGCCACCATGCCAATACCCAAAGCAATCCAGACGAGACCCTTGAGGAAACAACGTGCCCCCAAAGCAATGCAAGTATTTTCCTGTTCAGTGATGCACCTGAAGTTTGGGGGTAAATGTGGCAAGTTTTAACCTGCATCCTCAGGTCCATATCAACATATCTGAATGACCCAACAGACCAGGCCCAGTGCTGGGATGAACGTCCTCCACAAAATCTTCCCCAAATACCTCAGTCTGATTTCATTACGCCCTGCACACTGGTTAGGTCCCATCTGTGCCCACGTCCCCTAAAAGACTGCAGATTCCTCACAGGAACCCCTAGACGCCAGTCCTAGAATGGAGATGTGCATTCATGCAGTGAGAGCAAAGATGAAGCAATGGAGATGACCTCACATCTCAACTGGAAAATGAACCAACTACACTGAGGGAACCGGGATTGCAGATCTCTGTTCACCTGGCGGGGAAAGGTGCACGTATGAAATATTTGGTCTTCTAGGCCGCTCTGGGCTCACCAGGGACATATATCACCCAACACTGAATGTGTGTTATTTCTGTTAAGTGTTTGGCACCTGGAGCTCCCAGACCCTAGCTTTCTAAAGCAGCAATAGATTTTAAGGAAGACCTCACAACTGAGAGCCATACCCTAATGGAAACGTGAGTACCCCAAAATTAAAATAAAAAATAATGGATGCTTTGTAAGATCTGTTAGCATTAACATGAATAAGAAACGACAGAATATTTGCTTCTAAGAAGTGGCCCATCCATCATGGTACATTATCAAAGGTATGAAAATCAGGGAACACCATTGAGCAGACAGCCTCCAAATGCAACAGAACAGAGAAGAAAGCAGGATAAAAATGTTGGAAAGGCAAAATACATGGGCATTTTATAAGATGCTTAAAACTTCCAAGACTGATCTGAGGTCTTGGGCTAAGTCAGAGAAAGCAGGATCATCTACTAGCCAGATGCAGAAAAGGTTAAGCTGTAGAAAAGGCCTGACAGGAAATTCCCACTGAGCGTCAGCTAAAACTAAAGACACCTAGTTAGGACTAATCTAGAGCTAATGAAAGACCTAAGACTCTCCAAGTGGAGAGAATAAAGGGGGTGAGATGTCTAGGAGTCGCCCACTTTCACTTCTAAGGGTTCAAAACAGCATTATAATCAACAGGGCTATAACCAACACATATTTAAGTCCAAAAGGTACCTACCTTGGGTACATATTCCTAAATTCTAACCATTAGGAAAAACTCATTTTCTATGTTGTAAACTATATGGGGCTTTATTCTTCTTATCCATCAACAAACCAGTGCTAAGATAAGAAATCCTAAAGTGTTTTTCTTCCCTCAAGGGGATACCAGTACAATTTCATTCTGTCTACAAAGATCAACAACAAGAAATAACAAAGTATAGAGTGACTGGCAGTTTTAAAATATTCTTAATATGCTTCTCAATCCTGAGCATTTTGTTTTTTTAACATCCCCCAATCCAAAGGGTACCAAAGGAGATGCAGTATAAACATTTCAATGTGGATATCTGCAATTTAACAATTATCTACCTTAATAACTGTAGCTATAAAATTTTAAGAGCTATAGTATTTTGGTAGCAATTAGAGTTATTGATATTTCCAAAATTCATTTGAGATTTTACTATAACTTGAGCAAAAAACTGACTTCTAATATGGCTTTGGAAATAACAGTTTTACAATCTTAACATTATTAAGAAAAACTTATTGCCATGAATTTAAACTAAACCTGTATTTAAAATTCAATCAAAATAATTGCCCTTGATCAAAATACTGATATACTTAAAATATATTTAATATTGACTCAATTTAATGGGAAGAATATTCATTCCACTTATAATCAATATGTTGAGATTAACACTTTTATTTTATTTTATTTTATTTTGCCGTACGCGGACCTCTCACTGTTGTGGCCTCTCCCGTTGCGGAGCACAGGCTCTGGACGCGCAGGCCCAGCGGCCATGGCTCACCGGCCCAGCCGCTCCGTAGCATGTGGGATCCTCCCAGACCGGGGCACGAACCCGCGTCCCCTGCATCGGCAGGCGGACTCTCAACCACTGCGCCACCAGGGAAGCCCAACACTTTTATTAATTCTCTACAATAGTCAAGAAAAAGACTGATGCCACTCACTGTTCAGACAACTTTACAGATATCCGATGTGCAAGCTACAATGAGAAATGACAAACATTAAGCCACTCCTCAACTCTGTCTTGCTGCATAAGGTACTACCACAGTGAGAGTGTAACAGCTCTCTTAAAGACCTGGACTTAGGTTGCAGGTACTCAAATCATTGGTGAAAAGAACTATGCTGCACCTGCTTCTAAAAGGATGTATGTGGCAGCTTGGATGTAGGGTGTCGGCAGTTCTAAATAACAGAAGAAAAGAACATCAGGTCAATCTTCATTCGCAAAGGCCAGTGGAAAGCTACAAGAATTATAATAAACTAGGTCTCCCTACACTGAGAAACAAGAAAAAACTGTTGAGGACTGGGGAAAAAAGCCACCCTGGGAGCAAGTATTAAAAAAGTAATCTGTTAAGCAGATTCCCACATCCCTTTGAGTCTCGCGGCACTCTTAAAAAGCTAAGGCGTGAGATCTGAGTCGCACAACGTCATGCTCCGTGGGACACGGTGGAGACTGTAGCATACACACTGGTTTTCTTGACTCAGAAGACGTGTGGCAACATGCAGTGCGGACTCCACAAACAAACGTGTTCACCTGGGCTTCCCTGGTGGCGCAGTGGTTGAGAGTCCGCCTGCTGATGCAGGGGACACAGGTTCGTGCCCCGGTTCGGGAAGATCCCACATGCCGCGGAGCGGCTGGGCCCGTGAGCCATGGCCGCTGAGCCTGCGCGTCCGGAGCCTGTGCTCCGCAACGGGAGAGGCCACAACAGTGAGAGGCCCGCGTACCACCAAAAAAAAAAAAAAAAGTGTTCACCTTCCTTTTACTTACTTACATCAGACACTGACAAATTCACGGAAATAAGAAGCCAAAGTTAGTCTCTAGCATAAAAAAAGACAGGGCACAGGAAGGGTATGCTGGGCATAGGAAGCCCATTTCTGGCATGGTATTGTTGAAATTCTGTAGAGAACCACTTTTTCAAGACAAGGAAGGAGGGATTTAGGAAAGCAAGCTTATTCTTTCATACACTAAAACTTAATTTCAGCTCTTTTTTGAAGGAAAGTCTCCTAAAATTACTTTCACCCAACATACACTACACAAGCCAACCTCCTCCTGCCCCTTGTGGCAGGGCACCCACTCTCCCACCCACCCACACAGCTCCTGCTTTAGTCCTAGGCATGCCTCTTGCCCAGCCCTCCCCCTAAGCTTTTCTTCTTAGACTTGCCCTCAAATCTCAATGAAGACCCCAAAGTAGAAGCATCTTGGGTGAGCTCCATCGAGGACTCAGGGGCTCCGCAGGCTAAGATTGCAGGAAGTCCAACCTTTGGATGAATGGAGGTCTAATATACTACGCTAAACTAGAACTCTCATTTATTAATAAACCTACCACCTACGCTAAAGCAAGCAGTACAATCCCTGGAGACTGACCTTAACCGCTGCTTATAATAATCTTCATCTCCATCATCTCGGCATCTCACTACTTTCCGACCTCCTCCTCCTCCTCCTACGGCTTCAGCTTCTTCCCCAGAACTTGGAAAGAAGTCATCATCAATCTCCTGCACTGTGACTTTCTTCTGCCGTTTCTGGCGACTGAGCACCCGTCTCCGGTCACAGTCGGTGTCTTCCCCGGACAGGTCAGTCCCTGCCGCCTCCCCCTGCTCCCACTCCGTGGGCAAGTACTCGGACACTTCATCCTCAGAGTCTCCCTCTGCCTTTGGCCTCACGTCACACTCCAAGGGTTTCTTTCCCTTTAGCAATCCCACCTGCCCCTGGAACTGAAGAGCCCTCTTCTGGAGTTTCTTGATATGTTTTTTCAAGCGCTCATCTGTTTTCGAGAGAACTTTGCCTCTCTTGTCTGGTTTGTTTTCACTGAGTGTTGAGCTCAGCTCAGAAGTGACCGAGGCCGGGGCTTTTTTAGTTGCTCTTTTATTACAAGCTTGCTTCTTTCTTTCAAAGGACAGTTTTGCTTGATCTGCCAAATACTTTTCAAAATCTGAGGCTTCGTTGAGCATTAGTTTTCTGGGCTTTCTCTCCTGCTTCTGAGGGATCTGGGTACCAAAAGGTGTCATCTGACCAGTGCGGACGAGCTCTTCCCAAGCAGTCTCCTGAGCGGGCATGAGCATGCTGCCGAGGGAGGACGGCTCTGCTTCTGAAAAGAGGGATGACAACACGTTGGGCACTAGCACAAAACTTTCCAAGAGAACAACGGATATGTGCACTACTCAATACATAAATTAAAAAAAGAAAAAAAAATCACTGACGTACTAAAGTAGATGACGTACTAAAGTATAGTGTATGTGAAGAACAGAGTGAAATTTACTATGGCATTCGTGCCGCATTTAGTATACTCCTATTCAAAAAGGTAACTTCTCAATAACTTTTCCCAAAACACTGCATTATCAATATACTTTCTGTGCATCCAAAGACAGACCCAGTCATATGTAACACACAGAGAAATTTTACCATGTTTCCTTATCAACTGCCCTTGAGGAAGCAATCTCCCAAGTTTCCACGTCACTGCTAATACCAGCATTCAGATGGACTTAAATACGAGACAGCAGAACTGAAAACAGACATCTAAAGAATCAGCATGCACCTAAATAGGTAAAACATAAATGCTGCCTCTGCACTGCCCAACAGGAGAGTCACCATATGGCTACTTAAATTTACGTTGAAAATTCATTCTCCCAGTGGTACTGGCCACATTTCAAGCACTCAATAGCCACATGTGGCTAAAGGCTACCATAATTGACAACACAGACAGCATTTCCACTATTGCAAAAAGGTCCACTAAACAGCACCGTGTTAGATGTGCGAAGTTAACTGACTGAAGGGATGAACTAAAGTTGGAAGTTATGCCATAATAATAGAAAGCCACCCAGAGATCATCCCTCTTTCATTAGTTGAAATTAATCTCTAGCAAAATTACTTTACCCATAGCCAAAATACCAAAAGAAGTAAAGGCTTAATAGGAAGCCATCCATATTCTAAAATCTGTATTTCTTGCAGGCCAATAATAGCACAGTGCAGTTTTTCATTAAATGTGCACTGAAGAAAAACATACATCAGAAAGTGCACACATCCTAAGTGTACAGCTCAGTGAATTTTCAGAAAGAAAACAAACCCATAACACCAGCATCCAGATCAGGAAGCATAAATTACTAGGACCCCCAGATATGCCCTTCATGGTGCCTCCCAGCCTCTACCCCACCAGATACTGACTGACCTATTAACACGGTAGACAAGGTGTACCCGGCTTTCAACTTAATGGAAATGGAAATGTCTGTACTTGTATCTGGTTTCTTTTGTTCAACATTATGCTTGGGTGAGTCACACTTACTACTGAATACAATTGCAGTTTGTTGATTCTCATTGCTGTTAGTATTCTATTATAACTCTACCACAATTTTTCCATTCTAGTGTTACTGGACATTTGGGTAGTTTCCAGGTTTGGGCTACCAGGAATAATGTTGCTACGAGCATTCCAATACACATTTTTTGGTAATGTATGTATATAATTCTTTGGGTATATTAAGCTTTAGTAGACACCACCAAACCGATTTCCAAAGTGGTCCTAGCAATTTTAAGTTCCACCAACAGTGTTTGAGAGTTTCAACTGGTCCACATTCTTGCCATTCCACTTTAGCTATGCTGGTAGGCATGGAGTAGTACCACTTTGTGGCTGTAATTTGTATTTCCCTAGTGACTAATGAACTAGGGAATCTTTACGTAAGATCTGTTGATCTTTTGGGTAGCCTATTGTGAAGAAAATGTTCAAATCTTTTGCCCATTTTTCTCATATGTGGTCTGTCTTTAAAAGGAAAAAAAAAAAAAGATTTCTAGGAGCTCTTCATACATTCTGGACTCAAGTCCCTGGACTGATACAGATATTGCAAACATCTTTTCCCATTCTGCAGCTTGCCTTTTCACTCTCTTAAATGCTATCTTTCAGCGACATAAGATCTTAGTTGTAACATAGTTCATTTATCAAATCTTTTCCTTTACAGTGAGCCTTGTTTTTGTGCCTTGTTAAATCTTTGCCCCAAGATCATGAAAATGTTTTCCTCTGTTATATGCTAAAAGCTTTGTTTTATCCTTAACGGTGAAATCTACAATCCATTTGGAATTTATTTTTGTACACTGTATAATGGGCCAATATTCACTTTATCTTCATGTGGAGTAACCCAGCACACTTAGTGAAAAGACGATTCTTCTCCACAGCACTGTACTGCCACATCTGTCATAAATCAAGTGACCACACATGGGTGGGTCTGTTTGCTGGACCCTCTACTCTGTCCCATTGGTGTATTTGTCTATCCTTATGCCACTACTGTGTCTTAATTACTATAGGTTAGTAATAAGTCTGGGTATTTTGTTCTTCTTCAAGATTGCCTTGGCCATTCTTGACCCAATGCATGTTTATATAAATTTTAGAATCAGGTTGTTAGTGCCACCCACCCTCAGCCTACTCTTCCTACTCTATACCCTCTCCCTCAAAAAACTCCCTGTAATTTATATTGGGGTTGCACTGAAACTACAAGTGGACAGAACTGTATCTTCCAATCTATGACCATGGTGTATCTCCCCATTTATTTGCCTTCTTTAATTTTTCAATGACATTTTGTAGTTTTTAATGTAGAGAGCGCTGAAGAAAACTACCTTTTTTTACTAAGAGTTATTTCCAGGTATTTGATTTTGATCGTAATTGCCATCTTTATTAAATTTTATTTTTTGCTTTTGCTCGTATGTAGAAATATGACTGATTTTTATATATTGACCTTGTATCCAGTGACACTGCTAAATTCACATGGTAATTCCAACAGACTGCCCATTGATCCTTTCAGATTTTTGATATGACCAATAACATATGCTGTAAATAATGATGGTTTTATTTCTCTTCTTACATTACTACACTATCCAGGTACAATGCTGAACAGGAAAGGTGATAGCAAGCAACTCATCTCATCCCAGATCAGAGGAGCAAAGCCAACTGCTGCAAAGTTTATCCCACCTAATTCCAGGAAAGGATTCTTTAATCAGATAATCCTCACAACAATTAGGAAACGGATCGCTATGTGGAGACCAGGGGAAAGGAAACCTCAGGCAAGCATGTGAGCAAAGAAATGATGGTCTACTATGCTTATGCCCATCTCAAAGCAGACTTGGAAAGGTTAAAGAATGTAGCCAAGGTCTATACCTGGGCGATACAGAGCTGGGGTACACAAAGCCTAGACACTCTGTTCTCCTGCCCCACCAAACAGAGCATAGAGCACCACGGAGAAGGAAAGTATCCCAGAAGGGATGGAGGAGGAAGGGTTATAAGGGAGACCAGGAGTCTGAAGTGTTAGCTGGAGCCCCACTGGAGAGGGATAATAGGAACCAGGAGTTCAGGAAAAGGGCAAAAGGCCACAGGTCTACAGATTTATAAGATACTAGAACCTAGGTGGCCACAAAAGCCATAGGTAATGGATGAGATTATTTGGGGAGAGGTAGTATAAGAAGAAGGCAGCTCAGGACTTCCCTGGTGGCGCAGTGGTTAAGAATCTGCCTGCCAATGCAAGGGACACGGGTTCGATCCCTGGTCCAGGAAGATCCCACATGCTGCGGAGCAACTAAGCCCGTGCGCCACAACTACTGAAGCCCGCGCGCCCTACAGCCCGTGCTCCGCGACAGGAGGAGCCACCGCAATGAGAAGCCCGCGCACCACAATGAAGACTCAATGCAGCCATAAATAAATAAATAAATAAAGTTATAAAAAAGAAGAAGAGGGCTCAGCAAGAAATTCTGAGAATAATCAACATTTAAGATAAGCCTAGAAAAGCCGGTCAAAAAAAAACTAAACAGGAATGGTCAGAAGGCTAAAAGGAAAACCAGAAGAGAGACATGGATCTTGGAAGGCAGGGAAGTATCAGCTGCTACAGACAGGCCAAGTGGAGCTTTTGGATGGGGGAAGTAACAATTAATCCTGGGCCAAGTTTTACCAAACAAATAACAGGTAGCAAAAGGCAGCAGCGAGTTCTAGTCAGCCAGACCAGGACAATCGTTTTTTTTACCAATGAGAAATATGGCATTTCAGCAGCAGAAAGCACTCCTCATAGGCCCAATGGATTCTGCGAGACGTTAATAGCACATCTCATAGTTATTTTTTTCCAATGCCTCAATTCTCACAATTCTCTTGTCTTACTGAATAGACTTCTGGAATTAGTAGAAAATATCTGCCTGAAGGGTTTAAATCGATACTTCAACTAGTAAATAACTGAACAGCTACCAACAATTTCTAAACACACATGCACACACACTGACTACAAAGATACTTCGTTTCAGAGCTTATGCATCTTCCCAAAAGGCTTCCCAAAAGATGCCCATCCAGGTCAGTGATATAAACAAAATCATGGCCATGGATTAAATAACCTGAATTAAGATGCCCTTTCCTGAACAACAGAACTGATGCTTGGAAAGCCTGCCAGATACGTCCCCAAAAGATATTTAAAAGCAATTCTAGGAATGTTCATGGGTGATGCTTGGGCAACAAAACGTAATTCAATCAAGATGTTAGGTGTCTACAAAATCAATAGAAAAGAATGTTAAGATTTCTAATTTATTAGACGTAATACTAAATGCACACCAGGAGCCTCCATTAGACTGAGTTAAAAATTTACTTTCTTTCTCTGAAACCCCATAAGACTTAAAATAGATTTGTTTCTACAGGTGTGGAGAATAAAATTTTCCTGTGTCTCTTTTGTCACTAAGTAAACAAATGTATTTTTCCCAACACCCAGGCCAGAACTGAAGGGACACCCTCCACTGACGAGAGGCATCAGGCATCAATTCGAGAACAGAGACACCGTCCCCAGTATCCTCACCTGCATCCTCCTCCTCCAGACTGGCATGATCTAGTTCAACTTTTACCTCTGCTCCCCCAAGGATAGCCTGGAGACGTTTTTGTTTTGCTGTGATCTTCTTCAGTTGTTGTTCCTTAATGGGTAGATATTGAATACAAAAAACAGCAATGAAGTGATTAAATGTTAAATACAAACGACAGCATTGCAAAATTTTAAAAACTTTAATCAAGAGCAAAATAAAACAATTACCAAATACAACTATTACTACAGAAAACCTTATTTGAATAACTGCCACTTTTCTAGCAGGAAGCCCTCAAAGCATGTCCATCGGGCAGCATCCGTGTCCCCACCCACTCTCCTGACTGGGCGGCACGGCTCTCTACCTGCCTGAGCAGCTAAGTTCACTGCACTGACTCTCCACCGACTTGGGAGGTGGAACTGCTCTACATACACACGGGGTAAATCACTGAATTTCTCTGTTTCTGACCTTAGCAGCCAATGGGCTATGAGGTCAATAGGCTGTAGGGATAAGAAACAAACACAAATGTTCAAACAGTTGAAAAAGTCAGTCACCTTTGATAATCTACCATATTTATGACTGTCCTTTATAGTATCCTACCCAATCACAAAATTTTAAAGGGAAAATCTATTTTGATATACCCTTTTACTCTGTCCTCCCCGGGCCCCCCTTTGTCTTGTCTCCCTCTACATCACCAGAGCTTGGATATGCGGCCATTCCTAGGGATTCCCTAATTAACTAGGCCTGTGGTAGGTGGTTCTTTCTCCCAAGGTCAAGAATGCTTGAACGCCAAACATGAGTGTGGAGCAAGGGGACATCCTGATTATAAACACCATGTTGTAATGACTTGTAATTCCTTTTACTGTATCTCACAGTTTTTCTCTCAGCAAACTCTCATACAAAACAGCCTCTCTCTGAATAGTCTCTCTCTAAACAGCAAAAAGCTGCTAAAGAGAGACAGGAATATATAACCAAGTTAGACCGGTACCTAAAGGGGCCTAAGACTGGTCCTCTCTGCTCTTCGAAACCCCAGCCCACCAGAAGCCCACTATTCACATGCTCCACGAGAAGCCAGGCGGTCTCCTCTCTGCTTTGGGGAGACCCCTGGTGCCTCAAGCCACTGTGAGCTCTGACCTTTGGGCTGCTGCTGTGGAGTTAAGTGAGAGAGACAGTGTGGAGAAGATCATGAACCGGTGAGTGGAGAGCAAAAGGAGGAACCAAGGTTAACCACACCCCACAAGTAGAGCCTGAATAAGAGCTGTGGGGACTCTACTCACTGCACTGAATCCACTGCAAGCACAAGGCCATCTGCTAGTCACTTAGGATGGCGGCAATAAAATGATCAAAACTAGTCATTTCTACCTCCTGCAATATATTGTCATGAAGTGTACATCAATTCTAAAAAATGTTTCAAACCTCATAAAAACAATGTCATAAGTGACAGACATTCCCTACCCTTAAGTCCTCCAACCCTAAGTGCAGACCCGGTCAGTGTGGCTGGGTGATGACTGAACACCGAAGGCCAGCCTCTCAGAACAGTGATCACGAGTGTGTGAGGGGCGAGGGCTGGGTCGATGGGAAACGTCTGCAGACAGTCAGTGCAAGCAGGAGCTGAGCAGGAAAAAGAGCAAGTCCACGCAAGACAAGGAGACGGCGTGAGAGGCCCGCATGCCAAAGAACCTAAGCTGGGGAAAGAAAGTGGCGCGGCAGGGAGACTATGAAGTACCCGAGTGAGGAGGCACGCAAAGCCAAAAGAGGAACTTCTTCTCAGTTACGTACGTATGCGTACATATGCGTATTTTTAGAAACACTCTTTAAGCAGAGGATGTTAAAGGGAAACAGCCAAAAAAATTAAACGTATAAAAGGAACTCAAAAGTTTCTGTTATAAATTTGCTTCACATTTACCAGTACTTTTCAGAATAGCTACTTCCCAAATATTAAATGAGCCTAAATAATGACTTTTGCAAAAATGCAACTTAGTGTGTTATTTGGAGTCACCTTGTTATACTTCTGTCGTTTTACAGAATCTAGTTTCCTGTTGATGTCTTTGTTGGTGTCAGCTTGAGGGCTAAGCTGTTCAATAATTTTATTGATTTGCCTTAGGGATGTCGTACATGACCTGAAAAAGAAGATAAAATGTCCATTTTCCACTCTGGTAACATCTTTTATAGAATAACATGGAGAGAAATGCTAAAAACATGTCCCTTTTACTTCTTATTAACTAAAAGACAAAAGCAACTAAACCAGAATACATATTCTTTTTGGCCAGTAATAGAATTTGAAGGGTTATTAGGAGTCTAAGATGACTGCTCATGTTTTTCTCTAATCTGGCCAATTTTAATCAGTTCATTCCCATTTGCAAGCAGATTCATTCATTCTACAAGCATTTTAAGGGTCTACTCTATTCAAGAGACTGTGCAAAACCAACAGGCAATAAGCTGTCCCTTTATATGAAAAAATGCATACACTTTTTTTTTGAGAGTTAATTTTTTAGAGCAGTTTTAGGTTCACAGCAAAACTGAGAGGAAGGTGAAGATTTCCCATATACTCCCTGCCCCAAATACGCACAGCGTACCCCATTACCAACAACTCATACATCCGTGTTTAAAGGCCATTATGGAAGTCTCCCGAAGCTTGGAAAAGTACTAAAAATATTTAAACATCTTCTTATATAGGTCAGGCAACTGTGACAATATTTTTCTTTTGCATGACTAGAAGACTTATTTGCTGTCGTTTTACACTTTGTAGTGCAAAGAAAAAGAATCAGTTTATAATACATTGCTCCTAAAATAGACATCATAGAATTGTAACTCCCAAGTTTCAAAACACAAATTCAATCTCAACACTTGTGTAATTTGCTGTTTGTACCCTTTGTGGATTTCAGGAGAAAAGATGTTATCAATGCAAGTTACTGGCAGTCTCAGTACGTGTCACCATCTGTCTAGTGTTAGGCAGCCTCTAGTGTTAGGTGACTCTGCAGCACCCTGCTCTGTCACCTCTGCAAGCAGTGGATACATTTCCCAGGTCGAATGTAAAAGGTGTGTTCATTACACGGCATCGAGGTCCTCACACCTGAAGGTCAGGCTACAACTATTGGAGAACACCTGCTGCTCAAGAGGCCCAAAGAACACACCAGAAAACTGTTAGCAGAAAACATGCCCTTTAAGTGCCAACAGCTGCCTGTACCACAGCGCCCCCCCCCCACCCCCCCACCCCCGCCCAGGGTAGCCAAAAGCTCTACGTGCCTCCCTCCCCCTCCCCCAGCTGCTCCCACCTGAGACCACACCATCCCTCCACCCAGTCCTCCCCTTCCCCTTCCTGTTTCCCTGACACAGCCAAGAACACTGGCCAAGGAGGGCAGACTGGCAACGGAGAGCGAGCTCAACTCAATCCTCCGCCCCGTCTTCCAACCCAGGTCCAGGGCACCCCCTTCCCCACCAGCGTGCTGTGCGCAACACGGCCCAGGTCTGTTTCTCCTCTAAAGCACAAGTGAAGTCTCTATGGGACTTCAGCTTTCTTTATAGAGTCAAAATTACAACAGAAGAAAGAAAAAGCAGGGAGTTGTTTCTCACTGTTTCTAGAAATGCAAATCTGAAAAGGTACCAAAAGACTGGCCCTAGGTTTAGGCACAGGAAACTGGAAAGAAATTATAGGATGGGGAGGTGGGGGGGGCGGATATGTTCCTGGTATCTGGAGTAGGACATATCAGAACTTTAGGAACGCTTCTCCTGAGAAGCGCTTCTCCTGTGCACAAGCTTGCAAAATCTGGGTCACTTAGAACAGTGCTTCTCTCCAGGACATCATGTGTAACAAGCTGCTGTGAACTGAACTGAGCACGTAACTACTGTGTACAGAGCTTCTGAGCGAAAGGGCTGGGGTTTAGACACAAGGTCAAGGACCACCCTTACTGACCCCATCCTCCAATTAAAGGTTCTATAAATCTCCTAAATTTCTGGACTACCACAGCTATTGTCTGAATCTCTCCGTCATATGTAAACACAAACTCTATAATCAGAGAGAAGGTGGTCCACTCACATGAGGTCGTCCAGCACTGACTGATACTCCTTCTCTGCGTCGGCAAGCTGGGCCACACGGCTGGCCTCATGAATGGCGCTGTCCACCTGCTGAAGCACCCCTTGCTCCAGCACGTCCTGGTCATAGACGTCCACACCCAAACCCTGCAGCTCCAGGGCCTGGGCACTGGGCTCCACCGCCTGGATCTGATGTCTGTTGATGTGCAGCAGGGCTGGCCCTCTCCTCGGAAGTTCCGAGGGATACCCCTTGGCGGAAGTGGAGGGTCCATTAGCAGGGGAACAAGAGGGGAGGCTCTCCCCCAGCTCCACGTCGCCATCGTTCTCCTGCTTGACTGTCCCCTCTGCACTCTCACTGATATCCTGACTCTGTGAACAGTCTTCCTCCTGAGTTTGACTTGAGTGGGGGATCCTCTCATTTGGCATCCTCTACAGACTATCTAAAAGGAAAACGATTTTTCAGTCAGCCCTTCAGTTATATAGAATTGATATTTATATAGTTTCGTAAATATCTTATAACGAAAGCAGACCAATTTCTAAAAAAATCAAGAAATAATCCTCCAATTATACATAAATTTAAGTTCCCAAGTATTTTTCTTAAACGGGCACAAGCTATAGATCTTCTTGAGTGCTGATAATTGAGAAAAATTAACCAGAAAAACAAAAAAAAAGAAGAAAAAATGCAGTATCACCAACAAACGACACTGGGGTAGCCAGCTAAGAAAGCTGGCAGCCAGCATCCTGAATGATGCCCACAGAGTCTTCTCCAAATCAACTGAAGTCATTTCACTGCTGCTTTCCAAGTCAGCCTCTTCACTGCATTATGGCACAAGTGACCTACATTATAGTGGCAAGATCAACTGTAAAGTATAGATTTAGTGACTTGAGAGAGATTCTCTACAAATCTAACACTAAAAACTTTTAGGTTGAACTCCAAAAAACAGGAACTCTGAACAAGAGGTAATAAACAGCACCACTCAAATCAGAATCTGAGGAAGATTAATTAAAATATTCTCAAAAATAACTCCATTTCAATGCATGATATCATTTCTCACCATCAGGCTGGCAAAAACATGATGACTGATAATATCCAGGAGAGGCAAGAAAAATCCACTTTCACATAATGCCGGTGGGAACATAAGTTTGTAAAATTCTTTTGGAAGGCAATTTAGCAATATCTGTCAAGATTTAAAATTCACATTACTAGGCACTTATTCCAGAGAAATACTCACATATACATAAGGATATTTATTGTAGCATGTTTTAAAATAGTTTTTAAAAGTCATTAAGTATTTTCAATGTTAGTGATATAAAAGCCAAGTAAGATGAAAAAAGTCACATCGTATGAAGACATTTATATTGGAAAACAATGTGTATCCACACCTGTGTGTATGGAATGCATTCAAAATGATCTGGGGATACAAACTAAACCTGCGACAATTGGGAGGGGGAAGCAGAAGGAAGAGGTAGGAATAAAGGGGAACTCTCACATTTTACTCCAAGAAATCAAGAACTCCTTGAAAGAAAATGTGTTCACTATATTGCCTGTATAACTCCATCGAATAAATACTTTTATATACATTAAAAAAAAGTGACAGCTTTTCTTTTTATTTAACAGTGAATAAACTAAGGTTTCTTTCAGCACTAAAACTTTATTTCAATGAAATGATGACAAATTCCCCAACAAGCCCCACTCATTCCTCATTAAATAAAATGATCCCAGTGGCCAAGCACTAGGATACAAAGATGCCAGGAACTTAAGTGTCATCCTGCCCTAAGCAGCTCGCTCACTAGTGGAGGAGAAGCATGCCAGTAACAACACAGAGGGGCAGGTCTGTAAAAGAGGCACAGGCAAGAGCCCAGGTGGGGGACTTCCCTGGTGGCACAGTGGTTAAGAATCCGCCTGTCAATGCAGGGGACATGGGTTCGAGCCCTGGTCCAGGAAGATCCCACATGCCGCGGAGCAACTAAGCCCATGCGCCACAACTACTGAGCCTGCGCTCTAGAGCCCGCGAGCCACAACTAGTGAGCCCGCATGCCACAACTACTGAAGCCTGTGTGCCTAGAGCCCATGCTCCAAAACAAGAGAAGCCACCCCAATGAGAAGCCACCCCAATGAGAAGCCCACGCACCACAACGAAGAGTAGCCCCCCCTCGCCGCAACTAGAGAAAGCCCGCATGCAGCAAGACCCAACGCAGACCAAAAAAATAATTAATTAACTTTTGAATGTTATCTTAGGAACTTAATAAATTCTTTCATTCAAATGAAACTCTTTGATCAATGTAGTCTTCAAAATTAACATTACCTACGTATTTAGAGCAAATCAGTTTGGAATATACACTGAGATATTTTTCTAACAGTAAAGATATTGAATCTATTTCCCTTTTTTCCTTCTGTTTCCCTGTGACCAAGGGCATATATATTTTTTTCTGTAAATTCATTTTTTTTGAATTTTTGAATTTTATTTTATTTATTTTTTATACAGCAGGTTCTTATTAGTTATCCATTTTATACATATTAGTGTATATATGTCAATCCCAATCTCCCAATTCATCACACCATCACCACCACCCGCCATTTTCCACCCCTGGTGTCCATACGTTTGTTCTCTACATCTGTGTCTTAATTTCTGCCCTGCAAACCAATTCATCTGTACCATTTTTCTAGGTTCCACATATATGCGTTAATATACGATATCTGTTTTTCTCTTTCTGAGAAAAAAAGAGGCCAGGTGGGCATAGAGGAAAGGACAGTGCACTGGGTCTGGAGTTCAAAAAACACATACAAACTGAGATTTGAACATGTGACCCAGGATCTGATATACAGGAGGTGTTCATACACGCTGAAAGGAAGTAAGGTTCAGAGAGGAATCTAAAATAACAAGTCCGGTCTGGACAACTGAGTCACTCATGAATTCAGTCACAAAAATATGAATCAGAAAAGCAGCAGATGGGAAGCAGGGAGAGCTGGCAGTAACGTGTCCAGCTGGCACGCAGGCAGAAATGCAAATCTAGGCTCTAGAGAAAATGTGGACAAGATGTGGATGCACTGGCAGAGTAAACAGCCCCAGGGATCCCAAGGCTGTGACAGGTACCAAAGATCCTTTTAGAGGGTAAGAAAAGGCTAACACTGAAAAGGTTAAAAGAGAACAGCAGAGTAAGGAAGTTCCTCCATTTGGGGCCATTCTGATTATTTTCAGGAGAAAGGATAAGACTGGCACTCTATCATTTTCAACAGAGACAGCAAGATTCTGGCTCAGAGTCTTCACACTAGCTGGAATTTAACAATTCTGTTTTCATTGTTCTTATTTGTATGTATATAAAGATTTCCTTTTCAGGTTAAAAAAAGACATTAAATCCATCAAAATATTAAGTAATAACACTGTAGTACAAAGAAAAGGTTAAAATAATAATGTTTGGAGAAAACTTCTAATAACAGAAAAAGAGTAAGAGGGAATGGTTAAAAATGGAAAATAATAGGGCAAGTTCCAAAGGAAACCAGAAAGGGTCCAGCGGATTTGGAAAGTAGGTCGCTAGTTACCTTAGAAAAAGAAACCTTAGTGGAGCAAAGGGGACAAAGCCAGACTGCAGTGGGATAAGAAGTGAGTAGAGAAGGAAACAGAGGCCTTATCCCCTTAAGGATAGGCCACGGCAGGGAGATCACTGGAATAATAAAGTAATCACAGGATGGGGTAAAGATGCTGAGTAATTGACCTTGGGGTCCAAGCTGGGTAGATTTTTAAAAAACAAGCCAGAAGGGACTGGAAGAGGGAGGGAAGGGGGGAGAAAGGGAAGGGAAGGGAAAAGGGAAAAAAGAAATAAGGAAGCAGTCAAGAAGCCACTTGGAGAATGGACCAAAGGTCAAGTCTCCTGGGAATAAGAGATGAAAACAAGGAAGCTCTCCTCAGAACGTAAGGAGTTTCCAAAGTGAAATAAATTATATGACATTCAATAAATATTTATTGAGTGACTTCCCTGGTGGTCCAGTGGTTAAGACTCCACGCTCCCAATGCAGGGGGCCGGGGTTCGATCCCTGGTCAGGGAACTAGAACCTGCATGCCGCAACTAAGAGCCCGCATGCCAGCTCAGCCAAATAAATAAATATATTTTTTAAAAACATTTATTGAAAGTCAATTACACCAGGCAATGCACTCGGTTAACTAGTTTCCGTCCCCATTGAGCTTAGAGGCTCTTGCGGATGACACATATTTTAAGAATTTTATATATACATATACATATTTACGTATAAGTATGTATTTATACATAAATTATACACACACACAAATGTAACCGTGGTTAACTGCCTTAAGAAGAAAGTACAGGATTCTTTATGACAAAATAACAGAGGAGCCTAATTGACATTGCAGAGGTAGGTGTGAGGTCAGGGAGTTCTCTCTGATAAAGT
The DNA here is from genome assembly GCF_963455315.2 of Globicephala melas. NCBI lineage: Eukaryota > Metazoa > Chordata > Mammalia > Artiodactyla > Delphinidae > Globicephala > Globicephala melas. Next base: position 45,908,730 of record NC_083329.1, on the reverse strand, counting down.
TATATTTGAACCAGCATCTGAAGGATGAATAGGAGTTAACAGGCCAAAAGTGAACATTTTGCAAAGAAACAGCATGTCTAATTCCTAAGGCTGGAAAGAGCTGGTGCGGTTGGAAAAATGGAAGAAGGCTGCATTGTGAGAAATCTTTTATTTTATTTTACATGAATAACAGAGTTAAAGGAGCTGATAAAGACTCCATTTATTGTGTAAATTCTACAAAATATCTTCTAACACTCTGCAAGGCTCAATCATCTGAGAAAACAATATCTTCATTGTCTTTCTTTAAGCACTGGGGCTTCTGTGGGATGAGCTGGATTCTGGTTGGGAGGTTTGGTTGAATGCATGCAGAGCTGGGGAGGGGAATGGGCACAAGTGAAGACGGAGGGGCAGGCAAGGGCCCTGAGGAAACACAAAGGGCCTGAGGAAACATGAACTTGGATTTTTCTCCAAGTGTAATGGAGTGACTTCGAAGAGTTTTAAACAGGGTGACAATGGCATGACCCAATTTATGTTTGTAAAAGACCAGTTGGACTACTGTACAGATAATGGATTGGAGGAAACAGTGCAACATGGACATGTTAGGACACGTACGGGTGACAAGTGACAGAAGCTTGGAACAGGGAGACAGCACTGAAGATGGATGCTACGTGGGAAATCTTTCTGTTACGGAACTTATATGCGGACTGCTCAATCCTCCTTCACACACTCCCACTTTACTGTATCAATGCCTAAATTGCCTGACTTCTACTTACCCCGATTCTCTCTTTCAAATAACAGTGTTTTAATCGAGACCAAACAGGGCCGGGCTGCCCCTGCGCGCGGGGGCCGAACACAAAACCGAGAAGTTGATGCTTACATGCCGGCTCGCCTGCCCGCGGCGGAACCAGAAGCTGGGACAACCCCCGGCCCCCCCCAGGTGAGCGCCCCGCAGCGTCACTTCCGGCCGCAGGTGGGCTGGCGCATTAGGCTATCGCCCGGCCCGAGGGCCGCCTCCCGGCCCCCCGCGCGGATGGGCTCCTTCCCGGCCGCCTGGACAGCCCGAGCGGGCCTCAGACATCTCCCGCCCGACGTTCAACTCAGCTGCCGGAACACTCACCGCAGGGCCGCACGGCCAGCCGTATAGAAACGTAGAAGCAGCCGCCTTCGCGAACAGCCTTGCAACCGGGTCTGGGACCGGGCGCGGCGCGTGCGTCTTCTGCCCGCCGTAAGCACCGCCCAAGCACCGCCCCCAACAATGACCGGACGGGCTTGCGCGCGTGGGGCCTATGGCGCATGCGCCGGCTCCAGGGTTTATTTTGAACTGCGGGCGAGACCACGTGGTTTGAGCGAAGAATGCAGCCCCGCCTTTCTACCTGTGCACCGGGTACGAAAATGGCCTAGGCTGCTGACCTGTGGCTTGTGAGCAGCGCTTCACTCGTGGTGAAAAATGCCTCTGTAGTAAGGCGGTTATAAGAATTAAAAGATGTTTCCAGAAAAAGAGAGAGAGGTACGTATACTAGTGTGCCGTGCGAATGTAAGTGCTTACAATTAACCATGAACTCCAAAAAGAAAGCTTGGGGAAGGGAGCTGGCTTGAGCACTGCACATTTCAGTAGCGCGCGCGCACACACACACACACACACACACACACACCCAAGCAGGGGTGGGTGTGTGTGCATAGTGGGCCTCACACACACACACACACCCCAAGCAGGGGTGGGTGTGTGTGCATAGTGGGCCTACGTCAATGTCTTGATTGCATTAGTGAGCCAGTCATTTAATATTTGTCCTCCGATCAAAGAGGTAAGGAGAATTTTGAGCCAGGTGAGAGTTTAGCAGAACATTTGCAGAACATTTGCAGAAACGAAATGTTCACACACGGGTTCAGAACAAAGGGAGGAAATTGAGCTACACCTGAGGAAGGAGTAGCCCACGATGGGTGGTAGCTGTACCATACAGCAGCTTCTTAGCCCAGGGATTCCTGCTCTGGGAGAGGGTGGATTTTCCAGGGGCCAGAGCCAGAAAGCCCTCTGGGAGTGGCAGTGACTGTGGGAAGGATCTTTGGGGCCTAGGTAGGGAAGTGCCTTAATCATTTTGAAGCCTGAAGTTGGAAGGTAGGAAAAGGGGGTGGGAAGTGTACTTGATAATGCTCAGTAATACCACTGTATCTCTCCTGTTAGCAGTGCCCATCTACGTATGCCTAGAGCCATCCCACATCAAAATATAACTTTTTTATTAGAAAGGAATAAAAAATTCTAGCCATCTCTTGAATAAAATATTGAAAATAGTAATGCATCGGTAAGATATTAGTTTTAATGCTTGAATGTCAGAGCAGTTTCTCCCAGATACATAATGGTTACCAACCATTCTGAGAATGAGGTCCACTTTTTAATGTGTATTATTTTGGTGAGCCCCTATGTATCATTCAGAATTTGGACAGGAAGCAGATGGTACACTCAGACTAGGTAGTTGAGAAGAATTAATAACAATGTTTACAGAGGTGTGGGCAGGGTTTAGGAAAACAACTCAGGATGGCAAAGTAACCCTGGGGCTAGCAAGAGGTCAGGAGCCTCTGTTCCCATCTGTTATGGGCTAGATTGCATCCCCCCAAATTCATTTGAAATTCTAACCCCCAGTACCTCACAATGTGTATTTGGAGATCTGGTCTTTAAAGACCCTAAAAGCCTTTAATTAAGTTAAGATGAGGTCATTAGGGTGGGCCCTAATCTAATATAACTGGTGTCCTTATAAGAAGAGGAGATCAGGACACAGACACAGAGGAAAGACCATGTGAAGACACAGGGAGAAGATAGCCATCTACAGGCCGAGAAGAGAGGACTCAGAAGAAAACCCTGCAGACACCTTGGTATCAGACTTCTGGCCTCCAGAACTGTGAGAAAATTAACTTCTGTAGTTTAAGCCACCTAGTCTGTAGTACTTTGTATGGCAGCCCTACCAAACTAATACACCATCCCTGGGCCTGAAGGGGTAATGGGAGGATACAGGTTCAGAAGAGAGTAGCTGCGTGGAGAAGACCACTTGACCAGAATAAAGCACAAACCTGTGATCACTCAGCAGGAGGGAACTAGGGAGATAAATACCCAGACCTCACTATCCTCCATTATTTCATCTGCTGGTGCATCCCATTGGACAAAACCACTGAAGCCAGAGGGCAAGGGAGCCTGTTGATGCCCATCTATATAGATCAGTATCTTAGAGCACAGGGCAGGGTAGAGAGAGATGGGGAGTGGATCTGGAACATCAAACAAGATACGCATCATATCCCACACAATTGTAATTATCCTTTTCATATCCCTGTAATTTAGAAAATGCATAATGATTTACAGTTACTATTAATTCAGGGAAGCTTTTCACGTGAATTTGTATTTAACTAAAGGGTCTGTATATACTTTCCCCAAGCCAAGTTTCCTCTGACCTCTCTAGACTGAAAGTAGTAATAAGGTCGTGTTAGCAGCAGAATTTGAAGATTCCTGTGCCCGCCTGAATATTCAGGACCCTTCTTTTCCCCCACACCCTTACAAATGAAACTAATACACTGTAAAAGAGAGATTCCCTTAGCCCTTCCACCGTGTGAGGACACAATGACAAAATGGTGGTCCTGGAAGTGGGCTCTCACCAGACACCGAACCTGCTGGCATCTTAATCTCGAACTTCCCAGCCTCCAGAACAGTGAGAAATTTCTGTTGTTTATAAGCCACCCAGTCTATATTTTGTTAGCAGCCTAAATGGACATAGAATATAATAGTGGGATTTTCAGTAACTTATTTGTAATACTCATTTATAAACTGAGACATCTAGATATCAACCAAGACCTCTCCTTTCCTCCCTACTCACTCAGTCCCCATTGGTTCTGCCTAAATAGCTTACACACCTACCCAACCTTCTCCATCCCCTCTGTTGGAACCAGTCTTCTCACTCCAGTCTTGTTCCCTACCCATGCATGTGCATGCATTTGCCAGAGGGATTTAAGACGCTACTCTGGTCATGTTCTCCTCTGCCTCAGACCCACTCTTGTACGATAAAATCCAAGCTATTTAACATGTTATCCAAGCCATTTTATTATCCTGCCCAATCAGATTTTTCTGCATCATTTCTGTCCTCTCCCGGGATATGCTCAAAATTTAAGGAACTACATACTCTTCTATTTGTAGTGTGCTGCTGTTGGCTCCTACTGGCTAGCAAGCCTATTGTGTGCATCTATTCTCAATTGTTTTAGACTTCTTGGGCTGCCATAACAAAACATGAATGGCTTAAACAACATACTTATTTTCTCACAGTTCTGGAGGCTGGGAAGTCCAAGATTAAGGTGCCAGCTGATTCAGTCCTGATGAGGACTCTTCCTGGTTTGCAGACAGCCACCTTCTTAGTGGAGAGAGAGTTCTGGTATCTCTTCCTTTTCTTACAAGGGCATCAGGCCCATCAGATTAGGACCCACCCCACTCTTAAGGCCTCATTTAACCTTAAGTATCAATACATCCCAAAGGCCTTATCTCCAAATACATTCACAGTGAGGGGTTAGGACTTCAACATGAGAGGGTGGTCACGGGAGACACAATTCAGTCCATAGCCCACTCTGCTTTCAGTGACTTCTCATTGGTAGCTTGAAATTGGTCGTATAGGAGTGTTTACACTGCAGAAATGGATAAACTCTATGAGCCAGGGCTTTTGATGGGAGGGGAGCAGTTAATCTTTCCCTAGCACACCTCCACTTCTTATTCTGAGGCCCATGTGACTTTGCACATGGGTCTCTCACCTGGAATTCTCTCACCTATTCCAAACTCAGCCTAAACTTTCTTCTTCTGAAGCTTTCCTTGACCCTCTCAGCAGAATTAGGCCCTTGCATCTCCTCTACACCCCGAAACCAGTATTTCAAAAATCCCTAGTATAGCATTTACTGTTTTCGATTTTAATGCATTCTACTTAACAAGCACTTATATAGCCCTGACGGTGGGCCAGGTTTTGTCCTAAGTGCTTTACAAATATTAACTCATTTAAATATGACCAGAATTTTCCTCGTACCTTGATGTTCTATTTAGTGTTCAGTGTAAGAAACTTTCCCCCTACCCTTACAAAGCAGAAGGACTATGTCGACTCTCACTTTTAAAAACTTCTGGGTGACGACAATGCATCAGTTTGGTTCTCCATTCCCCATAAACATGAGGGGGAAATGTATATTGGAAGTGCATTGAAAACTGTGCAGATTTGATAAATCAAAAAATAAAGGTAAAAGCATATTGTTTAGAACTATCTTGGCAACCACTGGAAAAATTAATGTTAAATATATGCTGAATAAATGAGCAAATAATTTTAAGAGGAATGGCCATATAAAACCATATGATTCCATTGAAAAATGTAGCTATATGTATATATGTGTGCATGTACATGGGTGTGTACAGTGGGGGAGTATAAGATAGGAATGAGGAACAGTCTCCTTACTTTTTGGGCACGCCTCTGTAACAGCGTTCTGTGCCTCTAACTCTCTTAATCTCATTGTTTCATATATTCTGTCCAACATTGTTGTTGCCCTGATTTTTCACAAATCCCTCCCTGATTAATTTTGGGCATTGCTTGCTTTTTCCCTAATCTTTTAGGGGCATTTTGGTAATCTTCAGCAAACTCCTTGCTCTCCAAAGCTGGTATAGAAAGAAGAGAGCAAATATGTATAAGCAAATCTCCTACTCAAACTTTAGAAGGTACCAGTTAATCTCAGTGTGCCCTGATTTTAGCAGGTTCCACTATTTCAGTGTAATTTATTGTTAGTAACCAGCATTATAACTAATCTCTGCAGTTATAAACTAAGGAGACTTCTAAGGGACTTGTGATGATTCTGAACACATGAGAAGAAAAGGTATCATCGATCTATTCATATCAATGGAAACTGATTGAGAGTATGAATATAAAGAAGAATTTAGCAATTGTAAGAATAACCTGAGGATATGGACGTGTTTACAGGATATCTAACTGCAGCTTAAATTCGTAGAAAGAAAGTAGATTGACATGATCTTAGTGTGCTGTATGCTGTGGGGCAATTTCGCTTGTTTGTTCATTGTCAGTGCAGCTCCCTTTGAGCAGCCAACTCTCAGAGAATGCTATTACACCAATGGCCACTAGAGGAAGCAGAGCATCAACCATTGGGTTTGAATAATTTCAACAGATGCCTTTGATTGAGTGGCTACTATTGTAACCAAAAGTGGAGGTGCGGCCGCCCCCTACTCAAAAGCTAATAAACAGCCAAGGTTGGTGGAAAGGAAAGTTCGCTTTATTCTGGATGCCAGCAACCTGGGGCGCGGGGGTGGGGCACGCCAAGGGCGGACTCCTGGCCACAGGCCGACTCCCCCCCTCCAATGACAACCAGTGGCCAAGAGCTTTTATAGACAAAGGGGGCTACATGCAGAAACAGCATAGTCAGCTCTGACAGTCACCTTGAAATTGGTCATGCGGTGGTCTGATCAGCATCATTTTGATTGTTTTAAGTTCAGTTAATCTTCAGTTCCAGGGTCGGTTTGTTCCCATTTCTTTGAGGCCAGTTCTCAGAATTGTGGCAGCTTATGCCATGGCTACATTCTGGTCCTCATGTAGTTAACTTCTTCCACCTGGTGGGGTTTCAGCATCTACAAGACAGCTCACAGGATATGGCTCAGAATATTATCTGTAGCCCTTGAGAAAGAACTGAAGGTCCTTGACTTTGCTTACTGACTAAACTAATACTGTCTTGTCCCGGTTGACTGCTTTTCCTTGCTTCTGCATTTTCTCACTTCTCTGATTAAGCGTAGTCTTTGGCTAGAGTTTTTCCGCAGGCAAAAGGCAGGCACAGGACACGGGAAGGGAAGGACCACAGGGTCCTGCTCCGTTTCACTAGGAGCCAGGTGCTCCACTGAATGTGGGGGACACAGAGGGGAACAAGGCAGAGTCCCTGCTCTCATGGGACTTATGTCAGAGGGAGAGAAACCACAAACGCTTTAAACAAAAATATGAACAGATGCTATTAAGGAAAATAAAATAGGGTAACATCTTGGAAACTGACAGGGGCACCCCTCTAGTGAGTGTGAAGTAGTATCTGAATAGGAGACATTTCAGCTGCAATCTGAATGATAGGAAGAAGAATACCATGTGGGGATTAGGCAGAAGAGGATTCTTGACGAGAAATAGTAGTGCAGAGAGGACAAGTGTATGGTCAGCCTACTCAAGATGGCTCTTCTCTTGGTCTCTCTACATCCCCTGCTTGACCAGTGCCTGCTTCTATACCCTACTCACTGACTGACCTTCCTACATACTTGCCCCACGCCCAAGCTGGTGATAGTTCTTATCAGAGGGACAGTGAGGGGCATGCTAGTTTCCCCGGTAACCAATGAGCCAACCTGATGTCAGTTCCCCCTGTAACTGCCAATCTTCCCTTCATGGAGCAAAAACTGCCGCCACGTCCTACACAGTGGGATGTTGCTCCAGGACCTTGCTTCAGACCTGTACACTCCCCCTATCCATTAAACCATTGATGTCCCTGTTGCTGATTCTGGGCTCTTTCTTTTGTCTTAAAGCTGGGCAAGTACAAGCCTTGTAGGTCTGCAGGGTGCAGCCCAACAGCAAGGCAATGCAAACTTGGCAAATTTAAACACTAGAAATTGGGCCACTGTGGCTAAAGCCAAGGTAGGCAGGGGCCAGTTACCTAGAGCACTGTAAACTAGGTATGGAATTTAGATTTTATTCCAAGTGCAAATCGAATCCATCAGATGGTTTAAAGTAAGGAAGTTACACGATAAATTTATATTTTAAAAATATTTTTGCATAAGGATAGTCATAGATGAACGAAATAAAATTGAGAGTCCAGAAATAAACCCACATATCTATGGTCAATTGATTTTCTTTTTTATTTTTTTAATATTTATTTATTATTTTTGGCTGCATTGGGTCTTAGTTGCGGCACACGGGATCTTTCATTGCGACATGCAGACTCTCCAGTTGTGGCACGTGGGCTCAGTAGTTGTGGCTCAGTAGTTGTGGCACGCGGGCTTAGTTGCCCCGCGGCATGTGGGATCTTAGTTCCCCGACCAAGGTCGAACCTGCGTCCCCTGCATTGGAAGGCGGATTCTTAACCACTGGACCACCAGGGAATCCCAGTGGTCAATTGATTTTCAACACTAGTGCCAAGATCATTCAACGGGGAAAAAAATAGTCTCTTCAACAAGTGGTGCTGGGAAACTGGATATTCACATGTAAAAGAATAAAGTTGGAATCTACTTCTTACCACATACAAAAATCAACTCAAAATGAATCATAGACCTAAATGTAAGTGCTAAAACTAAAGCTCTTAGAAGAATGCTTAGAGGTAAATCTTCCTAACCTTGGATTTGGCAACGGATTCTTAGATATGACACAAAAAGCACAGTAATAAAAGAAAAAATAGATCAATTGTACTTTATCAAAATTAGAAGCTTTGGGGCATCAAAGGACACTCTCCAGAAAGGGAAAAGGCAACGCACAGAATGGGAGGAAATATTTGCGAGTCATGTATCTGATAAGTGTCTAGTATCCAGAAAGGATAAAGAACTCTTCTGACTCAACAACAAAAAGAAGAAAAAACCAATTAAAATAAGCAAAGTACTTGAATAAACATTTCTCAAAAAAATATTGGGGGCTTCCCTGGTGGCGCAGTAGTTGAAAGTCTGCCTGCCGATGCAGGGGACACAGGTTCGTGACCCGGTCCAGGAAGATCCCACGTGCCGCGGAGCGGCTGGGTCTGTGAGCCATGGCTGCTGAGACTGCGTGTCCGGAGCCTGTGCTCCACAACGGGAGAGGCCACAGTGGTGAGAGGCCCGCGTACGGCAAAAAAAAAAAAAAAAAAAAAAAAAAAAATTGGCTAAACTTATCAGATGTGACCTGGGTAATATTGTCTGGCGAGAGACCCAGTTTTCTTTCCTCCCCATGTTAAGGAACAGAAGAAGGACCTAATACAGCAATGTTGATAGTAGTGGTTTTAGAGGGGGGAAAATCATATACACACATTGCAAGATTAACCTCCCAGTTCAGCCTGTTAACATCCTCATTCATTTTTCTCTCCCTGATATTTGGAGCTAGCAATGCGTCTGACCCTTGGAAAGCGGAAGAATAAATATCTGAGTCTTTGTTCATGTCCTTCTTCTCTCTAGGTTGTCAGTACGGTGATACTGTATGAGTCCCCCATTATTTATCTCAAATTCCAGTCCTTTCATAAAGCTTTCCCACCACCACCCTCAGGCTGCAGGAAGTCCTCTTTGCTCTCTGAGTCCAGCACAGCACTCCCCAGACTGCTTTGCAATTGGCTGGGTCAGCATCCATTTCCCCCACTGATGGGGAACTGGGACCTCTGCTGCCCCACCACCTTAACCTCTCCCTCCACAGACACAGACTACCACCCATAGCCCTGTCCCCTCTCCCAGAGCTACAAGGACTGTCAAGCACTTAAGATAAAGAGGTCCAGCCGCTGCCTCTCAAAGCATCAGCCCCTTGGGGACCGCAGATCTCAGAGCCATCAGCAGTTCCAAGGTTGTACCAAATGGTGAAGCTTTAAAAACTTGCCTCCTCCAGCCTGGCATGAGCATCTACCCACAACCCACCTCATTTCTGCTAGGGCTGTGCTTAGAGACTCACAGATTCCTCGAGATGCTTTTTAAGACTTCCTGCTCTTTGCTGGCAAATTGTTAATCAGTTTGTGGCAGCATAAATAAAATTAGAGGGTTTAATTAAAATTAATGAACGAGTGAGTGGAGACCAGCCTGGCCGCTTTGCTCTCTGAGCCTCAGAGCAGTAAGTAATGAAAATGTCACACAGCAAGTGATGTGTTTTAGCAGAAGTGAAGGGCCAGCCGAAACAAGGCCACAGAGAGCTCCTCCACTGGGGTGCAATTTGGAAGTAGGTGGAATCCCCATTTTGGTGTATCTTATTAACTAATTCCACAGGAACTGTTCCAGTTTTCTGGCCCTTCCAAAAAGAAAAAAAGAGTAGCACACAGGAAGTCCATTCTCTGTGTAGCCTTGGCGTGCTTTAACGTCCTGGTCCCCATGGAAGGGAGCAGTGGAACAATGATAGGGCCATACTGTAGGCAGTTAGTGGGCAGGAGTCTGGAATTCTGACTTTCTCAATGTGGAGGATACAAAAGGGAGAGTGTTCTATATCCCACTCGCCTTTCAAATGCTTTCCCAGAAGTTCATGTAGGTAAAAACCTGTCCATGACTGTTTGGGCTTAGGCCTGAGTGTCATTTAATCATAAAATCCTTTTTGCAGTTTCAGTAAGGCATTTTCCAGATATGCAACGACCATGCAAGTGAGAGAAGCATTTGAAAGGTCACATCCCCAATGCAACCCTCCTCCCAGTGTCCACCTCTCTGATATAAAACCTGCATCAGCCTGCACTGTAGCTTGTCACTTTCAAGGTGATTCTACACACAGATACAGGCATCTTATGATTCATTTTGTCCCTGAGTGGAGGCCTGCCCAAGCATTTGCATGTTGAAATGAATATTACTTTATTATGAATTGCTTCCCTTTTCGTCAGCTAGGGCATTATACTGATTTCAAAAAACTGTGTGCATGTGTGCAGGGAGTGTTAAGAAATATTTATTACAGAAATGGGTGCCTCAGACGTGATTCTGTTTGTGTTTATGAAATGGGTGGGAGGCTGGCTCGTGAGATCCTGGAATGGTCTGCCGGGGAGTTTCCTTCTGCCTTCCTGGGTCTAGCGCCCTCTTCTTAGCTTGGGACAGTGCTTCTCCAAGTGTGGTCCGAGGCACACCTACATCAGCATCAGGTGCTTATTAAACAGAGATTCCCAGGCCCCCTTCAGACCACAGAATTGGAATCCCCAGGAGTAGGCTGGGAACAGGACTGTCTCCCCAGCTCTGTGGGACCTGACACGTGGTGAGAAGAGACCTCCAGGACTTCTGGACCAGGGGAGGCACTTCTGACTCCTCCTCTCCTCCTCCGTCCTCATCCACATGCACCCACCCCACCCCCAGATTTAGCCAACATTTCCTTTCCTTACATTCACCTCCACCTCCTGTTATCTCCCTCTGTCAGCTTGGCCTATTTTGCACACCAGAGTAACTATTGTGGAGTCCAGTGGGAATATTTTTCCATAAAGTTACACTTCCCTATTTCCCACTCAAAAAATGTATCTCAGGGCTTCCCTGGTGGCGCAGTGGTTGAGAGTCCGCCTGCCGATGCAGGGGACACAGGTTCGTGCCCCGGTCCAGGAAGATCCCACATGCCGCAGAGCGGCTAGGCCTGTGAGCCATGACCGCTGAGCCTACGCGTCCGGAGCCTGTGCTCCACGACGGGAGAGGCCACAACAGTGAGAGGCCTGCGTACCGCAAAAAAAAAAAAAAAAAATGTATCTCAGTCACCTCTATGTTTATAGCAGCACTATGCTCGGTAGCCAAGACATGGAAACAACCTAAATGTCCATCGACAAATGCATGGATAAAGAAGATGTACATCTATACGATGGAATACTACTCAGCCATAAAGAAGAATGAAATCATGCCCTTTGCAGCAACATGGATGGATCTAGAGATTATCACCTAAGCAAAGTCAGAAAGAGAATGACAGATATCATATGATATCACTTATATGTGGAATCTAAAATATGACACAAATGAGCTTATCTACAAAACAAACAAACTCACAGACATAGAGAACAGACTTGCGGTTGCCAAGGGGAAGGGGTGGTGGGGAAGGGATGGATTGAGAGTTTGGGGTTAGCATATGAAAACTATTATATATAGAATGGATAAACAACAAGGTCCTACTGTGTAGCACAGGGAAATATATTCAATATCCTGTGATAAACCATAATGGAAAAGAATATGAAAAAGAATGTGTATATATATGTATAACTGAATCACTTTGCTGTACAGCAGAAATTAACACAATACTGTAAATCAATTATACTTCAATAAAATAAATTTTTTAAAAAAAGAAATGTGGTACTTTATTTGTAGTTGGCTGTTCTAGCCTGAGTCAATACGGAAGTGATACAGGTAGGGACTGAGGAACAAACGTACAAAAATCAACAAAGGTCCCAGGAAAAATCCTAATTTAACAAAACAATATTCAAGAAAAGTATGCAAAACCCTCTCAAACAATTAATGGCTTGGGATCACAGCTTTAATTTAAAAATTTTAAAATACATATTGGGGATGAGGGTTGGGAATCGTAGCCAGCGAGGTGTGTGTTGTTTTCTGACTGGTAACAGTTGAGGCCTTTGGTCCAGGAGAGAAAATGTCAGGCTCAGCAAGATTCCAAAGTGGAAGCAATTTGAAAAAGGTTTAGAGGAGATCAATTCCCTGCCCAAAAGGTCTAAACAAACCCAAGCCAGAGCTTTTTACACAAATGATTAGAAATGAAAGAAAAATTTCATCAAAGCGAATGTGTGTGTGTGTGTGCAACATATTGGCCCCCTGGTGTCATTTGAAGGAAATTAATGTGGAGGGCCAAAGAGATAGAGTCTGCATTATGCAATGCTCCGGAGACCTGCCTGCGATTTTGTTCCTAGTGTAGCAGAAATAAATGCTCCCAGCAAGCCTTCAGGGAGAAATAAGACATGTGCATAAGTAAGATTAATCAGTAAAGGTAGCGTCGACCTAATGAGTCATCTTTGACAGCATAAAACTTGAAAACTACAAGGTTGTGTCCTGTCAGATCTGTGCATTCTCACAAGAAGTGAAACGGGGCTGCCCAAGTGTGCAGTGTGAGCGGCTCTTCAGCACGTTGGGCCTAGCAGAGAGAAGGTGATAGAAAAATGGCTGCAGTGGGGTTTATTGACCTACCATGGGACTGATTCTGTAGAGACTTGGGGTGGGATGCTGGGGTGCAGAAAAATGAAGGTTTGGGGGCTCGTGCACCTTCTTCTCTCAGGAACCCCCATCCTTCTTGTCAAATGAAGCTCCCAGGGAGGCTGTGTTTCCATCCAAACAAACAATCCACCAGGATTTCCTGAGGTACGGCAAAAGCTTCTGAGAGATTGGGAAATGGGGGGCACAGAGAATGGCCAGGTCAGGACGTCCATGGGGCAGAACCTCCAGAAGTTTCCAGGCCTGGTGAAGAGAGCTTGGAGTGGGCTTGTGTCCACCCGTGCCGCCAATTCTCTGCCCCCATTTGTCACCAGCTCCTGCAGGCCAGCCCTCACCTAGAATTAGCCCCTCTCTCTGCTATGCATCAACACCTGCTCACACACAGCCTTTACTTTCTTTGCGCCTGAAAACCTCTTCACGTCCCTCTCTTCCCAGCCCTGGTTATCCTCAGACTCAATGAAGGACAGGCTGAGGACCTGCTGTCCTCATAAGTCACAGTCCCTTTTAGAAAGTGGGGACATCAGTGTCTCAGATGTCCCCACCTTTGTTACCCTTAGCTGTCAAAATGCCAAACCTCTTCCTCAGGGAATCATGGTCACCTGGCAAGCCAGACCCTGCCACTCCCCAGATACGCCCCAGCTTTGAGAGATTTCTTTAAACACCCGAAAAGTTGAACCCCACCTTCCTTCTGTTGACTGATTCCGTTTAGATGGTGGACAGCATGCCCCAAAGGGCCCTAGAGAGTTCCTATGTGCTTAGAGCCTCCTGATCGAATAGCCAGGCCCCTCCACATGCCCACAGCCAGGTTCTGTGGGAGCAGCATCCTCCTTGCAGAGACAGCCGCACGGCACACTGGTGCTGGCACCCGACCCACCCTAGCCCATTGCATGCACCACCAGCCCTGCTACCTGGCTTATTCCACAAGGCTCAGCTGCAGCATCCAGCATCCTGGGCACACAACCCCCCTCCTCCCACAAGTCCTCAGCAAGGGCCTCAGACCTGGCCGTCTTTCCTGAGCCATGGGCACGCTCCCTGTCTATGCATGCAACTAGAGGAAAGGTTTCTGGGACTCTTGCTCATGATAGCCATTGAGTGCACAAGAGGGCACAAGCTTTGGAGCAATGTGGCAACCTTCCTGGCCTGGTGTCCTGGCACAGTCACTGATGTGCATCCTGGCAAGTGAGTTAATATCTTGGAGCCTCGGTTTTCTCATCTATCACTCACTCAATGATTATTTACTGTGCCTGCTATGTGCCTGCACTGTTCTAGGCACTGAGGATACAGCAGCAAATAGCAAAGATATAATCTCTGCTGTCCTGCAGCTGACACTTTAGTGGAAAAAGAAAGACAAACAATCAATGAGTAACCAAATAAATAAATGTAGTAACATCAGCCAGTGGTAAATGCCATGCAGGAAATCCATATGACAGAGGGACTGTGGCTGGACAGATGGGAAGTGACTTGGATAGTGTGGTCAGGGAGGGCCACTCTGAGGAGATGATCTTTGAGATGAGGCCTGATGACCCAGTGGAAGCCAGCTGTGAGAAGATCTAGAGCAAGGTGAAAGGAGAGAAGAAAGGTGGCTGAGGTCAGAGTGAATTCCACATATTCAAGGAGCAGAAGGGCAGTGAATGGAGGGAGTGAAGGGGAGCAGGGGTGACGTGAGTCCAAGACGTGGCTGGATCAGGTAGGGTCTTGGGAGCTACAGGGTCCTCTCTGTTTGATTTTTATTCTAATTGTAACAGAAAACCACTGGATGATTTTCCACAAGACAAGGATACAAAATTTCAGTTTTCAGAGCTTTACTGTCTGCCTGCATGTGATGAGTAGATGGTGGTAGTGGGGTGGAGGTGGGTGGAATAGAAGCGGGTGACTATTATTGTCCAAGAAAGATTAGGTTGGAAATAGTGGAGTAGAGCTGGGACAGATTCGGAATATGCCTCGGAAAAAACCCGATAGATCTTGCCAATGGATCTGATATGAGGGTTGAGGAAATTCAGGATGAGTCTAAGAAGTTTTGCTGGAGCCACTAGTTGGCTGGTGGTACCACTTGCTGAGATGGCGACATCTGGGAGAGAAGCAGATACAGGTGGGGAGGAAGCAGGAGGAATGTTTTGGCTGGGATAAGTTTGAGAGACCTCTTAGACATGTGAGTGGAAATTCCAAGTATGCAGTTGGTTATATGAGCCTAGAGTTGAAGAGAGAGGTGCGGAGTAGTACCTGGATGGAATGTGAAGTCGTGAGATCAGATGAGAACACCTCAAGGCAATGTGTAAGTGGGAAAGATGGACCAAGCTCTGGAGACCCCAACCTTTAGAAGTCAAGCATGAGAAACCAGTGAAGGAGACTGAGAAAATGAGGTGGGAGCAAAATTGGGAAAGAGAGAACGTCATGAAAGCCAAGAGAGGAGACTACTTCAAGAAGCAGGGAGTAGTCTGCTGTGGTTTTTTTTCAATTTTATTGAAGTATAGTTGATGTAAAATATTGTATATTACAGGTGTATGACATAGTGATTCACAATTTTTAAAGGTTATATACATTATTTATAGTTATTATAAAATATTGGCTATACTCCCCGTGTTGTACAATATATCCTTGTAGCTTATTTTCTACCTAATAATTTGTACTTCTTAATCCCTTACCCCTTACCCCTGTCTTGCCCCTCCCCCTTCCCTCTCCCCACTGGTAACCACTAGTTTGTTCTCTATATCTGTGAGTCTGCTTCTTTTTTGTTATATTACTAGGTTGTTCTATGTTTTAGATTCTACATATAAGTGACATCATACTGTATTTGTCTTTCTCTGTCTGACTTATTTCATTTAGCATAATGCCCCCCAAGTCCATCCATGTTGCTGCAAGTGGCAAAATTTCAATTTTTTTAATGGCTGAGCAGTATTCCACTGTATATATGCGCAATTTTTTTAATGGCTGAGCAGTATTCCACTGTGTATATACGCAACAGCTTCTTTACCTGTTGATAGAAACTTAAGTTGCTTCCATATCTTGGCAGTTGTAATAATGCTGCTTTGAACATTGGGGGTGCATGTGTCTTTTCAAATTAGCGATTTTGGTTTTTTTATGTACACCCAGGGGTGGAATTGCTGGGTTATACAGTAATTCTATTTTTAGTTTTTTGAGAAACCTCCATGCTGTCTGTTTTCCACAGTGGCTGCACCAACCATGTGCAAGGGTTCCATTTTCTCCCATCCTTACCAACATTTGTTATTTATGTTCTTTTTGATGATAGCTGATCCTGGCAGCTCAGTTGGACCACGTTCTGCCTTTAGTCATCCAATTATTCACGAGCCTATATACAATATGCCATGCATCCGCCCACCTGCCCATCCAGTAAGCATTCATTGATCACTTGCTCTATTCCAGGTTCTGCGCTTGATGCTAAGAAGTCAGAAATGATGAGAAATTCAGGATAAAACAAAACCAGATTTTGAGAGGGAATAATAAGGACCATAAATACCCTCCCACATGGAACAATCAAAAATGCAGTCAAAATATATGAAATAATGAATTTTAACACATTGGATACCAGGCAAGGAAATACAGGGATTCCTGAGAAATAGAAAAAAAAAAATGGGATGAGCCCTACAATTGCTCAGTACACAGTACACAGAGAACCTAAACAGAACCAGAAGACTCTCTGATTTGAGAACATGGAGCTGAGAGTCTGGGGCAACCAGACAGCTAGAGTTCTAAGGACAGAGTACCAGAGAGGAGAGAGAACTACAGAGACTTACAGCGAGTCCCTCTTGAGTATTTAGCAGAGTACTGACCAGCATGTTTGTGTGAGGAGATTACCCAGGTCTGGGAAAGGAGCCATCCAAGACCATTAGGGGGAACAATGCCCAGTGCTCACACAGTGATTGGAATAGTGCCTGCTCCTACCAGGCAGACTGGAATACCTCATAATTAACAATAGAAATACTCAGGAAAATCTTGCCTCAATAATGCAAAATTATTAATCCGAGACTGGGCACTGCTCCAAACTCACCAAACAAATCATAAATCAAAACTTAAAGGATCAAACTGTCTCCTAGTAAATTAACTTCATCCCAGAACAAAACGCAAGAAGATTTATAATAATAAAAAATATTCAGCATCTAACAAGGTAAACTCATAATGTCTGACATCCAATCAACGTTTACCAGGCATTCAAAGAGGCAGGAAAACATGATCCACAATGAGGATAAGACAGTTATTTTTAAGAAGACCCAAGTTAAATTCCTGAGGTGAAAACTACCACGTATGAAATGAAATCTACTCTGGATGGGATTAATGGAGGAATAGACATTGCGTAAAAGATGAATGAATTTGTAAACATTGTAATAAAAATTATACAAAGTGAAACACAGAGAAAAATAAATTTTAAAAAGAAAAGAGCATCAGTGAGGTGCAGAACAACTTTAAACAGCCTAATATATGTGTGATTGGAGTCCCTGAAGGAGCAGGAGAGAATATTTGAGAAATAATGGCTAAAATTTTTCCAAACTTGATGAAAGCTATGAACCCACAGATCTATGAAACTTAGTAAACCCAAAGCACAAGAAACATGAAGAAAAGTACACCAAAGCATATCATAATCAAATTGCTCAAAACCAGTGACAAAGAGAAGATCTAAAAAGCAGCCAGAGGAAAAGGGCATGTTATATACAGAGAAACAAAGATAAGGATGACTGTAGATTTCTCTTTGGAAACAGTGCAACAAGGAACACAGTGGAGCCACATCTTTAAAGTGCAGATAGAAAAAAATCTGTCTAGATTTCTATACCCAGCAAAAACATCTTTCAAAAACAAAGGTGAAATAAGTACTTTTTCTGACATATGAAAGCTGAAACAATTTATCATGAGCAGACCAGCAATACAAGAAATGTTAAAGGAAATCCTTCATAGAGAAGTAAAATAATACCATATAGAAATCTGGATCTATACAAAGAAACAAAGAATACCAGAAATGGTAACTCTATGGGTAAGTGTATGAGATTTTTTATTATTTAAGTTAATTTAAAAGATAACAGTTTAACAAAAATGATGATAACATGTCATAATATTTATAACATATGTAAAGATAAAATGTTTGGCAACAATAGCATGAAGGCTAGGAGAGAAAGTATACTATTATAAGGCTCTTATACCATATGTCAGTGTTTCTCAACCACTATTAACATTTTGGACTGGATAATTTTTCATTGTGAGGGACTATTCTGTGCATTGTAGGAGTTTTAGCAGCATCCCTGTCCTTTATCGATTAGAGGCGCTAGTCTCTAGATCATGCCAACTGTCTTCTGAAGGACAAAATTTCCCCCAGTTGAAAACCACTTCTGTATATGAAAAGGTTTAATATCACTTGAAGGTAGACTGTGATAAGTTAAACATATATCCCATAAACCCTAGAGCAACTACTAAAATAACAAAACAAAGAGCTGATAGGCCAGCAGAGGGGATAAAATTGAATCTTAGAAAACATTCAATCCAAAGAAGGCATGAAAAGAGTTAAAAGGGAACAAAGAACAGACAGGATACATAGAAAACAAATAGGATGGTAGACTTGAACTTAACCATATCAAAAAATCATATTAAATGTACATGATTTAAACATCCAATTAAAGGCAGGGATTGTCAGACTGGATTAAAAAAGCAATACCAAAACTACATGCTGCCTAAAAGAAATCCACTTTACATATAAAGACAGAAATAGGTTAGACATCAGGGTGGAAAAAAACATATGCCATGCTAACACTAGTCAAAAGAAAGCTGCAGTGGCTATATCAACAACAGACAAAGAAGATTTCAGAGCAAAAAATAATATCAGGGATGAAAAAGGTCATTTCATAAAGATAAAGGGGTCAATCTATCAAGAGGACATAACAGTCATAAACATTTGTGACCCTCGATAAGAGAACTTAATAATATATGAAGTAAAACTGATATAACTGTAATGAAAAGTAGACAAATCCACACGATACTCAGAAATTTCAATACTCCCCTCTCGATAATTGATAAAACAAGAACACAGAAAATCAGCAAAGATATAGCAGATATGAACAGTCTCAACCGACTTGACCTGTTTGACATCTGTAGAATGCTCCACAGAAAAAGTACTCATTCTTCCCAAGTGCACATAGAACATTTACCAAGATACTCCAGGCTATAAAATGTCTCAATAAATTAAAAAATATTCCAGTCATACAAAGTATGTTCTGTGACACAATGGAATTAAATTAGGAGTCAATAACAGAAAGATATCTGGAAAATACCCAAATATTTGGAACTTAAATAATATACTTCTAAATGATCCATGGGTCAAAGAACAAATCCAAAAGGAAGTCAGAAATTATCTTGACTTGAATGAAAATTAAAACACAATATAGGGCTTCCCTGGTGGCACAGTGGTTAAGGATCCGCCTGCTGGGCTTCCATGGTGGCGCAATGGTTGAGAGTCCGCTTGCCGATGCAGGGGACATGGGTTCGTGCCCCGGTCCAGGAAGATCCCACATGCCGCGGAGCGGCTGGGCCCGTGAGCCATGGCCACTGAGCCTGCACGTCCGGAGCCTGTTGCTCTGCAACGGGAGAGGCCACAACAGTGAGAGGCCCGTGTACCGCAAAAAAAAAAAAAGATAGAAAATCAATGAAATCAAAATCTGGTTCCCTGAGAAGACCAACGAACTCGATAATCTTCTAGCCAAACTGATCAGAAAAAAAATAGACACAAATTGCCAATGTCAGAAATGAGAGAGGCGATACCACTAAAAATTCTACACATATTAAAAGGACAATAAGAGAATATTATGAACAACTGTATGCCAATAAATTCACAACTTGGTGAAATTGACAAATTCTAGACAAATTTTGGCTGCATTTTTGCTGTCTCCTATCCTCTTTTGACTTCTAAATGTTGGAGCGCACAAGAGTCCCATCTTGGCAATCTTCTCTTTTCAGTCTACTTTCATTTTCAATATGATCTCATCTAATCCTGTCTCTTTAAACACCATCTAAATGCTGATGACTCCCTGATTTTTTCCTCCAGGCTGACCTGTCCCCTGAGCCCAAAACACGTCTATTCACTTTCTATTCAACAGCACCACGATAATATCCTATCTGCATTTCCAATTTAAAAGTTCAAAACAAATATCTTGATTTCCTCCTACTCACATACACAACTAGTCCCTCTCTCAGGCTTCCCCATCTCAGTAAATGCAACGACACTTCTTCCAATGTCTTGGGCTAAAACCCAAGGAATCATCTTTAATTCCAATCCAACAACAAGTACTCTCTACTTTCAAAACATATATTGAATCTAATCTCCTCTCTATCTCCACCACTACTACCCTGGTACAAGTCACCATATCTTGTCTGGACTTCTGCAGTAGCCTCCTAATTAAAATCCCTGCCTACACTCTCGCTCAGCCCCTACCATGTATCCTAATGACATAAATATTGAATGTTCACAGATTATCTGTGTGCTCCCTCAAACTTGCCAGCACCCTTGTAGTTCAGCCTATCTGACCCACTTCAGCCACCATGGGAAGGGCTTCCAACTAAGGGAGCAACTGGAAGAAAAGGGAGGGGTACTGATCTAAGTGAATGAAAAGCAGATGAAACAAGAAAAGAAAAGGTGAGCCCAAGTAATTGGAGTTCCTGGTCAGAGAGTGGGAGCGGGGTTATAGTGGGATAGCACCAGTTCAAGGGAGCTCGTGGCAACAGCCATGAGTTTGAGCACCACCAGGGGGCGTAGGTGGGAGCCCCTGGGGCCTAGGAAGTCAGGTGTTGTGAGGCCCTAAGGAGGATTACATTCTTCCCTGAAGATTCCTGCCTCCCCTTGCCCACTGTGTGCCTTAGCCTCACAGAAGGAGGGATGGCCACAAGAAGATTATAAAAAGGGACCCTCTCCTGGCTTTGAATTTCAAAGCTAAGAAGGCCCTTCGGTGGCATAGACCATGGATTTGGGAGAAAAACCTGTTGAATAAGAATAGGGATACCACCCACCTTGCTCTGCCACCTGTCTCCCACCAATCAGAAAACCATTCCCTAGGCTATCAGGAGAGGGGATTTGAGGGTGGGGGGTTGGAGGGACAATGAGAGTGTAAATTTGGGTGGGTCTCAAAGAGACTGGCCATGCAGGTTGCCCCCAGGCTGATCCTGAAGTACGGGTAAGAATCCAGATGAGTCTGTGGGATCTATGAGAAGAAGCAAGCTATGCCTGCCACCTGGGTGACACCTGGGAGAAGCAGCAGGGGTAGTCTTAGAGGGACAGGCTCTCGGTCAGTACTGACAGTGCTTCCTGTCATATCTCCAAGGACCAGTGGAAAGTCGGGTTTGCACTATCACCTCCCATCACAGCCCTTCTGCACACAAACAACCCCAGCTCAGTAGCTTACAGCAAAAAGCATTTATTTCTCTCTCTGCACGGTGAGCGACTCAGCTGGGATTGGCGGAGGGTGGCTCCAGGCTGGGACCAGCACGACTGGGGCACGACTTTCTTGAGGCATAGGGCAGAAGCACAAGATTCTAAATCGCATCACACAAGTACACCAAAGCCTCTGATCACAGTTCCACCGGCCAAAGCAAGTCACACGGCCAAACCCCACTCCAGGGGGGCAGAGAGGTTCACTCTGCCCATGGCGAACCATGGCAAGAATGGACGGAGGGAAGATGGTGCATGACCAGTACCATCCATCTTGTCGATCTCACTAAACGGCAGGACTGTGTGACGAGACAGTGTATCACACTTGTGTTGATACAAGCACGTGGCTCAGTGCCTGGCTCACAGTATGTTAGTGAAGGTAGAAGATACTTTCAGGCAAAGACTAAAAAGCCCTGTTTCCCTGACCCAATCTGACTGCCACATTTGGGAGACTCACTTCCCCACGGCCCCTTGTGATGGTTAATTTCATGTGTCAACTTGGCTACGCTATGGTGCCCAGACGTGTGGTCAAACCACTGTCTAGATGTTGCTTTGAAGGTATTTTTCAGATGAGCTTAGCATCCGGATCAGTAGACTTTTGAGTAAAGAGGATTACCCTCCATTCTGTGGGTGGGTCGCATCAGCGGATTGAAGGTCTTCAGAGAAAAAGATCAAGGTCCCCCAGGGAAGAAGGAATTCTGCCTCCGGTCTTTGGACTCAAGCTGCAACATCAACTCTCCCCTTGCTCTCCAGCCTGCCAGGCTGCCCTGTAGAGTTGGACCTGCCAGTTGACCTTCTCAAGGCAGAAGGCAGGGGCAGGAGATTCTAAGCCACACCACCACAATCACATGAGCCAATTCCTTAAAATTAATCTCTCTTTCCCTCTCTGTATATATACACATCCTACTGGTTCTATCTTTCTGAAGAACCCTGACTAATACATCCATCAAGTGATTTGTCCATTGAGGCCCAACCTCTGACCTCCCACAGGGTCACACTTTCCCCAGGGACCTGAATCCTGGGCAGGGAATGATCTATGCATGGTCATGGGTCAAAGAGGAAAAGGTCAGGTCACCTTCCAGAAACCTCGGAGCAAAGAAGTGTCCCAGAGCAAATACTCACTGAGATGACTGGCTTGCTGGCTGCTTTGATCCCAAGCCATTTTTTAAACACACCAGCACTTCTTCAACTTTAATCCCTTAAAATGATCCTCAGGAGGAGTAAAAAGGATGAGTGGTAAAAGTTTGGAAGACACTGGATAGGCTCATGAAAATTTCCAAGAAGTTCTGCAGTAAAATAAAACGCAGTAATAATAACAAAACCCTCCAAACCCAAATCTGTTTTACTTTGTTTAATGTAACCCGGGACGCTGCCCTTTATCCTCAATCTGAAATACCTGCAGAAAATGATGTGCCCACTGCCAGAAATCAAAGAGTTCGGGGCAATTAGAAGTTAGGCAAACCAAGGTCAAATTTCAATCACTAAATAGTTTGGTATTGGATGTCAGCATTTCCCCAAGCCCGAATGAAATAACGATGCTTCTTGCTATGAGAGATCCCGGGGAAACGCCTTGGATGTGGCCGGTACTGCTGAACATAGGTGGTAAGTTATTCTCCCTCTCCTGGGGACAGATGAACTGTCTCCTTGTCCCTCAGCAAGCACACCAAGACCTCTATGTGTCTTCCAAAAGAAAAGTGGTCTAGGAATCTGCTCTGAGAGAGGAGGACATCTATCTTCTGCCTCAAGCAGGTGTTTGAAAGCCTCTTTCTTTTTTTAATTGAAGTATAGTTGATTTACAATGTTGTATTAGTTTCAGATGTACAGCAAAGTGATTCAGTTATACATACATGCATATATATAATATATATATATTCTTTTTCCTTACAGGTTATTACAAAACATTGAATATAGTTCCCTCTGCTATACAGTATGTCCTTGTTGGTTATCTATCTATCTATCTATATATGTGTGTGTACACACACACACACACACACACACACACACATACATATATATAAAACTCCTAATTTATCCCCTGCTTTCCCCTTTGGTAACCATAAGTTCGTTTTCTATGTCTGTGGGTCTATTTCTGTTTTGCATATAAGTTAATTTGTATCTTTTTTTAAGATTCCACATATAATGAAATCCTCTTTCTTTAAAAAATCCTGCTTGTTTTGTTTATGGACCAGTTTGAGTCAATTATATATAATAAAGGTACGAATAAGTCATTTTTTAAAATCCTGCCTGCTTAATCTTTTGATATATGCCTTAATAAATAAATCGGGGGGGATTTGTCTCTTTATACCCCAAATAGGACTAAGGAAATGTTTTATAGCTGTCACTGTAGACACACAATGTTGCCCCAGAGAAGGTGATAGCGGTCAGAACGTTCCCATCTTCTACTGAGACCTTTTGTTGCCCCAAAACTGAATGTTGATACCGTCAGAGGGAGAACATGTCATTCTCAAGAGTGACCAGACAGTGGCAGCAAAGACCAGTAATGGAATCATCCAGGCCAGTGCAGACTCTCGACCAGCAACCTGTTTAGCAAACATATAAGATAATTTCAGGCCAGAGCAAAGCCCTGCTGAGATCTCTTTAGAAATACAAATCCCAAACCCACTGAATCAGAAACTGCTGGTGATGGGGTCCAGGACTCTGCATTTTACCAAGCCTTCCAGATGATTCTTGTACCTGCTCAGGACACCCTGCAGCCAAGCCCTGGTCAGTTTTCTCTGAAATTAGCAGGCACTGCTGTAGGAATTGATTACATGTTTCTTTATTTCACCAAACAGCTTCTGCCTAGCCAATGAACTGCTTATTTTTGAAAGAAATAAAATGTGGCTGACTCTATGTCAGACTTGGAAGCCTGCCGCTTTAAACCTTGTCTCCAGCTCTGGCAAAGGGATGGGTGGGTCACAGCCCTGTGTCTACAAGAATAGCTCCCAGGCTGGCCACTCTCATCCCCTTGTCCTCCTGGCCTGGGTACTGCGGCTGCCCAGCTTAACCTCCGTCTCCTGCCTCAATGCTTCTCACACTGATTACCTGCAGGTAGCATCTTCCCCGTGTGTCTTGGTTCCCCTCTTGGAAAAGAACCCTATGATCAACCCCAGGAAGCAGGATCTGCATTCCTGGGTCCCACCCTCCCCCCAACCCCCGGCCCGGGTGCTGGGGTTCAGATGTTGTACCACCTGGAACTCTCTCTTTCCATAGTTTCCCGGTTGGTAAACTAGAGGGAACACCCAGACCTGGCCCTCTTCTTTCACCAGGTCAGCCCTGGTTTCTCCTATGAAAGCCTGGGCAGCACTCACAGTCACACCCCATGGGGGTATCGCACGAGCAATGAGTGGAACGAGGTGATGAGATGGAGAGGATATTGCCCACAGAGCCTTGGAACAAGGTCTGGGCGCAGCAGCTGAAAGAGCAGGGGCTCCGGAAGAAGACAGACCCGTCCCAGGCTCGGCACCCCCGCCTTCTGCAGGGTATGCACAAGTCACCAAGTCTTCCCAAGCCTCAATTTCTAATCTGTGAAATGGAGTTCAAATCGCATTTCTCACAGGTTCACTGTACTATCAAGCAGTGTCTAGTACGGTATGTAATACCTGCTAGGCTCTCTGCACATGGAGATAGTCTTCCTTTCCCACAGGAGGTAATGAGCTTCCTGTGCCGGGAGGTATGTAAACAAAGATCGATGCCCATTTTGTCAGAGACATTTGTTAGGAGCAAAGACGACAAGCTCAAATGCTTACAGGATGCCGGAGACTAACAGAAGTTTGTACAGTCGCCAGATGGGGCCTGTGAGAGGCTGGGGACCTCACGGCCTGTCTGTACGGGAACGCTGCTACTTGGCTCAGTGGGCTGCTGCCCGGTGGAAAAGAGGGCCCTGAGTCATCAGACTTTCTAGTTTTTTGAGAGAAATTGGAAATACAGATGTGTACACGAAGCCCAGGCTCTGGCCTTCACACCTGAGGGCTACAGCAGAGGGGCTTCATGCCCCGGGGCACTCACAGCTGTGCCAAGCTGAAACCATCACCCTTGGAGGCCTTCCTGGGGGGGAGGGCCTGGTCCCTAGTCAGCAGACCTGGCTTTGCATCTTGGCACCATGAGATCTTGCACCCTACGGTAACCAACACGAGCCTCTTCTTCTCCATCTGTTAAATGGAGCAGGTAATAACATCTGCCTTGCCAGTCTTTAGTGTGGGTTGAGTGAAACTGCATGTGGGAAAGGGCTTTGAGACCTCACTGTTGATCAGTGATAACAAAGCCCATGTGAGGCCTTCCCTGGAGGTCCAGTGGTTAAGACTTCCCCTTCCAGTGCAGGGTGTGCGGGTTCAATCCCTGGTCGGGGAGCTAAGACTCCACATGCCTCCAGGCCAAAAAACCAAAACATAAAACAGAAGTAATATTGTAACAAATTCAATAAAGACTTTAAAAATGGTCCGCATAAAAATCTTAAAACAAAAAAAGCCCATGTGATAAAGACTGCCAGGGATGCACCACCATCGCCCAACAAAATTGTTAGTTAACTTGCTGCAAATACGGAGACTGCCTGCTGTGGGTGGGGAGCTGTGGGTGTCCAATCAGAGGAGTGGCAGGGCTACTGGAGAGTTTGGGGGAAGGGCGGAGCATAGGAACACATCTAAATGAAGCAGTGTTTGACACAGCTAAGACAGAGCAAGGCTGTGTGTAAAGGGGTCTTCTCCAAGAGGTCACCTGGGGTCCTGTTTCCTTAGAAACTACAAAGATAAGATCATATGGGCTGATGTGTCTGATAACCCTCACCTGGGGCTCTGCACCCGGGTTGGAGATGCAGCCTGGTTCTCTGAGCCACAGCAACCCCCTGGCTTGGGTCCTCCTGTGATGACTAGGACGTCCCATTCTTGCTCGTGATTCCAAACAGCCCAGTGTGCGGCCATCTGCAAATTTTTAGAGAGCTGGTTTCTCAGCACCACATCCCCGATGTCCCTGACGTGGTGTAATATCAATAGTAGGTGCCCCTCCAGCGTTGCGCAAGTTCAGAGCCTCAGCTCTGCCACTTCTTAGTTCTGCCACCACTACATTTATCAGAACCTCAGTTTGGGGACAAATACAGACCCATAATCCCTAACCTGCCATTTCAAAATCTAAAAAGCACTAAATGCCAAAAGATGGTTTAGAACTCATGTGGCTGCAAAATCTGTCTTTACCTAACTCTTTGGGTGGCAAAACCTGTCTGAACTGACATGAGCCTTTTTCTGTTTCTTGTGGTCTCTATTGATGCTGCAACATGTGAATATTCCTACACGTCTCTGCAGAAAATACTGATACATTGGATTATAGGGTGTTCCCCCAGACTCTGCTGGAAAGTTAGAAAAGATACGGTATATGCATTACCTTCTTTTGCTAAAATAGGAAAGATTTTCAATTCCAAAAACCCTAAGGCCTCAGGGTTTCAGAAAAGGATTTGCAGATCTTTGGTAGCCGGATCACAGGGCGGCTGGGGATTAAATGTGGAGCCTCGTGGAAAGTTGCTCTGTGTAGAGCACATGGCAAGTACTCGGCGATGCAGCCATGAGGATTGCGGCTGCACGCTGGTGGCACCCTCCTCCCCTGCACCCCCTTCCCTTCCCCAGGTCTCACCTCCTTCCTCAGGACCCCTGGGCACTTTGCCCTCTCCCCAGCCTCGATACCTCCTCTAGGCATTGCCAATTCTGAGGCTGTCCTCCTGGGGTGAGCCCCCCTTCCCAGGACAGACGAGGTATGGCCCTCCCATCCACCAAGATGCCCCCAGAGCCCATCCCTCATTTAACCTCAAGCCTTCAGCCAGGCCTTCCAAGTTCAGAGCAAGGCCAAACCAACTCTGCCCGGCAGCTTTCTCCCTTCGCCCCCCTCCCAGCTGATTGCCTCACTCCACTTCTCTTGCTGAAGAACCGATTAAAAGGGAAGCCCTCCCAAAGGATTCACCGTGTCACTCATGTCTCCATCAGTCAAGGGCAGAACCTGCTTGTCCAGTTCCACAGGACCTGATACCTGCGTTACTCAGAATCCTGGGAGGCACGGAGACTTCTCAGCAGCTCCTGTGTCTCCTGGGGTTTCCAGGCCTCCTGAATGAGCCATTCGTAGACCCGCTGGGCTCCTCCACTCTGCTCTGGCTGCTGGAGGACACAGCCTTGCCCAGTGAGTGAAGCTGGGATGCACGTCTCCTCATCTGGGGCTGGCTGCTGTGGGTGGTAGTCTCCACCCATGAGGTGCGATCTCTGATGTTCACCAAGATAGAGCCCACTCAGGCTTCACCCTGGCAGCTTTCAGTTCTGCTCGGACCTGGTCCTGACCAGCTCCCTTCTAAGGGCTCGCGGCCAGCTCTCTGCTGATGCAGGCTTCCAGCCCCAGTCGTCTTGAGCAGGGTAGGAGGAGCTCAGGAATCAAGGAGTGAGAGCCACAGGCTCTAAGACAGAAGGACACAGATCTCCCAGGCCGAGAGGCCCTGGGGACAGTCTCAGTGAAGGCTTGTCCCTGGATAAGCTGAAGGGAAGTCTGGACCACCAGTGACTATGGGGACAGAGGGCAGTTTCCCTGGGCTAAGGTCACGGCTCAGGACACTTGGTCTGTGTCTCGGCACATTAAGAGTCCCAGCAGAGGGTAGATGCCATTAACCCTCTCCCCTGCTGCTTCTCTTCTCAAAGTCACACGTCATTTTTGGATTGGGCTGTTTTGTTTTTTTGTTATTGAGCTGCATGAGCTGCTTGTAAATTTTGGAGATTAATCCTTTGTCAGTTGCTTCATTTGCAAATATTTTCTCCCATTCTAAGGGCTGTCTTTTGGTCTTGTTTATGGTTTCCTTACTACCAAACGTAAAATAGATAGCTAGTGGGAAGCAGCTGCATAGCACAGGGAGATCAGCTCGGTGCTTTGTGACCACCTAGAGGGGTGGGATAGGGAGGGTGGGAGGGAGGGAGACGCAAGAGGGAAGAGATATGGGAACATATGTATATGTATAACCGATTCACTTTGTTATAAAGCAGAAACTAACACACCATTGTAAAGCAATTATACTCCAATAAAGATGTTAAAAAAAAAAAAAAGTCACACGCCATCAGCTCACCGTAGCCCTTCCTTCACCACCTGGCTCTATGGACGACTCCTCCAAGTTACACTTTCCTCAAACACGCCCTCCGCCTCTGGGCCTCCCTGAAGCCTGGCTTTTCTCCAGGGACACCATCTCTTTCCCACCCCCCCTCTGGATTAATTCAACAGCCGCTCAAGGTCCTTGGAGTGCCAGTGCCTGCCACCTCCAGGGCCCCCACCCTCACCTCCCAGGACACTTCAGGGCTCCCTATCAGAGGGGCCATGCACTCAGCCCTTGCTACAGGCTGTGCACTGTCACCCGAAATGCAGCTGAGGCAGAGAATGGCCAGGAGGTCTCCCATGCATTAACACCCTGCTGGGGGGCAGTGGAAAGATTCTCCCTCCACTCCCAGCCCTCCCCAAAGAGCGGCAGAGGGGTCAGACACCAGGACGCACCCCCATGCTTCTCCATCCTCAGCTCCGCCTCCACTCCAGCTGAGCAGCCAGGGCTGGGCCCCAGGCGGGGGCGGGGGGGCAGTTAGGTGCTGGGAGGGGAAAGTGTGGCTGGCTTCTCTCTTTCTAGCTAACATTCAGCTCTGCACCCTGGCCTTGCTTCCCTTTCCGTGTGCCCTCCTGGGGCATCCATTCCAGGGAAGGGAGACAGACAGTAAACATAATCTATAAACTGTGCACATGGGGACAGGTACACTGGAAAAAATAAAGCAGCTAGGGAGGGATAAGAAGTACTGGGGTGCGGGGAGGGGGGGCGGAGAAAAAAAAGAAGTACTGGGGTGCGATTTTAAGCAAGGTGGTCTGGGAAGCCTTCATTAATAAGTGCGGATGGGAGAAAGATGAGGGAATGAGACATGCAGATGGATTACTTTCCAGGCAGAGGGGAGAGCAGGTGCAAAGGACCTGAGGTGGGTAGAGCAGGCACACAGAGGACCTGCCAGCTTTGGCGAGGGTGGGGTCTAGAGTGCCTGGAGGCCGCCAGGAGGGCAGGAGGCCAACATCTAATCATCAAAGGACAGTAATTAAACAAGATGACATAGTTCCCAGGTTAACTTGTTAGTCTTTTAAGGTAATAAACCTGGGTGTTGTCAGGGTGAAAAGAGGCACCCTCATAGTGGGAATGGAGGCCACATCATGCTTTTAGAAAGCCGTTTGGCTGTATGAGTTGAGACATAAAAATGGTCCTACCGTTTGGACCAGTCATTCCACATCCGGGACTGTATCCTTGAGAAAAATCCCAAACATGGGGATCTTTATATTGCGCCCTTCAATTAGCCATGAAAAGCCAGTTGGCTCCCTGGGGCCCTGGCACACTGCCCCCCCCAGTCCCAGGGCTCTGCACCCCAGCACACCCCACCCCTTACCCACGGCCCCCTGACCTGGCTTCCCACCTGGAACCCCTGCCTCAAAGTGTGACATTGGTCTCCTCCCCCCGCAACGCGTGGGTCAGGGTGTGCCTACCCCACCCGCTCCTTCCCGTCACTAGAGGAAGGACAGAGGCTTCCTGAGCCCATCAACTGTGCAGACTAAACACTCCACAAGGGAGGCTGGAATTTGCTCAATATCTGGGGTCAGACGAGACGAACGTTCCAGGTCATGCTGTCTGCTACCAGATGGCATCTGAGAAGTTCACGGGAAGACATGGTGCCAATCCACCTGTCACTTATTCATTTACAAACCCACGGACAGTCCATCCTGTACCAGCCTGGACAGTCATGGAACCTGCCAATGGTCCAGCCCCCGGCTGAGGCCTCACAGCCCAGAGGAGACAGGCACATTCCTTATGAGGGGTGCACACACGTGTCCTCAAGAATTCGTTCTGAAACTAGCTTTAAATGGAGTTTAATTAATAGCATGTTAATTGCCTGGGAAAACAGTGCTCTGGTTAGTTTCTTGATACAAAGCTTATCATGCTTTCAACTGAGTCACATGATCTTCCCCACAGTCTGGGGCCCCGTCTGCACACCCACGTGGGGAGAGGTCTCCACACACCTGCATTCATGTCTCTGGCTATGAAGTCTCTGTGTCCCTGTCCATGTCACCATCTGGAGCTCCAGGGATATGCAGGGGATTCCCCTCCTGCACTCAGACAACTGAGTCAGGACTCACTATGAACTTGACTCAGGTGGTAGGGATGGCCAGAGTTAGTGTCAGTCAGAGGTGTTCTGGGCCACCTTCCTGTGCCCCAGGGGGCCAGTTCTTTTCATCAAGATAAAAGGTTTTTCTCCAGAACCTCCCACGACATCACCAGAAGCTTGGGGGTTGGAATCCCCAGCTTAGTAACCTAGACTTTCTTCGTCTCAGGGCCCCATCTTGTCACATGTCCACAGCGCAGGCCCCCAAAGTTCTTCAGTTGTACTTTAATATCTTTGTGCCTCAACAAGAATGGGTCAGAGCTCCGCTCACTTTCCTCCCCACAAATGCCTCCAAAAAAAAAAAAAAAAGCCACTTTTTGTTTGTCTGCTCCACAATCACGGTGCCAAGTGCTGGGGACACAGTGGTGACAGATCTGAGAGGGTCACGGTTCGTGCATGAGAAGCATTGGCTGTTGTCGGTGCACAATCACGGGCAGGACCAGGGGCACCGCTGTCCTGCAGTCGGCTGTGTGCTTCGCAGCCCTGTTCACATGTCCACCAGCCCTCCCTCACACCCTGCTCTCCCTGGTCCCAGATCCCGATACCTGCACTTCAGCACAAGCTAACTGCCCCCTCACCCCCGGAGGTACAGCCATAGCTCGACCTCGGAGGAAGGAGATCACTCCAGCTCTTTTTTTCCTTCTGTCCACATCCGAAGGGTGTGTAGGGAGCTGGGAGCCACCTCTGCAGCAGGGCTCACTGTGGCCTCTTGTCCTACTAGAACCTCGAGCCCCGATCAATCATCAAAGCCACATTTGTGGGCATTGGGAGCATGGGCTTTGGGGCCACCTAGATTCAAACTCTGGCTCTGTTTCTCCCTGGCTGTGTGACCGCGAGTGAGTTATTTCATCTCTCTGTATCTCAGAGTCATCAGATATACATGGGAGAGACTCATAGTATCAACATGATAAAGCCGTTTTCAGGAAGAGGTGAGCCAGCGCCACACTTTACAAGCTGCAAGTCACCAACGATTTTCTGGTTATAAATCCAGGTTAGTGGGTTATGACCAGCATTCAACATAAATATAGTGGAATCAAGAGCATGTCTCACTTCAGAGGTATCGATACACACATCTGTACGTGCATGTGGCACAAACCATCCCCAGATGTTTTTCTGCCTGTGAGGCACCATTGTGGGCTTTGGAGATGTTAGATGGATTAAATACAGGTCAAGGTGGGGGGAAGACATGCAATCCAAGCCTGGAAGCCACCCTGCAAGTGCTAGGTTTGAGGTGTGTGCACGTGGGCCAGGACGCTCCCAGTGGTGAGTAACTTATTCTGCTGGGAAAGAAAACGTGGATGCCAACACGACACGGCATGTCAGGACCCTGGTGTCCTGGACAGGCAGCTGTGCATGTGTGGCCAGCCGTGCCAAGAGAAGCAGCACGGGGAGGGGCTGGAGTCACGCACCGAGGGCCTCGAAAGCCAAGGTTACCTTTTGAGTTCGACCCTAGGCAATGGGAATTTAAAGCAGGATGACCGATTTAATAAATATCTATCGAGTGCCTACTATGGGGACGATTTATGTTGTAAAACGTTGACTGTGAGAGCAGTTTGGGGGGTCAGGAGCTAGTGGCAATACTGAAGGCGGGGGATCTGCCACAAAGCTACTGCAAGAGTCCTAGCATGAGATAATAAGGACAGAGGTCAGAACGTCTGGAGAAGGAGGAGTCAGGTACAGCCTCTGTATCTGGGGCTGTGTGGTCCCCAGCATCCAGGGGAGGATGGCAACTATGACCCTGCACACAGGTCAGGGGGAAAGAGCAGGGCTCTGGAGGTCACAGAGGAATTCCACGGCCCCCAAAAGCACAGAAGTCACATGGCCAAATGGATAAACCCATGGGTATGAGTCAGACAGCCTTGTGACCATGCCACATTACCCAAGCCCCTGCATTGCCAATTTATACAATGGGGCCAGCCCAGAAGAACACTTAGCTCACAGGGGTGTTATGATATTGAAAGCTAATAATGGTAAAAGCCTTCCACTGTGTCTGGCGCAGGGCCAGGGGTCACACTAGGACTCCTTGCTGACCTCTCTTACATCACAGACATGCCTAGAGAAGGTGCTGGCAGGCAGCCTGAGAAAGGACCAACTTCTAGCCACTTACACACAAGTCAGGGAAACGGGGCTGAGTCTGTAGCACCGCTGCCCTCTCCAGACCCATGTTCACAACTCAGACCCATCCCTCCCCAATGACTTGGAGCCTGGGGGTGGGGGGTACACAGTATGCAGGCCCTGCATCTGCAAGGAACATCCTTCCGGAGTAATCCTCTGCCCTCCCTCCTGCTGGCCCCAAAGATTTCCCTGCCTCAAACCTACACTTTTCGGGTCTGACAATCGAAGTGACTCTGACTGATCAGTGCTCACTTTTTGGATCAAGACGAGCCTCCAAAACCAGGAGAGCTGGCTGGCAGCCTTCATAGCCTTCATAGATCACAGAACCAACTCCGAATGTAAAATACAGAGTTTCCCTTAACTATCTTTTGCCTACGGAACTGGTCAACCAGGGAAGCTTTTCAGCAAGGCTGCATTGTCAATGTGCCTTAAAGCAAACGTGTTTCCTGGCTATCCCCAGGGTATATCTGGGGTATTTTTCAGGAACACGTAAGCTTTTCTCTAAGTGTTCCCCTGTCCATTCCAGGCTCAACAGAATTTTGGCACAATGAGAAAGTCTATCCTTTTCAAAAGTGATAAACAGTTCTGTTCTTCCATTGCACAGTCATCTATTGGGTGTGTTGTGTACCAGGTGCTGAGCACAACCCAGCCACCTTAGATCCTTCCTGCAAGGACACACACCCTGGTAGAGGAAACAGACACATGAACACATCCTCATGATACAGTATGACAAGTACAGTGATAGACACATGGAACTGATCCAAGGGAAGGAGAAATCAGTTTTATTTGGAAGGTGGGACAAAGAGGCTTGATTTTATCGTAAAAGATGAGAAGTCACCTAGGTGGCTAGGGAGAGGTATAATTAACAACAGCATCAACTTACTTCACAAGGAATCTCATTCCAACAATACCAAACCCTGTGAGGCATTGTCAATGCACCCATTTTACTAATGTGTAAGTAAGGTTTGGAGAGGTTAAGTAATTTTTCACAAGGTCAGAGAGTTAGAAACTTGCAGAGGAGAGACAACTCTGTACAGTTTTTTAAATGATGGAAACTAGATCCAGAGAATTGAAGAAAATTTGCTTAAGGTTAGACAGGTGATGGAATAGGAATCAAACCCAGGCCTCATACTGAGACCATAGAGGTAGATGAGTTATAGAGGACCCATCATGTCAAGCTAAAGAATTTGGACTCTTTCCCATTGATGGTGAAGAGGTTCTGAAGGGTTTTAATTGGTGTGTCCACTTCACCACATCCACTCTAATTTATCCTGCCCAATACGTATAACTGATAAATTCTAGTAGTGAAGAAGGAACACCAGTTTTAGCCACAATGGACATGTCCAGGGCAAAGATATTTTATTTAATGATGTTAGTCTATTAAATGATGATATTCTATTTAATGAGAATTACTACAACTCAGGAAGAAAAAAGACAAAGAATCTAATAGAAAAATGGGGAAAGAAAGTAGCAGCAATTTACAAAAAAGAAAATGCAAATGGCTAATACACATATGAAAAGGTAGTCAGCCAATTAAAACAATAATGTAATTAAAACAACAATGAACACCATTTTTCTCCCATCAGATTGACAAAAGGGAAAAAGAAAGAGCAAGTGTTAGCAAGGATATTTAGGACTGTGTCCTCTGTTTTGTGAGGGTATACACTTATGCAGTCACTTTGGAGGGCAATTTAGAAATTTCTTTTCAAATTTAAAAAGCACACAGATTGGTGGGATCTACCAAGTTTTGGTGTATCTCTGGGGGAAGCACGTCCATACAAGCACAAGGAGATTCATTGCAACATTGTCACACCTAAAAATTAGACATAACCCAAATGTCCACCTAAGGAAATAGCTGTAAACACTGGGGTCTGCTCATAACAAAAAATAATGTGCAACAGCTAAGAAAATCGTGCTGTTTCTGTATAGACTAAAGTGGATACATTGTTGAGTGGAAAAGGAGAGAACTGCAGAATGATACATATATAACAACATTTATGTAAAAATATACTTATGTAAACACAGAGGCTGCTTATGTTACATTTTATATGGGTTCATAGATATGTATGGAGAGTTTAGCAAGGGCTTGGAAAATACATGCTAAAAACAGGAACAGTGGTAGTCTGAGAGGTAACAGAAGGGACCAGGGTTGGGGGTCAGAAAGAAACATTTATAATGCCCTAATTTCTATGAGCAATCTCTGTGAGCAATTTCTATTTATGTACTACTTATGTGATTAATTTTCATTTTAATAAATGTAGAGATGGATTTCAAAACCACTGACACATCAGCTCCTCTGCAGTTTTATGGCCAGTGCTCTGCAGAATGCATAAGAAGCAAAATCTTGTTATTAGACACCCGGACGCAGATCCTGCCTTCAAGGAGCTCTCAGGCTGGTGTGGGGGAACAGGTCCACCACCACGTGGGATTAATTCCTGATGGGGAGTAGATAACGCAAGGGGATTCATGCTGGGAGGAAAGGGAGGTTATTCACATTATTTCAGGGATCAGGAAGGTATGGCAACCAAGGAGAGGCAAAGCTGGGCATGGGCCAAGAGAACTTCCCATTCAAAGTGGGACCCAGCAATCCCACGACTGGGCATAAACCCAGAGAAAACCACAATTCAAAAAGACACATGCACCCTAATGTTCATTGCAGCACTATTTACAATAGCCAGGTCATGGAAGCAACCTAAATGCTCATCAACAGATGCACGGATAAAGAAGATGTGGTACATATATACAGTGGAATATTAGCCTTAAAGGGAATGAAATTGGGTCATTTGTAGAGATGTAGATGGACCTAGAGACTGTCATACAGAGTGCAGTAAGTCAGAAAGAGAAAAACAAATATTGTATATTATGACATATATGTGGAATCTAGAAAAAATGGTACAGATGAACCAGTTTGCAAGGCAGAAATAAAGACACAGATGTAGAGAACAAACGTATGGACACCAAGGGGGGAAGCGGGGTTGGGGGTGGTGGTGTGATGAATTGGGAGATTGGGATTGACATATATACATGAATATGTATAAAATAGATAACTAATAAGAACCTGCTGTATAAAAAAATAAAATTTAATTTTTAAAAAAGTGCAGAGGTGGGAGCTCCTATGGCCATTAGGGAAGACAGGGAGAATGGGAGGTGGGGGGAAGGTTGTGGAAAGCCATGAGGCTGGGAGAAGAAGATGGACCCTAGTCCCAGGCATCAGGGGCCCCTGCAAGGTATGTTGGTCCCTGAGAACGTGCCTGAAACTTTACAGAGAAAAGAAGTTTGGCATCTGTGCAGGAGTGGGTTGGCCAGGTCAGGAGGCAAAGGACAAGTTGGAATGTAATTGACTGCCCCAGTGCAAAGGAAGATGTGCAGTCTGTGCCAGGGGCAGGGGTGGTCTTGATGGAGGAGGGAGATGAACCTGAGAAACTCATTCGATTGGGGTGGGAAGTGAGTGGAGGGAGCAGAGACAAAGGGGATTTTGAGGCTCTGCTTCCACTCAGTGATTTACAGGAAAGCGGGTAGAGGTCGCCCCTTCTCTGGGAGCTATACAGAGGAGCTATAAGTCCCACACACAGTGCAGGAGCTGCAGTCCCCTTCTTTTCCCATTGGAGCCCAGCTATGCTGTGCATAAGGCAAGTCTGGCCCCTAAGGACAGGCTGGCCAAGGGCAGGCAGGCAGGCACGTAGTCCTTCTGGCTTCCAGCCACCAGACTCACAGGCTTCCGGGAAAGGCTGACAGGGCCGCTCTGTTCCTTTGAATCTGGAAATATGTGGCTGGGGAAACCTAAATTAATTAAGTGATGCTGAGGCCCTGAGGCCCCCCCACCCTGAGGAAGCACACAAGGGAGGGGTTGGCGAGGGCAGGGTAAACTGCACCCCCCCTCCCAGTATTGGAATCCAGAGAGGCTCATGAGCCTCATTGGAACGAAGCCGGCACTCAAGTGCTTTCTGGGAGACAAAGAAATAATAAATCAAGAGCAGGTGCCCTGCCCACACACTGCCACTACCACCAACAACCTGCTTCTCCACAGAAACATGGCCATTTCCCGTCTCTGGGACCAGATGTCTCAGTGAAGCAACAAACGGCAAGGCCCTGGAATTGACCCAGTCCATGACCTTCTCAGAAAAGAGGCCATGATGGACTGATGCCTCCCTCCAAAGCAGCCCCCCTCCATACACAACTCCCCCAGGACCCCCCCAAATACACACACACACACACACACACCAGACCTCACCCAGGCACAGGTGCAAGATGGCTATCCTTCCACCCCCTCCCTCCCTAAGCTGCCACATACCGGGACTCCCCGAGTCCCCAGCAAGCTCCACTATGGCACTAGTCCGGTGTAGAAAAATTTTTTGTTTTTCTAGCAGACTAAGGTCACAACTGTAGGCAATGGATAAAATGAGAAGGAAGATTGTCAGCCAGAAATCATCAACCTGTCTCTATTCATACAAAGCAATAATAATTAAGCTCCCACTAAGTGTCAGGCATTGAGCTAGATACTTTCAAGTAAGTCATCTCATAATCTTCATTCGTCCTGGAGCAGGATAGCACGGTGGCTGAGAGCTGGATGCTGGGGCTAGCCTGCATATGAAGTCTGTCTCCACCACTTGAGAGCTCTCTGACTGTGGATGAATTTCTATACCTTGGCGTCCTTACCTGCAAAAAGGTAGTATGAAGGTTGATAAAGGATAAGTGAATTAATGTTTATAAAATGCTTAGAACGGTGCCTGGCACTTTATAAACACATCTATGTGTCTTATAAATAAGTTCCTTGCTTTACTCATTCCACTTACTAGATATGTACTCTCTAGTAATAGTTACTACATCTGGTTGAGAAAAGAGAGAAAAAATTGCTTTCATTTTCTCCAGCAGAATTGGATGGGAAGTTCCCTTTTGCCTGCGAGTTATGCTCAGATAGAGGACTCTCTGGGAAGGAATTTACCAAGAGTTCTGGTGAAGAGGAAGCCACAGGTGCAGGAAGATGGAGGGTCAGGGCCCTGGAGGGAGGCTGGTTGGCAAGTTGCAGAGCCTGTACCAGCACCCTGGACAGCTCCCTGCAGGCCAGGGCCAGAATAGAGGTTGCTCCCCTCCTGCCAAGGCTCAGCTTTTTGCTGAGGCAAGGCGTCCTGGCCTGCTGCCAACTCCTCCACCCTAGTCCTTGGGGCTGCTGATGCACAGGTGGGGGGTTGCCTTCTAAGCTGGAAGTGGGAGGGTGAGAGAATTTAGTGTCCCTGGAGCTTCCTTAAGGAGCTGGTCCTGGACCATCTTCCTTCCTCCCTTCCTTCCTTCCTGCCTGCCTGCCTGCCTGCCTGGGTGAAGTCGGGTGTGTGTGTGTGTGTGTGTGTGTGTGTGTGTGTGTGTGTGTGTGTGTGTGTGTGTGTGTGTGTGTGTGTTTTGGGGGGGATGTCCTGGTGAGTTTTGTGTGGAGGGCTGCTGCTTTGGAGGGAGGCATCCGTCCATCCTGGCCTCTTTTCCTTCCATGGATCTTCATCTGCCCCTCTCCTTGGCACTGACAGGGAGGGTGTGGTCACTTTGCACAAAGAGCAGCAGAGGCATGGTGAGGCACAAGGAATAGGGAAGCAGCATGAGGACAACAAGACTGGTCCCCATGGCCTGGGTTTAAATTTAGGCTCTACTGCTGGAATCTCAGGCAAGTGACCCAGCTTCTCCATGCCCAACTTCCTCATCAATAAGACAGGGGAAATAGCACCTACACTGAACCAGGATTCAGTGAGAATTAAATAAAGCAGCACACACAACACCTCTGGAACAGAGATGTGCTTAATAAATGAACCTGTTTCCTGCCATAGGGGAACAGAGAACTGGAGAATTAGGCATGAGCCCAGAGATAACTTGCCTTCATGCTCAGGAACAGCCATGAATTCTGTGGGCCAGAGAGCTGGAAGAAGGGATCTGCATCTTGAAGGCCCTGGGAAAGTTTCTCTTCTCTAAGATTCCACTGTTCTTTAGCCACGAGACAGAAAACTTCTGCCTTAAATTCCAACCCCCCTCTTTCAAATCAGATAAGGCAAACAACATATGCATACATGATAATTGCTCAGTAGGTGGGAAGACTGTCCCTTTAAAAGCCTCTTAATGGGAGAGTCCGAAGGGACCAGAGGTCTCTAACTCAAAAGACCAGAGAGCGAGGCAGGTGATGTAAATTTGTGCAGCCAGCTGGAGAAAGACTGCAATGAGCTGGAGAGGGTGTGTACTGACTAACGGCCTTCAAATAAAATTTAAAATCATTATCTCGCCCAACGGAGCCCTTCTACAGCACCCATTTCCTGCTGAGAGCTGCAGCGAGTTAGGAGTCCCCTAATCCCTTACTTAACAGAGACCAAGGCTGTGACTTGCCCAAGGTCACCCAGAGCCAGGCCTGTCCCCATACTGGAACTTTTTCCCTCCCTCAGACAGAGGACAGTTTGGCCACTTCAGGGCAGGTGTTGGCAACTCCTCAAGTGGAAGTTTCTTCTCCTTCCCTGAGTGGGTGGAGAGATTGGGTAATGGGTGGCAAGGCTGCTGCCTCTCACCCTGGCGTGCTGGTCTCCATCACCTCATCCGACAGCGATCTCAGGGACAGAAGCCAACTTTCCAATGCCTTCCGGGCGTCTCACCAGCCAAGACACAGCCTGGAATGATAACGCCTGCTTAACCAGCGGGGCAAGCCAGGAAGCCAGGGCACCCCTGAAACTTTTATCTGCTGTTTACCAGACCCACAGCTGTAAAATGAAGATAAAACGACACATCTTACAGATGATAATAATAACCACAGCTGCCATTTACATTGCTCTTACTGTGTGCCAGGCACCCTAAGCAGTGGGTACTATTATCCATTTTACAG
This sequence comes from Globicephala melas, assembly GCF_963455315.2. NCBI lineage: Eukaryota > Metazoa > Chordata > Mammalia > Artiodactyla > Delphinidae > Globicephala > Globicephala melas. Next base: position 45,869,341 of record NC_083329.1, on the reverse strand, counting down.
ATAAAGAAACTGAGGGATAGAGAGGTGAAGTGATTCCCCCCCTTCCTCCCAGGCGCCCTAACTAGTAGGTGGCAGAGCCAGGAGCCATCTCAGTCCTCTGCCTCTGAAGCCCAAGTTCTTTCCACTGTATCAGGATGCCTCCTTCGGGGTGGGGAGCACCGTAAGGTAAGAAGCGGTGTCTAATGGTAGTTTGCTTTTGAGGCCAGAAGGATGGGAAGAATCCTCTCTGACTCTGGAAGAAAGGGACAAACTGTAATCTCAACAGCACAAATCTCCCAGCCTCCACTGCCTCAGAGCCTCTCTCCGGCCAGTCCGCAGACCAGAACATGGACTCGATGTGCCATCCATGGTCAACGCTGGGGACGCATTAGGCCCAGCGCAAAGCCAGGGCGGCTCACCTTGTCTTCTGAGAACGGGGCGTCTCAGCGGGTGTGGCCCTCTTAAGGTGAGCCCCCCTTGAGCCTCTGCTGAGAGCAAAGCTGCTGGATCCTGCCCAGGAAATGGTTTCGGCGCCCACGCGGGGTCTCTTACGGCTCCAGGCGTAGACCCCGCCACATCACTCCCTGAGCCCACCCGGGACTTGGAGGCAGCTCTGGAGATTGGAGGTGGGGGTGGGGTTGGGAAGGGGGCGGGACCTCGCAGGAGCGGAGGGAGGGCTTGGTGTAGTGCGAAGACAAGACTGCCTGGGAGGAGTTAGAACGGGGAGGGCGTGAGGAGGCGGGAAGGGAGAAGAGGCGGAGCTGCCGGACCCGGACAGTTAAAACGGAAAGGGGGCGCACTGGTTAGGAGAAGGAGGTGGGGAAAGCGGTAGGGTGGGCGGGGCAGAGCTGATATTGGGGGCCCCGGGTGGGGACGAAGCGACTTCTCCCCTCAATCCCCAGATGCTCTTACTCTGGAGTTCTCTGCTGTGACATTCTCCCGAAGGGCCGGTCGGTCGGAACCCAGTCCAGCAGTATGCGCCTCCCCTCCCCGGCGTGGAAGGGGCCAGGGGGCGGGGCCAGAGAAAGGGTTGAGGGATCTGTAGTTGGCGCCCCTCCAGTCACTGCCCCACATTCCAGCTGCGAGAACAGATGGACGTAGCCGCGGCTCACCTCGGGGACGCCTTACCCGCTGCGCGCTGAGATCCAGGCTAAGGCGGAGATCTGGAGCCCCTAGCGCCCCCCTCTCCCGCGGGGCCGGGGGAAAGCGGCCGCTGTGTGCCCCTCTCCGTGGGGAGAAGAGCGGGCGCGGACCCCACGAGTCCTAGAACTGCTGGGGCGGAGAACCCGCTTGTCGCGCGGCGCACCCATCCTCAGGGGCTTGGCCAGGACTCTTTCCGCACCGAGACCCCTTTCTGGGGCTTCCAGCCTTGGCGCATCTGGGGAGAGGACCCCCTCCCGGCAGCGCCCCGCCCCCAGCCCCCGCCCCGCCGACGTCGCATTAGCATGAGCGACGCAAGTGGCCCGGGCACCACTCGGGGGCCGAGACTCGCCGCGTCACAGCCCCGAGTGTAAAAGAAAAAAAGAGTAGGCGGCGGCGGAGGAGGCAAGAGCCGACGCGAGGGGAGGGGAGAGCGGCGGGGCGAGCGAGCCGGCGGGCGGGCGGCAGCAGCATGCCCCTCGGCCTGCTCAGGCGGCCTCTCAGCGCTGCGGGGGTGGCTCCCTGCGCGCCCGAGCCTCAGAGCGCTCAGTCTCCGGCTCCGGCGCCTTGGCACGGCCGCCTTTCCTGACCGCCCCGGAGCCCAGCGGCGGCGGGTCCCGAGCTCGGTTCCGGACAGCGGCGGCGCCTCGCCGGACAGGGTCCTTGCCTTTCCCGGCGAGCAGGGTTCCCCGAAGTTCCGCGCCCTGGTCTCTGCACTGCAGGGCGCGCGCGCCCGGCCCCGGCCGAAGCGTCCTCGGAAGAGCGGCGGGGTGCGGGTGATGGAACCCGAGGCGCCGGCGGGTCAGGCCCCGGCGGCAGCCAGCAAGCTGTCGGAGGCGGTGGGCGCGGCGCTGCAAGATCCCCGGCGGCAGCGGCGCCTGGTGCTGGTCATCGTGTGCGTGGCGCTGTTGCTGGACAACATGCTGTACATGGTCATCGTGCCCATCGTGCCCTACTACGTGCACTCGGCCAGCGAGAAGCCCACCCTGACTTCCAAAGTGTGTGTGACCACCCTGCCGCCGCCCACTCCGGCCAATGCCAGTGCAGACACGGTCAACACCTCGGAGTCCTCGACGGCCGCGATGCCGGCCAGGTCTACCGCGCAGCCCCAATACCCCACCGACAACGAGGACGTGAAGATCGGGGTGCTGTTTGCCTCCAAGGCCATCCTGCAGCTGCTGGTGAACCCCCTGAGCGGGACCTTCATCGACCGCATGAGCTATGACTTGCCGCTGCTTATGGGCCTGGGCGTACTGTTCGCCTCTACAGTGATGTTTGCCTTTGCGGAGGACTACGCGACGCTCTTCGCCGCGCGCAGCCTGCAGGGTCTCGGCTCGGCCTTCGCGGACACGTCTGGCATTGCCATGATCGCCGACAAGTATCCTGAGGAGCCGGAGCGCAGTCGTGCCCTGGGCTTGGCGTTGGCCTTCATCAGCTTCGGCAGCCTAGTGGCGCCGCCCTTCGGGGGGTTCCTCCACAAGTTCGTGGGCAAGACCGCGCCCTTTCTGGTGCTCGCCATGGTTTCGCTGCTCGACGCCCTGTTGCTGCTGGTCGTGGCCAAGCCCTTCTCCGCCGCGGCGCGGGCGCGGGCCAACCTGCCAGTGGGCACGCCTATCCACCGCCTCATGCTGGACCCCTACATCGCCGTGGTGGCAGGGGCGCTCACCACCTGCAACATCCCCCTCGCCTTTCTCGAGCCTACCATCGCCACGTGGATGGAGCACACGATGGCGGCGTCCGAGTGGGACGCAGGCATAGCCTGGCTGCCGGCCTTCGTGCCGCACGTGCTAGGCGTGTACCTCACAGTGCGACTGGCAGCGCGCTACCCCCACCTGCAGTGGCTGTACGGCGCCTTCGGGCTGGCAGTGATAGGCGCCAGCTCGTGCTTGGTGCCCGCCTGCCGCTCCTTTGCACCACTAGTGGTCTCGCTCTGCGGCCTCTGCTTCGGCATTGCGCTGGTGGACACGGCGCTGCTGCCCACGCTCGCCTTTCTTGTGGACGTGCGCCACGTCTCGGTCTATGGCAGCGTCTACGCCATTGCCGACATATCCTATTGCGTGGCCTATGCGCTCGGGCCCATAGTGGCGGGCCACATCGTGCACTCGCTTGGCTTTGAGCAGCTTAGCCTTGTTATGGGCCTGGCCAACCTGCTGTATGCGCCCGTCCTGCTGCTTCTGCGCAACGTGGGCCGCCTGAAGCGCTCCCGCTCCGAGCGCGATGTGCTGCTGGACGAGCCACCGCAGGGTCTATACGATGCTGTGCGCCTGCGGGAGCGCCCTCTGTCCGACCGGGAAGGCGCGCCTCGCAGCCCGCCAGGCCCCTTTGACGCATGTGAGGACGACTACGACTACTACACCCGCAGCTAGCAGCCCCGCTTCTCCTCCAGGCCACCCGCCCACTCCCCACCCCCGGGTCAAGGTGGCTGCTCTGTGAGCACACTGGCCAGCTCAGGCTCAGGTCCCGCCTCCTGCAGCGAGTACCCCAGCCCCTCCTCTGTCTTGATTTCCCCTGCCCGAGTCCCCTCTTTATGACCCTTTCTGTGTCCTCCTCCCTTTCCTCCAATGGGGCATGGAGCACCGAGGCACATGAACTTATGTGCTCCTGGCAAAGACGAAGAGGCGCGCGGGTCGCCACCTCGGGGCTCCCCGATGTAGAGCCGTGCCTCTGTTTGTCCTTCCTTCCGTTCCTCCCAGTGCCAACTTGGCCCGCTGTGCTGCGGTGCCTCCGGGCCGAATCAATAAACTATATCTGTACGAGACCGAGTCTCTTTACTGATGGGGTGGGCGGCCGGGCAAGGGGCCAGGGCAGAATGGGAGGGTGAGCTGGGTCTAACCCAAATCCGGGTCTCAGTCCAGCGGGCATGCAGGAAGCCTGTTGCTCTTTTGCTACCTGGAAAAAGAGATACGAAAGAAGCAAACTCAACAAGGGCTCCCACCCACAAACACCCTGGTGCCTAGGCCGGCCTCAGCCCGCGACAGCCCCTCCCTCACGCAGGCCTAGCGCAGCGCCCCAGGGCGCCGCCCGGGGGAGCCTGAGGACCCTCTCCCTCCGGGTGCGCTGGTCCCGCCCCTTGAGGACACACCCTGAGTCTAAGACAGAGCTCTTAGGCGCCCAAGCTTCCCTTCCCTTCGAGCCTGGCAACCTGTCCCGTCCAGTCTCCGAAAGGGAATAGGGGTGGAACTGTTATGGGCAGCTGAAAAAAAACCGGCCGCATTCTTAAGGGCTTGATTTCTCGAGAAGCGTGTGTGTGATTGTGTGTTCGTTAGACCACTGGACTCTATCCTACGAGGAGTGGAGGAACAGTTGTCGATGTGTCCGCTGTGTTCCAGCTATACGGGCTTGAGTCAGGGCTGGAGAGAATGATAGTGTGAGAGCTGATACCAACCCCACCCTACCCGGTCCTGAGTGCAAGCAAGCGCCCAGGGCTGCCAGAGAAGTCTCCCCACCTTGAGTGGGGGTCCCCAGAGTCCCAGACCAGCGTGTGTGCACCACTCCCAGTCCTGCAACCTGCGGCCTCCTGAAGGCTGCAGAGTCCTCGGATTCCGGCATGGAGAGGTCGCCGTGTTGGGGTACGCCTGTGTATTAGACAACGTCTGTGGGGGTCTGTACTGCTGGTGTGTGCACGTCTGTTCTGACTCTGTGTGTCTGGCTGTGTGTGTGTCTGTCTGAGCAGGGTCTCTCTTTGTGAGTCTGTCTGTGTGTGCTCGTGTGTAAGGATCTATATGGGGTGGGGGGGCGGAATGCATTGTCTGGGAGGAATGTCTGCCTCTGGCTGCGTGTCTCTAAGCATCCCCAGGTCTGTATCCTGCATATTCCCTGTAGTGCCAGCCGGGATGAGTGGGAATAGAAAAGGACCTGCAGTGATCGATAAACAGGTTGTTTTATTTATTATTATTATTATTATATTGTAAGAGGAGTTGTAATAAGGTTTGAGCCTGCCCTGGACAGTGGGGAGGGCACAGATTTACCCAGACCCAACCCTCCCCCGGGTTCTGCAGAGGCAGCCACGGCTAGGATAAAGGGGTTAGGGGAGCGCAGGGACTGGGGAAGGCTGAGCTGAGGGCGATGGGCACGGGCGGGGCCACGTTCTGCACCCCCCATCTCGGGCCTGGATTCCGCTGCCTTTGCTAGAGATCGTCCGGGAAGCCGTCAGAGCACGGGATGGGGACCGGGAGGTGGGATCCCGGAAGGCAGCGGAGTGGTGAGGCGGGGTGGGGTGGGGGACAAAGGATGGAGAGGGTGAGAGGTAGGGGTGGGGCTGGGGGGAGGGAGGAAAAGGGAGAAAGGGGAGGGAGGAGGAACAGGAGGAAAGAGGGGAGGCGACTGGCGCGGCCGGCTCGCTCGCAGCCAGTCGCGAGGCCTGGGGACCCGGCGACGTCGGAGGCTCTGCCACCGACTGAGGCGGTGGCCCCCACCCCCGCACTGCTGACGCGCCCCCGAATCCCTTCCGGCTCACATTCTAGCCCCTAGTTCTGCTGGGTGCGGTGCAGCGGCGGCCGAGGCAGCAGAGACGAGGAGAGCAGGTGAGTAGGGCTGGACTGGCGGAGCACAGCGCGGGGAGCCGGGAGCGCAGGGAGGCTCCGTCCAGGGACCGCGCCGGGGCCGGGAGGCCCCAGAACCCGCGGAGTCCTCCGAGTCCCGAAGGGCAGCGGCCGTCGGGGGACGGCCAGGAGACTGCGGGATTCTGTGGCTCTGGTGTTTCTCCACCGAGGGTGGGGGCAGGGGACGGGGAGCTGGATGGTGCGAAGTTGGGGGAAAGGGCTTGGACAGGCTTGACTGTCAGCTTCGCGGCTTCACGTGTGTGTCCACACTTCTGAACCCCCATCTGCTAAGTGCCAAGGTCTGCACTTTCCGTGCCCAGTTGGAGGGTCTGCAGGTCTCACTCCAACCCCCTGAAGTGCTGGCATGCACCTGCCTCTCTCCGACTCTCTCGCGGAGGCGGGAGATGGGGTGCAGGCGTGGGCGCAAGTGGCAAGTATAAGCCGGGTGACAGGTAGCCCCTGGAGCACGCGGGCAGCCTGTGGTGCCCGGGCTGAGCTGGGCTTCGGCTTCCAGGGCAAAGCAGAGCCCCCTCCAGGCAGGCTTCAGAAGCCAGGCTGGTGGGAGTGTGGAGTGGAGGGCACCAAACTGACAAAGAAAGATAGCGACACAAATACACCCTTTAGGCGCCAGCCCAAGGGCCAGTGAGGAAGAGCAGCTGGCCGACAGGAACAAAGCCCTCCCATGTGGCACCCATGAAACCATCCTACTTCAATCTCCTGTGCCTCTCTGAGACGTGGGGTCTCTGAGGCTTGACTAGTATCTTCCCGCTATGGGCTGGCTGGGGGCCAGAGCAAGAGCAGGTATTGGCTGCATTGTCTATAGGGCCCTTACCACCTTGCCCTTGCCCTACTCACCCCCTCAAAACTCCCGTGGCTCTGGGGTCGACTCTCATCTGGACGCCGTTGCTTCTGCTTTGCAGTGGGTAGTGGCAGCCCCTGTGCTACACGGCGCTCGCCGGTCTGGGGACCACCTAGTCCCGAGTGCTGGGGGCACAGTGCCCGCAAGGACTCTCCCTTCTCTGCCCAGCGCTACCAGGCAACCCCAGGCCCCTCCACCCCTGGACCGGGATTACCTATCTTTCTGGATGCTGTGTCTTAGGGTCAGCCGTGCCTTGCACCCAGCCCCCCTCTCCCACTGTGTCTGCCTGGGGGTAGAAGGGGCTAAGTCTTAGCTTTAGGCTCTTGGGAGAGAATAGGGGATGGATGAGTGGAAAGCATGGGTGGGTGCTCATCCTTATGCAGGCTTAGGGTTAGAGGTTGGGCCCTGAGGGTAGAGGTTGGGCCCCAGTAACCTTAAAAACTGGCTTTTGCCCCTCTTGGCCTGGCTCACTTCTACTGTACCTTCAGAATTAATCCACCTCCTTACAGGCCTATTCAGGGGACCCCTAGGGGCCTGGGCTGCCTAACTTCCCTGTACCATCTCCCTCCGCATTCTCATGCCACCTACACTGGCAGCCAGCCGACCAGAGACTGCCTAAGTCACAGCGCATCCAGCAGGGTCCTCCCTGCCTTGGCCACAGGCCAGTCTCTGATAAGCCTCGAGCGTCTCCTGGAGCCCAGAGCCTTAGAGGAGCTTGTATTCATTCGTGTGCGCGTGCATTCCTTGTGCTCAGCTACCCAACACTGATTTTACTCCATGCCAGGCACAGGGCTACGGCTCAGAGGTGAAGCACTGAACACGGCAGCTGTAGTCTTGCCCTGGAGAAGCTCACAGTCTAGTGGGAAAGAGAGGTTTTAATCTGCAAAGCACATATCTATCGGGTCCCAGGCAGGAACAACGCAAGTGCTCTGCCAGTGACCCCTCATGGATCTGGAATGAGAGGACACTGTGATCAGTGTGTGGACTGGTCTGGAGGTCAGGAGTTTGGGACCAGGCCCACAAGGAGGGCTGTGAACACTACTGCCCAGCTCTGGCCTCCTCACAGGGCAGAGGCAGGGTACCAGGCTATGGGAAGTGAAGGGTCCGGTCTAGGCGGCTCTTGTATTGATGCCTCTCTGCTTCTCGGTCCCCAGGTCCACACCTCTGCTTCCCCAATCAGGAGTCACCAAGATGCCCATCCTCGAAAAAACACCCCCTAAGATGGCAGCAAAAAGTCCCAGCAGTGAGGAGGAGCCTGTAAGTGACGTTTGGATCCCTCTCTCCCCACTCACAAATTCTTGCTTCCAGAACAGTCCTGAGAGGGACTGACCCCCAACTTTTGCCTGGCCCCTAGCCCTGTGCTCTCCTGGGCAGGAGGCCCAGGCTGCAGCCCTGCCCCAAGTTTGCTGAGGAGCCCGGGGAGGCCTGGACGGGCTGGGAGTGGCGTCAGGGAATACTGAGGGAATGCTGACAGCCACACTTCCTAACCTCCAAGGCCAGGGAGAGCCCTTGACCTGAGCCGGGCACTCTTTTTTCTCTCAGGGCCTCCCCTCTCTCCAAGTTCCACCTCCAACGGCTGTGAGCCCAGTGGAACTGCCTTAGGATGAGGCCGAATTCCCTACTCTAAGCCTTGTCACATCCCAGCCCCAGGTGCTGTCAGCCCTGGAGCCTTAAACGCCGTCTTCCCCACTGGTTTGAGACAATGCCACCCTTCCCTGGGCAGGCATCCTCCTTCCCCACCACACTCAACCCACCTTCCAGAGTGATAGAGCGACACATCTGATCTTCAGGCTGTTGCACATGGCGGTTCCTGTCTTCTTGACACCTCTTTACCCCAACCCTAACCCCAGGGCTTCATTTGAAAACCTGATCAGAACTTTCTGGCTTCTCCTCATGAAGTTGCTCACCACATTGTCCAGACAAACAGCCTGACAAACACCTCTGTTGTTGCCTCTGGTCCGTGGCACGTCCCTCCCTTTGGACTGTGGCTGCCTTGAGAGCAGGCTCTGTATCTCCATTGTCCCTGAGACCAGCCCAGAAATGTGAGCCCTGGCTCACATAAATTGCCCAGACATGTTTATTGATCTAAGACCCCAGGGCCCAAAGACCCTCATTTGTACAAGTTCCTGCCTCTGTACCCAGGCAAGGCCAGAAGCCCACGAGAGTCTGGGAAGAGCCCCAAGGGGCTGAGACATCTGTGCAGAGATTTCCTGCTTCACTCCTTCTTACCCATCACTGATCCCCCATGACCCAGGCTGAGTCACTGTCAGAGCTCCAAAGAAGGGTAGCCTGTTTCTAGCAGGGGCTCTAGCCAGATCTGCTGGCACTCTTGGCCAAGCCACCAGCTGCACTGCGCTTTCTGTAGATGCTTCCCCACTCACCCACCACACAGACCCCCAAGACCCCAAGAGAAGGAAGAGGGAACTAGAGCAGCTTGGTGGGGAGGCTGGACCTGGCTCTCTGGGAGTGCGCGGAGCAACCTGGAATGCTGCGCGGACCCATCCTCAAGGGTTACCCAGGGCAGGAGCAGCCCGTAGTTGGCACTGACACCGTCCTCCCTCCCCCTAGGGCAGTGAACTCTAGAGACAGGTAGAGCCCCTTCCCTCATCAGCGCACGCGCTCCGGTTCACTCACACTTGGGGTCCTCACACTTGGGGTCTGCCTGCCCAGAGCTCCCGGGGATGCGGGTGGGGGTCCGCTTCAGTCCCTGCAGCAGCAGGAGCGGAGCACAGGTAAGCATTCAATGGACCCCCTTCACTCCACAGCCTGGCCGGGGTGGAAATTCACTGACCCCACCACCCCACAGAGGAGAGACCCCTGAAAAGAAGGCAGCCCACCATGGGCCAGCTTTGTAAAGTTTAAGTAGTAGCAAGAAGAGTCCTGGTTTCCGATTGTGACCAGCTAAGTGAGGAAGAGGGAAAAGGATGGATGGAAAAGGGAGCAAGGGAGAGAACGCCCAAGGAAGAAGGAGCAGAAGGGCTGTCGGTGGGGGTGGGTGTGGTGATGGCGGGGACTGATTTCAGGTCCTGGCTCTGCCACAGAATGGCTGGATGACTTTGGACTAGCCTCTTCACCCTCTGGTCCTCAGTTTCCTCATCTGAAAATGGGACAAAAATTCCTTCCCAGGCTAAGCCATAACACTGTTGAACGCACACAAGATCCCAGGGTGACAGAGCTCGTAAACTGAGAAGCCCAGATCAGGAGGACATGGGTGGCGAGTTCTACTTAGATTCTTGAGACACTTTGGGGGCCCCCAGGTATTACGGGTTTTCTCTTAGGAATCCATCTGGAGGGATAAGGATAGTAATATCATAACGTTTTATGATGTGCCTAATTGGGGCCAGTTGCTTCTCTTATTTAATTCTCTCTGTGCCCCTCTCACATAGGAATTGTTATTTATGTCCTAGGAATGAGGAAGCTGAGGTTTGGAGAGATTAAGAGTGGAAAAACTTCCAGTGCATTTCCCCCCTACCTGCGCCCCATACCCACAAGGAGCTAAATGCCCCTCCCTGTGCTTCATAACTGGGAGGGATTTAATAAGGAGACCAGTGCATGAGTCACCTTCCCAGGAAATATCATGCAGAATTCTGGTCATTAGGGCAAGCAGCGAACTATACCTCACACCACCTTTCAACTGTCCAGATCTCTCCATTAAAGTCACACCCTTTGGGTCCGGAGATCAACTGGATTGTGGAGCCCCAGCTGGGAACAAGTCCTAAATTAAGAGTGGCCAGCAGTCAATATCAATAACAGGACCGTTTCATCTTACACTCATTCTTTATGGTTTGTAGGCACTTTCATATTCGTGATCTCTTTGATCTTATGAGAGATAGAGGTTATTACTTCTGTTTTACAGGGTAGGAAACTGAGGCACAGAGGTAGGGGCGATTTGCTCAAGATCACACAGGTGGTCAGCAGCAGGGTTGGGGCATGAACCCATGTCTGTCTGGTGTCAGCCTCAAGGTCTTTTCCTCTGCACTTTATCCCCTCCTAGAGACCAGGATGGGGCGTGGGAGAAAGCTAACAGGAGCTTCCTAAGTTCACAATTCTGCTGAGCTGAGCCCTGGAAACAGATGAGTCCCAGGATAGGGAACAAAGATGGGGCAGATTGAAATAGACACAGGGGATCAATTTGGGGACAGGCATGGGCCACACATGAGAAGAGGAACCAAAGCCTGTGATCCTTCTCTTCCAGGGGCTGCCCAAACTCCCCGTGCCCCCGCTGCAGCAGACCCTGGCCACCTACCTGCGGTGCATGCAGCATCTGGTGCCTGAGGAGCAATTCAGGAGGAGCCAGGCCATTGTGCAGCGGTTTGGGGCTCCTGGTGGCCTCGGTGAGACCCTGCAGCAGAAGCTTCTGGAACGGCGGGAGAAGACAGCCAACTGGGTAAGAGCTGCTGGGAGGGGGCAAACAAGGAACCCATGGGTCAGGGGGCAGAAAGCAGTCATGGAGACAGAGGGATCTGGATGAGGGGCAGGTAGGTGACAAAGATGGGGCAGATGGAGGGACAGGCATGGGGGAGACAACAGAGCGATAGTGAGGAGCAAGGGTGAAGGACAGACAAGATGGGGTTGGGGACAGAGAGGGGACAGATGGGGATAAGGATGGGGGACAGACAGGGACAGAGATGGGGGCAGTTGGGGGACAGAAATGGGGGGCAGATGAGTAACAGGGATGGGAGCAGTAGAGGATAGCGTGAGGTCAGGGGAGCAGAGAGGGGTGAAAGGCAGGAATGAGACACTCATAAGAAAGGACAGGGGGCATGGATGAAGCAGTAAACAACCAGGATGAACACTGGGATGGAAGAAAGGAGATAGTGTGGGACAAAGCTGAAGGACAGGCCTGGTAGACGGGGAGCACACAGGCCCTAGCCCGTAAATGGGGCTCAGCGAATGTTTGTGGAATGAATGAATGAATGAAAAAAGTACATGATCTACTGAAGGGTCCCCATTTTCCCCTGGGGCTGCCAGGATGGGACTGGTGCGCTCCACAGGCGAGATGTGTGTGGCCATTGGGGGTAATGGCACCCTTCCCCACCCTCCCTGGCAGGTGTCTGAGTACTGGCTGAATGACATGTATCTCAATAACCGACTGGCCCTGCCTGTCAACTCCAGCCCAGCTGTGATCTTTGCCCGGCAGCACTTCCAAGATACCAGTGACCAGCTAAGGTGAGGCCCCCGTGACCCTGGGCTCACAGCTTGGCAGTCTGCCTGGAGGAGGGGGCCTGGCACCAGCACCAGGAAGGAGAGGTTGAAACTCGTGCCTCGGCTGAGCTTTCTGAGGCCGAATGGCCCTGAGACAGTGGCATCCAGGCCATGGTGTCAGAAGGGGGTTAGGCAAGTGGCACGTGGGTAACAAACACAGGGTCTTCCTCAGAATGTATCTATTTGGGGTGGGGTGGGGAGGTCACGGGCCCCCAGGTGTTCCCATGGCAGTCTGGGCCTGGTTGAGGCCCTGGGAGGAAGCCTGTAGCCTCTGATCCTGCCAGCACTTGAGGCTGGGGCTTCTTACTGGGACCCACGGCCCCAGGCTATCTCAGAGGGCCTCTGCAGCCCTGCAGCCCCCAGCTCTGGACAGAGGCTCTGAGGGAGTGGAAATGTTTCTTCCCGCCAGCCACTGCCAGAGTCTCTGCCATCTGCTGCAATTTCAGAGCTCACTGAGCCCCTGGAACAGCCTCTGGGCCCACTGATGACAACGGAGGGGCCGTTTACGCAAGGGTCGGGTCGGGAGGAAGGGTCTCTCTGCCAGAGTCTCTCAGAGCCAAACCCAGGTCTCTGGCCTCAAGACCCAAAAGTGGCACAGCATGGGGACAGTTCAGAGGGAGGAAAAAAAAAACAAGAGGCAGGGCCCACCTTGGCCTCTGAGCAGGGCTCAACTATGCTGGAAGACCCCTGCCCCCCTCCTTCTTCACCAAGACCAGCTCGGCCAACCTGCTGGCCGGGGGCCGTCTTCCCCCTTTCCCTGCAGCCAGGCCTTCCCTGGGCAGAAGGAAGTGTGTGGATGGATGAACAGCTTCCGGAAACAGTTCTCAAAATTGCATCGAAGGGGGCGTTTTCCTCCTGATGCAATTAAGCCAGGCTCATCATCCATGGGCCGTTAAGATGACAGAGTCCTTTAAGGAACCTCCATACTGTTCTCCATAGTGGCTGCACCAATTCACATTCCCACCAGCAGTGCAAGAGGGTTCCCTTAAAAAACTACAAATAGAACTACCATACGACCCAGCAATCCCACTACTGGGCATATACCCTGAGAAAACCATCATTCAAAAAGAGTCATGTACCAAGATGTTCATTGCAGCTCTATTTACAATAGCCAGGACATGGAAACAACCTAAGTGTCCATCATCAGATGAATGGATAAAGAAGATGTGGCACATATATACAATGGAATATTACTCAGCCGTAAAAAGAAACAAAATTGAGCTATTTGTAATGAGGTGGATAGACCTAGAGTCTGTCATACAGAGTGAAGTTAGAATGAGAAAGACAAATACCGTATGCTAACACATATATATGGGATTTAAGGGAAAAAAAAGTCATGAAGAACCTAGGGGTAAGACAGGAATAAAGACACAGACCTACTGGAGAATGGACTTGAGGATATGGAGAGGGGGAAGGGTGAGCTGTGACAAAGTGAGAGAGTGGCATGGACATATATACACTACCAAACGTAAAATAGATAGCTAGTGGGAAGTAGCTGCATAGCACAGGGAGATCAGCTCGGTGCTTTGTGTCCACCTAGAGGGGTGGGATAGGGACGGTGGGAGGGAGGGAGACGTAAGAGGGAAGAGATATGGGAACATATGTATATGTATAACTGATTCACTTTGTTATAAAGCAGAAACTAACACACCATTGTAAAGCAATTATACTCTAATAAAGATTAAAAAAAAAAAAGATGACAGGGGCCCGTGGTAAGGTTGTCTGGTGCCTTTTTTCCCCACGCCAGCACCCACTTTCCTTTTCATTAGCATTAAGGGGACCAAATGACTGACTTTCCCCAGGAGATTGGATTTCCCAGAACCCCAGGGTTTTGGCCCAGTCCAGCCCCAGCACAGGCCTTCACCTGGAAGAACCCCATCCCTCACCGTCCAACCCCCTCTTGCCTGCTCTGTGGCCTCTCCTGGCTTCCTCTCCCTCCTCCTCCTCCTCTTCAGTCACCTTCCAGTTTCCTCTCCTCCCCCCCAGTTCTCTTCTCAGGACCATTTTTAATCCAAAGGTTTGTGAAGGACCAACAGCATGGGGGTAGGGGCGGGGCAGCAGGAACCCCACCTGATTAGTGTACCATCAAGGCCAGACATCTGGTGGGTGGTCCATGAGTTTGGGAGAGACTGAGTGGAGGTGGGAGGGAGGGGCAGAGGGAGGTGGAGAGAGAAGTAAGAAGGAATGAAGGAAGAAGGGAGGGAGGGAGGAAGGGAGCTGAAGGATGGAGGGAGGGAGGGAGCTGAAGGATGGAGCGAGGGAGGGAGCCTGGGCCCTGGAGAGGAAATACTAAGGCCTCATCTCTCTCTGCAGGTTTGCAGCCAACCTCATCTCCGGTGTGCTCAGCTACAAGGCCCTGCTGGACAGGTAGGACAGAGCCCAGCCTGAGAAGGGTAGTACCCTGTTCTGGCACAGTCTGTTGACCCATCTGTCTCCCTACCACACTAGCCAAGGAGCTCCCAGAGGGCAGAGAACTTGCCTTTTTCCAGCTCTGTGTTCTGGGCTCCCATCACAGAGCAAACAGCCCCCTTGAACTTCCTGAGCATCAGAATGACCTTTACCCCAGCTGGCCTAGCCATTCATGGTTACTGTGCCCGGGGTAAGCACGATCCCTCCTTGATCTCTTTAAAATGCCCCCCTCCCTCCATACGTCTTATATATACACATGCCATGATTCAGCGTGTCAGGAATATAGAGAGCATATCAAAAGGTGGGGAAGGAAAAGTTGTTGGAGCGCGGTGATGGTGAGTTCAGCCTTGTTACTCACTACGTGAAAGGAATGGGCTCCCCACTCTGAGCCTGTTTCCTCAACCCTATCAAACTTGAGAAATGGGTGAGCTGACTCAGTGGACCCAAAGGTGTCCTGACAGATGGAGAGAGCTGCATAAGCACAGTGGATCATCACTGATTTTAGGAGGAAAGTCCCTTTTCCAGCCAAGCACCAGGTGCCCAGGAGCAGCAGAGGGAGTGAGAGGGCGTGGGGGACCCCATGAGAGGGTCTCAGAGTCCCCAGAGGCAGGAAATATAAGGGCATCAGATGCTGGAAAGAAAGAAGGGTCCAAAGCAATGTCCGTTGCACAGACGGGGAAGCTGAGGCTCAGAGAGGTTAAGGGTCTTGTCCGTGGTCACACAACCAGGAGGTGGCAGAGTGAGGAAGGCACAGGGGCAAACTTCACTTTCTCTTTAACTTGATCCAACTGAGTCTTACCCAGAATTGTGGGAGAGGCTTAGACCTACAGCCCCTCCAGGGTAGGGCTGTTTCCTCTGGAGAGGAGGGGGCAGGCCCCCAGACCCAAAGTGCAGAGTAGCTCAGGGCTTGGGCCTTGGGGTCAGCAGACCTGAGTCTGAATTCTGACACCCACAACACAGGACGTGTCGATCTTGGGTGAGTAATCACTCCTAGCTATATACCCCTGTCTGTCAAATGGAAATAATAATAGTAGCAGCCTCTTGGGGCTGCTGCAACTGTCCTATGAGATGATGCCTTCAAAGCTTTCAGCCCTAAGTTAGGCACACAGCAGGCTCTTCATGCATTTCTGAACCAAACGCTCCTAGACTTCTGTCTGCTCACTCCTCTCCGTACCATTCCCTCGCTGGGTCACCAGACCTTCCTGCTACTGTTACTCGTGGTGTTTTTTTGGTGTCTCTCTTCCTCGCTGGGAGAGCTCTGCCATCCCCCAGAACTCAGTGCTACTGACACTCAACTCTCTGATTTCAGAGAGCTTCATCCCTTACCTTGTCCAGCTGGACAGCAGAGGAGGAAGGGCACCACCCACGACCTTGTACCCTTCCATCGCTGACAGTCTAGACCCCAGACTCCCACGTGTGTGTGCGTGCGCTTGTGCGCATGCATGTGGGCACACTCACACAGACATGCATACCTGTACATATCCAAGTGAAGATTCCCACATCTGATCACCGTAAATGTCATAAGGCTGGAAATTTATGCCATTGCCCAAGCGCCTGTTTTAGACGCTCCATTTACTCATTTATTCATTTGCTCACTTTGCAAATTGATGTTGGGAAGGTGAAGGGAAATAAGGCCCCATTCCTGTCTTCGAAATGTTCTCAGACCGTTTGGCAAGACAGACACCTCAACAGCACAGAATACAGCTGTGTCGGTCCCCATGAGCCCCACACTCCAATATCTGACCCCCTGACATCCCCACCAGGGCACCTCCCGGTCATTGCAAGCTGAGTCATCCCCAGTGGGCCCTTGGGGTCCCTCCCCACACCCCAGCTGGACCCTTACCTTGTCCTGCCATCTCAGTAAATGCACCACACACCCCTAGTGGTGAATCCAGGACCCTAGAAATCACCTGAGGTGTCTTTCTCCCTCGCCTGCTCATCTAGTCCAAGTGCAGGTGCATCACTCTCCCTCCAGAACCCATTCCCATGCCTCCCTTCCCCTCCTCCCACCACCCTCCCCAGGCCCATCACCTTCCCAGCAGCCCACAGCCTCCTTCCTGGTTCTTCCTTTGACCCACTTCCACCCATTCTCCACACAGAACCAGGGCCATTACAGAAGCAAAACAGATCAAATCCTGCCCCTGAAAGCTCTCACCTTCTGGGGCTTTCACTGCCCCAAGAATGAAACGGTACCACCTTTCCACTGCCAAGGAGACTCACAAGTCTCCCCACCTCTTTACTCAGTTTCAATGCACTGGCTTCCTTTCACCTTGGACGAGTGTTCCTCAAATGATCTATGGTGAAGGACCAATATATTCTTTTAATTTAGTAAAGTGTTTGTAAAACACCGCAGAAATGAATTAGCAGAAAAATGGCCCAAAGGTACAAAATACGACACCATTTGTTTTATCGTTAGATTCAACACACACAAACGTCCTCTGTCAGCCTGTTACAAGTTTCTGAAAGCTTCTGGAGTCCCACACTCACCCTGTCGTGAGCTGGTTGTTACAGTTCAGTTCGACACCCACAGTCGGAGCAGCAGGGCCGTGGGACACTCCACCCAGCACACCTCCTGCCTGCTTCTTACCCTCAGGGCTCAGCTCACAGGTCTGGTCCACAGTGAGGCTGTCCCTGGTCGCTCCTTCTGCCCCAGCAGTCACTGTCTCATCACCCTGTCTCACTACCTGCTTGCTGTCTTTGCCCCACTACGTACCCCAGACCTGCGCCCCATTAGAACAGGAAACTCAGGTCTTGTTTGCAGCTATATGCCCAGATGCTGGTGCCTGGCCCCGGCGAGTGCTCAGTCACATTTGTTGGCTGAAGGGGTGGAAGGAAGGAAGGAGGAAGGAGGGAAGGAAGAAAGGAAAGAAGGAAGGAAGGGAAGGAGGGAGGAGAGAAAGAGACAGAAAGAGAGAGAAGAAAAAGGAGGAAGAGGAAGAGGAAAAGGAAGGGAAGGCAGAAGGGGGAGAGGAGGAGGAGACAGAAGGAGGGAAGACAGGGCAAGAGAGAAAGTGAGAGGGAAGGAGGAGGAGAAAAAAGGAGGGAAGAAAGTACACGAGACACGCTGAGACCACAGGAGAAAGAGAACTTTCCACCTTGAACTCAGAGGAGGTTTCTAGAAGAGGTGATGAAGGAGTAGGCTCTAAAAAGAGTAGAGGGGGGCTTCCCAGGTGGCGCAGCGGTTGAGAGTCCGCCTGCCGATGCAGGGGACGCGGGTTCGTGCCCCGGTCCGGGAAGATCCCACATGCCGCGGAGCGGCTGGGCCCGTGAGCCATGGCCACTGAGCCTGCGCGTCCGGAGCCTGTGCTCCGCAACGGGAGAGGCCACAACAGTGAGAGGCCCGTGTACCGCAAAAAAAAAAAAAAAAAAAAAGAGTAGAGGAAGTTTTCTAAATACATTAGTTGAGAGCAGGAGTGAGGGTGAAAGTGTGCCAAGCAGAGCAGCAGAAGCAAAGGCCCAGAGGGCTGAGATGGCCAGATCCGCACCTGTGCATATGCAGCATGAGGCCGGGGCAAGGCAGACTAATGGAGGCCGGAGAACACCCCGAGGGGCTCCACGGGGCACTCCACTGCTTTAGAAAGTGGCAAATCGAGCTCTTTGACAGCCATCGTCATGCAGTTCTGGTGTTTCTGCTCCACTTTGCCTAATCAGGTTAGAGTAGAATCAACTCTGATTCCCTGCCTCCCTCCCCTCCCTCCCCTCCAGCCACTCCATCCCCACTGACTGTGCCAAGGGCCAGCTGTCAGGGCAGCAGCTCTGTATGAAGCAGTACTACGGGCTCTTCTCCTCCTACCGGCTCCCTGGCCACACCCAGGACACGCTGGTGGCCCAGAAGAGCAGTGTCATGCCAGAGCCTGAGCACGTCATCGTGGCCTGCTGCGACCAGGTAGGCGGCCCCTTGCTGCTGCAGCCTCTCAGGCTTGGGGAGGGGTGCACGTGTGTTCATCCATTCCTGCTTCTCCAAGGGTGTTCCACCCCCTCCCGGAGTCACACGGTGAGCTGGGGCAGGGTGGCCCCAAAGTGGGGTGTCTTGAGTCCTGGTCAGTCCCATTTCTCTCCGCTGGTTGGATTTTAAGAACGAGGAGAGTCATCAATTGAGAATGCCTTCAGTGGGTTCCCATTTCAGTCCTGACCAGCCAGGTCAGGTTCAAAGAACCGCCTGGACGGACTGAGAGTCGTTAATGAGACCCAGCATGTCCTTAGCCCTTCCACATGCAGTCACCCAGGCTGTGGCCTTCCTGGAGACCACATACAGACAGACAGACAGCTTACAGACTGACTGTCAGGACTTCCATGTCCAGACCATAGGCTTGGCACTTCCGTTCATCCCATCTGATACTATGATGGCCCTGCAGAGGGGACCTTGGAATCTCCATTTGACAGATGAGGAAACGAGACTTAGGTTAAGTGGCTTGTCCAAGGGTGAGAAGTCCTCCTAGGTCTGCCAGTGTCACAAGCCCACAAGGTCCTCAGACTGGGTTCCAGGGAACAAAAAAGAGTCCATGGGGGCCCAGGGGACAGGGCGAGCACGAGGACTTCTGACAACAGACAGTATATTCTATATATTGAGGCTCCACATAAATATTCCATCTGACTAAAAGCTGTTTTGTTTTCTGTCAAAACCCAAGTGTGACACCCACCCTGGGGACTCCCCTGGTATGTTCTACAGTGTTTTCTTCTTGGGCTTATCTGACATTTTCAGTCTAAGCCGGGAGCCCTAAAGTCTGCCATCGGAGGATGGCCGTTCCCAGGTTCGAAGCCCACCTGACGCCTGGCCGGCCACAAAACGAGGACCTTTCTCCATCTTCGTTCAAAAGTCAAACCCAGAATTTCCCAGCGCCCACGCACCCTAGCGTCCACCCCTTCCAGAAACGCTCTCAGGCTCCCACCCTGAGCCAGGCCACCTGTATGCTGTCCAGCGTGTGGGACCAGGCACTCACGTCAACCAGCTAACAAGCGTTCTTGACCTGGGGCTGGGAATAAAACCCTTTACAATGCCCGAGGCTCTAGCTTCAAAACTGCTGAACCACAGCTCACAAGACTTACACACAGAGCACACGCAGGTGCACATGTATCTGTGTACACGTACGCGTAGAGCATTTTGTGTGTTGTGTCTCCATTTTAACCTTCCTCTGCATATTATTCGCTGACTTGCTTTTTTCTCCACTCACCAGTGTGTTTGAGATCTATCCCCGTAGCTGTACCTAGAGCTAGTTCGTTCCCTTTAACTGCTGGATAGTCATGCACTGGATGAGTACACCACAATTTACTTAACCATTCCCCTGCTGGAGGACATTTGGGCTCTCTGTACCGCTTTCCTGTTGCAAACAGGCTGATATGCACATTCCTTTATATGTCTTTCCGGGCACAAGAGTATACGTTTCTCTAAGCCTTAGGCTAGAGTATGTATTTATAAGAACAACTGCTGGATTATAGGGCATGCACATTTTCAGTTTTGATTGACACAGCCCTCCAACAGCAGTTGTATCCGTTTCTACTCAATTCCCCACAAACATAATGGTTTTATGTAATCTAGGAACTACAGAAACAAGCTTTCTTCAGTAAGTTTAATCTGACCTTCTTTGATTTGGGGCAGTTTGGAGTCCAGCACAGTCAGCAGTGTTGGGCTGGTCCCCACATTATGACTCTTCAGAACCATCACATACCTTGGGAACCAGGGGCCCGAGCATCCCCGCCCTGCCCCCACGCGGAGGCTCAGGGAGGGCCCGACGCCTTGGGCTGACCGCCCTGAGTGACGTCTTTGACCTGTTTCCCCCACAGTTCTTTGTCTTGGATGTTGTGATTAATTTCCGCCGTCTCAGTGAGGGGGATCTGTTCACTCAGTTGAGAAAGATAGTCAGAATGGCTTCCAACGAGGATGAACGCTTACCTCCAATCGGCCTGCTGACGTCAGACGGGAGGAGCGAGTGGGCTGAGGCCAGGACGGTCCTCGTGAAAGGTTAGCAGCAGTGCCCAGTGCGTCTCCACGCTCATCTCATCCTCACACCCATCGGCTCCCCTCCCTCCAGGGTCGGGCGCCATGCCTCATCCTCATTTACCATAGCACGGGGAGCTCAGGCCTCCCTCCAGCCCAGGACCGATGGCATGTCCTACTGCCAGCCGAGGTGCCTTGAAACTGAAGGCACATTTTGTGCCCTTGTGATTCATCTGACAGCGTGCTAGCTTTCTGGGTGAGGCTGACTAGCCCTGGAATCTGAGGATGTCCAGGAATATTGAGGGAGGGAAGGTTATGAGCTGGATGAAGGCCAGCTGCAATGAAGCAGTTGTGTTTTACTGGTGGGCAGGGATGGTACTCATTTCAAGAGTCTGAGTCACTGGGAGAGCTGTCAGGTGGGGATCTGGGATGGAGCCCACCTCTGGGAGGGTGGTTGGCTGCCTCCTTCCTGTGATTTCACGGTCCCGGAACTCTTCACCTTCAAGCTGACCTTATCCTTCAGGCTGCTGCTCTTATGAAAGTTTCTGAGCGTTCCCATCAGAAATCCAGGAAGAGCCTTAAAATTTTCAGATCATCCTTCTGGAAACGACTTTTCAAACCCAAAGCGAGCCCTATTCCCAGAAACCGGATGGAGAGCCTTCCTTTCTTGTCTACGTTAGAGAGTCCCAGATGAGGGGTGACGCTTCTGTGAGCCTCTGTCTGCCCCTCAGGTTTTGATGCGGCCAGGTGACCATTCGGACTCCCTGAGTGTCTGTAAGCTGAGGACCTGGGATAGGCCTAGGGAGTGCAAGGGACAGAAAGGATGAACCCCTGGCCCTGAGCAGCCCCTTCGAGAGGAATCGGGGAAGGGATGACAGATGAGGGAGCAGATATAAGTACATAGTAACGCAGTGTCTACCCATGTAAGGCAGTAGAGCCAGCAGGTGCCCAGTAAATGCTCCAGGACCTCAGAGAGGGGAGGGAGCCCTTCTAATTGGGAGGCTTTTGAAGGACTTTGTAGGAAGAGGTGGGAATTGAGCAAAGCCCTTGACATGAGTGAGAGGGGCAGGAGGAAGGGACAGTGTCCAGGCAAGTACACCAACTGCAGGCAAAGTCGACCGCCCAGCAGGGCCATGTCTGACCTGCCAGTACCATGAGGAGAGCAGTCTGGCTGGCAAAGGTGGCCATGCTAAATGTACTGAGAGAATGAGAAAGTGGTGGGGCTTGGATGTATGGCCACAGGCACCTCCCTCTCCCTAGAAAGTTCTTCCCCCAGGGCTGGCTGGCTCCTTGCACCATCCCAAACTCAGCTCAGGTGCCCCACCCTAGCTCCTCCTTGAGTATCCCCCAGCTCTCCCCAGCTCACTCTGTCCCCTTGTCCTGTTTTCTCATCTTGATTGCATTTCTCACCCTCTGAAGTCAGCTTTTCATTTGTTTGATTCGTGCTGATTATCTGTCCTGCCCCACCCCCCAAGTCTATAAGGTCCAGGAGAACAGGGGCCTTACCTGGTTTAACTGCTGAATCTGCTGTCCCAAACACAGCTGGTCCCCAGTTATATTTGTTAAATAAAAGAATGAAGGACTGGGCTTCCATGGTGGCGCAGTGGTTGAGAGTCGCCTGCCGATGCAGGGGACATGGGTTTGTGCCCCTCTCCGGGAGGATCCCACATGCCGCGGAGCGGCTGGGCCCGTGAGCCATGGCCGTTGCGCCTGCGCATCCGGAGCCTGTGCTCCGCAACGGGAGAGGCCACAGTAGTGAGAGGCCCGCGTACCGCAAAATAACAAAAACAAAAACAAAAAGAATGAAGGACTACTAAGGATACTGGGCCCCAGACTTATTTCCCACTTACCAATGAATTTTTCTTTCATTCGATTCTTGGGCACTTTAAAGTGTTTGGTCTTAGATCGGAGGCTGCATGGGTCACAGGGAGGTGTAAGAGTTGACCCTGTTCTCACCGAACTCACTGCCAAGTGGGGGAATTAATAACTTATGATTTGAAAGTGAGTTGATTCCCTCAGCAGACCATGGTGTAATCAAATCCCACTCTTCTCCCCTCCAGGGAAAGAGACAGGCATCAAAAGAATCGCCTCTGCTTCCAGTACGGTTCCCACTTTATTAGCAGGCCAGGCCCAAGCCATCTCTCTGCAGAACTGCCCGGGACTGCCTTGGGCTTTGAGTGCTTGGGTGCGCTAATCGGAATTAATTTGTTAATGGCACTTGATCTGGCTTTCTGGATGGAAGTGCTGTTTCTAAAGGAAGCACCGCAGAAAGGAGGGGGCGCAAACACGCCTTCCCTTTGGAAATCTAATTAATCCAGTTAGCACTGACTGTGTCATCTGCACAGCGGGAGGCCAATCTTTCACAGAACTCTCCTCTCTGGAGCGCCCCTTCCCATGGAAGGAAAACAGGGAAACCACTTGGATACAATTTTGGTGTAAAAATGAAAGATTAAGGCAGCTTGGGCTTGAGTGGAGAGTGAAGATGGAAAGACACAGATGGGGTCTAGATATGTTTCAAACTAGAAGTGACAATAAGGAAAAGAGGAATGAGCAAGTGTCCTAGGTTTTTGATGTGAGCAACTGAGTAGATGGTGGTACCATTCACTGAGATGAGAACCAGGTGAGGGAAGTGGCAACAGAATGGAGAAGTCCTTTCCAAGTATGTTTGGGCTGAGACGCCTTGAGTCAAGTTGGATCTATGTGTCTGGTGCTCAAGGGAGAGGTCGGTACAGAGATATAAATTTGAGAGCCATCAGCACAGAAGTGATATTTAAAGTCACGGACTTGGATGAGATCATCTGGAAACAGAAGAATGGGGCCTTGGAGGTCAGGTAGAGAAAGATGCAAAGGGGATTGCAAAAGAGCAGCCTGTGAAGTCAAGAGGAAACCAGGAGATGAGTCACGAAAATCCAAGAGGGAAGGAGAGAGCCGCTGACCACGTGGGATGCTGCTGAGAGCTCACGGAAGAGCAAGACAGAGAGGAAACCCTGGGCTTAGCAACCCTAAGTCATCCGTGACCTTCACCAAAGTCAGACTAGAGTGCTAGGAAGGGTGAATTGTTGTATGCTGATGGAAGCCATCCAATAGCAGGAGGGAATTGTTGATGAGACGGTCACTGAGTAGTATCTTGAAGGGTGGGTGGTTCTTTTCAGACACTTTGGTACTAGAAGGAGCAGGAAAATGGGAGTGGTGAGAAGAGGATGGGGCTCAAGGGCAGTGTTTTTAGTAGGAGAGGCAAGTGCATGGAAGTAATCCAGGAAGTGAAATTGTTAATGAGGAGAGAGGAGACAAACAGAGGGGTGGAATTCTTGCAAAGGCAAAAGGAAATGGAACCCAGAGAATCAGAGGCCTTTGATTGGTACAGGGAAAACAGGAGCTGGGTCCGAGGTCCATGGGGATGTGGCTGTGGTGGCAGGAATAAGAGGAGGTTCCTCACTAGAGGCGTCTGGCTTCAGATCCGCAGAGCCACGGCTATGCACCAAGAGAGGCGAGGGTGGGACCCTGGAGGCAGAAGAGAATACATGGAATAGCCTCTTGCAAAGTGGAAAAGACAGCCTACTCAGGAAACTTGCTAAGATTCATGGACTATGTCGAGCTGTATTTGAGGGCTTGGGGTCATACATTTTAGAAGAAATTAATTAGCATTGTTTTGCATTCCCCCCCCATAGTGCTCAGGTCCTGAGGTTCAGGAGAGGAGAAAGTGGGTTGCTGGGTTCATCCAAGGTTGGTGAGCATAACGGAGGGAGTGGGGGGCAGGTGTGGCAGGGGAATGACTATAATGTTGGAATCTGAACTGAGTAAGGAGATTCGTTAGTCTGCTCAGGCTGCCATAACAGCGTACGACACACTGGGGGGCTTAGACAACAGCCATTTATCTTCCCCCACTTCAGGAGGCTAGAAGTCCAAGATCAAGATGTCAACAGAGTTGGTTTCTTCTGAGGCCTCTCTCCTTGGCTCATGGATGGCCATCTTCTCCCTGTGTCTTCACATCGTCTTCCCTCTGTGTGTGTGGATGTCTGTGTTCTCATCTCCTCTTCTTATAAGGACACCAGTCATGTTGGACTAGGGCCCCACCCCGGTGACCTCATTTTAATTTAATTACCTCTGTAAAGATCCCCATCTCCAAATACGGTCCCATTCTGAGGTAGAGGGGGTTAGGACTTCAACTTGGGAATTTTGGGGGGACATAGTTCAGCCCATCACAGGATGGAAGTGAAAGACAGGGGTGGGTGGTGGATTGAAATAGACAGTGGGGCCCAAGAGTTTTGGGGGTGTCAGAGAGGTGAGACATGTTTCAGTGGGAGGTAAGAGAGTGTGAAGCAGGAGTCAAGAGTGTAGTCAGGGTGCGGCATGCTTGAACTAGGCTTCAGAGGGGGTTGGCTCCTGGTAGAGGTACATCCCCAGATGTGATGGTGGGAGTGGGTACTGAGGTTAGACTGTCAAAAGTGAGAAGTCAAGGGGCTGAGAGAGGAGTATGCCAGCCAGGTCACACACACGGGGACGTCCAAGCTACCGGAAGGACAGCCAGAGTGCTGATGGGGAGGAAGAAGCTGAGCCAGGAGCCCAGGTCATCATGGCCGGGCACTGTGAAGAAGTCAGTGGAGCCCAGCAGCAAGGAGGAGGGTGTGATGGGAGGGGTGAACGCCCAACAGCTGCAGCTCCAAAGGGAAAGGGAGGAGGAGTCATTTAGGAGCAGGAACAGAGAAGGGGAAGCCCCCTACCAACCTGGCCCCCTGATGAGTGTGAGGGGACACAACAGTCTCTTAGGAGGGGGTTCAGGGAGGTGGGCCCTCGGGGGGCCACCCTCCAGTTGAGGCAGAAGGTGAATAGAACACTTTCAGAAGAGGTTAACAACACAGGGAATAGCCAATCAGTCACCGTGAAGAGTCCAGGAAGGAGGAGAGGGGGAGGGGGGAGGGCTGTGTCCACACAGGGGACACTGGAACAGCAGGGGATGGTGGTCATTGTTGCAAATGATGCTCCCAAAACCCTAACCTCGGGGAAGCCTCTCTCCTGGTTCCAGGAGCAGCTGCTGGCTGTGGTTGTGAGGCTTGGGGGTCTTTCTGGCTCACAGTAAAACCACAGTTAATTCTGTGAAATGGGTTGAGCTTTCCGGGGTATCTCAGCTGAAGTCCCAAGGGCTCCACCTCCCTTCCTGGGACCCAGGCAGAGACCCAGTCCGTGGGCACTGGGCCCAGGCTGGCACTGTCCAGCAGGAGGCTTTAGCCATGCTGAGCTCCGCTCGTCCTGATGGAGGCCTGGACCAAGGAGCCTGAACTCAGACAAAATCCACCCCTGAATTCTCACAGGGTCCGCTGAGACCCAGAGGGGCAGTTGATTTCATCAACCCACTCTCTTTCCAGAGATGGTTCCTTGATCCCCCAACCAGGATGGCTGCCTCTGTGAACCCGCAGGCTGCCCAGCCCCTGACCCTCTGCCATGACATCAAGAGGGTGGAGCTCATGGAGGTCCAGTAACTGCCAGTGGGGCACAGCCCACATGGAGTGCCCTCCGGGGAGGCCAAGGGCTACAAGACCTGCTGGTACCGTTACTGCCCCTGAGGCCTACCAACTTGCTGGGGAGACCAGAATAAGCAGAATCGTGGGGGCAAGAGTGGACAGGATAAAACCAAATGAGGGTCTCCATCAGGAGTCCTGCGGGCGTCTGGAGGCCTCACCCCTCTGCATGTCAGAGCCCAGGAGGCTTTCCTGTGTCAAGTGGGACTAGAGGTAAACCCAGGTGGGTTGAGGTGGGTGGGACTGGGGCTAGCTGACAGTATCAGGATCATCTAGAGAGCTCCTAAAAAGAACCCCGAAAACCCAGATTCCTGGGTGCTGGTGATTTTCCAGTGGGACTGGAGTGAGGCCAAGGGATTTGTACTCTTAAAGCACCCTCAGGTGTAGCGCAGGTTGGGACCCACTTATTCGGATATCAGCGGCTACTGTGCATGGAGGTTCCCCTTGGTGCTGAGCCCTGTCCTGGGCGCTTTCTGTCCCTTGTTGCCATCAGTCTTCATAATAGCCTATGAGGCGAGAGTTTCATCCCCACAGAGTAGAGGAGGCTGTCTCCCACAGTTTGAGGGAGTCCCCACCCTTACAGGTGGTGGGCGGTGGAGCCAGGACTGAATAAGGAACATCTGTCTCCCCAGCACATTCTCTCAGTACCTCCCACCCCGCCCAACGCGAAGCTATGGCCTTCCCGAAGCCAGGAGGAGCCAACACCGTTATCCTGGTCTGGAAATTTAATTAGACATCCAGCCCTGAGTCTGCAAGACTACAGTGCTTGTCAATTTGTAGGAAAAGGATAGCCAGCTGGAGACACCTCCACCCCACTCACCCACCGCAGCCCGCTGGCTTGCCTGGGTGCTGCCGTGGAGAACCTGCAAGCAGACTCCGGAGGCATATGCCGCCATTTACGCAGTCCCGTAAATATTTATCCCCAGCAGCCAATTAGAGCTGAGCCACTGCTTTCAAGGAGGGAGCTGACAGAAGGTAGCTGTGTCTGCAGAAGGCCTCCTCGGTCGTGGTTTACAAGAACCGCTCAGGATGGGGCATTTCGCTCTTTAAATATTGTCATCCAGAGATAGGCAAGTCTGCTGATTTGAAAAACAATTGCACATTAGCAATCACAGCATGTCTGATTTAACTGGCCCAGAAATACCTCCTGGTCTCTTGAGGCTGAATGCTGTTTCTTGGGGCCAACCCCTCCCTCCCACAGTGGAAGCATGAAGGCTTTTATGGATGAGAGCATCCAGGCAAGAGGCCTGAGCTTGACCTGTGCCTCACTGCTGTCCCCTGGAGCCTGGCTTCCTAGGCCAGGATGCGGAAATAGCAACCCCACCCGTGGATAGGACCAAGGGGATGCAAAGCTGGTGGCCTGGTGCCTGGCACACAGGGTGATCGCTAAGGGATAACTCTTATTAGATTGGGGGAAACACTCTGGGGATGTTTTACCCAAGCCCACAGCCTCTCCGGAAAAATCCGGTGAACTGAAAATGGACACCTGTTGATGGGCACTGCCCTTGCAGTCAGTGACAGTGGCCCACGGCCTCAGACTGAATGGCCTATAGGCCTTGTGTGGAGCCCTAACCCTTATTGACTCTGGGGTGCTCTTTTGCCTCCCCCAGGCTCCCCACATACCACATGCTCTGTGTGCACACACTCCAGACACCTGTCCTCTTTCATTTCTCGCTGGGCGCCATCTCTCTGGCCCTCACCGTCCATTTCATGACCAGCACTATGATATTTGGTTACAAAGCAGCTAAGAGGTTTTGGGGGCTTTTTGTATCTCCTGACCTTCTCCACTCACCACCTCTCCCCTATATTCTGGAAGTATGATAGCTCTTTAAATCTGCCTTTGTGGGAAAGGTGGCTAGAACCCAGAGGAAAGAAATTCTTGGCTCCTGACTTTAAAAAAAAAATTAAATTAAACTTATTTGGAGATAATTGCACATGCAGTTGTAAGAAATAAACTCGCCTGTACCATTTTCCCCCCGAATGGTAACATCTTGCAAATCTTACAATATCACAACCAGGACATTGACATTGATACAGTCAAGATACAGAACATGTCCATCCCCACAAGGATCCCTCTGTTCCCTTTATAGCCATACCCACCTCCCTTCCAGCCCCATCCCTCCTTAACCCCTAGCAACCACTAATCTATCCTTCATTTCTATGATGTTGTTTCAAGAATGTCATATAAATGGAGTCATGCAGTATGTAACCTTCGGAGATTGGCTTTTTCACTCAGTATAATTCTCTGGAGATTCATCCAAGTTATTGCATGTGTGAATAGTTCATATTGCATTCCACAGTATGGATATATCACAATGGGTGATATAACCATTGAAGGATATCTGAGTTGTTTCTACTTTTTGGCTATTACAAATAAAGCTACTGTGAACATATATGTATAGGTTTTTGTGTGATCATAAGTTTTCATTTCAGAAAAAAATGTTCAGGAATGAAATTGCTAGGTCATATGATATTTGCATGCTTAATTTTTCAAGAAACTGCTAAAATGTTCTTCAGCATGACTGTACCATTTTACATTCCCATCAGCAACGTATAAGTGATCCAGTTTCTCTGCATCCTTACCAGCATTTGGGATTGTCACTATTTTTTTTTTTAACCCTTCTGATAGGTGTAGTGATCTTACTATAGTTATAATTTACATTTTTCTTATGACTAATGATGTTGAATGTCTTTTCATGGCTAATTTCCCTCTAGAGCTCATCTTTTGGGAAATATCATTTCATGTCTTCTGCTCATTTTCTAATTGGATTGTTTGGGGTTCAGGTTTGGGGTTTGGGGGTTTTCTTTTTACTGTGAGTTCTAAGAATTGTTTCTATATTCTTTGCTAGCCTTTTATTGGATATGTGGCTTTATATTTTCTCCCAATATGTAGCTTATCTTTTCATCTTCTTAACAGGGTGTTTCACTAAGGAAATGTTTTTAGTTTTGATGAAATCCAATTTATCAATTTTTTCTTTTATGGATCATACATTTGACATCAACTCTAAGAATTCTTTGCCTAGCCTGAAATCCCAAAGATGAATTTCTCCTATTTTTTTCTAAAAGTTTTATAATATTACATTTAAGTTGACTATCCATTTTGTATTAATTTTTTTATAAGATATGAGATTAAAAAATATTTTTTTTATTTGGGTATAGTTATTTTACAGTGCTGTGCTAGTTTCTCCTATACAGCGAAGTAGAGTTCCCTGTGCTGTACAGCAGGTTCTTATTAGTTATCTATTTCATACATATTAGTGTATGTATGTCAATCCCAATCTCCCAGTTTATCCCCCCCGCCCTGCTTTCCCCCCTTGGTGTCCACACGTTTGTTCACTACATCTGTGTCTCTATGTCTGCCTTGCAAACCAGTTCATCTGTACCATTTTTCTAGATTCCACACATATGCATTAATATATGAGATTTTTATCCAAGCTTTTTTGAGGAGGGGTGCCTATGAGTGTCCAATTACTCCAATAATATTTGTTGAAAAGGCCATTCTTCCTACACTGAATTACTTTTGCACCTTGGTCAAAATCAAATGGACATATTTGTGTTAGTCTATTTTGGGGTTTTCTGTTTGCTTCCATTGATCTATGTGTTCATCTCTCTGCCAATACCGCACATTCTTGGCTATGTAACTATGTGGTAAGTCTTTAAATTGGATACACTGACTCCTCCAACTTTATTGTTTTTTAAAATTGTTTTAGCTATTCTAGTTCCTTTGCCTTTTCACATAGATTTTAGAATAATCTTGTCTATATCTACAAAAAGTCTTCTGAGATTTTGATGGGAGCTGTGTTAAGCTTGTATATCAATTTGGGAGAATTGGCATCTTCACCCTGTTGAGTGTTCCAATGTGTGAATACGGTATGTCTCTCCATTTACTTAGATCTTTGAAGTTTTGCATTAGTGTTTTGTAGTTTCAGTATACAAGTCCTGTATGGTTTTGTTAGATTTACACTGGAGTACTTCATTTGTTTTGCATGATTTAAATCACATTGTATTTTTAATTTTGGTGTTCCTGCCTTGTCACTGGTATGCAGAAATACAATTGATTTTTGTATGTTTATCTTGTTCCTTGTGAACTTCTAACTCACTTATTAGTTCTACGTGGGTTTTTTTTTTGTAGATTCCTTATAATTTTCTACATAGACAAATCATGTAGTATGAAAATAGGCAGTTGTTTTTTCTTTCTTGTATGTTTCTTTTTTATTCCCTTTTCTTGCCTTTTTGTGCTGGCCAGAACTTCCAGTACTATGTTGAATAGCAGTGGTAAGAATGGGTATTCTTTCTTGTTCCTCATCGTAGGGGCAAAGCATGCAGTCTTTTCACCCTTAAGTATGATGTTAGCTATAGGCTTTTTTTGTAGATGCTGTTTATGAAGTTAAGGAAATTACCTTCTATTCCTAGTTTTCTGAGATTTTATCATGACAAGATGTTGAATTTTGTCACTTACACTTCATCAATTGATATGATCATGTGATTTTTCTGTAGTCTGTTAATAAAGTGGATTACATCAATTGATTTTCAAATATTGAACCAGGTTTGCATCCCTGGAATAAGCCCCACTTAGTCACAGTGTATAATTCTTTTTATATGTTGCTTAATTCTATTTGCTGATATATCGTTAACTATCTTTGTATCTATACTCATGAGGGTTATTTGTCTTGTAGTTGGTTGTTTTTTTTCATGTGTTTGGGGGTGGTGGCAGTGGTGTACTGTTTTATCTGGTTTTGGTGTCAGGGTAACATTGGGAAGTGTTCCCGCCTTTTATATTATCTGGAAGAAATTGTGTAGATTGAAGTTAATTCTTCCCTAACTGTTTGGTAGACTTCTCTAGAACCATCTGGGCTTGGAGATTTTGGTGGGGAGGGGAAATTTTAAACATACAAATTCAATTTCCTTAATAATTACAGGGTCTCCAAATTGTCTGTTTCAGATTTGGTGCATTGTGGTAGTTTATACTTTTTAAGGGATTTGTCCATTTCATCTAAGTTGTCAAATTTATTTCTGTAGAATTGTTCATAGTATTTCTGAAAAGTTGTCTTTTTGATATCTGCAAGATCCATAGTGATGTGCCTGTTTAATCCCTGATATTATGTCTTTTATCTCTTTTGTTTTTCTTCATTAGTCTTGCTAGAGATTTGATTGATTTTTGAAAAGAAACAGCTTTCTTTTCATTGATTTTCTTTCTTTTTTCCCCTGTTTTCAATATCATTGATTTCTGCTCTTTGTTATTTCTTTCCTCCTCCTTGTTTTGGATTTATTTTGCTTTTTTTCCCTAAGTTTTTGAGTTGAGAGCTTATATTATTCATTTGAGACTTTTCCTCTTTTCTGATGTCAGCATTTGTGCTATACATTTCCCTCTCAACAAAGCTTTAGCTGTGTCTCACAAATTTTGATATGGTGTATTTTTATTTTCATTTATTTCTATGTTTTTTTTTTTTAATTTCCTTTAAGATTTCCTCTTTGACCCATGGATTATTTGGAAGAGTGTTGTTTAGTTTCCAAATGTTTGGAACATTTATTTTTCTGCTGTTTTTAAAAATCTTGATTCCAGTGGTCAGAGAACACATTTTGTATGATTTCAATTCTTTTCAATTAGTTGAGGGTGTTTTATGGCCTAGGATATGGTCTACTGTGGCATATATATTCCAAGGGCACTTGAAGAGAATGTGCATTCTGCTGTTGTTGGGTGAAGTGTTCTATCAATAGATCCTGTTGATCGATGGTGTTGTTAATTTCTTTTATATCCTTGCTGACTTTCTGTAGCTGTTCTGTCAAGTAGCACGAGAGGGGTGTTGAAGTCTCCACCCCTGTGGATTTGTCATTTTTTCCTTCAGTTCTGTTAGCTTTTGCTTCACATATTTTGAGGTATGTTTGGTAGATACACATTTAGGATTGCTATGTCTTCTTGGTAGATTGGCCTTTTTTTTTTATGTAATATCCCTCGACATCTCTTGTAATTTTCTTTGCTCTGAAGTTTACTTAATCTGATATTAATATAGCCACTCCTGCTTTCTTTTCATTAATATTTGCTGGATATGTCCTCTTCCATCTCCTTTCACCCAACCTATATCATCATATTTGATGTGAGTTTCTTGTAGATAGAATATAGCTTGGACATACTTTTTGTTGGCCTCCTCATAGCCTCTAGGGGCTGGGAGTATAAAGATCACCCCATAAGCCATAGAGTAGAGAAGAATTTGAGAGGTGTGATGGCAGACTTCCCTCCCAAAAGGAGCTATGATTCCTTTATCTGCGGAGGACAGATGCTCAGATGTGATTGACAAATATTTAGAAGCTCTAAGTGTCTGAGAAGGAACCCAGTGCCTCCATCTCCCAGACTATCTATTCCCAGGGAATAGATCCCAGAGGGCTGTGTGTCTATCTGTGTGTGTGCGTGTGCACAGGTGAATGTGTTGGGGAGCAACACCTGAGGGGTCTGCAGCCCTCTAAAGGCAGAGGTGCTGTGTTCATTTTATCTTTGCTCACCTTAGTCACAGTCTGGATGCTTTCAACCTCTAACAGAAGCTCCAGGGCCCTCCAAGGCCGCATGGCCTCTGGAATTTCTGCATCGCGGAAGCTGTCAACCCCCCAGGCGTGGGTGGCAGCTCCTCCTATTACTCAACTCCGACTTCTACCTATTAAGCAGGGGCTCCTTGAGGAAGATTGATTTACCACATTAAACGAGCCTCCATGTGCTCGATGAGGATGTCACAAGACAAATGGCTCCTGCCGTGTGCCTCCAGCCCACTGCCCCGTGTTTCCATTACGTTTGGGCCAGAGTCATGGTGAATGAGTTTGGGTGTAGTTCATTTTCTGCCTTACACGATAAACTTGTCAGCATTTGACCGATCAGCTGCTTGTATGCAGGGAGTTCATTTGCAAGGCGACCTGGCATCCCAGCTCTGCTGTCCTGCTCCCATTTCACTCTGTCTAATGAGCTAGGACCAGTTCCCGTTGGTTGGTGCTGCGCTCCGGGGCCCTGCTCAACCTGCACGCAGTGGTGATAGTTCAGCCCCTCCTCAGGGGTCCCTCTCTCCTGCCTGGAGGTGGCTGGGGCACTGATGCCTTTTTTGCTGCCAGCCTCAAGTCACCCGGCTGAGAAGGAGAGTGCCAAACTCCCACTCTTCTGCATAGAGGCGGCATCAGACCTGCTCCCCAGCCTCTGAGATGGACAGGCCTGCCGTGGACTTCCTGGGGAGTTGCAGCCTGCCCACTCCACACTGGCCTTGGGGCTGTTTCATAGGCAAATACCAAGCCTGGGCTCTCAGAGCTCACTGAGACATGGACCAACGTGTGTAACATCGGGGTTGCCCATGGTCCCCAGGCCCAGGCCCTCCCCAAGTGGCTAGGCATCACTGACAAGCTCCACCCACAAGCCTGGGTGTCTACTGCCTAGCCTCAGAGCCTTTTCCAGCACTGTTATCTCCCTTCCTCTCCGCCTATTTGAATCAGACCCAGGCCTAGCCAAGGCCTCCCATGCTTTGAAGCCCCCAGCCACCCTGATCCCAAAGGACCCCCAGAATAGCACACAGTGCAGGGCCAGGCACCATGGCCATTGGCAGGGACTCCTATAGGAGCAGAGAGGGGCAGGGTGGGAAGCTTTGCAGAGAGTGAGGAATCCCTTTCCTGTCTCCATCTCTCCCCCATCCCTTCCATCCCATGAAGCTCCATGCCCCAAAGGTAGTGGTTTCCTGACTTTCAAGGGGCTGGCTGGGCTCCTCTGAGCTCCCTCTCTGAGCTGTGCCCACAGATCTCAGCCTCACCTATCCATGCACACTCAAGTCCATTGCCAGCCACAGACACTTTCCTGTGCCCACCTGGGCTGGGGACCCAGGCCCTGCTCTCTGTGAGCTCAAAGGCGTGGGAAGAGGGGGCCAGATCAGGGCTCCTGGAGCTGGACTGTCGGTGACAGGGTTTTGGGGCGTGACAGGGTCACGCACTGTAGGGTCATGCACAGAGCGCTAGGAGGTGGTGGTTACATGGAGCGAGCAGAGGGTCCTCATCTGCCCTGAGCACGCAGCCGAGCCGGCTTGTTCCCGGTGTGAGGCGTCCTGGAGGGCAGGAGCTCTCTGGGCTGCTCCCACCCACGCTGGGCGCAGGGTCGGTACCATGAGAGGGTTAGGGAACTTGGGAGGATTTGACCAGTAGGGCTTTGCTAGGCAGAGAAGGAGAAGGGCCCCCATACAGGAGGCAGCCTGCGCGATGGTGAGGGGATGAATGTGCACAGGCGACTGGGAGTGACAGGAGGCTCCTGTGAGGTCCATGCAGGGATTCAGGGCAGGCGACCTGGAGGGGCAGCAGACGCGAGCAGTGGAGCCCAGGAGCCACGCTGAGAAGTTTGGATCCTTCCTTGTGGGCCGTAGAAGTTGTTTCAGGTCGAAGAGGGTGATGTGGTGACTGTATCACACTTAAGGAAGGGCGGAGGGGAGTTCTCCACCCCCCAGCCCACCCCCAGCACAATGGTGTCTCGTTTGCCGTTCAGTCCCCAGGTCATGGCCCAAAACCTTGATGTGGATCAGATGAGGCAGGAAAGTCCAAGAGGCCATGTGGAAGGTGATGAGTCATCCTGGACCCACAGGAGTCAAGAGGGATCCTGAACTCCCAGGGCTCCCCAAATCCATATTCTAGACAGGAAGTGGGGAAGGGAGAGCCGAGGGTGGGCTGGCTTGCTGGTTAGCCTCGTTCGCAGACTAGAAGGTCTCCTCTGAGAGACATCTCCTTCCCCCAGGATTTGCAAGAGGAGGGAGGAAAGGGATAATGGGGACTGCAGACGCCTTTCACTCGAGGACGTCTGTGGACCCGTCTCACGAACCTGGAGAAATCGCCCTGGCGTGGCGGGGACTGCACAGGTGACCTTAGCATCTGTGTGCCCAGTAGGTGTTGAGGAGACCCAGGGGAGGGTCTCAGGGATTGCCTCACTCGAGGCTGCCTATGCCAGGAAGGAAAGCAGCCCCGAGAGCCTGGGGTGAGGCCAAGAGGAAGGAGGAGCAGACAGGACTTTCTCTATGGCCGTTCCAGGCCCCTAACTGGACAGAGGAAAGGATGGGCCGAGTCCGGCTGTGGTCCTCACTGGCAGCGTCAGCTGTGTACTCAGCCTCCCACTGACCGGGGAAGGTGCTGCTGTGCCTAGCGCAACCCATGGGCAGGACCTGGCTGGTGAACAGCACAGGGAGACCTGAGCCTGAGGGTGTGGAAGCCGTACCTGCTCCCACACATTCCTTGGACTTCAGGAAGGCAGATTCCAGACGACTATGACACACGATGGGTATATTTCTTGGCTTCAGGCTCTGGAAGGAAAGAAAGCTCCAGAGCTGGGGGCTGGGGTGGGGGTGAGAGCTCTGAAAAGAGAAGTTCTGATTCAGCAGTCCCTGGGGTTCCAGTGGGAGGGGCAGGAGGGGAGAGGAGTTGTGGCTGCAGAAGCAGAGGGCTGCGTGTCCAGGCTCAGAATCGAGGGGCACAGAGCTGACTGCAGGAAAGAGCAGAGCCAGCACCCAGGACCAGGGCTGCCCAAGGGTCTGCATTAATGCTGAGACAGGAGGGCGCTGGGAGGGGGCTCGACTGCCTTCTTGGAGGGATCTTCAGCCCCCAGAGTGTTTCTCTCTGACACAGAGAATAGCATTCTGGACAGGGATCTTGTACTTAAATAACTGCAGGGACAAGAGGGTTAAATAAATGAGAGAGGACTGGGACAAACCAAGGGCGCAGCTTCTCAGCTCCAGCTAATTCCTGCAGTGTGAAGATGTGAATCCAGTGTAACCAGACTGTATAAGTTAGTATTAGATTTGGCCACATGTGACTGAAAACCCAAAATAATAGTGGCTTAAAAAAAATAGAGATTTCTCTCTCTTCCTCTCTCTCTCACATATACGAGAACTGAGCCCTCCAGAGCTGATAGGTGGCTAGGATTCTTCCATCTCACCCCAAGGGTGTGGCCCACAGCCTCCTGGCCCAAAACGGAGGCTAGAGCTCTGGCCATCACACCTGTGTTCCAGGCAGCAGGATGGAGGAAGGTGGAAAGAAGGGCAAAGAGCATGTGCTAGTTGTATTTAAGGAGGTTTCTTGGAAGCTGTCATATAGTGTTTCTAGATTTTGTTGGCAGAATTGAATACAGGATTTCCCCCAACTGTAAGAGGAGCCAGGAAATGTAGCTGTAGTGCTGCTCGTCCCTGTGCCAAGCTAAAAACCAGGAGTTCGATGACTAAAGGGGTTATGGATATTGGAATACGCCACGTAATGCCCCTTTGCTTCCAAATAACAGGCACCCTATCTTCTCATGCATAGAACACACTGGGGCTGGAGGAGGACTGTAACCCTGCACCTCATCCAGCCCAGAGGTCAGGAGGTCTGGGTGATGTTCATCCCTCGCCATCGGGTCCTGATGCCCGCACACCCTGTGTGGGATGGTGGAAAAAGAGTACTGTCACCACAGTAAAGACTCCTGACTGGGAGAAGGGATACACAGCAGCACACAGTCAGGTCCCACTGGGCAGCCTTTGCGAATCTTCCTGTGCTTATTGGAGGAAGCTGCCTGGGGCAGCCCATCTGGCTGGCCCAGCTCTATTCCTGGAGGAACTCCATACCCAGTGTCCCCCATGGAGGAGTCAGGCTCCCTTGGTGACGTGTCTCCTGCACAACTCAGTGGCTTTTAGATGAGTTCTACGTGTCTGAAACTGCCCCAATGATCTCATCTGGATATAGGTTAAGGGGCAACCTGGCCCTTCCACTTACCCTCTGCGTGGAAACAACAGCTGGGGTGATGGTGGTGGGAGGGGTCTGGGAGAACAACACCCTCACTCCCTTACTTCCGATTTTCATGTGAAATTGACTAATTAAAATATTTTGGCAACTAATGTTTGAAAATTATAGTTCAGGACAAATGAACTTGCCTATGTGCCAGATATGGCCCTCGGGTGTGAGTGGAGGGTACCGCTGGATGGGGGAATTGGAGCTCCTTCTCTGGCACAGGCTGGCCCGAGAGTCTAACATTTACGGGGAAGGTCCCACACCACCCCTTCTCATCCTGGCAGGCAGGACCAGTGACCTCACATCTGGGGTCAGAACTGGCTACAGCTGAAGGGCAGGACTCTTGCAGGGACCCTGACAGTGAGCTGGCCCCTGGGGTTAGCATAGAAGCTCAGGACAGTCAGACTGACTTCCCGGCCCAACCCCTGGGGTGGTGGGGGACTCAGGACTGGCTCAAGATCTGGGTGTCCATACGTGTGTTCTCCTGTGGCATGTGGGGCTCTGCAGAGGGGACCCCGGGCCCGGGGCAGGGCAGGTGCTAAGTAAGGCCGTGCTTGCCTTCCCTGCAGACTCCACCAACAGGGACTCTCTGGATATGATCGAGCGCTGCATCTGCCTGGTGTGCCTGGATGCCCCGGGAGGCGTGGAGCTCAGCGACACCAACAGGGCGCTCCAGCTCCTCCACGGCGGAGGCTGCAGCAAGAATGGGGCCAACCGCTGGTACGACAAGTCCCTGCAGGTAAGCCTCCCCCTGGCAGGGCCAGTGGCCGGAGCTGCCTCGTGCTTACATCCAGCAGGCTCTCTTGCTGGCTTCTGCTGCCTGGGAGGTTGCATCTGGGGCTGAGGGAGCGGAGGACATGTGCCATTGGTGTCAGGTCCTGGACTGGCCAGAACTCTTCTCAGGAGCAAGAGGCCAAACCCAGCTCCAACCCCCCTAACCTTCCTGCAGCCCAGCCTAAGGGGCCTCTGGGTCAGGCCTGGGGCTCATTCCCCATCTTCCATCACACACTGTAAGGTGGGGGCATACCAGGGGCTCCCATCAAACAAATCCTCAACACATTCAGCAAGAAGGCACATGAAAAGA
This sequence comes from Globicephala melas, assembly GCF_963455315.2. NCBI lineage: Eukaryota > Metazoa > Chordata > Mammalia > Artiodactyla > Delphinidae > Globicephala > Globicephala melas. The sequence continues at coordinate 45,831,918 of NC_083329.1, read as the reverse complement.
TGCTCAATATCACCAATTATTAGAGAAATGCAAATCAATACTACAACAAGGTATCACCTCACACCAGTCAGAATGGCCGTCATCAAAAAATCTACAAACAATAAATGCTGGAGAGGGTGTGGAGAAAAGGGGACCCTCTTGCACTGTTGGTGGGAATGTAAATTGATACAGCCACTATGGAGAACAGTATGGAGGTTCCTTAAAAGACTAAAAATAGGGCTTCCCTGGTGGCGCAGTGGTTGAGAGTCTGCCTGCCAATGCAGGGGACACGGGTTCGTGCCCCGGTCTGGGAAGATCCCACATGCCGCGGAGCGGCTGGGCCCGTGAGCCATGGCCGCTGAGCCTGCGCATCCGGAGCCTGTGCTCCGCAACGGGAGAGGCCACAACAGTGAGAGGTCCGTGTACCGCAAAACAATAAATAAATAAATAAAACTAAAAATAGAACTACCTTATGATCCAGCAATCCCACTACTGGGCATATACCCTGAGAAAACCATAATTCAAAAAGACACATGTACCCCAATGTTCACTGCAGCACTATTTACAATAGCCAGAACATGGAAGCAACCTAAATGTCTATCAACAGATGAATGGATAAAGAAGATGTGGCACATATATCATCTAGGGTGTTGGGCCATGGACCCGTGTCAGGCTGCGGCCTGTTAAGAATCGAGCTGCACAGCAGGAGGCGAGCGGCGGGGGAGCTAGCAAAGCTTCATCTGTGGCTCCCCCTCGCTCCCATTACCGCCTGAACCATCCCCCTCTCCCCCCAGTCCATGGAAAAAATGTCTTCCACGAAACCAGTCCCAAGAAGGTTGGGGACCGCTGATATATACAATGAAATATTACTCAGCCGTAAAAAGAAACAAAGTTGGGTCATTTGTAGAGACGTGGATAGACCTAGAGACTGTCGTACAAAGTGAAGTAGGTCAGAAAGAAAAAAACAAATATCGTATATTAATGCATATATGTGGAATCTAGAAAAATGGTACAGATGAACCTATCTGCAAAGCAGAAATAGAGACCCAGACGTAGAGAACAAACATATGGACACCAAGGGAGGGAAAGGGAGGGTGGGATGAATTGGGAGATTGGGATTGACATATATACACTACTATGTATAAAACAGATAACTAGGGCTTCCCTGGTGGCACAGTGGTTGGGAGTCCGCCTGCTGATGCAGGGGACACGGGTTCGTGCCCCGGACCGGGAAGATCCCACATGCCGCGGAGCGGCTGGGCCCGTGAGCCATGGCCACTGAGCCTGCGCGTCCGGAGCCTGTGCTCCGCAATGGGAGAGGCCACAACAGTGAGAGGCCCGCGTACCACAAAAAAAAACCAACAACAACAGATAACTAATGAAAACCCACCATACAGCACAGGAAACTCTACTCAGTGCTCTGTGGTGACCTAAATGGGAAGGAAATCCAAAAAAGAGGGGCTATCAGTATACATGTAGCTGATTCACTTCTCTGTACAGCAGGAACTAACAAAATATTGTAAAGCAACTATACTTCAATTTAAAAAAAAAAAGAATCATGTCTGATGCCTGAAGATGTCAGGCACCCTGACATCTTGTCCGTCACCCTGACCTGGCCATGTCGATATACCTCCCTTCATCCCTGAGGAGTAGGGTAGCCCAGCATCTCCACAGAAGAGAAGTCATAAAATGAAACAAAACCATTCATATATATATACTTTTTAAATTTATTTTTATTTTTGGCTGTGTTGGGTCTTCGTTGCTGCACGGGGGCTTTCTCTAGTTGTGGCGAGCAGGGGGTACTCTTCGTTGCGGTGCGTGGGCTTCTCATTGCGGTGGCTTCACTTGTTGCACAGCATGGGCTGTAGGCGCACGGGCTTCAGTAGCTGTGGCTCGTGGGCTCTAGAGCGCAGGCTCTGTAGTTGTGGCGCATGGGCTTAGTTGTTCCGCGGCATGTGGGATCTTCCCGGACCAGGGCTCGAACCCGTTTCCCCTACATCGGCAGGCAGATTCTTAACCACTGCACCACCAGGGAAGTCCCTGTTTATATATTTTTCATTCACGTGACATCAGCCCAGAAACAAGACATTCACTTTGGCCTGGAGAAAAATACTCACACAGATGACGATGAAGATTGGGCGATTCATTCCCGTCCCCCATTCTTTTACCCCAGCACGCCAATCCTGTATCTAACCTTATTTGTAAAGCCCCCGCACTTTCACAATGACCATATTAAGTAGCACGCGGCCATCTTTATGTTTTGATTTAGCATCACTCACGCTGGTAAGCATTTCTAGGCCGCCTCTCGTTGTTCTCCCTCTCTGTACCCTACATTCTGCAGGTTAGCCTTTTTATTGGTTTGCATATTGATTCTGCTATTTCTGCTGAGTTCTCTCCCTGCTGCGCTGGCTACTTAGCCTCCACCAGTGGTGCTAATGGCTTGTAATCTTTCATGGAGCAGCTGTGGGATTGAAATGATATAATGGATGTACAGGACCTGAAATATAGTAAGCTTTGGTAGTGGTTTTTAAAAGATACCGTTTTCCTCCCTTTCTTTTAGCGACAGGGACAGAAAAGCACTAATGTGTGAGTGGGCACAGCCCTCCCCTCCTGCCTCACGTGGATGACCATGCCCACCTCTGGGCTCTTTTTGCAGACAGGACAGATTATCAGGGGAGCCGGAAAAGCCAAACAGGCTCCATGAATGTGAACTGTAAGGTTCAAGAGTGAGTCTCAGGACAGAAAGGCAGGGGACACAAAGGGAGAGAGCAAAGAGCCTACAAGGGATGAATCTTGAGAGAAACTCTGTGGGAAGTGTGTTTGCTTGAAGAATGGGAGAAAAGGTTCGGGCAGCTATGAGATTGGAGGAGACAGGGAGACAGCTCAGAGGTGTGCTGTGCCACGGTTCCCTGGAAGGTCTCATAAAGATTTCAGTAGCTTGTTGGTTTGTTTTGCTTATGGATGACAGGCTAGTACCTCTTGAGTGTGATGCTGTGCTGAGGTGGACCTCAAGGCAGCCCCACTTTATTCGCGTTATGCTTTAAGAATCAGATCTCATTCTTCTTGTTATTTTCTCCTAGTCCTTTTGTACATACTGAGTATGTCCCTTTTCCAAGTCAACTAAATCCAGCCTTTGTACAGTCATAAAAATCATAAGTAATCTTCACAGTTCCCGTGGGCCTTTCATATGCTTTCTCTAATCCTCACATCGATCTGGTGAACTGGGCCTTATTGGATCCATTTTAAATGAGAGCAAACTGAAGCCAGAGAGTTGAAATGTCTTGTCAAAGCTCTCCCAGCTGGCAGGCGGCAGCCACAGAGCTGGAATCAGGGTCCCTGACTTGAAGCCCAGGCGGCAGTTAATGGGGCATCCTCCGTTCACCTTTCTTTCGCTCCCATCAAGGGATATTTTATTTCTCCCTAGGAATCTGCACACCATCCAAAATGGATCATCATCGTTCATTACTCATTTAACAAAATTATGAAGCACCTACTATGGGGCGATCCTGGGAATAATATCAGGGGTGGCCAAACACACAGCGTCCATCAGACACATAATCACACAAAGCAGACCAGGATGGTGGCCCTTATGTGCACCGTGAAGGGGAAACAGGGCTAACAGGAGACTAAGGAGCTTGCCCAGCACCCGAGGAGAGTGTGTACAGCCTCGGCGTGAGCTCTTAGGAATCGCTGGGCTGCTTGAGCCAGGGAGCTCTGGGCTCCACCTTCACTGCCTGGGGCATTTCTGGGAAGGAGGTCACACAGTTTAGAGCTGTCTTGAGGCTCCCATACTCTCAGGCCGTGGCAATGGCATGCAGCGTTCTTTTCAGGAAATGATGTGCTTTGGTGTCCCTAGAGGAGAGTTTCCCCCTGAGAGGTGGGGGCAGAGGGAGAATGCGGGGTTCCTGACCTGGGGCCAAGGTGCTGGTTTGAAATATTGACTGTCCCAGAGGTCCACTCACTTCTCTTTCCTATTGCAGTTTGTGGTGGGACGAGACGGCACCTGTGGCGTGGTGTGCGAACACTCCCCTTTCGACGGCATCGTCCTGGTGCAATGCACAGAGCACCTGCTCAAGCACATGTGAGTCTGGGAGCAGCGCCCCTCCCGAGCAGCCAGAGGAGGCAAAGCCAGACTGCCAAGCAGCCTCCAAGCTAGGCCAAGGAAACTGTGGGCGGCCGCTGGGGGGCCGCACTAGTCGGGAAAGTGTCTTAGCAAAAGGTGAATCTGAAAACCAACCTGAGCAAGGCGTCATAGGCTCTATCGGTCATGGACAGAAGGGGCAGACTGAGCGACAGGTTAGGGGCAGACTGAGCGACAGGTTAGGGGCAGACTGAGCGACAGGTTAGGGGCAGACTGAGCGACAGGTTAGGGGCAGTTAGGGCAAGGCTTGGCCAAGAATTCTCAGCTTTAAAGGAACATCTGCTTTGGTCCAGGGAAGTCCAGGTCGATGTCTTGCTTGTCCAGAGTCAGGGCTGGGCCTGCTGTTGACCCAGCACAGAGGGGAGGTCTCTGAGCTGCGCCTCTTTCCTTTCCCTTGGGCTGGGTCTCTCTCTCCAACTCCCATCCTGCACAGACTGAGTACTTCTGTGTCCCTTAAACACACCATGTTCCTTCCTCCGTTCACAGTTTTGCTCATCCCTCCTTCTAGGATCTTCTCCCTGAATCTATAAGTTCTTCCATGATTCAGGAACTCTTCAGGATCACTGAAAACCCAAACCCGCCCTCGTAAACAGAACAACACAATTTGCTTGCTCCATTTGCCCCCGAGTGTTTTTTAAGAGTTAGTGGTGTAGCGTGGTCAAATGGAAAACGTGAAAAGGAATACTGGGCTTTGGAGTCAGGTGGAACCGGATGGAATCCTAGCTCTGCCACTCACTAATTTAGGTGGCCTCTCTCAGCTTCAGTCTGTTCATCTGTTTCATGGTTTGGGGGGCAAATCAGACTCCAACAGCTAAGATGACTGCAGCACAAAGAAACAAGTTGCCCGCAGCCCCCCAGCTTGCAGGCCACAGGAGGTCACCACTTTGTCCTGCAGGGTGAAGACCAGCAAGAGAATGGTCCGAGCCGACTCGGTCAGAGAGCTCCCAGCACCCAGGAGACTGAGGTGGAAATGTTCTCCGGAAATTCAAGGCCTCTTAGCCTCCTCGGCAGAAAAACTTCAACAGTAAGGAGAATCCCAGGTCTTTGGGGGTGATGCTCCGGGGGTCACCCTACAACGCCCCCGCCCCTCCAGCTGCCAAGGCACCCTGGAAGCTTCCAAAGACCCCAGCCACTCTGCCTCCTCTCACCTGCCTCCGCCCACCCCCTCATGGAAATGTAGTCAAACAGAAGGGGAGTTATAACTCTTGGGGAAATAACCTTGCTGAAGTATCCATCATTTCCATAAAATGCAAACGTGGAGCTATTTTTTTCCGCAGGTTTCACCTGACTGAGCAGAGTCAAGGCGGGGAAATCATCCTCTGCTTTCGGGGGAGTCATAAACAATTGGTTTGAATAAGTCATTTGAATCCAAGCTATTTCAATTTGCTTGAATTTACACTGCAACTTGACAAGGGGCCTTTTTTCCCAAGAGCCATGCTGGCCCTAATGGGACCTAGGCAGGAGGGTCAGGGATGGATGTGAGCCCTCGCTGACAGTGGCAAGGTGTGCTGGGAGCCACGGGCTGGACTTTGGTTGTTCATTCCCTCATTCAATAAATGAGCATGAGTACATTGATTCATTCTTACATTCATTCATTCATCAAACACGTGTAGAGCTCTGGTGTGTGCCAGGCCTCTGGTAGGGCTCTGGGGACACAGAGATCAATGTGCCACGGGGCCTGCCCTCCATGCTTTAGTGGAGGAAGTGGACCCCCAACACAAAAATATCAGATGCAATGAGCACCAAAACCAGAGAGAGGCATTCGAACCTGAACACACAGAGGACACGGGAGCTGGGTTCTGCCAGGATGCTGAGGGAGGGCTTTACAGAGTTGGGCCTTGAAAGATGACTAGGAGTTCGTGGTACAAGCAGCTGGGGGAGAGATAGGTTCATAAGAGATCAGGCTGGTTTGGAGGCCAGCAAGTGAGAGAATGGCCAGAGTTGGGGCAATAAAGGGAAGTCAGGGTCACATTGTGAAGAACTTCATGTCCTTGTTACGGGCACTGGAAGCTGTCCTGTAGCACTGAGGAGCCCCTGGAGGATTTTGTGCATGGGTTTCGGGGAGCCAGTGAGGAGACCGTGGGAATAGCACAGGTGAGCAGGACAGAACGTGGCCGGGCTCAGAGGCCGAGGGATGGCGAGGATGAGCCCACAGTGAGCTGCTGGGGAGGTTGAATGGCTTTCCACGGGGAGGAGGAGAGGCCTCAGGTGTTCATCTGTAAAGCTGTGCTCGTATCTCAACCCTACGGGGCTATTCTTGGGACACACAGGCTGTTAGGAGAGTGAACTGGTGGGCTGGTGAACCCTGGGCCGGGGAAGGAGCCCCTTTACTTTCAGGGATTCAAGCAGGAGTCACGCGGTCCCGAGACCCCCAGCTTCCCTTTCTGGAGGACCAGAAAAGCCAAGAGAGGCCTGTGGGTGGGGAAGCAGCAGGAGCTGAGGGGGGTCTTCAGCTGCCATGGAAGGCAGGTAGGGTCTGATGGCCAGGGCTTGGACAAGAGGTGCCCAGGTGTCTGTGGTGACTGTAAGCTCAGCCTGTTGGGGGACGGTGGGAAACAGGCCCAACTGAGCAGTGAGTTCCCATGAGCACTGGGCCCTCTCCGAGTCCTGATGGGTCCCCGGAGCCTGGCATGGCCCGCCGAGAGCTGAGCTCACATGGCTGGAGGGATAATTCAAGGCAAAGCAGGCAGGGAACAGAAAATCCTGAGGGAGTGTGGGAGGAGGGTCAGAGCTGCCCACCTAGGGCTCTGCGCGCGCGCACACACGCGCGGCTGGTGGACGGGCGGCGAGGACCTTGCTGGATGTCGCTTCAGGCAGCAGTCAGCCCGGACCCCAGACTCATTATGAAGGAGGAGACTGGTCAATATGTGAGGGTGGGCGTTGGGGGAGACCGGCGCTGGAAGGTCTCAGTGTGGACTCAGGGACTCTTCCTGCTGCTCTGACAATGATTCGTGAGCAGCAAAGACCTACGCACGTCAGGGGAGGCTCAGCAGCCCTTTCTGGGTAAAATGGGTTTTCAGTCACCAGCAAAGCCCAGATGAGCAGCTCTTGCTGTGGTGACCGTGACCAGCGGCCAGGCTCCAGGCCTTTCTTCCATAGCACGACAGGGACGAGTCTCAGTGAGGAGATGCTGCTTGCAGCCATCAGAGAAATGGGCTTTTCCCTGGACATAGGGGATTTGCAGGTCTGGCAGGATGGCCGGGACGCCTAGAGTCCATGGGGATGCCAGGCACACCTTCCCAAACAGATCGAACGCATGGCCTCTTTCAGGCCTTCTTCTGTGGGCAATTTAGGACTTTGTTTGTGGGCAGTGTTCTCCCTGCCCATGCAAATGTCCCTCGTGCTTCCACGTCCTTCCCTGCAGCCAGGCCCACCTCCCCTACCCCCAGAGCAGGGCCACTACCCAGCCAAGCCTCACCTTTAGCTCAGAGTCACCCTGCTTGGCATGCCTTCTGCACTTCCAAACCTCAAGGCCTGTCTCTGACAGTGCACTGGATATCTAGCGTGCTGGGATGTAGACCAGGATCGAGAAACTTCTTTAGACCCTGTGGTGAGTGCATTCTATCTTGCATGCGATGAATGCATCTTTTCTTTTTCTTCCACAGAATAGTAAAGAATCTCGACTTCACCGTTTATAAATTTGATGACTATGGGAAAACATTCATTAAGCAGCAGAAATGCAGCCCCGATGCCTTTATTCAGGTGGCCCTCCAGCTGGCCTTCTATAGGTAAGTACAGCCTGCTAAGGTGGGCTGACTGACAAGCTACTCTAGAGTCTAAAATCATCTTGGAGGGAGAGATGACTTTCTGTGGGCCTAGAGGATGGGGGTATGATCAGGGCAGGCTGCATGGAAGGAGGTGTCACCTAACTGGGTTTCAAAGTGTGAGTCCAACCTCAGAAATGAAAAGAAGGATATTGCAGTCAAGGAGCTGGCGAGCGATGGCCCAGGGGCACAGAGCTCACGGGGAAGGAACGCAGAACTCACAAGGGCCAGGCAGGTGATGAGGACCTCAGGTAGGGAGGCTGCTTCTCCTGCTGATCTCACCCAGCCCACCTGGGTCCCTGTATAATTGTGACCTGTTCCTCTCCACCTTTCCTGGCCTTGATAAGGAAACAGAACTAGCATCCCCACCCTGCCCACCCCGGAAAGGGGGTCAAGTCAAAGATTTGGGGCTTGATTTTTCTCTGTCTCTCATTCCCCTCATTCCCATGTCAATTCTCCTCCAAATGTCTACCCTCCATCCTCTTCCCTTCACCTCCACTGCCATCGGCCCCTCCGAAGCCCCCATCATCTAGTGCTTGGTCAACTGTAGCATGCCCCGGGGGGTCTCTGCTTCCACTCTTGTCCCCTCTAATCCTGTCTTCATGAAGCATGAACTTTGAAATATGCAAGTCAGTCTTTATCACCTACCATGTTTCCCTTCACGCTTAGAACAAAGTCCAGTTCCCTGAAGGGCTCCCTGTGAACCAGCCTTCCCTGGGGCCCTGCCCCCAAGCTCTCTTCCGCCTGCAGATCTTTGCTCTGGCTCTGCCTCTGCCCACCCACCCATCACCACTGCTCTTCACGTACCAGCTCCTTCCCACCGCTCAGGTCTCAGCCCAGGTGTCAGCCCTCAGAGGCCACCTCAGGGCTCCTTGCCCCCCAGTTCTCTGTCACAGCACATTGTGCTTTTTCCTTCATGGCAGTCGTTATTCATGTGGACTCCCTTATTCATTGATTTGCTGACTTTGTTTTCTAGACTGTCTCCCCCAGGCATGATGTTCTGGGTATCTTGCACACCTGGGACAGAGTAGGCATCAGGGACTGTCACAGACATGAGAAGGAGTTTTAGCCCAGGGTGGCACAGTGAGGTGTGTGGTTTAGAAAAATCTCTATAATGGTAGCTGTGTGTTGGGGAAGGGATGCAGCGTAGGGAGGTAAGGGTTGAAGGCAGGGTTGGGAGCCTAACTGGTCTTTTATAGGAGGCGAAAAGTAAAATGCAAAATAGATCTTCCTCAAGACAGGGCTGGCCCCTGTTGGTGTCAGCGTTCCAGAAGCTATAGCTCATAAACTGGCACAGGCAGTAAATAGCACTATGCCCCCACCAGAACCTGCCTTCGGTTTGCAGCCGGGGAGGCATAAAGCGACCTTGGAGAAAGCCGGGGCAAGGAGGTGTCACTAACGAGCAGGCGGCATCCCAGAGCCCAGTGTCCCATGCAGGGGGCTGTGACTCATGGGGAAGGGAGTGCAGCCACTCTGTCATCTGTCAGGCTGACGCCACCCCACACAAGGACTGTGCTCGTCACCAGGACATGGAGACCTCACCGGCAGGACCTGGCCTCTGGAACTGCAATCAATGCCGTTCTGACACTCAGATGGTATGTGGCTAAAATGGGCCACGAGGTCAGTGTTCTGCTGGTGCCATAACTGGGGACACTGCTGCACTGGTGCCCCCCTGGCAAGCACTTCAGAGCTTCAGATCCAAAGCCCAGAGGGGCTGGTGGACACTGCATAGAGCCTCCCAACTCCACCCTCCAGGGATCTTTGCTGTCACTGGACATGGCCAGGAATAGATGTGGCCAGAGGCTCCCGGGCTCATTGAACAGGCAAAATACGACCTGCTGCCCGTGGAATGCATTCTTCAGAGTTTCAGCTGTAACAAAACAGACAGTTTTTAATCTGCTCCTACATTCAGCAGAAACCTGGAAGCTACCTAAATTGGGGTTGATCAGCGACCAGCCAGTGATGGCGTCTACTTTTGTGCTCGGCATGGCATTTGCCCCCAGGGGCTAGAGAGATACAGGAAGTGAGCTCCCTGCCAGAGTCTTGGGGAAATGAGACATAAGTGTACAGAAAGTGTCATTCGCTTGGCAAGCCATACAGTGCCAAGCACTGTGCCAAACCAGACTCTGCCTTCCCTCCTCCTGGAGCTCACCCAGGGTGGGAGAGACGTGCCCTGAGAAGGCCAAGATACAGGGCCCCAGCTTGCTGTGTGACTTCGGGGTGTCACTGCCCCTCTCTGAGTTCTGTGTCTTTCCCCTCCCTGACCCCAACACCAACAACTTTCCTGACTGGTGAGAAGGGCATGTGCCAGCCTGGTGTGCAAGGGGAAGAGACTTGCTCTGGCTGGTCGGGACAGCGGCCACTGCTCTTCTGGTCACAGACGTGAGGGAGGAGAGGCACAGCCCTTGTCCCCATGGGTCTGTTTGGAAGCCCTGCTGCCCCTGGACGGTGAGCCTCTGCAGCAGCTGACACCCACGGCCACTAAGGCCCCCTCCCTGCCTCCATCCATAGATCATGCTTGAATTGTTTCTAAATAAAACAGGATTCCCTCAAGAGTGCGAATGATGAATTAGTCCATGCTGTGCTATTAATCAAACACTAATTGGATCTCGCAGAAAACTCTAGGTTTCCCACCAGACTGGGACTTTAAAAAAACTACCAGTCACGTCTTCCTTATTTTATATCCACACAATATCACCCACGCAGGAAAGTGTGCTCAGCTCTTCGTATCCGAGGCTCCCCGACATTCATCTTTGGGGAATCTCCTCCAGAATTCTATTAGCGTTAAAATGAAATACCGTGCAGAGAGAAGGCAGGATTGTAAAAGTAAGGGCAGCCAAGGCTATTTCAGCATTTATGACTCCCTGAGAAGGCAGCACCGTCTGCCATTCCTCCTTCATCCTGTGCAGGCTCCACAGGAGACTCGCGCCCACCTACGAGAGCGCGTCCATCCGTCGGTTCCGCGAGGGACGGGTGGACAACATTCGATCAGCCACTCTGGAGGTGCTGCGTTTCGTGAAAACCATGACTGACCACACGGCCACCGTGCCGGTAAGTCCTGCTGCCCGAGGAGTCTCAGGGGGACTGCCTGTCCTCTCGGCCCCGAGACAACCAGCTCCTTTAGCTTGTCTGCCACTGAGCACCCTCTTAAAGCCCCATGCGCTCTGTCTCTGGTCCATTTACAGGATTCAGAGAAGCTACTGCTCCTGAAGGATGCCATCCGAGCCCAGACCGAGTACACAGTCATGGTGAGTGACCTCGCTTCAGCTCAGGACTGTGGGCTGTGCCCAGTGCTGGGGCCTCGGCATGGGCTCTGGGTGACAGCCAGGCCACCACCTGTGCAGCGACTTGGTGAGAGCACCTCACCTCTCAGAGCCTCCTCTTCCTTATTTTTAGAACCTGGGTAACACACCACTCCTGGTTTTTACACAGATTTTACAAGAATACAATGAATGGTCTTTGAAACAACAACAATAATAATAACACCAACATGTATAGCACTTTACAATTTATACAAGAGAGTCAGATGTGTGGTGGTTTGCACACTTGGCACAATCTCAGGTGAGGTGGTATTTATTCCCACTCAGGACTGGTTTTGTCTTCTTATTCTCCATGTATTTATTTATACTGCCTGTGAATTAAAAAAATATATTTGCTGAAAGTTAACGGTGAAATCGAAATTGTAAGGGAAATGTTTCCCTAGTTTAGGGAAATAATATATTTTCTAGCACTGCAAAGCCCTCATTTGCATACAAACAGAGAATAAGCTACTACTTGGACTGGTGATCCATGTATTAATTGCAAATCATTCTGATACAGTCTCTGAAGGATCATATAATCTCTGAAAAGGAGTTGACTGATTTCACTCTATATACTTGAAAGCAAGCACAACACATATCTGGGTTTTAGAACTAGCCAATGTAGGCTTTTCTGTAATTCAGTTGCTAGGTCCCTGATTCATCGGAATAGTTAAGTGTTTGTTCTGTTTGGGGAAAATCAAGCTCGCTGTCGTGTGTTCAGTGGGTAGCCTTTGTTTTCCCACTTTATGCCAGGCAAGGCCCTGGGTACTAGGAAATAAAAAATGAAGCCCTATGCTTGGGGAGTGTACCGTGTAGTTGGGAGAAGAGGTCTTACATGCTTCAGGAAGTAGCAGAGAACATGGAGTAGCAAGCTCCTTCTCCTGCTTGGGAAAGCCAGGAAGACGTTTCAGAGGAAGTGGTGCTTAATATGAGACTTGAAGCATGAAGAAGTGCTTGTCAGGTGGGTATAGAAGGGAAGGATGGCCCCAGAAGGGAACAGCATGTGCAATGGCAAAGAGTCTTGAGAGAATAAGACATATTGGAGGGAAAGTAAGTAGTTCCATATGTGCAGCTTGCAAAGGACAGAAAAGCAGGAAAGCTCGTGATGCTGGATTTCCCTGTCACAAAGCTTACCCTGGTGACCAGGTAGAAGGACTGGTTGGAGCGTAGGTGGTCTGCCAAGAGACAGAATTAGGGACCTAGATAATGTTTAGGGAGAGCTGGTAAAAGGACTGATGTAGAGCAGGGGCGGGGGGTGTTGAAGAGGAAGACACAAACTTCTGATCAAACACGGTGAACTGAACACAAGGGTTTACTGTCACTCCCTCTAAGACCCTCAAAAACATCAGCAAAGGGGTTTTTCTAAGCCATAAATACACTAGAGCAAAGAGAATGGGAAAGGAGGTGACAACAAAGTTTCAGAGCTGGAAAGCAGAACAGATGGCATCTGATTTAGCAGACCAGAGAAAGCTAAAACCCAAGCAGACAGTGAGGGAGACCCAGGAGCCCAGTGAAGTGCACTGCAGAACCTCAGAACGGCTCAGGTGTTGGAGGCTCCACCAAAAGTAGGAGTGCATGTGGGACTGAAAAGAAGAGGATTCGCTGATGATCTATGTGAGAAGCAGTTAGCCCCTCAATTCCTCCTTTGAACTTAGTGTTGTCCAATTTCCTTGGTATGAAAAAAAAAAGTCTGAGAGGAAAAAAATCAAATACAAAGATCAGGAATAAAAACATAATTGGGCTTAACATCACTGGAAGGTGGAAGATACTGAAACAATACCTTCAAATTCTGAGGGAAAATGATTTTTAATGCATATTCTATACCCAGCTAAAGTATCAAATTTGAAGCTAGAATAAAGACATTTTATACAGATAAGGTCTTAAAATTTTTACTTATTAAGCTCTCTTTCTTGTAAAACTATTGAAGGATATAGACCACTAATGTAAGAGAATAAAGCACGAAAAGGAAAGTCATAAGCTCAAACATCAGAAGATTCAACACAAGAAAGAGGTAGAGAAAGAGGATGAGAGTAAAGGGAGATCCCATGTTGACAGCTGTTCATCAGACCCAGAGAACAGATGGTCCACAGAGAAGCAAGAAGTGAAAGGAGAAATTAAATTGATAAATTATCTGATACATTTTAATGTACTAAGGGAAGTTTTACACTTCGAGCTAAGGGTTTAGGAATCAATTAGTTACAGATACATAGAAAGGTAAGCAAGTGGGAAAATCATAGTTTAATTATTTACAAATTGTCATTTCTAGGGAAAACAAAAAACTGAATAAGAAAGGAAATCTGATTCTAATACACTACAGGACTCAGCTGTGAGTACCTGTATAATTATAACCATGTAAACACTGAATATTGATCAAGCAACAAGGAGTTCAAATGTAACTCTATTTGGGAGCATAGGAGAGTGGAAGTGTATTTGGGGAGTGGGGATATAAAAGAACCAAAGCTTCATCTTCTATAATAAGAAAACTGAAAAATGCAGTAACGGCAATCTAAGCATGTTGTTTAGAACTAAGAAAGTCAGTCGCTAAAAGGGTTCCAAGTGATTGCTTCTGTGGAGTGAGACTCAGTGCTGGCAAAGTGACATAAGCCTTTGGCTTACTTGGGTTTTTTTTTTTTTAACTATAAATACACAACTTTGATAATAATTTAAATTTTTATGAAAAATTTAGAAAAATATCTTCCAAAGCATTGCCATAGGCTTCTGTTGTTTAACTATTTTAAGTTGGTGAAAACGACAAAGTAAAAGAGACGAGGGATGGGAAGAGGAGAGCTATAAAGATGCTTTGTAGGTAAATCTGGTACCTGGTTGGCCGTGCAGGGTAAGGGACAGAGGAAGGAAGCCAGGAGACCTCCAGATATCTGGCAAGTATATTTGGTAGTCGTAGTGGAGAAAGGAAACTCCAGGGAAAGGAGCAAAAGTGATCCAGACTCGCTATCACATACTCTCACAGCACCTTATGCTTTTCCTTCCTGGCATTTACTCGATTTATGATCACAAGCTTATTTGTATGGTTGGTTAACATCTGTCTCCCATCACACTCAGCCTCCGTGAGGCTGAGTCTGTGACTGCTTTGTTCTCTAGCAGCTGCTCAGGCACATAGTAGGTGCTCAATTAAGATCCCTTGAATGAAACGAAAGACTGAATGCTGAGTCATTTTACTCATTACTACTCATGGCTCTGATCCAAACAACCTGTTAAATCAACCCCAATTGCTACAGTGACTTCAGAGATGGTGAAAACAGGGGTGGATTGGCTGCTGCACAGAATAGCTGCTTTGATAGATCTACACAAATCAGTCATTAAACAGAGGCAACCAGAGAAATTGAAAGTGCATCTACTTCATAGCTGGTCTGTCTCACAGTTCTTCCCCTCTGTCCTAAGGGGGCACGTCTAAAATGAGCGGTGGTTGTATAACATGTCTTTTCAGCCCATAATTAGGGGCATTTGGAGAGACTGGGGCCTCTGAGTCATCTTTATGCATTCATTGTCAACTGAAAGAAAACAGCTGTCAAATTCCAAAACGTGACTTGTAAACCTGAACAAAGTTCATTGTGATGGGAGGTTTCCTCCTACGTGGGGCGTTAACAGCTAAGTGGCCATCTTACGTAACCGTGAAACCCCCAAGAGTTACTCACGATTACCCTGTTGTTGATCCAGAGGTTAATACGAGAGACCAGATGTGGCCCCCATGTCTCCATCAGCCCCCCGAATTGCCCCAAATAAGCATGTAATCCAAGCAAAACCCATGTGCGTGCTACACATGCAGCCTCCAGCTGGGAGTATGAAGAATGAGTGCCCTGGCCTCACTGCCACACTTCCAGCCACACCACCACCACCCCTGGGCTCCTCCTACACAGAAATTCTCTTACCACTGCTTCCACTGCTATTCTCTCACCCGCCCTTTTTTTACAAGATTTTTTTGATATGGACTATTTTTAGTCTTTATTGAATTAGTTACAATATTGCTTCTGTTTTATGTTTTGGTTTTTTGGCCACGAGGCATGTGGGATCTTAGCTCCCCGACCAGGGATTGAACCCACACCCCCTGCATTGGAAGGCAAAGTCTTAACCACTGGACCACCATGAAAGTCCCTCTCTTATCCTTTGATAAGAGTTCAAATACCTGTGACAAAAAGGAAAACCCTTTCTTCATCCAAAAACCCTTGAAAATGTGAACTGAGCCTCTGCTAAGCTGTCTAGTTCCTGTCTCAAAATTATTCTTAGATTACGAACCCAGTTTAGTTGAATTGATTCTGAGCCTACGAAACAGCAGCCAAGACTCAGGAACAGACCTCAGTGCTCTCTACCCCTCTTTCCTTGGGCTCCTGCTGGAGTATGAAGTGTTGGTTGTGGTGAGAGTCTGTCCAGTGATAGCCCGGGGCACCCCTCCCCATGCTTGGATGGGGCCCAGCACCCGTGCTCCTGCCCGGTTTCCTGCCCTACCTGAGAAGGCACTGGGGATAGCCCAGCCGACCCCACTCTTTCCACTTAGAGCACGGAGTAGTTATACACAGTGTACGCCAGCAGGGACCATGCTGTTGGGAGGACTCAGACTCGCTGACTTTTAAAGGAGGCATCCTCGTGTTAGAACCCAACCTGCTCTGGCTCATCCTGTGTACGGAGAAATGCACAAGGGCCCAAGGAGCAGAGACCGTGTAGTACAGTGGTCGGTCCTGGGCGGTCACCCACACACGTGGTCTGCAGCAAGTACTGGGTAGGCAAGAGCAGTTAGAGTCCCCTTAACACTGCGGACTAGAGAGGAGGGGAGGAGGGGGAGCCCATGTCTCATGTCCTGTTCTTTGTCCCCAACTACCCAGGCCATAACGGGGATGGCCATTGACAACCACCTGCTGGGGCTGCAGGAGCTGGCTCGGGAAGTGTGCAAGGAACTGCCCGAGATGTTCACGGATGAAACATACCTGATGAGCAACCGGTTTATCCTCTCCACCAGCCAGGTACAGCCCTAGCACGGCCGTCACCCAAGAAGCCACTTAGTGGAAGCAGTGGGCTCTCTAAAGAACTCGGTGTCTACAGCCCACTGCTTAGAGTCAGGCAAGTCCTGGCTCTGCTCCCAGTGAGCTGCGTGGCCTTCAACGGAAGGACCTGAATGCTCAGAGTACAGGTCTCCCCACCTTCTAAATGGGCATAATCATGAATGCCACCTTAGCAGAGGTGGGCAGGATGGGAGAACACCCATTCTGGTGTCCTAACCATTAGGCTTACTCCTTCCAATGTTGCCTGAGACGTGGTGTTCCACCAGGGTGACCACAGGCTCTGAAGCCCGACAGGCCCACAGCAAGGTCCTGGCTCAACCAGATGTGACAATATCAGTGGAAAGCCCAGCCTAGCGGCTGGCACAGACAGGGTCCTCCAAACAGGTCACAGCCGTTATTCTAAGGGGCCACTGCTGGCCCAGCATCTCCTAACCAGTGCTACAGGCTTGTTCTGTTGGAGGACCACTGACACAAAAACAGAATGCAATCCATTAGAGAGAGGCAGCCATTTAGGGGAGAAATTACCTATTCCCCCCACCCCCGCCCCCGCGAATGTCAATTTACTAAAACTCCACCTCATCTGCGAAAAGCTGGACGCGGGCAATAAAAAGGGCTGATAAAGTTGTGTTTGAGGATAAAAGCACACTCAGTAATTTCATTTTGGCATTATGGCAGTGAGCTTGCAGACGTGAATAAACGAGGGCAGAACACAGCAACATAAATTCTTCAGGAAACCATCCATGGGCAAAAAGTGCTTGGGAACGGCTTTATGGCCTTCGGCTGTTACACGGCAAATTTATCTGACAATGAGGTGACTCTATTAGCAAGACTAATGGTTGGTTCTGCCCCATTAAAATGGCCAGTGTCATTTCTGAAGGCTCGAGCACACAGAGCCTGTGGGTTTAAAGCAAACCCCACCCTGCACCTGCTCAAGAATGTGCTCTATTTTCCCTCTACAGCCAGCTAATAAAATTAATTTAGGGTGTGGTGACTCATTTTTCCAACTGGAATGAACATGTATGGCTTGAATGCCTTCAGAAACACTTCCTTGGTTTGTGATCCAAATTACAAAATCTCTGCCCTCTGAATTCAAAACATGTCAGGTACATAACTAACACTCCAGTCGGTGGCCAGCTCTGAAACGCCCAGTGCCGGGTAATTGTGCGTGGCCAGGCTGTGGGGAGAAAATCAGACCAGCCAGGCAATACTGACAGTAATTAAGGATGTGGGAAAAATCGACAGAGAAGACGAGCCAGATTTCCTCCAGTTCATAAATTACTCCCTCTGGGAAGCCATCTAACTGTTGGGTGCCACCAGGGTACCATTTAGTAAATTGCTCTGATTGCCTCGGTGATTCAAACAGCCCCCAGGTGAAGGAGAGACTCGGCTGAGACCCAGCACCAGGTCACTCTGGGAGCTTCTGACTTCACAAGTAGAGCAGATTTCACACCAGGGAGGACCTTACGGCCCTTCTTCTTCTGATTTCATGCAGTTAGATGGGTTTGTTTTGACGACTCTGGCTGTGGCCATCCATGATGAAGCAATCAGTTGATGGGGTTAATTCAGTCAAACACCCAGGTGGAAAATAGTCAAAAAGAAGCAAATATCCCATCGAGGCCCCCGGGTTGTTGGAACGCCATGCTTTATAGCAGACTTTCAGAACAAGCAGCTTCTGACCTGTCCTCTCCTCCAGGTGCCCACCACCATGGAGATGTTTTGCTGCTATGGTCCTGTGGTACCTAATGGCTACGGCGCCTGCTACAACCCCCAGCCAGAGAGCATCCTTTTCTGCATCTCCAGCTTCCATGGCTGCAAAGAGACCTCTTCAACCAAGTTTGCAAAAGCTGTGGAAGAAAGCCTCATTGAAATGAGAGGCCTCTGCAGTCGGCCACCGTGTGCCACAGGCAAGCCACTGGTGACAAAGGAAAAAGTAACAAGGCCCAGCCAGGGGCACCAACCTTAACTGCTGCCACTAGGTTTCACCTCCTCAAACCCAGCATTCTGCAGCTGCCAGACCCTGCCGAACCCCTGTCCCAACCCTTACCCCAGCTTTCTGTAGCTCCCCTGTAACTATGGACCCAACACACAGCCCATACTGAGGCATCACACAAAGCTGGAGTGTTAGGAGGAAAGCGTCCCTCATGATGCATGGGAATCGTCATCATTGATCAAGGTGCCCTCAGGCCTGCGCACTGGGATATAAAGCCAGCCTGGCCCAGAGGTGGCCTGGGCGAGATGGGGAAGGCACCACTGACTTCCCTCCATGGCCATGGAAGCTTAATATTGGTTTGCTGCCCAGCAGGACCTAGCGTGTCCAGGTGATGTTTCTGCCCAACGAAAGAGTCACCTTATTATGTGCAATGCACCCAAATGAACCACAAAGGAAGAGGCTAACTCCAGGTCATTACCTTGTGTCTTTTTGGGAGGAGTAGGGGGCTTTGTTTTCAGATTCAAAGCAGTCTGATCACGGCATTCAGAATGACCTGCCCCGAGACACACAGGCCTGTAAGCACTAACCCACCCCCCGACATACACACATACACACACACACACACACACACACACACACACAGAGCACAAGTTAATTTAAAATATAATGATCTGGGCCTGCAGACACATTTCTCCTTTTGCCTCCCGGAAGCAGCCTTCCATTGAGTTCAGAAAATCTGGTCCAGCTAGTCTAAAAGGGAAAAGAAATGGTCTACCGTTGCCCTGGAGTAGCTGCTGCTCCCTGCTTTCCCCGGGGACGTGGCAGGGACCACTTCCCCAGGGATCCTGCCACTTGCATTTTTTCTGGTTGCATTCCCACCCGCCTTCACAAGAAACATGCCCTGATAGGTGATCTGTCTCTTAGAGGAGAGAGGGATGCTTCGGGGGTTTTCTGCTGCTGTTGTTTATTTGTTTTGTTCTGTTCATTCTTAAGAGAGGCTTTTAAGAAAACCACTGTGACGTTAATTTCAGATCTCAGCGGCCTAAGCAGGGCACCCTTGGACAGCTGGGCTCCTTTATGTGGAGGATGTTATCTAGGGATTCTGCCTAAAAACTCATGTGGAGGAGCCCAGAGCAGGGCTCTCCACTGGCCTGGGGGCTGAGGGCACAGCTGGCAGAGAGAGGGGTTGGGAGAAGGGAATGGCCACATGAAGAGCCAGCCCTGACAGAGGGGCAGACAGTCCACAGAGCCGAGGTGAGATTGTCTGGGGAGGCTGTGATCGTGGAGGAGATGTGAGAGGCACTTTCTGCTGGGGCATACTTTTATGGGAAAGCAACCAGAAAAATCAAAACTGCAAAAAGCTGAGGCAGCCTGCCTCTGTCCAGAGGAGGTGCAGAACTGGGCTCCCATCACACTGAGTTCTGCCAGGCTCCCTGCGGGGTTTTCTGGAAAAGCCTCCCTGCCCCTGCCCATCCTGCTCTGTATCACTCTGAGCCCTCCACACTGGCCCAGGGACCCCGCACGTGTCCCTTCTTCAGACCACTGCACCACCTCTCTGCACTTTGACCTGTATGGAAGCCGGCAGGGCTGAGATGGGATGGGCATTTTAACTTTTACTGGGCTCTTTGTAACACAAACAGCCCAATGTAGTGAATTCCTTAAACCCCTGGTTTTAGATTGCAGATTTCTATTGGATGATCTGGGAGATTCTGGCACTGCCCTTCAGAATTATTGGTCTACAGGTCCATGCTCCTTCCCTCACACGTCCACCTTCCTGCTCCCCCTGGAAAGGTGCAGCCCAAGAGTTCTGGGAATGTTTGGGGAACTGCTGTCCACCTGCTGTAGGTTGACCCAAAGCCACTTATCTGTTCTCATCAAATGACCACGGTGAAGATCCGAGTTCTCTTCTGGTTTCTCTCCATGGATTTCTGGGCAGGCAGAGAACTCTGGTTTGGGGGATCAGGCAGACCCACTGACCTTGGCCAAGAAACTTAAAAGCCCAGAGACTCAATTGCCTCCAACATCAAATGGGGAAAAGAGTGTCCCGGCCTTGTGAGGTTGTCAGGATTGTATAGCACGTGTGTAAAGGGCTTTCCACAAGCAGGTGGGCACTGGTGCCTGCTGTCAGGATGATGTTACCCCAGCAGGTATTGTTCAAGTGATGTTTGTTTCAACCTTTCTACACTGATTTGACAGAACCAAACTCATATCTGCCGTTCTCTAAGCATAGGGAAAGGAACCTGTCTCTGTATATTCGGATATCAACCATGTGTGGATGGCAGACATTTGGCTGGAGGGAACACCTCCTCCCTCTGAGGAAGGGGCTGGAAGCTGGTCTTCCCCCTCCAAGAACTGGTGGGTGCACTGAGCCTTATGTAAAGGCAATGCTGAGCCATGGCCATGGGCATCTCTGTGGGGACCCTGGTAAAGGAGACTGTTCCAAGTGTCCCCAAAGGGATGGAAAATGAAACTTGGAGACAGACATTTGGGGGACAGTGATGCATAATAAAAATGTATGTGACCACCTTACAATATTGCTAAGTTTCAAAATATATAAAGTTGATATTTGAGTTCTATTTTTATAAAATAGTTCTAGATTTATGGCGATATGTACATGTGTATTTATAGCCTTTCAATTTTAGGTTACAGTTTTGTGCTCTAAAGAAATATATGTATGACTAAAGAACTGTATATTGAAAGCACTATATTCAAATAATTTAAAGACTGTAAGTCTGTATTCAATAAAATGTAATGCCAAGAAAGATGGTGTTGGCTATTGTTTCTACCCAGAAATGCTATAAAAATCCTGTAGTAAATTCTGTGAGCTGGGTCAACAATTCATTCGCCTCTGAGGTCTGACAGCAGCAGTGGCAGCTGTCTAAAAGACAGGGGTTGGGAGAGAAAAGGGGGGAAGGAACTTAGTCTCTCCTAGTGTGTGGCATGCCACCATGGGGTGGGGGTGAGGGTCAGAGAGGCTTCATGGGATGTTTGTGATCAGGTTGACAGAAACCTGGGTGTAGAGATGGGTGTTTCCACTCAAGCCTGCACGAACACGCATAAGCAGAATGAAGTGGAGGGAAAAGCATCAAGCTCAGAGGTGGGATGCCTAAACTGGAGCCCCAGGTCTGTCTCTAGCTTGCTGTTAGAGACAGAGTGACTTTGGGGATGTCACTTTCACCTCTCTAGCCCTCAGTTCCCTCACCTGTAAAATGGGGATGTTGATATCAGCACTACCCATTTCCAGGGTTGTAGCAAGATGACAGAAGATGGTCACTGTTCGAAAACTTCAAAGTGATGTAAAAACTTAACAGCCTTCCTGCAGGCTCACAGGTACATGTGCACAGAGGTTCCTGCACCCTGCACAGGTATATTCCCAGCTGCAACATCCCCTCCACAGCCCCAAGGATCCACAGAACCAGAACTGAGCTTCCTTCAAATAGAAGCCCAAATCGAACCTTAAAGTGTATGAATTTGTGTGACTGGGATGCAGAAAAGCATTATCCAAAAAGACAATGGCTAAGAATATTCCGGGAGCAATGGGGGGGGGGATAGGAAGGAACAGGAGGAAAGTAATGTGAGTTTGTTCTTATTGATCACATATATCACACGTGGCCCCAAAATAACAAGATATAGGTGACAGAGAAGAGTACCAACAGGCAAGCCAACCCCCAACATGCAAAATAATGCCACCCCCTCCTTGTTGTCTCTGAAGGTCCTGAGAGGTAGCCATTGGTACATTCAGGTAAAAATGTAAGGAGGAGTCCTTCCTAGGTTCACAAGAGCAGCCATGAGTTTCCAAATTACTCCTAAGCAGTTCTTCTTGCGGGTAGAGAGAAAACCAGTACCTTGGTTTCCCTTTATAAATTCAGGCAGTCTCCCTGCTTTTATGTTTCTCTGAGTTTTCTTTCCAAAGAGGCCTCTTGAGTCTGCAGGATGAATAGTATGGCATCTGGGGGAAAAGCTGGCCTCATCTTTCTCAAAGCCCTGTTCTCCCTCATTCCCTAAGGACCAGCTCTCTCCTTGTTCTTTTCTTTCTGCTTCTTCCACCTCCTTGTGGGATTTCACTTTCTATTTCTGTTCCTTTTATATCGTTGGACCCCAGGATTCTGTCCTTGGTCTCCATTTCTTATATTTAAGGAGCCTGCAAAATGGCAGGCTGAGCTGGTACAGAAGGGCCCCTTCTGCCTATAAAAACATACACACAAAGAGGAAGGAAATTTTAAACATAGAGTCAAGTTCAAAAGAAAGAAAAGAAATCCCCACATTCCAGAAAAAAAAGGCTGTTCAAAACAGAGCAGTGAGTGGGAGCTAAAGGTATGTCGGACCAGACACAGACTCCAGTGGTTGACAGTGGGCTTTTCCACCCCTGCAAGTTGACAGGACGTAACCTCAGCCCAGCCGAGGTGGGAGATACAGCTAAACACCCCTCACAAAAAAGGAACCTCAGAGGGGTGTCCCAACACTTTTCTAAAAAGGACTAGAAACACTCTTCCCATCAGCCCAGGGGAGCATTAAGGAACCAGGCCATTCACTCAGGGCTGCAGATGGTGGAAAAAAGAGATCCATGAGAAATCTAATTATAAGCTTATGCCACATGTGGATGTAGAATCTGAATGTATACACCTTATCTGTAAAGCAGGAATTCCAAGCCAATAGTTTATTTAAATTGCCTGGGTTAGTAAGATCCGAAGGGCCTCAGCAGAATCAAGTATAAAACCGCTCTCCACAACCCTGGACACACCAAACCCCCAGGGGGAAAACACTCCATTAAAAATGAGCTCACAGTCAAAAAATACAAACAGCACAAGAGATGGCTCACAGGAGGGAAAGCAGCGGATAAAAGAAACAGGTGAATAATATCACAAAGGCTGGAGAAAAGAGATGACTCAAAGAGAAGCCATGAAATAGATGTGTTTAACATTATATAAAAAATAAAAGTACAGGAGAGATACATATAGAAGTTCACAAAGGAGAGATTAGATACAGTGGGGGGAAAGCACTATTCAAAGAGAAAATGGTTAAGAATATTACAAAATCCAGAAAACACACCATTCTAAAACTCATAGTCAAAAAAGAGATAATAATGGAAATTTTAAAATACTTAGAGCAGGATGATAATAAAGATACTTCATATCAAAACCTCTGGGATACAGCAAAAGCGATGCTTTGAGGGAAATTTATACTTACATCAGAAAAGAGGAAAGACTCAAGATTGATGAGCTAAGTGTAATTTAAAAGTAAGAAAAAAGGACCAAACAATAGACTCAAAGAAAGCAGAAGGAACAGTAAACTCAAAGAAAGTAATAAAGATAAAAACAGCTCTCAGTGAAAGAGAAAGCAAAAAACAATAGAGAAGCTAAATAAAGGAAAAGTTGATTCTTTGAAAAGACTAACAAAATAGACAAGTCTCTGGTAAAACCAATAAAATAAAAAGAGAAGGTCAGAAATAAATAATAATATGAATAAAAAGCTGACATAACTACAATAAAGTAGATGATAAAAGGATAACAAAAACACCTCAACCACTTTATGGCAATAAATTTAAAAACAGATTAAAAACAGAAAAATTCTTAGAAAAATATAATTGACTAAAACTGATGTAAGAAGAAATAAAATTTCTGGATAGTCTTATAAATCTTAAACCAAAGTGATAATTTAAAGTCTTCCCACTCGGGGGAAAAACGGGGGATGTCAAGAACATTAAATTTTGTAGACATGTTCTACCAAACATTCTAAGAAGTACTCATTTCAGTTGTATACAAAATAAATAAAGGGATATTCACTCTTCTTCTATACTCCCTTATTTATTCTCTGAAGCCAGTGTAACTTTAATATCCAAACCAGACTAGGACATACAAAGAAAAACTACAGGCCCGGGCTTCCCTGGTGGCGCAGTGGTTGAGAGTCCGCCTGCTGATGCAGAGGACATGGGTTCATGCCCCGGTCCGGGAAGATCCCACATGCCATGGAGCGGCTGGGCCCGTGAGCCATGGCTGCTGAGGCTGCGCGTCCGGAGCCTGTGCTCCGCAAAGGGAGAGGCCACAGCAGTGAGAGGCCCACGTACCGAAAAAAAAAAAAAAAAAAAAAACTACAGGCCCATTTAACTCATGCATATATATCCAAAAATCCTAAATGAAATACTAGCAAACAAATTCTAACAGAATATAAAAGAAATAATACACCCATGATCAATTCAGGTTTATCTAAGAATGCAAAGTATTTTAATATTAGAAGATATCTAAATGTCATTTACTCATCAACAGCCTAAAGAATAAAAATAATAGGATCATTCTAATCATTAAAATCACTAAAATACATTCAAAAAATTCAACAGTCATTCATAATTTTAAAAAACTCATAGTAAAATGGAATTAGAAAAGAACTTAGCTTGACAAAAATCTACAAAAACATACAATATACATCATCCTAAATAGGTAAATGTTGGAAATGTTTTCTATCCTTTAAAATCAGGGTAAGGGGACTTCCCTGGCGGTCCAGTGGTTAAGAATCTGCCTTCCAATGCAGGGGACCCGGGTTCAATCCCTGGTCGGGGAACTGAGATCCCACATGTGCGGGGCAACTAAGCCCATGCGCTCTAGAGCCCGCGCGCCACAACTAGAGAGAAGCCCGCGTGCCGCAGCTAAGACCCGACGCAGCCAAAAATAAATAAATAAATATTTAAAAAATAAAACTAAAATAAAATCAGGGTTAAGGAGACGATAGGCAGTATTATCACTTCTATTCTTCATCCCACTAGAGGTTCTAGCCTGTCCAATAAGAAGGAAAAAAGAAAGGCTTACTCAAGTAAATAAAATTATCATTGTTTGTAGACAGTATGATTGTCTACATAGAAAACTCAAAAGAATCTACAATTAATAGAAATCATAAGAAACGGTCAAGGTAGCTTATATAAAATCAATATATAAAAGTCATCTTCATTTTATACAGCAATAAAATCACAATGTGAAATACACAACTTACAATAGAAACTTGCAATAAGTTTAACAAAAGACATGCAGAGCCATGCACAGATAATAATAAACTATACTTAAAGACATTGAAGAAGATCTAAATAAAGGAGAGGTATTTCAATATAATAAATAGGAAGGCGTCAGAAAGATTCAGTTTT
Source organism: Globicephala melas (assembly GCF_963455315.2). Lineage (NCBI taxonomy): Eukaryota > Metazoa > Chordata > Mammalia > Artiodactyla > Delphinidae > Globicephala > Globicephala melas. Next base: position 45,806,664 of record NC_083329.1, on the reverse strand, counting down.
CCCCAAATCGATTTCTAGATTCAATGCAACTCCGGCGAAATATTCAATGGGTGAACTTCTGTTTCTGATAACGGTAGAGTAGTTTAATTCAGACTATGCTTCCTACATAAGACATCTTTAAAAATCTGTCACATATGTTTTTTTAAATCTTCTTGAAAATCAAGAAAAGAGCTAACTGGATTAAGATCAGGAAGAGGATGAGAGTAAGCATAGCACTGGAGACACTTTTTCTCTGGAACTATCTAGTGATATTGAATAGGCAACCTAGAAGATGAGATGCAATTTGGAGTTTGCAGAGTTAGGCTTAACAAAAATTGGAGTCTAACACCACCAAGGGGGGGAAGCCTGGTAATCTACAATCCTCATTGGGTTAGGATCCAAAAAGACTGCACCACAGAAATGAGGAAAAAATATAAATAAACCAACCTCCACATGGACTGCAGCCCAGTTTCAGGCCATCTGGATGGCTCAGAAAATCTCAAGTCCTGAAATTGTATTAAGATGATCCTGGGGTGCTGGTGCCACTAGGACCTGGCAAGAAGTGAAAAATAAAGTCATCTATAGAGGAAAATAACATCTTTCTTGGCCTCAACTTATTTCCACAAATAATTTTTCTAGTACAATGTCCAGTACACAATTAAAGGAAACCAAGCACTCTAGGAGACAAGACAAAATGACAGAAACTAGCAGAAATAACAACAGAAACAGACACATGGGGTCTCTAGAGAATGGAATTCCCAAACACAGACTATAAAACAAGTATTTTTACTATGATCAAGAAGATAAAACCAAACTGAAAAACTTGGCAAGAAACTGAACTCTAAAAAGTGGCACAGCAAATTTGAAAAGGGACCAAACTAAAATTCTTGAATTGAAAGATAAATAACTGAAATAACCAGATTAATGGTTTTGATAGTATTTAAGACACAACTGCAGAAAAATTAGTAAAATGGATTACAGGTAAAAATGAATGAATGAATGAATCAATCAATCAATCCATGAATACACACATACACACAATCCCAAAAGAAGCACGGAAGAAAGAAAGAGAGAAAAACACAGGAGAGAAGAGACTGTGCGAAGAATACAGCAGGAATACAGTGAGAATACATTGAGAAAGTCTTACGTACATTTAACTGGAGTCCCTGAAAAGTGAGAAAATGGGACAGAACCAATATGTGAAGAGATAATGGCTCAAAATTTTCCGAAAACAGGTGAAGGATTTAAATTCAAAGTTTTAAGTGTCCCAACAAACCCCAGGCAGGATCAATAAAAAGACATCTATGTAAACCTTACAAAGGTTTCCAGTCCATGCTACACGCCTGACTTGCCTGGGAAGGTTACTTGACACCTCTGACGCTCAGTTTTGTAAATACAAATTACAGCCTATTTCATAGAAACGGTAAAATGATTAAACGAGATAACACGGAAGGTGCTTAGCTTGTCGCCTGACACATACTTTCTGTAACTAGCTGTAAACGTTGGCTATTGTTGTTATTTATCATTAACACTTGCCGTACCAAGTTGAAATTCCGTGTTTACCGGGCTGCGCCAGTGACGAGAGCAAGTGGCCTTTTTGCACCCCAGCAGAGGGCACACAGTAGTTGGTGCAGGCATTCAAGAAGGGAGACTCCTCACCCCCCAGTCCCTATGCCAGGCACTTGGCAGAGGACTTGGGGTGCAGGGGATCTTCGAGCTCCATGCCCACCCTTCGTGGCCCTGCCCACCCACGCACGACCACGCCCATTCCCAAGGGCCTGAAAAGCAGTTACCTAGCAGCATGTACTGCCCTGTAACCCCAGCAGGAGGCCCGGCCACGCCCAGGAACGCGTTGGTCATCATGCCCTAGGGGCCGTACAGCTCAGTCGGCCTGTCAGTGGAGCACCGCACCTACCGCTTGGAGGGCCTGTTAGGTAGGCAGCTGAGCGCCAAAGGGCCACCCAGTTGAGTGCGCCCAGGTACACCGCAGCCTCTGAGCATCTGTGCCGGCTGTGCCCTCTGCCTAGACTTCCTTCATTCCTCAGACCTAGACCGAGTGCCACTTCCTCTGGAAAGTCGGCCCTAAGCCCCACAGCTGCAGGATGTTTTAGCATCTTCTTCTGGCTTCTGCTGCCTCAATATTAGAGCAGGAAGAAACATACACTGTGAGCCCACTGGGTGCTGGGTAGTAAATGCAAATTACCTGGATAGAAAATATTACATACCCTGCTTTACACATTGGGAAACTGAGAAGCAGGAATATTAAGTGACTTTTCCAAGGTACGTGGCTGAAAAATGGCAGAGAGTCTGTCCCTTGATCATCCATTCATGCAACAAACCTTCACTGAGCAAGTAATATGTGTTGGACACTCTTCCAGGTACTGGGGACACACTGGTGAACATGATACGTGTCCTTGAAGTGACTGTGTCATTGTTGACTGCTAACTGACAGCTGTGCCAAGGCTCTGACAAAGGAGCGTAATCATAGTGGGACCTGCCACTGGCCATAATTGGAGGGGAGAGGACAGAGATCTGGAAAGGTTTACTTGCCTGAATTACATCTGAGTTGAGCTTTAAAGAATGAGGAGAAGCTAACCAGGTAAAGGAAGAAAGAGCACTCCAGGTAGGGGGACTAATATCTGCAAAGGCTGGAAGCATGAACAAATGACCTATGTATTTGTTGAACTGATGGGAAGATGAGGCTAGAGAGGTGGACAGGGGCCAGATCCTGCAGGGCTATGTAGTATTAGACAGGGGAAATAAACTGTGGCTGCTGTGAGTAGAACAGATTAGAGGGGGCCAAGAATGGAAGCAGGGAGACAAGGGATGGTTGTGGTGGTCCAGGGGAGAGATGATAGTAGCTTGGACCAGGACAGCCTTAAAGGGGTAGTGGATTAAAGTAAAAGTAACAGTACTCCCTAAGAGGATGGAGATGGGAGGCGAGGTTCAGGGGGCTGTGCTCCAGATCCAGTGTCTGGCTAGAAAACCCTAGAGTTTACAAAAACACTGTTTGAACTAATAAAAAAAATCAGCACAGTTTAACTATACAAAATCAACACACAGGACTTCCCTGGTGGCACAGTGGTTAAGAATCCGTCTGCCAATGCAGGGGACACGGGTTCAAGCCCTGGTCCGGGAAGATCCCACATGCTGCGGAGCAACTAAGCCCGTGCACGACAACTACTGAGCCTGCGTGCCTACAGCCCGTGCTCCACAACAAAGAGTAGCCCCCGCTCGCCACAACTAAAGCCCACGCGCAGCAACGAAGACCCAATGCAGCCAAAAAGTAATTAATTAATTTAAAAATATCAACACACAAAAATCAATTGTAATTCTGTAACTAACAATGAACCGTCTCAAAAGGAAGTTAACAATTCCATTTACAATAGCATCTAAAAGAACAAAACACATATGAACAGATCTAACCAAGGAGGTGCAAATCTTATACACTGAAAACTACAAAAATTGCTAAAAGAAATCAAAGAAAACCTAAGTAAATGGAAAAATATACCATGTGCATGGATTGAAAGACTTAATATTGTTAGATGACAATACTTCCCAAAGCAGTATACAGATTCAATGCAATTCCTATCAAAATCTCAATGGTGGTGTTTCTGCAGAAATGGAAAAACTCATCCTAAAATTCATAGGTAATTTCAAGGGACTGAGACTAGCCCAAACAATCTCAAGAAAGAACAAAGTTGGAGGTATCACACTTGCTGATTTCATAACTTACTCAAAGTTATAGTAATCAAAATAGTGTGGTACTGTCATAAGGATAAGTATATAGACCAATGGAATAGAATCGAGAGTCTAGAAGTAAACCATCACCTTTATAGTCAATTGACTTTTGTCGTGAGAGTCAGGACTGCTCAATGCATTAAGAACATTCTCTTTAACAATTTGTCCTGGGGAAAGTGGATATCTACATGAATATCTTTTGAATGAAGTTAGACCCTTATACCATATATAAAAATTAACTCGAAATTGATCAGAGGTCTAAATTTAGAAACTAAAAAACTCTTAGAAGGAAACATAGGGGCAATTCTGAATGACCTTAGATTTGGCAAGTATGTCTTGAACACCAAAAGCATAGGCAACAAAACAAAAATCAGAACAACTGAAATTCATTACAGTTAAAAACTTTTGTGCATCGAAGGACACTACTAAAAAAGTGAAAAGACAATCTATAGAATGGGAGAAAAGATTTGCAGATCATATATCTGCAGTCAGGACCTCTCATTGTCATTGGGATGCTTAATAGGCATCTCGGACCAATATGTCCAAAATATCTAAACCAGACTCCTAATACTCACCAGTCCCTCCTGCATTTTTTCCATCTCGGTTCATAGCAGTGCCATTCTTTCACTTACTCAAGCCAAAAACCTTGCAGGCATCTTTCTCTACTCTCTTTCCCTCACACACCCCATCTAGTCTAGCAGCACATTCTGTTGGCTCTATCTTCAAAGTATCCCGACAGAATTCAACCATGCCTTAACCTCCCTGCCACCACCCTCAGTCTCTTTGTCCAAGCCACCGTCAGTCATCTCTTGCTTGGATCACCGCCCTGGCTTTCTCACTGAGCCCACTGCGACCACCTTGTCCCCTGCAGTATGTTCTCAAAGCCAGGTGATGCCATTAAACCTGAGTCAGAGCATGGCCCTTGCCTCCGAGAACATTCTGGTTGCTCCTACAGTGGCCTGCCAGGCTCCTGATGACTTCTCTGACCTCATCTCCCCCTGTTGCTACTTATCTTCTCGGACCAGGGCTCGAACCCATGCCCCCTGCATTGGCAGGCAGATTCTTAACCACTGCGCCACCAGGGAAGTCCCTGGTCTTTTCTCTTTACTCTCTCAGCCTTCAGGTCTTTCTCAAAAGTCACCTTCACAGACAGGTCTTCCTTGAGCATCTCCACTGACAATGTCGACACTTCCCTCAGTCTCCCTCTTCCTTATCTCCCTTCCCTCCTCTTTTATTTCTTCCTAGCGCTCATTGGTATCCAACATAACATATATTTCACCTATTTCTCTTGTTATCCTTCTCTCCTACCGGGATGAATGCTTCAGGGGCTCAGGGATTCTTGTCTGTTCTGTTCTCTGCTCTGTCCCAGGGTCTGGAACTGTGCCTGGCATATCTGAAGGACTGATAAATACTAGTTAAAATGAACCTGCGTGGAGCGAACGCTGGAACCACAGAAGGTGAGACTGGAAGAAGCAAGGAAAGTCAGAACCAGGCAGACCACAGGACATGGGCAGTGGTCCCTCTGAGGGCTGCAATGGTAGGAGAGAATCTGGAGGTACAGAAGGCAAGTGAGATGAGGAGTTCAAGAAGAAAATAGCTAATAGGCACCAAACTGTTAGCAGGAGTTATCTCTAGAAAAAGACAAATCCATGGTTGATGAAGGACATAGAGTGTTCCCAAAGACCTGTGATGGGAGGGGAAGTTGGCCCAGTAACTTTGGGGGGCAACCTGGCAGTGTCTTAAAATTTAACTGTATACTGTAGAATCCAGCTACTCCATTTCTCAGTTTCATAAATATATAAAAACTCGCACATGTACATGGAAACATGCCCATGAAGATTTTCTGCATTCCTTGGTCATCTTGAAAAATTGGAAACGACCGGAAAAAGGAATGACTGGATATATCGCAGTACATCTGTCACATGAAACGCAACACAGCAGATCTGTGTGTACTGATGGGGCTGGATTGCCACAGCCATTGTGTTAAAGGAATAAAGCATATTCCGGAATTTTATGCACACTATGATCTCACTTCCACTGAAAAAGACAAAAGGAGGGGGAGGGGAAGAATTATAGGCGATTTTTAAATCTGTGTCCTTTTCTGTAATTTTTAAGGTTTTTAAGAACTCATCAGTCTGCATTACATTTATAATCTGATAAAGTTTTAGAGTTTAAAATATGTTTTTACCAGAACAAGTGTTTTAAGAAGCAAGAAAGGAGATAGATCAGAGCATGAATCTGCTGGAAGGGTGGGGGAGAACTGGGTGAGCCACTGAATGTGCTAATGGGTCTTCGCCTCTGACGATGCAAGTTCAGGAGAAGGTGGGCAGAGGCTCCAACTGCAGGAGGTAGAGGAGTGGTAGAGATGAGGAAATAAAGAGCCCAGGCAGCTCTTCCCACAGTAGGGGAGGGGAAGGCGTATTTTAAGAGGATCAAGGGGAGAATTTTTATGATTGAAGGAGACTTGAGTATTGCAAGGTATCAGCAGGTGGTTGATTTTTAAAGTTAGCTTTGTATCTCCCTGAATGGTAGTTCATATAATACTGGCAGCCAACATTTACTGAGGGCTGGTGACAAATGCCGGGGTGTTAACAGAAGCAAAGCAGGGAGCATCTGCTCCCCTTTCTCTGTTCAACACTCCCCCCATCATTTTAGACCCAACTAACATCACACCAAGCACAGAGTGGTGCATTTGCAGGCTCTCATTTGTAAAATCTGCCTCTGAGTTCTGTGCATTTCTTTAAAAATCATAGCCCTTTTATCATTTCCCGAAACCCTGCTGGCTTTGGAAATATGCCTGATCTCTCCTGAATTTACCATGCCTTAAGCAATCTGAAAAGTTTATTTCTTTCTTTATTACCCATGAATTATAATAGCTTAGCAAAAGTGTCCTGACTATGGCCTCAATACTGATGAAATTAAACTAACTAATGCTGAACAAGAAGTGTTAATTTCCCTGCCATGGTTGTGCCTTGCCTGCTGTACTTAAGTCTGCCAAATGACCTGCTAAAAAGGAAAAGACTCATAAGAATAGAATCCATCCTTATTTAGCTAAGTTGCTCTGTGTACCATCCCCCTGTCCCTAGCTATGCATTAGCTACACACGTTAATAGTCATTGGCTTTGCATCTGTGCCGAGCAGAGGAGGGAGAGATGCCTGTCTGTTTGCCTTGACTTCCTAACCAGGAACATGTAAATCATTTGCAGGTGGCACACGATTCCACCAGTACTGAGAAGAGGGAGGCTTTTCCATAACCCTCCAGTTCACCCAGATCCCCCTTGAAGAATGAGATGCCACTTCAAAGAGTCAGGTTTTCTGCGGGTGGCCTTACAGCTTCTGGTTGATTTATGCTGGAGTTTAGCCACTGCCTTTGCAAAGACTTTGTTGCATGGAGTATATTTATCTGACCTTTCTTTGAATAGACAACCCATAGCAGCTCATAGGAAAAAAATGTGTCCTCCATATAGAGAGGTGGCATTTGGATGAGCTGCAGGAATTCTGGTGCTTCTCCGAGTTTGATCCCTTAAGCCTGCACTGGCCGCCCTGCAGCTGGGCTCAACACATCCTGGAGTGGTGAGAAGGGGACAGGCATCCTGAGGGTGAGTAGATGAAGTAGACTCAGAGGTGGCTTATCGCTTTGATAAGACTCAGATTTACGTCACTCGGGGTCCAAAAGAATCGTTGGAGGTGCCTAGCGCCATTAGGAGCTTGTTTATTCAACAAGCTGTATTAACACCAGGCCCAGGGTGGGGCGGGGGGGAGGATGGACTGTGGTCAGTGAAGGAGACACGGGGCTTTGTAAGGCAAAATGAGGACTGACATGGTATGATGAGGAGGATTTCTTCCTGTGGGACGTCATTTGCTCAGATGTTGAGGCATATTCCCATTTTTGGCACTGCCGCCACCTCCATAGGGTGGGTTATTCGGTGGATTAAACCCTATTTCTTAGGTAAACCTTGCCACGAAATAGTGCTGCTGTTCTCATAAAACAAACTCCAAACGCAGATGTTACATGAGGCTTGGTGAGATGTGCTCTGCAGGGAAAGGGCCATAGCAGGTTGTGGGGTACACACCTTCCCGGGTCTCCTTCTACAGAGCCCCTCCTCCCTTACACTCCTGGTCACAGGGACCGGCCCCAGGTGGAATCTTCACCCCTTCTCTCCAGAACCCCCAGGATTTAGAGAGCTGGTATTATGTGTTATCAGAATAGAGGTAGCACCTTGCCCCCAGAGGTGGGGTGTAAGGTGGGCACGGAGAAGCTGTTTTGTTCCTGATTTCTCCCAATCAAATTGAAGTACATGTCCCAGGAGCGTCTTCAGACAATGCAACGCCAAGGTCATGGAGGCCAAATCGCCTCCTACCTACCAGCTTGCAGCTTTTCCCTCTCTGGCTATAACTCCCCTCTCCAGAGGGGGCGCTGCTGGGGGAGTATCTGATCCCCAGAATTCTCTGCCCACAAACTGCCTTCATGCCTCCCCGGACGATTCACTGGCCATTCCAAACTGGGTGGACTGCTTCATTTAAACAAGTCACTGGTCCAAACTGAGTGCCTTCCTCTAAAGATGTTTAAGAACAAGACACTTAAATAGGATACAATAACATAAATATGCCAGAGAAAAAGATGCCGGTGTTCTGTAGAGAGAGGTGTTAGCAGCAGTCACAGGGACAATTAGGGCCACCACTGTGTACCCAAGGAGCACTATCTTGTTAATGGAGATCCTCGCTGAGTTGCTTTTTGAAGTTCCTTTCCAGAAGCGAAATTAAAATCACGCAATTAAAATGTTCACAGTTGGGGCTGGATGTTCTTGAACTGATTGAAAGAGAAGAAGTGGACATGGCAACATTTTGAAACAGCAATTGTCTCTGTAATTAAATGCAATTAACTGACATAGCTGTCTGCTTTTCTCCACATAGGACTGATTGAAATGCTAAGACTTTAAAAAACATGCCCACCATCTGATTTCTCTTTCCATTCTAACCACAATTCTCACCAACGAATGAAGACTGCCAAAGGTGGTGATTTAGTGAACCAACCCTAACACTGAGGTTATAGGGTGAACATATCAGGAAACGTGGGGAGAAATGTGTTGGAGAAAACAGAGCTCCAGGCTGTCCCATGCACATCATTTCTCCTAAACCCATATAGCCTTGCATTTCCACAATAGAGAATAAATCTAACAATTTTCCCATAGCTGATCTCTAGGAAAGGAGCTGTTGAATGTAAGTAATAACCAAAATGCAGATTCCAAAGGGGAGAATAAAAATTTAGTCCATTAGCTTTAAAAAAATTTTTTTCCCTGATTTTTATAGAAAATCTAGAATATGCTAAAAGAATTTTTTTAAGTTTCTCATAATCTCACCACAGAGGGATAATCACTGGATATTTTCTTTTTTCCTAATATATACACATGAATTGCACTGAATACATATTTTTATTTATTGAATGATTGATTTAGGCTGCACTGGATCTTCATTGCTGTGCGCGGGCTTTCTCTAGCTGCAGTGAGCAAGGGCTACTCTTCATTGAGGTGCACATGCTTCTCATTACAGTGACTTCTCTTGTGGCAGAGCACGGGCTCTAGGAGTACAAGCTCAGTAGTTGTGGCGCGTGGGCTCTAGAGCGCACTGGCTTTGGTAGTTGTATCGCACGGGCTTAGTTGCTCCGCAGCACATGGGATCTTCCCAGACCAGGGATCAAACCCGTGTCGCCTGCATTGGCAGGTGGATTCTTAACCACTGGACCACCAGGGAAGTTCCTGAATACACATTTTAATATATATTATACATGTACCCTGATTTTTTGCTCATATTACAAATATTTTTCTTGCTATTAAAAATTTATAAACATTTTTGAAATGTCCGAATAAAATCTCATCATATGCATTTGCCACCATTTACTTGACCATCTTCTTATTATTGGGCATGTAAGTTATTCACAGTATTTTGCTATTATAATAGTACAGAAAGGAATATCTTGTTGCAAAAGCCTGCCTTGTTGCAAAAGTCTGTATTTCTGATTTTTTCCTTAGGGAGCTTTCTTATAAGTGCAATTTCCTGGGCCAGAGATTAGAATCATTTTTTAATTCTAATTTTTGTGAGGCATTTGAGGCTTTTGGTATGTACTTCCAAACTGCCCTCTAGAAAGGTGACCAGTTTATATTTCCATCATCAGGGTAAGACTTTACCTAATTCTGTAAATCCCCTCCAACACTGAGCATCACCTCTATAAGAAAGGCTCAAAACTATTCCTAGAGAAAGCTCATATTTTCACTGATCATATGGCTCTGGGGCAAATCACAACCAAAACAAAAATTTTTCAGGTCTCTGGCTGTGCTTCCCAGCAAAGGGGAGGACACATCAGGGCCAGTACCAGGTGGGCACCCACCAGGGATGTTGAGTTACAGCCATGAACAACTGGAGAGCAGACCAGTCGCTGCCATCCATGAAGACACCTGCATATCAGGTTCATCTGTCCCCGTGGCACCCACATCCTTCCTCATCTTTTCCAGCTGTGTTGGCTAAAGATGGACACCAGGCCATCCTAGAGAAGATAGAAGACTGGAATGTGGTGGAACTCGTGGTGAATGGAGAAGTTGTCTTCCACTGCAACATCAAAGACTTGGAGTTTGGGAAGCCCTTCCCACCAGCATTTTGCCTTCTCTGGGGCATTTCCATTTCTAGTTGAAGTGGTCGATGTGTCCTGCCCATATTCAAATTGGGTTTCTTTCTGAGTTTTAAATTCTTACTCAAAGCCCCATGCTCTATGGCACATGAATGAGCGCATCCTAAACCATACACAGTAAAGTGCTTGATGCTCTGGGCTTCTTCCCAGAACGCTGGAAACAGAAGAGGGATGGAAAGAAAATGAAGTTTTAGCTCTAGACGTCAAATGGGACTGTGCAAATTTAGGGAGAATAGGTTGTTTAGTAGTTTTTCATTTTAATAATGTGTGTTTTATTATTATTTACCTTGAAAATGGTTTTTGTTCTGTTTGATTATTCTATCTAGGCTAGCTAAGACGATCAGAGTTGATATGCCGGCAGTGTATGGCATCATCAGCTACGTTCTATGGATTTCTTTGCCTCAGAGAGCTTCTGGCTCAGCAGGCTGGCATCATGCATGCCTCACTGTATGCTCAATGTAAAAGCTTTCCCAATCCACTAATACTCTACAAAGGCTGGGACCTTTGGAAATGCTCTCCTAGTGGAAGCCGTATGTTTGTCTTATATAACGTGACATGGTATATAAAGCTGGCTAAAAGAAAATTATACCTATTTCCCCAGGAGGCGATGGTAAACTAGACCCACGGTGCAAAGAGGCCAGGAGAGCTGTACTAAATGCCTACTGATCTCTTCATTGGAACAGGCATCTGAAGTCAGCAGAAGAGCAGGTGCCTCCCGCCATTCTGCAGTACAAGCAAAAGCGGCCATTCCGGGCCGTGGATGCTGGGCTCAGGCAAGGCAACGCACCCTGTCCTTCAGCCTGCACAGCCAGGTTTCTCACCTGGCTGCAAGGAAACGGGGCCCGCAAAAGTAATAAAACCACACCATCTGCAGCATCTCTCAATCTCAACCCATAGGGAGAGCCCTCCAATATCAGGTACACATTGAGCTTGAAGGAAATAAAATGCAATCTAATAACAAAGCGCCATCCCTTGCTAATAACGCAAAGTTGCCAGAAGCATCAGAGATTCCACTGTATAGCAGTGAAGAGCTAGGAAGAAGTAGAATTAAGGATAAGGCAGGAGGGGGGTGGTGGGAGGGAGAATAGTGGGCTTTGAAAATCTGAACCAGGAGTTAATGTCAGTATTTGGAAACCTGTCTATTCTTACAGGTTTACTTCTTGCTCCCAACAGAATAATATTTAACATTGTAATATATAATTACCTAACGACAAATCTTCATTTATTTTCTTTCAAATAAATCTTTATTTATTTTCCAGATCACAAGAAAATGATCTGCATTCTTTTGCATTAGCCAATCCAACAGGCTGGTCTGACGAGGGCCCGAAAGAGGCCGGGACAGAAGGGGAAAGTGGCTCCCTGTCTCACTTGGAGGAAAACACAGCCAGCGGTGTTTAAAAAGTGTTTTAGCTGTGGTCAGTGTCAACCTCAGCCATGTCAAAATGACGTTCATTTTCTTTTCAGGATCTTTGCACCGAACTGTAGCATGCATTCTTAGCTGTAGAGTAAAGGAGAGGGGAGAAATGCAGGTATTGATCTAATGATGTTAACTGTGAGGTCATGGTAAGAAGGCATCACAGAAGAAAGCTGGATTCCTTCACAGAAGACTCCGGGCGCTGTGTTGAAAGAGAACGGCTTGCAGGGCCTGTGACAGGCAGCGGCTGGCTCTGGGTCCACAGCCTGCAGGGATGCGGGGCCACCCTGCTCCCTGCAGCCTCACTGCACCTGGGGAGCCATCCTTCCCTTTGCTCCAGGGAACGTCAAACCCCCCTGCGCCCCAGAACTGCAAAGGCATCTGGTGCTCCATGAAACCACTTAGCCAAGTTCTTTCCCGCACGTGATGAAATAGGGGATAGAATTTTCATTTTCAGCCCAAGTTCCACTTTATCAGATTTCATTCAGAGATTACGAATCACTTAGGATGTTGGAAATATTTAATCATCTTTGCTGAGAACCTGAGGCTAAAAACAAATCTTCTTCCCGGTGTCTGGTGCCGGTTTTCACACGTTTTTAGTAACCCTGGATTTAGTCCCTTTTTCTCAAAGATCAGTTTAAGTTATTATTTGCTTTCGTACAAACATTTCACTACAAAAGAAGTACATTTTCATTACAGTAAAATGAAAAAATACAGGTAAAGATAAAGTATAAATTTGATAACATTTTGGTTTATTTCAGTTGGGGTTTCTTCCATGTATATCTGAATGTTCATTAAGAGCTAGACATACATAGAAATGGATTTCACCAATTTGGGATCATGCCGTATGTATCCAATTACGTATCTTTTTTTTAAACTTAACCTTTTATGTTGAACCTCTTCCCATGTGACCAAAACATTTGCTGACTGTCTAAGCATTCTATCTTGAACCAGGGAAATTTCTTCCTGCTTGAATGGTGCTTCCTACTTTCACTGACAAAAGCTTTTCTGCTGGGATATACAACTGCAGGCTTTCCCATCTACATTTGGTGCGGTAACTTCAGCTCCTCAGGCTCCAGGACCCCAATGTTAACCGGTACAAAGGGTCCACCCTGCAGCCACCTTGCCCTCCTCTGACACACCCTCCACCCTGGCCTGTATTTTGTCTCAGAACAGCGCCCCCATACACCCAACCTGCTCTCCTTTCCCCCACGGCCAGAGCAGAAGGGCTGGTAAGGGGAGGTTGCACACGGTTCTAAGAAAAAACCAAGTGCAGAAAGCTTCTGGGAGATCCTGTGCCCAGGGTGCTGTGTTCCAAGTTAGATCAGGATGAAACGATGTATGAATCAGCACTACTGGAAAAAGCCCCAGGGCTACCTCTGGGCTATAGGCTTGGAGAGGTGGGTGGGGTGAGTGGAGGGAGGAGGCCTGCAGGACTCTCATTTCTTCCTTTTTGTAAATGTTCTCATTGGTGGAATTGATTTTTACTTTGCATATGAGTGTGAGTGTGAGTGTGTGTGTGTGTGTGTGTTTGTGTGTGTGTGTGTCCGGGAGGGGGGTATTTTTCAAATAAACATTTAAAATAAAATCAAGAATTCGGCATAGAGGTCATCTGTCTATATAACCTAGCTCTTCTCTGTCATTGATTAAGAAGAGCTTTGTCTTTGGAAATGTAATCATTTTTTGGTCTACCGAAACATGCCCTCATCCTTCTCCTCTGCTTCCCTCTGTCTTACGTCTTCTTAAAAAGATATCTCCCTGGGGCTTCCCTGGTGGCGCAGTGGTTGAGAGTCCTCCTGCCGATGCAGGGGACACGGGTTCGTGCCCCGGTCCGGGAAGATCCCACATGCTGCGGAGCAGCTGGGCCCGTGAGCCATGGCCGCTGAGCCTGAGCGTCCGGAGCCTGTGCTCCGCAACGGGAGAGGCCGCAACAGTGAGAGGCCCGCGTACCGCAAAAAAAAAAAAAAAAAAAAGGAAATATAAATGGTCCTTAACAAGGAAAAGATGTTTAACCTCACTCATAATAAGATCAATGCAAATCAAAAATGAGATATTAAATCAAAAAAATGAGATAGCATTCCATGTTGGCAAGGATGTGGGAAATAGACACTCATGCGTTGCTGGCAGCAGTGTAAATTGATAAAATGTCTGCAGAGGTATCTGGCAATATTTGTCAAAAATTTAAACCATATATCTTTTTTTTTTTTTTTTTGCGGTACACGGGCCTCTCACTGTTGCGGCCTCTCCCATTGCAGAGCACAGGCTCCGGACGCGCAGGCTCAGCGGCCATGGCTCACGGGCCCAGCCGCTCCGCGGCATGTGGGATCCTCCCGGACCGGGGCACGAACCCGTGTCCTCTGCATCGGCAAGCGGACTCTCAACCACTGCACCACCAGGGAAGCCCAAACCATATATCTTTTGATTCAATAGATTCCTCTTATCCTGAAGATATACATCTGCAAATACAAATTTCTACATGTACAAAAATTCTTTACAGCATGTCTCGTAATAAGAAAAGATTGGAAGCTGCCTCATATCCACTAACAAGGGATCGGTTAAATAAACCACAGTTCATTCAAGCAGTGGAAACCTGTGCATCCTGTAAAAAGACCGAGAGATATTTTTGGAGCACTGTTATGAAACGGTCACCAAGATATATTATTTAAGTACAAAGAAGCATGAAAAATATGACTCAGAAAAGTACATACTATTACAATTTGTGAAAAAAAAGAGAAAGAATATATGTATATACATTGAATCTGCATAAAATTCCAAGAAACACGCTTGGGGTAGCAGAGGGACAGCAGTGAGAGGGAGACTGCTTCACTAGACACCCTTTTTACCTTTTAAATTTGTATTTAAATTTAAATTTGTATATATTTTATTATATAATAACATTAAATAAAAATCACATAAATAACATTTTAAAAATAAAGCAGTCGGGTTTAGACTGACAGAGAAACCAGATCACAGCAGAGCAGAGGGCTGTTGACAACACAAGAAACAAGAATCACCTGAAAGACTCTCTGAACTAAAGAGAGAATTCAGTATATGGAGGAAGATCCAAAAATTAGTTACCTCAAGAGATGGTGCTGGGACAACAGGACAGCACAAGCAAAAGAATGAAGTTTGATCCTGACTTCACACTGTATACAAAAATAACTCAAAATAGATGAAAGACACATATGTAAGAGCCAAAAACTATAAAACTCTTAGAAGAAAACACATGACCCTGGATAAGGCAATGGTTTCTTAGCTATGACACCAAAAACACGTATCTAGAATACATACAGAATTCTTACAATTCAATAATAAAAGAAACCAAGTAACCCAATTTTAAAATGGAGAAAGGATCTAAATAGACACCTCTTCAAAGATATACAAATGGCTGACACAAGCATATGAAAAGATGCTCAACACCATTAGTCATCAGGGAAATGGAAATCAAAACTACAGTGAAGTATCATTCACACGCATTAGGGTGGCTATTATCAAAAAGTCAACAAGTTTTGGTAAGGATATAGAGAAATCAGAACGCTCATACCCTGTTGGTGGGAAAGTAAAGTGGTGCAGCTACTTTGGAAAACAGTTCCTAAAAAATTAAAACGCAGAGTTACCCAGCAATTCCTCTCCCAAGAGCAATGAAAACATATGTTGACAAAAAAGTTGCACATGAATATTCATAACATTTACTCATAATAGCCAAAAGTTGGAAACAAGCCAAATGTCCATCAACTGATAAGTGGATAAACAAAATGTGATGTATCCATACAATGGAATATTGTTTGGTCATAAAAAGGAATGAAGTACTGGTACATGCTACAACTTGGAAGAAACTTCAAAACATTTATGCTAAGTGAAGTAAGCCAATTATAAAATACCACATATTATATGATTCAATTTGTATGAAATGTCCAAATAAGCAAATAGAGATAGAAAGCAGGTTAATGGTTGCATCGGACTCGGGGGGCTAAGTGGGTGGAGAATTGAAGGGCTGATAGACTATGGGGTTTCTTTTTGACATGATGAAAATGTCCTGTAATTGATTGTGGTGATGGCTATACAAGTCCGTGAATATACCAAAAACAATTGAATTGTACACTTTAAAATGAGTGAATTGTATGACATGTGAATTATACATATATAAAAACGTTACCAACAAAAGTCAGTTACCTCCTCTCTCCGAACTATTTGAACAACTTTAAAAAGAATGAGATACTATCTATATCTATCTATAGGTGCTGGTTTTGTAAAGATGTCCACATCATATACATGTGAACAATTGTGCGGTCTGTGTATAGTGTGTGTACACATTTGCACAAGTAAAAATATGTCAGGAATCTTGCCCAGGGTCACCTGCGATCAAGGCACATAGATAGGAGGGGAACTTTCCTTTTTACTTTATATACTTCTATGTTATTTGATTTTTTAAAAATGAGTACTTGCTGTTTTATTAGTATACGATAAAAAATAAGAAAAGGCAAAAACTGAGCTCCTTTACTGACATCTATCAATTATTGAGCCCTTGCTAACTGCCATATACTGTTCTGACCTCCTGATGTACCTGATCTCATCTCATCCTCAAAAGACTCTTATACAGCCCTTCACAGTATTTTCTCTTACTGGGGGGGAAGACTGAGTCTCAGAGGAGGTGAGGGACTCAACCAGGCTCTCTCACACAGCTGAGAGGTGGCTGAGTCTGGAAGCTGAACCCTCCTCTATGGGCTAAACCCTCATCCTAAGCCTAAGCATTCCAGCTCCAGCCCCTCCCATTGTTGGAATGAGACTCGAGCTATTTTTGTAATTTTCCCCAAACCGACCTCCTTTGAGTCTACTTCAACAACAATGGATGACAACAATAATCTAGTTAAAGTGTCATATAAAATAAACCAGGTTTGTGCAACGAATTTCAAAGTCCGCCAAAATTAAGTAAGAGCCTAAATAACACCAAAGGAGGCTCAGAGCAGCCGGTGATCTGGCTCCAAGGCTTGACTGATTCTCGTCTTTAAAATGTTCCAGTCGTTTAAATATTCATTAGGAATTCAGTGTCACTGGGGAAATGGGTTAAATGAACTAAAGACCACAATTTACAACGGGAAAATATCCCAAACTACTTGTTGATTACTGTACTTCCTGAAGTGAGGAGGAGGCTGGCACTAATGCCAGGCAGCACAGTGGCATTTGAATAGGGTATGCCTTCCTGGGAACTGTCCTGAGAGATACATCTATTTTCCCTGGTTTTGAAAAATGCTTCCAAAACATCTAATCATGTCTCAGTAGTTTTTTGTAGAAATAAAAAAAAAAAAAAAAAAAAAAAAACTAGCGTGGTGTTTTTAACTGTCTTAAAACTTTTCTCAATTTGCTACAAGCATTAGCACTTTATAACAAGGGTCCTAGTATTACTTGTTTGTTTGTTTATAACTGCGAAGGTATTTACAAGTGTTTCTAAATGTATTTCTGTACCAGCGCCCACATATTGGCTCACCCCATGATTCTGTCCATGGTCCTCTTCTCCCTTCACTCTCTAAGGTCACATCCACAGCTTCAGCTATAATTGCCCAACACATTTCCCAGTCCTGATTTCTTTGCTAAGTGCCACATGCCAAATCCCAGTGGTCTAGTCAGGAAATTTTACCTTCAAATGTCTTAAGCCAAATACAGTTGGCTTAAGAAAATAGGAAGTACATTGGTTCGTCTAACTGAAAACTATATACAGCTTCAAGCTTTGTGGGATACAAGTGCTCAATCAGTGACAGCAGACTCTGTCTCCATCTCTTGGAATTGGCTTCATTCTCATGCAAGCGGACCCAAGCTGCTTCAGGCTGACCTTTCACTAGCGTAGCAGCCCTAGCAGGAAGAAAACTTTACCTTCCCAAATGCGCCAGGAAAAGCCCCAGGGCTTGACTCTCATTGGCTCAGGTGGAGTCCTGTGTCCATTTCTGAATCAATCACTGTGACTTGGGTTGGTCATGCTCACTTCTGGAACTGAGAGGAGGGGGACTCAATCCTATTGGAACCAAAAGGACTGTGTGGGAGAGAGGTTAGTTTCCCAAAAGGAAAATAGAGGATCTGTTTCCAGAATAAATAGAAGCTGAGTAGCTAAAACAAAAACAAAAACAAATAGTTGTCCCACATCTCCTGAACATCTCCAACGGGATGTCCATAGACAACCTGCAGTAAACCTAACACATCTGCTCCCCAACTCTATCTCTCCAACTGTATTCCTCTCGATAATTAAGGTTATGATCAATAACCTACTTAATTTGGAAACTTGGAGACAGCCAATTACCCTTTTAACATCTTCACTTGTTTCTGCTCCTGAAACGCCGCTAATCTGTCCTTTCCTCAACAATGCCAGTGCTTCTGCCCTAGTTTGGGATTTCAACATCTCTTGCCTAGACTATTTCACTAGATTCTTATCTTGTTATTCTGTCTCCATTATCTCCTCCTGAAAACCACTCTCCATTGCTGCTGAAATAATCTTTCTAAAGTATAAATCAGACCCTGTTTCTTCCCTGTGCATGTTTTGTGGGATTTTTTTTGGCTGTCCATCATCATGGTGTGCTTGGGGGTCTCTCCGCCTATGGGCCCTGGTGGAAGCCGAGTGTTGACATGGGCAAGGAACTCACGCTTGGGCAGTTGGCTGCACCTTCCCCAGACCTTGACTCTAGAGCTCTTGGCACAAGGCTGAAGAGAGAATGGATAAGGTGTTCTGTGCCTCCAGCTGCGGCAGCTAGCCCAGTTTCTGGAGTCATCCAGGCAGTCATGCCAACCACAGCATCCAGCATCCAATGAGGCATGTGGTGCGGGCTGCCATTTCAGCAGCCACAGCCATGGGGTCCTCCCAGGCCTGTTTTGTTGTGTGACTTGAGGTGCTCCTCTGGCTCCCCTTGTCCCTGTTTTTTCTTTCTTCTTTATAAATTTATTTTTTAATTCATTTTTGGCTGTGTTGGGTCTTTGTTGCTGTGCACGGGCTTTCTCTAGTTGCCGTGAGCAGGGGCTACTCTTCGTTGTGGTGTGTGGGCTTCTCATTGCGGTGGCTTCTCTTGTTGCAGAGCACAGGCTCTAGGTGTGCGGGCTTCAGTAGTTGCAGCACGCAGGCTCAGTAGTTGTGGCTCACTGGCTCTAGAGCGCAGGCTCAGTAGTTGTGGCACACAGGCTTAGTTGCTCCGCGGCATGTGGGATCTTCCCGGACAAGGGCTCGAACCCGTGTCCCCTGCATTGGCAGGTGGATTCTTAACCACTGTGCCACCAGGGAAGTCCCCTTGTCCCTGTTTTTAGTCCAGCCTGCGTTCCCAGACTTCCTGGCAATTCTTTGAGCTCCCTGGCTTCCCCTCTCACATTTTCTTTTGAATCTGTCTCAGCCAGAGTCAGCTCTGTGGCTCACAGCTTGAACCCGGACTGAAACATCCCTACATGGCTTCAGGATAAAACCTAAACTCTTCAGCCGGGCATCAGAGTCCTTTATGATATAGGCCTCACTTACCGCTCCACTTGCCCACTGTCTGCTCCACAGCCCTAAGTGACCAGACCAGGCCCTCCCGGTCTATAAGCCTTTGCACTCCTGTCATGCCCTACTTCACCTGGTAAATGTGCTGCCTGACTCAAAAGGCTCCTCGCCTTTCCTCATCCCTGTCTCTCCCGACTGCCTGGTGGGCTCCCTTCTCTAGTCTCCTGCAGCCCTCATCCTCCACTGGCTCTGAACAAACGCCTGGCACCTTGTATCCGCGTGTGTCTGTCTCCTGAGAGGGTCATAGAGCTCCTCAAAGCAGCAGCCATGTCATCTTTCACGTCGCTGTGCCTCTTGCCCCAGAGCCTGGCGCACAGCAAGCGTCACCCAGTGAGCTCTCAACGACACGTTGGTCGACAATGGAAGGCTCAGATACCAGCAATCAACCCTTACTGAAGGGGCAGTGTGGCATTCTCGCTTAACAAAGCATGTTGGAAATTGCTTAAATGCCTTGGAGAAACATGCTTAGTACAAACTGTTGCTGACAATTTCTTAGCATCTCCCTCTGGGGATCAGTTGACTTGCTAGAGAAAACTGTCTCCCTGGATTCTTGGTAGCTGGAAAACCTCTGGGTCCGTGGAGCACAGAAGACTTGGCTCTCTCCTTTGGCCACTGTGGTGCGCAGTGGCTGTTCACTTCTGCTGCTTCCCTTCCACCTTCTTCCAGGAACAGCCCTGTCGCTAGGGCTCCACCTCTCCCCTACTCTTGGTTCCACTGGGAAGACAAACTCTGCTCTGCTGCAGCTGAAAACTCGTGTCTGGCTAATCAGAGCACGACACCACCCAGGCGAGCGTGATTGGCTTTTCTTAGGCCAGTGTGAGTTAGGTTTCCTGTCACCTGGAACCAAAACGTTTTTCACTAGATCAGCCACCAAACACAACAGGGGTGCTCACCAAGATTAAACCAGCCACGGCTCAGAGCAGCTGGAGGGCCTTTGGGACCTGAGGCAGCTCGCTGCAGCTCCGGGGACCCCCACTCCAGTCTGGGACCTGAATCACCACCCTCACCCCTGCAGGAGCTGACTGTTGGCACTCACCTCATCTTCCTCTCAGGGAGCCCCCAAATAAACCCACCTGCCTAGAGGCAGCCACGCACAAAGTTGGATCTATGGAAGCTTCCCTCGGGAGAGGGGAGAGGGCTTCTATCACATACTCCCAGGAAGGGATTTCAGTCTTCCTCACGTTCGTCTGCACGGCCCTCGCCATCACCCCACACCTCACCCTCCTGGCAGAAGCAAACACTTTCCTGTTTTCTCCTCGGGCAGCAAACTCCTCTTCCTTGTCTCAATTCCAGGCAAAAGATGGGCTGCAGGCTGCAGGACGCCCCTGGGTCAGCTGTTCTGAGCTAGGAAACTATGCCTCGCCCTTCATGTATGTTAATGAGTTCTCAACAGACTGCCGGCTACCAAGCCTGCTATCTGGAGCCTTAAAAACGGTTCCAGAGAGTGAAGCAACTTGCCCCTGGCCACAAGGCTGCTGGGCAGTCAGGACTCAAGCCCAGTCTGCCTTCGTGACCCAGATGCAGCTCAGAAAACAGCGTGGCCGAGCTGTGTGCTGGTGGGGAAGGGAGAGAGGCAGCACAGGTGGTCGGGAACACTGGGACTCACTTCATCAGATGTGAAGCTGTCAGAACATGTTAGGGCTTCTGGCAAAGAAAGAGGAGTATACGTTGTGGAGTCTTTCCTGAGAAAAACGATCGCAACAGTGATATGTTTGGGAAAATCACTCCATCTCCCAACTTGTTCAGTTTGTCATGGTGATTGTTGTTTTCCAGGCAGCTTGATTTGCTCGCAGCGTGAGTGATGCCCACCCTGGCGTGCAGAGACGCAGCCCGGATGGCGCCCTTGGTGGTCCAAGCATATATTTATTTCTACAGGCTGTAAGATCCCAGCAAAAAATGCCCCCACCCCCAATCCCTTTACTGAACACGACAACCCTGGGCACATGTATGTTCGAGAAAATGCTTTGAAGGTTGGCCAAAGTGAAGTATGTGTGTCAACTTATGGAATGGGGACACAGGAAAAAAAAAAAAAAAAAGATGGCTGTTTTCTTTGTCGCCAACACAATGTGCACAGTTCAGGGTGGAGATTCAGAGCCGGGGTGTAAATGCTAATCCCCCCCTTGGGATCTGTGTGGCCGAGAAATTACTCCACCTCACAATTCTCAGTTTTCTCCTCTATAAAATGGGGGTGGTAATAACATCTTCCTCATGTGACTATTATGAGGATAAAAATGAAAGAACATACAGAGCAGAGCCCAGATCCTGGCGCACTGTGAAGCCGTCAATACATCAGGGGTTATTATGTTTTATTATTATCTGGAATGCTTCTTTATTACGCAAAGGACATATATTACTTTTCCCATGAGGAAAAAGATGAAGTTTGGTTTTTACGATCCTCTGCAGTAAAGCAGCATCTGTTTTCTTTGACCTTTCTTTTGGGTCCAGCAATTCTGTGAAGGAAATGACTGCAGAGTATTTTCACTTTGCACTTCAGCTGGAAAGAGAGGTGACAAACAGAATGGGAGACAGATCATTTGTAACACAATTCAACTCTGGCCTCCAATTTTTGAGAATTCCGCCTTATTATGAAAGTTTCCTTAGTTATTCAAAGGAAAAACAGCTCACATCGCCTTCTCTCACTCCCCACATATGGAGAAAACCCAACGAACCCCAGCTGGACCCACACTGACCAACGTGGTTAGACACTGAACAACCGTCATGGACTGACCACTGTGTCTGGTGCTCTGTCCATACTGCCTCACTTAACTCTCAATCGACCTTATGAAGAAGCACCTGAGTCCAGAGGTAACTGCGGCTCAAAGGCTCACGATAAGGACACTAGACCCCAACCAACTGGATGTGAATCCCAACCATGTGACCTTAGGAAAATTACTCAACCTCTCTGAGCCTCAACATCTTAACGGGTAGCACGAAAGCAATACATGTCTCATGGGGCACAGTGAGAATTTAGAGGTGTAATTAGGTGGAAGAGACCAAGAACAGCGACTGGCACATAGTAAGTACTTGATAAATATCAGCTGTTATTGTTCTCACACCTACCTCGTGGCCGAGGAAGTAGAGTGGGCACCTATAGTTTGTTCTGCCCAACATCCATATTCTCACCTCCTGGAAACCACACCCCAAGTTTATTTTCAAGTTCCTCTTCCATTCGTTGCACAGAGTCTTGGATAGGCTGTCAGTCAAAATACTCCAAGAAAGATATGGGTGGCCCGAGAAATGCCAATCAGACATTCTTTCCTAGAATTTAACTCTTAAGGATAGTGACAAAAATGATTGAACACGATTAGAAATCTAAGAATTCAACTTCAGAACAGCACGGACCAGGCTCTCCATTAGTTTCTATTGCCCAGATCCCCAGATCTATTCGGGTCACTTCCCTCCACCCCATGAGCTGTCTCCCAGGCTTCCTACATACAAATTCCAGGGGTCACTTCTGTGGCTTACAATGAAAGAACTCATTCAGCCCATCTATTGATGTCTTTGTTTTGGCAATATTTGGTATTTTCTAAACATCTGATTTTTTTTAATAGTCTATTACTGTTTCATAGAAGCAAGATCTCCCTTGCCCTCTGAAGTTATTACAGTTCATATAAAGCCTTTGTTCCATGAGCTCCATTTTACTTCCCAGTGTTAGTTATTATCTTTGTAGAGTTTGGAGCCCTCGTTTCATGTGTTTGGTTTTCTTCAGTTTGGCAACCCCAGCAATTGGTCCCCACCAGCCTGTCTGCAGCCTCCCTACACAGAGAGTGAGGAAGGGGCAGTGTGTAGTAGGGCATCCCCACTCACTGCCACAGCCCAGCTGCAGGGAGAGACCCCAGACTGCTAGATTTCCACAGGGCCGGGAATACACGCTATGGGAAGAGGTTATTTCCCAAGGGAAGCAGTGTAGCCTCACAGACAGAAGCCAAGTCGACTTGGCGAGTGGCCCTCAACTTCAAGGTTCACATGAAATTATTTGCAAATTCATGTGAACTTTGATTTCCTCATCTATAAAATGGGTATATTCCCAGCATGCAAAGCCATGGTGAAGGTTAAAGAATATTTAGTAATATATGCAAAACACCCAGCAGAGGGCCCAGGACACACATCCTATAAGTGGCAGCTCTAATTACTTTTACTTTATGTCACCGAGAACGCTCCTGCAGTGTGATTCAGCGTGTACCCCAATAAGCTGTACTTGAGCAGATGGAATTTTAACACCCTATCCTCCAACTTCACGTTGATGTTTTTCTTTAGGGTGCCCCACTCTAACCCCATGATCAATCAGTATTTCCGGGTCTGCTCTATAAGAGGCTCATGTCTCCCAGCTGTCCTGTAGGACTCTTTTCTTCAAACACCATCATCTCCAGGGAGACTTCCCTGACTTCCACAGCCCTCTGCACTTACCTCCAACATAACCCACAATTCAGTGAATGACAGCAGCCCCTCAGTATCCATGGGGGATTGGTTCCAGGACCTCCCCGAAGATACCGAACTCCACGGATGCTCGAGTCCCTCGTATAAAATGGTACAGCATTTGCATGTAACCTACACACATCCTCCCACGTACTTTTAACTCATCTCTAGATTACTTACAATACCGAACACAGTATAAATGCCAGGAAATAGTTGTAAATACAATGTAAATACCACGTAACATAGTTTGCTTTTTGGAACTTTCTGGAATTTTCTTCCCCAAGTATTTTTGCATCTGTGGATGTGGAACCCCCACGGATACGGAGGGCCAACTGAAAACTGTTTACCCATCTCCCGTGCTGGGCTCCAAGACACACGTTTCTTTCACCCTGGGTCCCAGCGTCTAGCACAGAGGAAGTGCTCTGAGAAGGGGAGCAGGGAATAAATGATTTGCAGAAAGCAAACCATCCCTCCTGTGCTGCTGCTTCCCCAGCATCTTTGCAGGGAAGCAAACCAACGAAAGGCTAAAGACTGGCAATGCTGACAGATCTGCAAACATCGCCTGGTGCTCAAAGGAAAATCTGGCCACAGGAGGCAGATAGTTATCCCCTACATGTTTCGTTTTTCTTTCCCCCCATCCCTCACCGTCTCTAAACCATCTGCCTCTTCCCCCAACTTTACAACATGAAGTGACAACAGGAAGTCTCCCTTAAGCATTTTCTAATTTCTCTGTTATTTGGTTTTCTACTTTGGTACATGTGAGCCTTGGCTGTATTTCACACAGAAGCTGACATATATTTTATTATGACACACCCCATAAAACAGAGCACATATAAATCACCTGGCATGGTTTTGCTTCACCTGGTTGTTATTGCTAAGATCTCTATTTCTAAGAGCACAAAAGAGAACAGTTCTTGAATCCACAGACGAACAAGGACAGGGTGAGCAGCAGTCAAGTCTACCAGGCTGGGAGACAGAGAGACCAGAGACACGGGCTCCTGGGTGGCTGGCTGTCTGCAGAGACATGAACGACACAGACGGAGAAGCCACACGAACACTCCAGAGAGACCCGGGCAGCTGGGGAAACACTCTACAACTACAGCCCATCTATCAGACCCCTCTGGCTTTCTCAGCCCTAAGAGATTCTGAAATAAACACAAAGGCCCAAGGTGGCATAATACCGAAGCCAGCGGTACCTACTCTTTGGCCTCAATCACTGCATGGGTATGTTTTATCTTGGGGACCCTGACAGTCCCTCTCCTGGGCAGAAGAGCCAGCCAGTCCCTAATGTCCCCAACGTCCTCAACAACCCCACAGCAAGACCCAGGCAGGCTCTAAAATGTCTTGCCCTCAAAGGCCTGGAGATTGAAGGCAGTATCCAGAAACTTCTTCAGAGACACCAGGTGAGTGTTCCTGTTTCCTGTGGCTGGTGCAGCTGCTGGGTCTCGGCCAACATACCTGGGGGAGGAGAGTCAAGCTAAGCGGAGGGCTGAGCCCGGCCCTGCTGCTACCCCAGGACTGCACCGGGTCTAATCCAGCTGCAGAAACGAAGAGCCTGAGGTTCCAAGGGGCCAAGTCACTGGCCTAAGATCAAAGGTAGGAGATTTGAGACACGCAGGAGGTTCTCTAGTTCAGTTCTGGCTGCAGAACAAACACAAAAGTTTCCCCTCCCTAAGGCCGTATTAAAGAGGATCCCTGATGGGGAAGCTGATCTGTCACGGAGAGTCACAGAGCCAGCAGGGACTATGGGGCCCAACTCCTCAGTTTCCAATGCAGCCCAGAGAAGGGCAGTGGCCAGTGCTGGGTCACACAGCAAATGGGGTGGGAAGAGCCAGGATGGGGCCTCAAGCCCCCAGAGCCTCAGGCCTGGAAGACGTGAGGGGTAAACGGCGGGCAACCCCTTGCACCCAGCCTTGTACCATATGGGCCGCGCTCGGCCCAGGATGGTCATGAAGCGCGGGCTGATGTAGTCGTAGTAGCCCATGTTCTTGTGCTCCTCCTGGCACCACACCAGCTCTGCACCCGGGTACTTCTCTGCCTCTCGCCTGATCAGGTCGAAGGGGAATGGAGAGATCTGGGACAGACAGGGAGAAAGAAGGGAATAGCTAGGGGAAGGGGGAAATGCACATGCCAGGCCCCCAGGAGAGCAGCCACTGCTTCCCTCACTGGCCCCAGCCCTGGCACGCTGCCCAGGGCCAGGGGGCTGGCGATATGACCTTGCTCGTCACTGAGCAGTTGAGGGGCTCGGGCGCACCTGCTCCAGGCGTGTGATAGCCACTTGCTTGTCCAGGCCCTGGCTGCTCCGCTCCTTCACCAGGTCATAGTACACCTTTCCTGTGCAGAAGATGAGCCGCCGCACCTGCCCGGGAGCCTGCGCCGCAGCCCCATCCTCAGGAATCACCCGCTGGAAGCTGGTCCCTGGGGACCGACAGGGCATGGCAGGGGCGTCTGCTCCCAGAGGGGCCAGAGCAGCTTGGGAATCAGGTCCACATCCCTGGCACCTCCAGGCTCTCCCTGGCCACTAAGACAAGCCCCAGATTTAGACCTGTGGCTGCAATAGGAACCTCTTGAGCCAAACAATGGAGCAGGGGACAGGGACAAGGGTGGAGACAGTGGCTGGAGCCAAGGGCAGAGCCTTGGGAGCATCAACAATAAGGTGATGGGGTGGGGGGGAGCTGGGGATGATGGGGAGAGCCCCTGAAGGGGACAGAGGTGATGATGTCACACCCGCATCTGACAGCGTCACTGTCCCAAACCTGCTCCCCTTCCAGCCATGCCTACCTCCCAGGCACACTCAATCCACCCCGTCACCAAGCTGGAAGGCGAACCCTGCACAGTCCTCCCTCTCAGCCCCAGAGCCCAGCCTCCATCCCCAAGTCCCATCCATTTTTCCTTCCTGAGCTCATGCCATGTGCCAGGCACCAGACTAAAAATACTACAAAAACCTCTGAGGAAGGTACTGCAGGGTCCCCGCAACCCAGATGAGGACACTGCGGCAGAGAGGGTCACTGGCTGCCAGGGCCCACCAGTACTAGGCACTCAGCCCAGGCGGTCCAGCCCAACGCCAGAGCTCTGCACTGCTGGCTCAGCCGCCCGCCACATCTGAGGGGATGCCCACACACACACGTGAAGAACAAGCACCTGTCCACACCACTGAGGTCCTCCTGGCCAGCCCCTGCCCCTCCGCCTACAATCCAGGACCGTTTTCCCAGACAGCTCTGCTCTGCCAAGCCTCAAGGCCCCACACCTGCTCCTCCCTGATCCTCCACTGGGTCACGTCTCACTTCCAAAACCTGGCCCTTCGGGTGCTTTATCTGACCTCCGACTCCCAGCTAAATGAGGCTGAGAGCTCTTGGAGGGGGCGCTGGCTCCCCAGGGCCAGAAATGTCTGTCTGGCTCATGAGAGAAAACAACGGATGAGTGAACTGATACTCAGTGTCCCTCGAACTAGCAGACCTCTACCAGGCCTCCTGCCTCTAAGCTCTTCTGGTGCAGCCAGGCCGGCCCTGCTGGGAGGCTGCGGGGTCCCAGTGCACTCCTCTGGCCCTGGTGCTCCGCGTAAGTGACCCAAGTGGGTTCAGCCACCCGGCCACTGCACCAACCTCCCAACGCAGCTGCTGGCGGGGATCATGCCAGAAGCTGCTTCAGGGCCAACAGAGCCACAGACAGAGGCAAGCACGGAAGAGTCCCGGGAGCAGAGGCCACACGTGGGCCACCAGGGCCCCCATCAGCCGCCGCCCCCCCACGCCCAGGCACATACCAGAAACCATTTGGTCAAAGCTGGACTTGGCTTCTGGGTGCCTCAGCAGAGATTTGGGTGTGAAGATGATCAGCTGGAAGGGAAACACGTGCCTGGCTGCCAGCCGCCCCTGCTTGGCCAGGGTGCCCTGCACTCGGCCCCTGTACGGTCCCAGTGACGACCAGGCGGGTGGCTCACCGGCTTGCGGAAGGGCAGCAGGATCTGGCGGCGCAGCACGTGGAAGTAGCTGGCCGGCGTGGAGCAGTTGACCACTATCCAGTTGCAGTCGTAGAGCTGTCTCACCTCGAAGTCCTGGGTAAACGCCTGGAGGGGCAGGGTGCGGCTGGGAGGTGGCCTGCCTGTGGCATCCACACCCTGGCCTTGCTGGGCACAGCAGCGTGCAGTCCTGTCCTGGGGGAGGGCGGGCAACACTCACGGGGTAGGCGTCCGAGTCATCATTGCTCATCTGCAGGAACCTCTCGGGCCTGGCTGACGAGTGCTCCGGGCCCTGGAAGCAAATGCCAGATGGCCCAGGCTGGCCAGCGTTTGGGGGGGACTGGGGATCTGTCACACTGGACGGGGACCCTGGGCCTGGGGGAGAGTCTGAAGGGCTTCGTGGAGGAGATGCCCTCACTCCGGAGTGTCAACCGCAGGAAAGCACCAGGAATGTGGGACAAGAGGAGGGAGGTAGCCTCAGATGAGGGTCCGGCCACAGCCATGTGTGAACATGTGGGGCAGAAGGAAAAAGCAAAACGGCCAAGATGCTCTTTCTCTAGAACGTTCTGACCTACAGCAGTGACTGTTTACTATGTGCCTGTGGTGCGCCAGACATAGCTCTACGGACCCCAAACAGATTATTCTCTCGTCTTGTGAAAGCAGCCCTGTGATGGAGATGAGGAAGGCGAGGGACAAAGAGATTAAGAAACAACCTCAACGTCACTCAGCCAGAAAGGGACAGATTCAAACCCAGGTCTGACTCCTACTCCTACCCTGGCCCACGGGGCTGCTCTGCTCCATAAGAGCAGCAAGGACCCCCGCACTGTCCTCCAAGCTGGCTCTCCGTGGGACAGGGGTGACCTGCTCCTCTCTTAGTAGGGACGCCCCAAGGACCCATGGCCACAGGCACCAGCCAGGCCGGCCCAACCCTCCGCAACCAGCCTGACTCACGCTCCACCCAGTGAGATGCCAGCCACCTTTACAGCTGGGAGACCGTGGGCAGTCACAGGCCTTCTCTCCTCGCACGTGAAACAGGAACAGAACTGACTGCCTGGTCCAGCTGTGAGGATGCCACAGGATTATACGTGGCGTGTAAAGTGCACGGCACAGGGAGACCTGTCTCTGAGCAGTACTGATCAATCCCTGACCACGTGACCAGTCCAAGCTGAGTGGGTCCTCGGGGCCATCCACTGCAGCCAGCACAGCCCTGCCCACGCTCCACCTGGTCAGGCTACACACTCACCAGGCTGGCATCTCCTGATGCTGTGCTCCTCCCCTCCCCGAGGGCCTGCACATCCTTCTTCTCCCCCACATGAGGTTCCCCCGACAACATAGGTTCAAATTTCAGCTACTAGCTGTGTGACCTTAGGCAAGCTACTCCACCTTTCTGTGCCCCAGTTTCCTCATCTGGAAAGTGGGAACAGCTCCTGGCACAAAGCAGGCACTCAGGCATGTCCGTTCCGTTTACTGCTGAACAGTAGCATCACCAACTTCAGCAGCGGTGACACAGAGCTACGCAGGCCCCGCCCTGCAGACCCATGTGGTTCCGGGGCACTGGGAGGCACATGCCCCCCCCCCAACTCTGCAAGTGGCCAAGGTTCTAGCCATCCTCTCCCAGGCCGGCCAGGGCCCGCCCCCACGGCCCTCACCATGCCCTCCATGCCGTGGGGCAGCAGCAGCACGACGCCATTGTGCCGAACCCACTTGGCCTGGCCCGTGCTGATGAACTGGTCGATGATGCACTGGGCCGTGTTGTGGAAGTCACCAAACTGCGCCTCCCAGAGGACCAGGGCGTTGGGGCTGGCCATGGCGTAGCCCAGCTCGAAGCCTAAACGGGAGACGCCGAGGCAGAGTCTGTCACACACGGTCCCCAAGTGGTGGTGGCTCCGGCCAGACCCAGCCCTTCCTCCCACGCGCTGCCTGCTCCGCCCGTCCCTCCCAGCAGGACAGAAGCGCCCGGGGACTCCTTGGCGCCCAAAGATCAGGATCTCCCTTCCTGGCCGCCGGCAACACACCCAGAGATGCCACTCTCAGCCCTGACCTCACGTACAGCCAGCTTCAGCCTTATGTAGGCCAGGAGTCAACTCCAAAGACACCCTGGGGAGGCAGCAGGGCCCATTTGCCAAGGGGCCCCCCAAATATGGCGGGGCTGCTGAGGGGAACGGGCAGGAACAGCCCCAGAGGCAGCTCCCCAGAAGCGGTGGCCAGTCTCGGTGGGTTCCTGTTTCTGGGAGGAAGCAGGCCAGCTAAAGGCCAAGCCAAGGGAGAGTGCAGGGGGCCAGTCTGGGGAGCCCAGAGTCTAGGGAGGGGGCCTCGAGACGGGGCTGCTGGGTGTGGTGGCACAGAGGGCAAGACAGACAGGAACGTGGAGGTGGCCAGGCCAGGCTCAGGGCCGGTCAGTGGCAGCAGCAGTCAGTGGACTCGATGGGGTTTTCTGTCTGGGCCCACTGTTGCCCAGGGACAAGCTCTGGTATCCAGAGCTCCCACCCAGGCCAGAGTGCACCCCCACCCCCCATCTGGGCTCTCTGAGGGGCCAGATGGGACAGGACCTCATCTCTGATGTGGCCTCAGGTGGGGGCAGCCCAACCACTGTCCCTCAGGGCTGTCCGAGGACCCAGGTCCACCCAGGGGCCTCTGAGCCTCTTCGGCCCCACCCAGCCCCAGACCACGGTCAAAACAACAAAACCAGACACCCTGAGGTGCAAGACCCTCTCTGGTCCCCAAGCATCTCAGGGCCCGCCCGACCTGCAGGCAGACTTCTGACCCACCCAGAACTCCGTACTCCGAGAGGGAGCTGTTGCACACAGTGTAGGGGGCCTGGTGAGGCCAGAGGTGGTTCATGGGGACACACGTCCTCCGGTCAACTTCCTGGTCATGGAGAACGTGGTGCCGGTGACTGCAGAGACACAGACCAGGAAGGGAGGGGAGGCGGGCGGACTGAGCAGGACACCAGGCAAAGTCCCACAGGATGGCGACATCAAGAAGGCCGTGGAAAGCCAGAGCGATCTGGTCCTTCCTCTGGGCAGCCGCCCCTCCCACTGGTGCCCTCACACACGCCCCGGGGGTCTTGGAGCACAGGCGTGAGAGGCTCAGCTTCTCCCCTAAGGAGGGATCCGATGACACCTGCCTTGCCGACCTCCCAGATGCTGGGTGGAGCCTGAGACCCTAGGAGGCCACACCCCAGGGGCACCATCTCCCTGCCCATCCTGCTAGCCCCTTTACCACCTCACCTGCTCTGTCCAGGTTTACAGGAGGCAGGAATTCCTGTGCATAAGGGGGGCCCCCCTGGCCAAACCCCAAGCCTTGTGAGGACTGACATGCCACTCAGGGTGCAGTGGAGTGGCCCTCTGTACCCTGGTTGGAGCAAGACCAGCAGTGATGAGGGAGTGGGACGTGAGAAAGATGGCCTGTCGAATACTGGAAGCCACACTCCAGGACTCACTAACATGGCAGAGACAGAGTTGAGATCCCAAACATCTGGGGTCCCACACAGAGGAAATGTAATGAGGACAACCGGCAAGTGTAAAGTCCCTCATCTGGACTCAAAACCGAACTGCGAACAAGCAAGATGATGGCAGGGAGCTGGCTTGACAGTAGTTCACAGAAGAGAAACAAAGGATCTTGAGGACCATAGATAACCACAAGGGTTGACATCAACCAACAGCTTGGGCCAAGCAGTCAGCTCTGCACGCTGGCCCCGTGGGGACAGAGAGGCAGGCAGCCTAGCAGCCCTCAGACAGCTTGGCCCAAGGGTGGGGGCTAGTGTGCTGATAGAGTTACCTGAGAACACCTCCTTGGCTTCCCAGACAAGGTCTAGGAAGAGAAGGAAGGGCCACTCCACTCCAGAGGCCCTGGGCCGACTGTGAGAGATCCCCAGCGCAGCTGAGCTCTCAGCTCCCCCCAGGCACAAGGCTAATGCCCATAGGGCCTAGGGCCCAGAGCCCCCCACCCTCACCTGAATGTGCCCCTCTCCACGTCCTGCCCACTGAGCCGCACATGGATGCCTTCCTTGAGCAGGGAGCCAAAGGCCATGTACTCTGCCAGCGCCCAGTCCACTGTCCTCTTCCTGGTCATGTCCGCACGGCCCCGCAGGATACGAGAGAGGCCTGCGGGAGGGGAGGGCCAGCCTGAGGGCCACAGGGCTTGGCCACCCCATCTGGGACAGCCATAGTCCCTGGGACCTGGGCCGGGTGTGTATATACTCAGTGTACACCCCTCCCACCGAGCAGGGCCCCGGCAGGATGCAGGAGGCCCCTCCTCCAGCATCACCACTCTAGCCAACACACAGGGCCAGCCTGAGCCCACATCCCCACCAGCCTCCCTCCCTGCGGGAAGGAGCAGGCACCGTTAGGCGATCATCCGCCACATGCATACGCCGCATTCGTTGATTCAGGGACGTTTCCCATAAGCCCACGGGAGAGGTACCAAACTCCCCCACCCCTAGATGAGAAGACACGCTCAGAAGAAGGAATTCATTTACTCACGATCACATAGCTATGAAGGTGCTTGGATCTGAGCCCAGGCACCCGGCCCAGGCTGGGCTCCCATCAGCCCTACACCCACACAGACCCTGTGTGACTGCACAGAGCCGGTGCCCCAAGACACCTGGGCCTCCACGTGCACGTGGAGGAATCCTCTTGGAACGCCCACAGGCTGCTCAGAGGGTGCACGGGGACCCCACTACCATCGCGGGGGCCCTCCAGGCTGCCTGAGCAGAGGACACGATGGACACCATCGTGGCCAAGAGGCGCAGCCAGTGACCACCTACTAGCCTAGGGTCGCCCTCTGTCATCCACCCAGCCCAGCACTCTTGCCGCCCAACATTCTAGGCCCAACCGCCCCCTCCATGGGAAGCCCTTCTTTCCCTGCTCTCCTTCTGCCTGATGCAGGGATGCCCCCGGCAAAGGCACTGGGAAAATACAAGGTGTCCCACAGAAGCCTGGTCACCAGCACCCAGCTGGGAGCGTGGCATCCACACCTGCTCACCCTGAGAGGAGCTGTTAACACAGGCACCTCATGGGGCACAAGGGAGGCACTGAGAGCTCCGCTGATCTACCCAAGACCAAGTCAAGATGAGGGCCGGGCCTCCCTGACTCCTGACGCCATCTCCCTTGGGACACGATGTCTGGGACAGTGGCCCATGCTGGAGCCTGCACAGCAACCTCACCCGTGTGGATCTTAAAGTCCTCCAGGGGCACAGAGCTGGCCACTTCACCAATGTGGGTCAGCATGTCCTCTGGAATACCCGTGGCTGGGCATGTCATGCTCTTGGGCTCCCCGTCCACAGTGAAGAAGCCTGAGAGGGCAGAGGCTCTGTGACTTGTGTGTGGCAGTGGGGCCTCAGCTCCCCTGGCCAGACTGTCTCCCCAGGACTCAGGGACCCACCACTCCCTTAACCCCAATGGCACTCAAACCCTGAGCCCATCCTGGGGACCTGGGACAGCTGACAGCACCCACCTAACATCCTCCCCTCCGGCACCTGTGAGGCCCCTCCCTGGACCCAGGGTCACAGCCATCTAGCTCTGCCCCAGAGAGGCCCGCTGAGCACCCCTCCCCCAGGGCCCACTCCACTTTGCGGTCCACCCTCCCTGACCCAGCCCTTTCCAGGAAGCAGCTCATCACATGTGTCCCGAGGGCGGCACTATCTCCCTCTACTCCCGCCTACCCCACCTGCAGGAAGCAGTCCCACACAGCCTCAGGGGTCTCAGGGACAAAGCCCACAGCCTCTGGGCTGGGCAGCAACTGTCCTCATTCAGGATCACTCCAGTCCTGGTCCCAGTGCCAGAGTCCAGGGCCCAGGCAAATCACTCTTAGCCACACGCTGCTCACTCACCAGGCCAGGGGGAGTCCAGCCAGTGCTTTATATGCAGGATCTTTTTATCCTTGGACCTGCCAAACGCCTCCTCACAGATCCGGTCATATTTGGCGATTTCTTCCTGAAATCAGGGTGAAGGCCTGGATTGAGGCAACGATGCCCTGGGCAGCCGGAGGCTGAGTCAACCCAGACTCATAAACCCTGGTCCCTCTCACCACGTTCTAGAGGAACTGTCTGCCCACTGGCCCACAGGGACCTTAAGGCCAGAGATAAAAGTCCCAGAGTGCAGGGGGATCCTGGAAAGAGTTCAGATGATTGCACTCAGCAAGGGACTTGGGGGAACGCAGGAAAGACTCACAGTCCTTGCTCTGAGAGCTCCCTGAAGGCGGGAGGGCAAGCACATCCACAGATAACTACGGGGTCAAACCCGGCTCAGGGCTACCTCCTACAGGAAGCCTTCTTGGACTCTGGCCTGAGGATGGGCTTCCATGCATCGCAGCGTTCCCTGTACCCCACCAGACTGTAAATGTCTCTGGTCCTCCGTCCCCCTCGATAACAGGGGGCTAGTGGGGACAAGGACCATATTGGCTACTTCTATAAACCGCCAGTGCCCAGCACTGGGCTGATGACATCAGCAGCCGCCTCAGGCTGATCCCAGGCGCTGACCGGCCCACCTCGAATTCCTGCAGGGTCACGGTGCCCTCGGCGATGAGCTTGTCTGCGTACTTCTTCAGCACAGGCACCTGCCTGTGGATCTGCTTGTACATGAGCGGCTGCGTGAACATGGGCTCGTCCATCTCGTTGTGGCCACGCCGGCGGTAACAGACCTGCAGGGACAGAGGGTGGGTCCCCGCGCCCAGGCGGTGTGGCTGGCGCAGTCACTGCACAACTGGGGCACACCTGGCAGGCCACATCCGTGAGGCCTCACCAGCCCCCACTACAACCCATCACCAAATGCCCCACCCCCAGGCCTCTGCAGAGATGGTGCTCAGCGGTTCTAAACCTGCCGCTCAGCCCCGACTAGCAAAGATGTTGCAGACCCGGCGCACTTGCCACGGCAGGGACAGTCTGAGCACCTCCACCTCAGTTCCCCAGACCCACCAGGTCCACCACGACGTCTTTATTGAAGGTGTTCCTCCACTCGGCCGCCACACTGCACACATACATCACGGCCTCTGGGTCGTCTGCATTCACATGGAAGATGGGCGCGTTGACTACACGGGCGACGTCGGTGGGGTATGGTGAGGAGCGGGCCATCCGGGGGTCCGTGGTGAAGCCAATCTGCAGAAGCAGGAGGCACTGAGAGCTGGACAGCAGCAGCCGCCTGGGAGACCAGAGGGCCAGGGGGCCAGGGGAGAGGCGCCTTTGCCTCGAGGTCCATCGGTTGTGCTCAGGAGGTGCAGGGGACATGATGGGCTAACAGTGGATGACCTCGAAATCAGACGTAGCCGCGGGTCCCACGGGGATGGCGGTAACACCAGGGGAATCGTGTCTGCTCTTTCTCCTGCAATCATTTTTATACAGTGGGAGTGGGGAGTGCAAGTTGGGGTAAAACCCAGTCTCACCAGTTACTAA
Source organism: Globicephala melas (assembly GCF_963455315.2). Classification (NCBI taxonomy): domain Eukaryota; kingdom Metazoa; phylum Chordata; class Mammalia; order Artiodactyla; family Delphinidae; genus Globicephala; species Globicephala melas. The sequence continues at coordinate 45,771,577 of NC_083329.1, read as the reverse complement.
CTGTACAACCTTGGGCCAGGTACTTAATTCCCAAAGCCTGTTTCCTCATCGATTAAAAGGGCTCATTAAATTCCTACCTCACAGGGTTATACTGTGAAGGTTAAATGACTTAATTTGCGAATAAGGTAGTTAACCCAGGGCTTTACAGGCTCAGAAGAAGAGCTGTTATTAACCACAGCTACCTTTTTTAAAAGCAAAGGCTGTGAGAGTTGTGTTCTAAGACTGCCTGGGTCACATGGAGCTCAAGGCAGCATCTAGTTACATGCTCAGCCTCGGTGCTGGTTATACCCATCTTCCTCTGCCCTTACTGCTTTCTCACATACATAATATGGGGGGAGGGGGCTGCAGAGAGAAGGACAGAGAGACACAGAGACAAAGACAGACAGATGTATACACCTCCCAGTTCCACAGACCAGGAAACCGAGGCTGAGAGATCAGGCATCTTGCCTGAAATCACACTCTGGTAAGTAGCAGAGCGGGGGGGTTAAACCCAGAAATGCCTCACTCGTCCCCTCAAAGTGCTGCCTGGATTCAGGGATGGAGGACACTGACAGGGCCCAGCACACAGCCCAGGCCCTCACCTGGTTGTTGACGACGACGTGCACGGTACCGTTGGTGGTGTAAGAGGGCAGGTCACTCAGGTGGAAGGTCTCATAGACCACACCCTGGCCAGCGAAGGCGGCATCCCCATGCACCAGGATGGACATGACCTGCAGGGCAGGATATAAGCCAGGAGGGGCCCCCATGCCCCAGCCCGTGCAGCCCAGCCCTGCTCCTGGACTTCAGAGATTCAGAGCCTACCCCTCAGAACCCAGGACCTCAGGGCCCAGGCAAGCTCACCTTCTTGCCCTGAGCATCCCCGCGGTAGAACTGCTCTGCCTTCGTCTTCCCCTGCACCACGGGGTCCACAGCTTCCAGGTGGGAGGGGTTGGCCACGAGCGACAGAGTGATGTTCCTGTTTGTGACTCGGTTGATCCTCTCATGGTACATGCCGAGGTGATATTTGACATCTCCGGAGCCCTGAAGGTTGACGTGGCCTGTGATGAACCTCCCCCCCCACCCTATCCCAGACATGCAAGCTTACAGTGGCGCTGGGACATTCCCGGGATTCTGCTCCCTGGGAAGGCTGTTTTGTCCCTGACTCACACCTGCATCCTTCCCCCAAACCCAGCACAACGCCCTTCTTGCCCTCCAGGCTGGCCTAAGAAAGGTAGGCAGGTTCCCTGGGCCTTGGCTCCCTTCTTGGGGCCCCTCCACATTACCAACAACCATCCTCTCCGCATTAACGATGGCAGAGTGGGGAAGGGGTAAGGCACCTGTAGGAAGGGGCCAGCCAGCAGCAGTGAAGGCACAGAAATGAAGGGCGGCTCTTAATTGGCATTGAGACCACGGGCTAGGCCTCTGGGCACACATTGGAGCAGGACCTGTACCTAACTCCTTACACCAAAGTAACCAAAAATGTACAGACAAAGCCATAGTATCAGGGGAAAACATGACATACTTTATGATCTTGGAGTAGGGAAAGTCTTTCTAAACAATGTACAAACCTCAGAAGCCATAAAGGATGAGACAGCTAAAATCTAATATATTTGCCATGTGGGAAGAAGATCCATGCAAGTATCAGGGGAAAAAAATCAAGCTGGGAAAATACTTATCAGACAAACGCAGGCAAAGGGCTAACTCCTTCAATACATAAGGCACTTTTACAAACTGGTGAGATAAAGCCCAAAAAACCCATAGAAAAATGAGCAAAAGCCAGGAAAAGGAATTTACAGAAAAAGGCACCCATGACTTAAACGTGAAAAGACGCTCAAATTCGAAACAGAGAAATATGTTCAAATGCAGTGACGTTTGGACCTAGAACATTGGCAAAGATGGAAAGGTTGGACAGAGTAAGGGAAGCCGGGGGCCTGGGACCTTCGCACACAGCGTGTGGGCTCGCTGCTGTCTGCAAGCTCTTTGGAGGGCAATTCAGTCCTACCTCCTCAGCTCCAGCCACCGCATTTCTCGGATACCGTCTAAAAGTGCACACGTGTGCGCAGACACTCATTCCACCACCTAATGCTCATCAACAGGAGATAGCAGAAAGCAGAGGGGCACTCGAAGCTCGAGGAGCTCTGTGTGCAGCTCTGAAACAGTGACGGCTCGTTAAGTGAAAACAGCAAGGTGGCCAGCGGCATCACGAGCTGCTCCCCTGGCTTTTTACAAATAAAGCTGTACTGGACACATACGTGTGTTCGCACTGCGTGGAACATTTCTGGAAGTACACACTTTAACACAAAAACTGACCACAGCAGAGCCTATGGGGAGCAGGAAAGGGGTCTCAGAAGGGAAACACACTCATTGTGTAATCTTTTCTTCAAACGACGCTCACATTACTTTTTCTATTAAAAAAAAGTAAATTTGTTTAAAGTGTCCTTTGGCCAGGTTTTACAGTTTACTCACATGTTGTCTCTGATTCCTCACAACCATTCTGGGGGCAGGAACTTTTATCCCCATTTTACAGAAGAGCAAACTGAGGCTCAGAGAGATGAAAGTGCTTGAGCAAAATGAACATGATGGCGGGAAGATTCTGGATTGGGAGCCAGCAGATGTGGATTCTAGTCCTGCTCTGGCCTAACGTGCTGGATGATTTTGGAGCAGTCATTTAATGTGGTTCATTTTAAAAACCATGCACCTGTGCTGAGTGCTGGGGCTTCGGGAATGAGGTCCCTGCCATCACCCTGCTACCAGCCTGGAAGGGAAAACAGACACATACACACACACACACAGGCGCGCACGCACATGCGTGCGCGTGATGGAGAAGGCCAGAGTAGAGACGGACCTGCTGGGAAAGGAGGCACAGAGGAGGGAGAGACAGGATTGCTGCCTGGAGGACCAGGAAAGTCACTAGGAGATGGGTAGGGCTGGGAAAGAGGCAGAGAGCAGAAGAGAGGAAAGCCATCTGGCTGAGGGCCCAGCATGGGCAGAGGCGTGGGGTATGAGGCATACATGACACGTATACGTGCCAGGAAGGGGGTGAGGGCAGAAAAATATTCTCTCTGCTCATCAGTGGGCACAGGAAACCGTCCTGACCTCCCAATGCTGTGCTGGTCAAACAAGTGAGTGAGGCAGCCCTTCAGGGAAGGTAGACAGGACCCTGGGCACAGAGGTATGGCCACATGAGCTGAACTGAATAACTTCAGGCACTTCCCTGCACACCTCTCTGGGCCTCAGTCCCCCCAGCTGGAAACAGGGAGGTTAGCCCAGATTACCTGAGGGCTCTCCCAGCTGTTGGAGATCATAGCACTTGGCTCCAAAACACCTTAGGAGCCTCACACAGACACCCCCAGCCTCTCTCCCACTCTTCTGCATGTCCGTCCACCTCAAGGTCTGTCTGAGCCTGCAAGCTCCTGGCCCAGGCCCTCTCCAGTCCACGTCCCAAATACCCAGCTCTCCAGGGGCTCTGGGGCCTGGGCCTGGCACCCACCTCATCCGCCGCCTCCAGCTTGGGGTCAAACTGGCAGAAGATCTGCTCCAGGTCCTTGCGGATGACGTTGGCCAGCACGTTCAGCCTGCCCCTGGAGCCAGAGGGGGCAGGGCTCTTACCATGCTCCCTGCCCACCTGGGACCTATCAGAATTAGCATGGGGGCTGGAAGGCCCCACCCTCTCATCCCGCCTCAATCTACAAGGTGTGTGAGCGGGTCCAGCTGGCCGGCCCCCCTGGGCAGGCAGGCATCCCCCGCTACAACTCAGATTCAGGAGGCCCTCGCGAGCAGGGAGCCACCCAGCCTCATGGCAGGGTGTCTACTCACCCCTCTCCCCAACCAAAAGTTGAGCCCAACCCAGCACCTTGACCCCAAGCTGCTAGCGAATCACAGCTGCTCACACATGGCTCCCCAGCCCAGCCCAGTGACATGGAAGTGATAAGGATAGGGAAGAGGGGACTGGACTGCCCCTAAGATCAGGAGTCACCAGAGGCCCTGTCCAGAGGAGCTGAGTGAGGACTGAGGGGTGGGGGGAGGAAAGCAGCCAGGCCCAGGGATTCTCCAGTCCAGCCTGAGCTTCCCATCGGGGGCAACCTATTCAGGGGTGGGCACCAGCCTGATGGGGGCACAGGACATGACTCCGAGCCCGCTCCCCATAGACTACCAGCGGATGCCGGCCCCAGGCCTGCTCACACCCTGACCTCCAGCCCCGCACGGCCCAGTGACAGAAGGGCAGCGCTCCTCCAGCGGGCCCCTCTCCTGCTCTGCGGGGATGGCAGGGCTGTGGGATCACAGGAGCCGTCTGAACAACCCTCAGCCCCTCTGGGCAAAGCCTCCGGCCTCAAAGGCCCCTCCCCAAACACGGAGGCCTGGCCGAGGGCAGCCCTTGACTCTGGAGCCCTCCTCAGGCCAGGAGCCTGGCCAGCACCACCACCCAGCCCCAGAGCTGCCTGACGGCCCAGCACCATCCTCTCCCACAGTCCTACTGAAGCCACGTACGCCCCTGCCTCCTCGGACCACGGGGCCAGCTCTGCACGACCCTCTGACCAGACACCAAGCATTTCTGGGGCCCCCAGAGCGCAGAGCCTGTGTGGCAAAGCTTGGGCTCCCGGGAGGCCAGCCCACAGGGTGGGGACCCTCCTCACAATGCATCCTGATGCCCCTGGTGCAGATGTAGTCCGGGGCTGGCCCACCTGTGAGCAGCTGGAAACAGGCACAGGAAATGCAGGGGCTTTGCCCCCCAGACTGCTCAGCAGTCCTCTTCCAGCCCGTTTAGCAGGACCCCTGGCCACCTTGGCCATATTCCTCATTAGCCACAGGCTCCAGCTCAGAGGTAACTGCCCAGTGGCCAGACCAGCCTTCCAAGTCTTTATCAAAGTCACAGGAAATGTGTGGCCAGCTTGCAGCCGGGGAAAGAGACCCTCGGCTCACCTCCAGAGACCTCCCACCAGGGGATGCGAACCTGAGGCCACCTGCCCAGGCTCTGCCCTCACTTCCCTGGGATGTGCCCCTCCACATCCCCTTGTCCACAGGAACCTCAAGTAGCGTGATATACCCCTCTTCTGTAACCTCAATACTCCTGGGGACAACAGCAACATGGTGAGAGAGAAACAGTTTAAGAGAGCCTGGTTCCATGTGGCTTTGGCCACATGCTTTCTGTGATGAGCAGCCCAGGGCCCAGGGACTCTGATAACTTTCTAGACCACTCTGCCTCTATCCTCAGGTCCCACCAACACCCCTGCTCTGATTTTCAAAGCCTCCTATCCACCTCAGCTTGCTGGGCCTGGAGGAGAAGCGCCCACCTGTGTGGCATCCCCAGGATGACATTCTCGATCCCCATCTCGCTGGATTTGTCGATGATGGTCTTGAGGGCAGGAATCATGACCTCACAGCCCTCCAGGCCAAACCGCTTCTCTGAGGACCACTTCCGGGCCAGGAAATCTTCAAACCTGCTTGGGGAGAGATGGGGAAGGGTGGAGAGGCTGGGCTCCTGGGGGCTGTTGATGAGGGCTCGGAGCAGGATGCCAGGACACAGGAAGCTGCAAAGCCACCTCCCGCTGCGCAGTCCAGGACCTGGCACAGACACCATGATGCTCCTACCAGCAAGCAGCATAGGTCGGCGGGGAGGCTGAGGGTCCTCCCAACTTCAACAGACCTCTGGCTCCATCAATTCCCAGTTACCACCCTCTCTTCCCCTTCCAGTCACACTGCTCCAACTAGCCATTCCCCTGCTCCCAGACCACTGCCCTCCAGCACACACGTGCCCTGGGGCGCTCTCCTCATGCCCCAAAGATGCCTCACGGCTCAACTCAAATTCCAGCCCACACGTCACTGCTCAGGGAGCCACTTTACTCCTAGCAGCTGGTCCAGGGGCTCCTCCAGGCCCCCGTAGCCCTGGGAAGACCCAGCTTCAGAGAAGTTCAGGGGCAGAACCAGGCAGTGCCCCACCTGCAGGAAGGCGCTGCTACACTCACTCCACACAGGGACGTCTTTCTGCCACTTCCACCCTCATTCGGTGTCATGTTCTCCTGGAGCACCATCCAGCCCTGCCTTCCCTTACCGGGCACCCTCCTAGTTTCTTAGCCAGGGCCTGGGACATTTCATACAGCCCTGGAGCAGGCCCCCCAGCCACTCAGGCTGCCCGGGGTGGTGCTGGGAGCCTGACCTCATAGAGCGCACCAGCCGGGCCAGCAGGGTCCGCTTCTCCTCGCTGGAGAACTGCATCACGCCAGGGGTCTCGAACTTCTGCCGGATCCACTGACACTGCTCCACGTCATTGATGAACATGAACTCCAGACCGATGTGCTGGCAGTATGTGTTCTGGGGGAAAGGGAAGCGCTCCACGAGGAGCCAAGAAGAAGACCGACCGCCTTGGGATCTGGAACAGAAAAGGCAGCGCCCTCCCTCCCTCTATCGCACGCCAGAGCTTCATCAGCTGTGCCCGACACACCTGCCTGTGCTCACCTCCAGGCGCCGAATGATCTCCCGCAGAGAAAGGGTGTTTTCAGAGCCTCCAATAAAGGTAGTTGTGGGCAGCTGGAACTCCTTATCCAGGTCAGCCTCCCGCAGGTCGTAGAAGGCTAGGAGGCACATATGGCAGAGCCCGGGCAGCAGAGAGGAGAGAGGGAGGTCAGGCCCAGGTGGGGCCCAGCTGTATCCCCAGACCTCCCAACAGTGCCCCCAGGACCCTCCCGCCATGTCTAGCCTAAAGCTCAAAGGCCCTCTGTCTGCAGGGCACAGGGCATGAGTCAGAGCCTAGCTTGCCGCCATAAGGGTGGGCCTGGACAGATGTCTCAAGCTTGTTGAGCGTGGCACACCAGCTAGGGAAGACGGGGAGGCCTCCCTTGCAGGGACATCATGCATAGCTGGGCAAGGGTCAGAAGAAAGCCTCCCAGGCTGCTTGCTGAAACCCAAGACCCAGAGGCACTGTAGGCTCAGAGCCCCTCACTGGGCACAGGCACCAGCTGGCTCTGGTGTCACCAGGGCAACAGGAAAGGGTACCGACTCACCCAATTTATCAATGGTGGTGATTAAGTCTGAGGGCACAAAGGAGTCCAGGTCTGCATCCAGAATGCCCAGGGGGTCCAGTTGGGCCACATGGTGGCCACGGATCTGGAGAAGGGGAAAAGGTCGGGGCGGAGCTGGAACGCAGCTGGACAGACCCTCACCAAGACTGAGATTCTGGGCCCTGGCCCCTCAAGTTCCCCTTCAGAATTTCAAGTTTCCACATATCTCCAGCACCCAGCCACTGAACAGTTGCCTAGGAGACCCCACCATAGCCACTAAGGTGGCAGGAGCTCAATTCTGTTTCAAAGTACAACATGCAGCTTTCAAAAACAGGAAAGAACGCGTACACAAAAGTAGTTACTACGGTACTATTAGTAATTGCAAAATTCTAAAAACTTCCCAAATGTCCATCAACAGGAGACTGGCAAATGGATATGGGAAATCCACACAGGGGATACTACAGAGCTGCTAAAAGGAATGAGGAAAATTCCTAACTGCTACTATGAGGTTGTCTCCACAAAATATTATTAAGCAAAAGGGCAAATTACAGAAAAGTGTGTGTGGTAAACTGCCCAGTATCTAAGAAAGGGAAGAGAAAAGTAAACACATGCATTTGCATTTATTTGTATATATTTGCATGTCTACAAATAAATATATGCATTAGAAGAATATACAGTAAAATAAGAAAACTATAAAATAAGGAAAATTATTACCTACAGGGAAAGGACAAAATAGGGCAGAGCAACAGGGCTAGAAGCTAGGCTTTTAACAATATATCTTGCATTGACGATTTGACTTTGGAAGCTTATAAGTATTTTATATCACTATAAAACAAAATTAAGTTTTAAAAATTGAAAGTAAGACAAAACAAATGAATTAATGCATCCATTTGGTGGCATAACTACATAGAGAGGAACTATTCCAACTGACTAACAGAATATTCCCCAAAGACAAACAGAACTGCAGGAATAAAAAGATCATAAATTCATTTACAGTACCAATCAGCAGTGGTAGTACTAGAATTGTATTCTCAGACTGTCATGTGTGGATTGTGGGAAAATCAAGTAAGTCATTGTATTGCTGTGTTTGAGAACCTCTATTTTTGGTATCTTTAAAAGGAGATGGTGACATAAGACTGATGAGGTCAAGGACAAACACTAAGTCCTACATTTGATGTATATAGAAGCATCAGTATAAACCCATAAAGTATGGTATCTTTTAAAAAAATACATATTTCCTGGCTCTAACCATCAAAAGAACCCAGAAGTCATGACCAAACCAATAGCAGTAAATACTCGCTCACTCCCTGGAGAACTGGCTGGACAGAAATGTGCGAGATGAGCTCAAAGCATCTTGTCCTACCAGATAGCAAAGGGGTGCTCAAACACTACTGGGGCTGGGAATAAGGACACGTTTTGAGCAACAAAAAGGATAATATCTATAGCAGACTGAAACTCATTAAATATGTTTAAATTCATGCATTCATATCATACTATGAAAAAGAAGAAAAACCTTTATTGGCCATCTTTGGAGGATGCTAGGAAACCATGTCATAATTTTGAAAATCCATCAGCAAAAGGAAAAGTCAAGCACTGATCCTGCCCTCCCTATACCATTTGTACCTCAGGATAAACAGAGCTGACAAAGGGAAGGTTCTCATGAGAGAAGTATTTCAGGTAATAAACAAAGAAAGAAAGAATTAGAATATCACCACTTTTACCACTCCCAATGACTTAATGTGTCCAGGAAATAATTATCTTTAGATGCTAACTGATGAAGTGCCCATCACCACCAGGAAGCTGATTTTGCAACAACAGAAAAAATCAAATCTATGTTGGATCAAGCATCTAGATCTAACTACCAATTTACAGAAATTACATGGGACAAAGGGACAGATGAAGTGACACCATGAGGATGCAATCAGCAAAATCCACACTCGAGAAAACGCTATAGGACAAGCAACCTGGTTTCTTATACACACACACACACACACACACACAGAGCAAGAAACACAAAAAGAAATGGAGAGGAACCCGCAGAGTAGAGTACAAGAGACTTGAAAAGCCATGTCAACATATCACAACCTGTGGCTTTATTTGGATCCTGATTCAAACAAGCAGTAAAAAGAAATCCTAGGACAAACAGGCAAACATGAATACCAACTGGGTATTTGGTGACATTAAGGATTATTACTATTTTTAGGTGTGATAATACTATCACGGTATATTTGAATTCTTTTTTTTTTTTTTTTTTGCAGTACGCGGGCCTCTCACTGCTGTGGCCTCTCCCATTGCAGAGCACAGGCTCCGGACACGCAGGGTCAGCGGCCACCACTCACGGGCCCAGCTGCTCCGCGGCACGTGGGATCTTCCCGGACCAGGGCACGAACCCGTGTCCCCGGCATCGGCAGGCGGACTCTCAACCACTGCGCCACCAGGGAAGCCCATATTTGAATATTTTTAAAGGAGGCTTTACCTCTGGAAATACATGCTGAAACGTTCAATGAATGAAATGATATGAAGTCTGGGATTTGCTTCAAAATAATCAGTGGCCTATGGGTGGAGCTGGAGATGGGTAAGATGAATCAAGACTGGCCCTGTATTGATGGGGGTTCACTACATAATTCTTCTACCTATTATATGCTTGAAAACATGCATTAAGAAGCAGCCTGGGTTTTTTTTCAGTACTATGTGCAGATGAGTCAAACCAGAGCTCAGCCCCCAAGTGACCTGTGAGGGGCTACAGCCCACCCAGTAGGTGCTCACTACCAGGCAGATTTTTATCATGCAAGTATGGAGTAACATTCCTGAATCCAGAGACCATCCTGCTGGAAGGATGCTTTGGTCTTGGCCAGTGAAAGAACAAAGAGCTGCTGCAGAGCTGGGACTGTACTTCGAAGATAAGGCCCTCAGGCCGTACTCTGAATGCTACCCCACATTTCATACAGAGTTTTATGTTCCTTGTCCTTTTTCAAAGTCAACAGTCAGATCACTTTCTGCCTCTTTCAGCCAACCAAGAAAAACATAATTACAATCACTGCTGTTTCCTCGCAGGTGGCCCACGATCCATGGGTCCTGAGGCCAGTGACGGAGCCCAGTCCTGTGCACCTTTCCTCTTCCGCCCCAGCACACCTGGGCAGGCAGCTGCCATCCCACACAGAGTGCGTCGTTCAGAGGCAAGGCGCCATTTCCATTTGCTAAGGCCTCCCTCTCCCCCGAGTTCCTGCAGCGGCTGGCTGCACCCTCCCACGGAGTCTCTACCAAGGACCGCAGGATGCCCCTACCCTGCCTTCTGCATGTCTTCAAGACAAGTTTCTCTTATGAAATACGTCCTGCCACTGATTCCCAGACAGATCCCAAATGATTACATTTTTATGGAGTGAACACCCAGTACAGCCCTCCGGTTAGTCCTGTTGGGTCAAGACCAAGAATAGGAAACATCATCAGGACTCTTTGACATAGCAAGGGCCCAGCCAGGGAACCCAGCAGAGGGGAGCCTAAGTCTCCAGGACAGAGCAGCTGATGGGGGAGAGCTGCTTAATGAACTAGTCATTCATTCCACAAATACTAACTAAGCACCTGCTGGACATGAGCCCCTGTCGTCTTGGAATGCTCAGCCAAGAGAAAACAGACATTAACAAGCGGCAATCTACTCACCTTTCATTCAACACTCACTGAAACTGATCACTCACTAAGTACTTCTCCAGGTTCTGGGGCAGAGTGGTGTGGGCGACAGATGAGAAAGACCACAAACAATCCACTTTGCACAAGAAATACAGGGGGTGGTAAGTGATGTGAATGGTAACGTGACAAAGAGCAGGAGGAGGGGTCAGAGCCACCAAGCTCCCTAAAGTGACGCTGGAGCTGAGCCAGTCTTCTTGCCGTCAGCACCTGGTCACACCCCAGGAGCCTGTACCCTCCCAGCCGCTCACCTGGTAGGCCCGGATCAGAGACTGCACAGCCAGGTGGTCCTCCACCAGCTTACTGGTCTTGGTCCGGCTCAACACTGCCGGCCTGCTCTCAGGGACAACAGAAAGGGGCCGGGGCTGAGCCGGACCATAAGAGGCTTCCTCACTGGCTTTCCGGAAGAAGCTGTCCCAGGACTGGGCAGGGGCAGAAGAAAGAAAACAGCCAGGTTAGGGCCTGGGAGTAGCGCGGGGTGGCCCAGGCTGGGGCCCTAGGGGACATCAGTCTTCCTTCACCACCATAGCTCTCAGGGCCCTCCCAGGACCCTGCCGACAATACCCTTCTCAATCAGCCCAGGGCCCCCACCCAAATTCTGGATCTCTCCAGGACCCAGCTTGGTAGTGTGTGTGGGAGGTTATAAGCTGTGATCAAGGGGCTTTATGTATGAAACGGGCTTCTATCCATAGGCAAAACATGCCCTCACACACTGTGGGTTGGAGGCAGCTCTGTGGAGGGCAAGGGCAGGCAGGCCCTCAACATTTCCAATGCATGTATCTTTTGAACCAGCAATTCCACTGCCAGCAATTTATTCTACAGATGTACTTGGACAGGTGTGCCTACATGTACAAGGATGTGGCCTGCAGGAGAGTTTATAAAAATGACAACGTAAAAACAATCTAAGCAGTGATCAATAGGAAACTGGTTAAATAAATGATGGTAAATTTAGATTCCGGAAAATTATGTAGTCTTTTTTAAAAAGACGCATTTATTATTGTGGATGTGGAATATTGCCAAGATATGTTGTAAAGTGAACACAGCAGAAGAGGATGTATGCTTTGCTACTATTCGTGCAGAAACAAAAAGCAGATGGGCACATGCACCAGCACCTCCACGTTCTAGCAGAACACATACAAAAGTGCTTTCCTCTACGCCCTCTCATACAGTACTGGTAGGAGAATAAGGTGGTACAAGCCGTGTGGAAAGCAATTTGGCAACACCCATCAAAATTATGTACACAGATGCCCTCTAACCCAACAATTCCACTTTGGGGAATTTATGCCACAGTTAGCTGCACACGTGCAGGATGATGAACGTACAAGATGATGTAGTACAGCACCCGTCATGACAGCCAGAGACTGGAAATGAGGCAGATGCCTGTCCCTGGGGATGAATGTAGAACATCCATCCAAACAGTGGAATACTATACAGCTGGGAAAAAGAAAAATGAGGCTCTTGAGGTACTGACATGGAAAATCTTGGAGATGTATGCTGAGTGAAAAAAGCCTGGGGCAAAAGAGTGGATGTTACATGTTACTTTTTGTGTAAAGGGGGAGAATCCAGAGTTATGTTTGCAATAAGTTTATCTGAATGGATACAGAAGAAATTAAGAATAGACTGGGGAACAGACAGGTAGGAGCTGAGCAGATATGGGATGGAATGGGAGGAAGGCTTTTCACTGTAGAACTTAATACTTTTTGTTTTTGGATCATGTGAGCATATTACTTTCCTCTGAGGCATGTGAGTGAAGGAGAGAGAGCAGCTACGCTTTTCACTTTTGTCCTGGCATCTGATTTTGATTTTTTTTTTTTTTTACCATCAGTGGGTACTTATTTTATCAGCTTACTATATATGTAAACACTTATGCTCCTAACTATATAACAAGAGGCCATCTGGAGACGGCACTGCATGACAAAGGAGGCAGGGACAGGCCTCAGACCAGGTGTGACTGAGCACGGCATTATCAGAGCTTCTCAAGCCAGACCACCACCCACTGGCTGGTCCAGCAACAGGACAGCAATGGACTTTCCTCACCCAATATGAGGACCAAGCTCTTTCACAAAGATGATGGAGGACCTGAGAGACAAAGAAACCTGCCCGGGGTCACACAGCAGGCAAGTTGCTTCTCCCCACTCCCCTCTCCACAGCCCAGCCCCAGGACCTTCTCTCCTGCACAGAGGGCAGGGTTGGGGTGCCAACCTTGTGGACACTCTGGGGGTTTTCCAACCAGGCGAAGTACATCTCCTCCATGTAACTGGAGCCGCCTCCAACTTTGCTGCTTGGGAAGGTGGCCGGTGGCCCAGACGACCTGCTGTACCAGCTGAACCTTTGGACGCCATGTGCGGCCAGGAGCCTCGAGGCCTGTGCCCCAAGCCGGGATGGCAGCAGCCTCAGCTGACTCATTCTGGACACAGGCAACAAGGGAGAGACATAAACCACGGGACTGGGATGGAAGGAAGGAGGCTCTGGCAGCCACTCATCCACTCATATGGCATTTGCTGGGCCTACTGGGCAGGTGGCCCTGGGCTAGGCAGTGACGAGACAGAGGTGAGAGGGACAGTCAGCCAGGCCTCCTGAACACCCCGGAACTCAGGCAGTGGAGTCCTCCAGGGACTGGGTGCTCCATGACCGGTCAGAAAAAGGCCGGAAGCAAGGCGTCTGGCTGAGCTGCACGATCTCGAGGCCCATGGCACTGCTGGGTCTCTAGTCATTGTGACCAAAAGGGACCAGTGACTTCCCCTGACTGCAGTATAGGCCCAGCATGTCCTCCCAGGCCAGAAGGCCAATGACACGGGCCTCAATGGCCCCCACTTCACATCGGGGACGACTGAGGCTCAGAGAAGGGAAGGGCACTGGGGGACAGTGGAGGGCAGACCAGAGGCAGGCGCCTTGCCCAGCCAAGCTCCCAGTTGCAGCTGCCCTCTTTGGCTCCCATACCCTGCCCAGAGCTTACACTCAGGACAGCTAACAGCTCAGGGGGTACATTCAGGCTGGAAGCCCACTCAGGATGGAGAGGAAAAAGAACCTGGAGCTCATCTCACCCCCGCAATCTCATCTGCTCTTTCCCAGGGAAAATGCTCGAACAACGGGCTTTCAGGAATCCGTGTGTACATATGGAGAGGTGGGGGGGGGAGGGGCTTCCTCTTCCCCCCAGAAGACAGAGGTTCTCGGATAAGAGGCTCCTCTTAGAACCGCTGTTCCTCTACATCACCCCCCAACACAACTGTAAGCAGAGCCCCCTCCTCTTCCCCAGCATTGCCTGGACACACACGGCTCCCCCTGAATACTTGCTAACACCCTTCTGCCCAGAGAATCCCAGCCTGTGAGTAGGGTGCAGCACCAGGGCCACCCCACCAGGGGCCATGCAGGCAGGAGGGCCTGCTTCCCCCCACATAACTCAGTCCCAGAAAGTGTGCCTTTATGCCTGGGCCTGGGCCTGGGCCTGAGTCAATGCTCCTGGGGCCAGATGTGCCCAGCTCACAGGGCACACACCCCGCCCCAGCTCAAACAAGTCACCAGAACCAGCTGGCTGGACCTTCTATTCTACAAGGGGTCAGGCCCCAAGGCAGGGCATGGCACAGTCCCCCTAGCCCGCGTGCTCCCTCTTTCCCTCCAAACTTACATGAGGCAAAGGGCAGGGAGGCGGTCTCCTTGAGCGAGGGACAGTGGGCTCCTCAGGGCAACCAGCAGCAAGTCTGAACAGAGGAAAATTAAAAAGCAAAAATATACTGCACTGCAGGGAGGAAGGAGGTGGGTTCAGCTGGAACCTGAGCCTCAAGTGCCCCAAGCTTCCTATCCACATGCTCAGCTGCATGTCCCGCCAGCCAGTGACACCAGGCCCTACTGAGGGCTGCTAGGGGCTGGCTCTTCCTGGAGTGGCACCTCTCCAGGTGCTGGGTGGGGACTCAAGGCCTGAGCTCTGGGGTCAGAGGGCCGGGGTCCCAACCCCTGCTCTCCCTCTGATGGTCCCTGAGACCTGGCCAAATACAGGGTTGCTGCCCCGGCCCAGATGGCCATAGGGCCCAGGAGCTACTGGCCTGGAATGTGAGAAGAATCTAAACAACCCAATGGGGAAACTCTAACATCCCCATCCTAAGGCAAAGAAAGCAGACACCAAGATCATCCACTGAGGGAATAAAAATAGGAGCACAATTAGTCAGCACCGATTCGGGGGCAGGCACTGTGCTCACCTAACCCTCTCAACAATCTCAAGAGGTGGGCACTTGGATTAGCCCCATTTTACAAATAGGGAAACTGAGGCACAGAGAGGCTAAGCTGGTGAGTGGCAGGGCTCTGTGGTTCCGGAGCCTGTGCCCTCCTCACTGCAGAGTCATGATGTAAACACAGATTTCTCTTAATGCCAACGCTCCTTCCAACGGCTGCAGCCAGAGCTGCTCTCTCTGCTGGCACCCACCCCCGCAGGGGAATGGGATGGCTCGGGGGGGTAGTGACAAGCCTGGCTGTGTCCAGCCTGGCCCAGTGCAGGAACACTGTGTTTCACAAACACTGAATAATCTGGGCAGCCGCTGGACACTGCTGTGGCCTTCACCCGGCCTGATGGAAGGACAGCCAGCCAGCCACCCCTGCCCCAATCCCAGCAGGGCCTGAGGACTCAGGAGCCCTAGAGTGCTGGGGACAGAGTCAACCTCAGTATCTGGAGCCAAAGCCCAAGCCTGCCCTGCCAGGTCCTGCCCACACAGGTGAAAGGGAAGAGTTAGGGTCAGGCACTGTGCACACCCCCTGACCAGCCCAGCCCACCCTGGACTAACAGGCAGGTTGCTCTGGGCAGCTCTTGGTGGCCTCCCCTCTACGGATAAAGTCAGTACCATCCCCACCGCCACCCTCAGAAGCATAACGACGACAGACATCCCTGGCCACTAAGCCTCCCACACGCAAGGCCCTATCTGGGCTGCTCTGCAATACGCCCACTGTAGAGATCCCAAGACCTTGAAGCTGGGCAGCAGCAGAGCCTGGACTCACACTCCCGCAGGCCTATGATGGCCCCACGTGCTGGGAACTGGGTGGGCTTTTCTCAGGAATAAACCCCACCTCTAGTTTACTGAACCCAAGAGGCAGCCACGGAAGCAGACTACGAGGTAGGAAGCAGGGTAGGGAGGGGGTGTGCTTATTTCCTTGACAGAGATGGAGGGTCTGAGCTAAAGGCCAGAGGTGGGGAAAGCACAAAGGTGAAAGGGGCCTGTTCCAATATGCTACAGGATATATGGGCAGGGTGCGCAGGGATGGGTTAGGGCCCATGGTGGAGGGGCATCATGGCACCCCGCTGGGACCTCAGGGTCACCCCATCCCCGCACATTTCCCTGAGGGAAGGAGAAGCACTTCCCAGGCTGGCTGCCACCTCAGGTCAGTCTTGCCTCCCTCAGGGCCTCAGTCTCCCCATCTGTGAGCGGAAACCCGGTTAAAACCGTCTGTAAAGGCCCTGCCCCCTGCCCCCACTACGAGGTCCTGAGACTTCGAAGCTGCCTGCCTGTCCCACCAAGCACATAACGCTAGACCATCCCCATCCCCAGCGCTGCCCTCCGCAGCCAGGGCTCCTTGAGAAGGCGAAGAGCAGCAGGCCCCTCCCCAGGCCACGAAAGGCGTGGACAGTCTGTAGTCTTTGGGCTGGAGAACCCACGCTGATGCCTGAAACCCCACCGTTAAAAGCTTCGCTCCCTTACGCAAAACACTTCACAAGAACTGCACTCGCAGGGTCGGATGCGCGCGAAGGGCTGAGGGTCCCTGGGGACGCCTCGGCCAAACAAAGGCGAAGCCAAGGTCACGCTCACTCCCCCTCCCACCTCCCGGGCCAGGCTTAGGGCTGCGGGCTGCGGCGCCCCGGGACCCAGGAGACTGGAGCAGAAGGGCCTCCCGCGACACAGCTGGAGAGGAGGAGGCGCAGGGACCCGGAAGGGAGGGGCCGCCGCGCTCACCGGGCCAGTGGGGGGGTCGGCGCGGCAGTGAGGTCCAGAGGCTGCAGGTCAGGGGAGGCGAGCAGTTGGTGCGCGACTAGCTGTACCAATTATCTGGGTCACGTGACGTGGCGGCGCCAGCAGCCAGCGAGCGAGCGCCGGGGAGACTCCGCGCGCCGTGACGTCTCTGAGGACGCCCCGCCCAGCCCTGCCCCGTTGGCGCTGTCCGCGGTGCTGAAGGCCCAGGGATGAGGGTTCCCGGGCCTGGAAGAGTGAAGATCCTGCAGACCTCAAGGAGAGATGACCCCGTCTGTCTGGGAAACCTGGCACGCTGCTGAGCCCCTGAACCCCGGGGTCCTCGTCCAAACACTAAGGAGAGTGAACCAGGAAAAAAAAAAAAAAAGCGGCCGTTTGTGTGTATGGAAGGATAGTTTCCGTTTTACAGACGGTAAACAGTATTTACAGATACTATTAAAAATCCCAGTCTTAGGGCTATCTTGAAGAAAAGATGAGATAATGCATATTAAGTGCTTATCACAAAACCTGATACACATTTTACTCATTCATTGTCCAAATTATGGAGACCTAGGCTGCCTTTACCTCCTTGTTGCTGCAATGAACACCTTCCTATACATTCCCTTAAGAACCTATGTGGAAATTTTTCTGGAATATATAACAGGCGGCTGAATTGCTGGGTCATGGGTTTGTGTATACTTAACTTGACTCAGCAGTGTTACATTGCTTCTTGATTCTCCATTCCCATAAACCGTGCAAGAGAATTTTTAAATCTTCATATCCCAGCCAACTCTTGGCAGTGTCTGGTCATGTAATTTTTGCCAGAATAACAGATGCAATGTCATATCATTGTTTTAATCCACGTTTCTCTGCTTATCAATGATTTGTATCTCATGTTGTTTGTTAGTTTGGGGGGCTTCCTGCTGCACTTGTCTTGCATTTTTCTCTTGTTTATATACAAGAGTTCCTGGAAGAGGAACATATACATCCGAGGTTCAAACCGCCATCTACTTTCCCATGGATTACTGCAACAGCCCCTAACCAGCCTTCTTGCTTCCACACTTGCACCCCTGAATTTTAATCTCAACACACTAGAGTTTTCCTTGTAGAACACCAATTCAAATCATGTTGCCCCTCTGCTCAAAACCCTGAAATGACTTCACTCAAAGTAAAAGGCAAAATCCTAACATTTGCTTCTAAGGCTCATTATCTCATTTCAAATATCTCGTGCATGCTACCATGCTTCATGAAGAAAATCAGAAAACTAAAAGAAATATGTAATGTAATACTCTTGGCGTTAATTAAAAGCACTGGCCCATACAACTACAACATACATTTCACAAGAACTCATTCAAATACATATTGAACACATTCAAATATATATCAAACACATTAATATGGTTGCCTAGGGGAAGGGATTGAGGGATGCAGATATGGGGTAATTAAATGATTGTCCATACCAGTACTGGTAGGATGCCAGAATGGACTAATATAATTAACTTTATCCTGCACCTAAAGCCCCCCCCTCCAAAAGAATTGTTCATTTAGAGATATTTTAAAGTCCATATGGCCAAGGACCATATCTGTTTTCTATTGTATCCCCAGCACTTAGCATAGTGCCCAACTCATAGCATGTTTTCAGTAAATATTTGTTGAATGAATAAATGAAGTAGTAAGTGGACACTTAACTTGGACCCTGAAGGATAAGTAAGAGTTTCTCTGATGCAGAAGGGCTGGGTTCATTGGGAGTTCTTTGATTAAAAGCACCAGAAAATTATCTGGCTGGCTTAAGAAAAAGGAATTGATGGGAAGGTTGTCTAAAGGACAACTCAGAATCACAGGAAAACTGGAGAATTAGTCTCAGGGAGCAGGGCTGAGCCAGAAATGGACTGACTCTTCAAGGCTCTTATGATGTTCAAGATTCAAATTCCAAGAAGAGAGATGCTAAATGATCTGGCTTGGCCTGAAGGGGGGAAGAGGGGACCTGGAGCCACCCATATGAAACACACATGGATTGAGAAGAAAGGCAGATGGTTTATGGGAGGCAGGTAGCACAAGAAATAGGAGTGGATGCTGGGAAAGAACAAATCAGCACACGTGCACAGAAGACCTCCAGCAGGAAAGCACCATATGCAAAAGCAGAGTTGGATGAAGGGCCAGAGGAATGGTAACTGCCTGGATGCACACAGGGAACTGGTGGCCTAGGCCAGGTGACACTGGGCTTTGTCTACCATGTCAAGGGGTTTGGACTCTATTCAGTAGGGTATTGGACACCAGCAAGATTTTAAGCTGTGAGGGGCATGGTCAGATTTGCTTTTTAGTATGATTTCTGTGGCAACTGGAGGGAAGATGGAGTAGTAAAAGGTGAGAGCAAAAATATATCCAGGTGAGAGGCAATAATGCACTGGCTGGCAGTAGAAGTAGAGAGTGAGGGACAGATTTAAGAGACATTTAGGAGTCAGCTCCATAGGGTTTAACGGTTGACCAGGCATGAGTGGTGGGTGCAACGATAACTCACAGATTTCTGGCTTTAGTGACTGTGGGGACAGTGGAACCTCTCAGTGAGCTGCAAAACAGGAGATGCAGGTTGGGAAGAACAACAGAAAAAGTATACACGTTGGAGCCACCAATGAGCCACTTAAGAAAGATGAAGAGTATGACATAGAACAGCAGGCAGGAACAAAACCCTAGCAAATCAATAGGCTTCAGAACCTCCCATTTGCCCACAGTGGTCTTCAGAGTCACCAGAGGAAACACAGAGCCATGGAGAGAGACTCACACCATGGAGGGAAGCTGAGTCGCTGAAGGGGCTGGGCGGGGCAGTGAACGGAAGCAGCTGCTGTAGGAGCCTTTTAGCCTAATTGATGCTCTGCTAATTACATTGATTAAAGCAAACATTTGGGGCAATTAAGACTCCCACGAGGATGTGTGCCATTCTCAGAAGACTGAGAAGCCTCGAGAAGCCTCGAGCCATGGCTATAGGCTCTGCAAAGATCTTCAGAAGCAGAAACCTTCCTTTTCTTCTCTCTCTGACAGAACATGCATGCAAGTTTGTATTTATTCTGGTTGTATAGACTTTAGAATTTAAATAATACAGAAGGATACAGAGCAAAGTGTGAAAATCTCCCTTCCACCTGCCTCAGCTTCACCTTTCTCCCCCTCCAGAAATTACTGGCCACAGCTGGGTGAACATCTTTACAAAAGTGTCTATGTATTTATTTAAGTCTACTTGTACAAATTCACATTTATAAAAACATAAAATGCATCCACTAGACTGTAGTTCTGCAATTTGCTTCCTTTTTTCAATTGTCTTGAAGATCTTTATTTTAATTTCAGTACATGTAGGATCACCTATTTCTTAATGGGTATATTGCATTCATTGTAGGGGTGTGTAATTATTATATTTGACTTCTTTTGCATTGAACAGACATTTACAGCAAAAAAAAAAAAAAGTCCTTCCACGTATATCCTTTAGCACATGTGCAACTATTTTGGCAATACTGATTCCTAGAAGAAGTGTAACACTGGGTTAAGGGAAATGGATGTTTTAATTTTTAATAGCTACTGTCTTCAGTAAGACCATTCCAATATGTGTCCCCATTAACATTTGAGAGTTCCCACTTTCTTACATCCTTGCCAAGACTTGTTATTATCAGTCTTTTTAATTTGTGCCACTATGATAGATGAAAAACAACTGTTTAGTTTGTATAAAACTGGTAAGTGCAGTTGAGAACCTTTTAATGTTTATTTTGTATTCCCCTTCTGTGAATTGCCTAATCATTTTCTTTGCGCATTTTTCTATTGGGTTGTTTTCATCTTATTGATTCATCTAAACTCTGTATATATTCTGGATAAGAATACTTTGGTATGTCATAAATACTGAAAATATTTATCTCCCCCAGTCTGTCACTTGTCTTTTAACTTTGTTTATAGATGTTTTAGCCATATGGTAATTAACACTTGTCATGGGCTGAATTGTGTCTCCTACCACCAAATTCATATGCTGAAGTTCTAACGCCCAGTCCTCAGAATCATAATAATCATATTTGGAGATAAGATCTTTAAAGATCTTAATTAAGTTAAAATGAGGTTGTTAAGTTAAAATGAGGTAGTTAGGGTGGGTATTATAAGTACTTATAAGGAAAGAAATTTGGACACAGACATCTTTACACACAGAGGTAAGACCATGTGAAAACTGAGGGAGAACGTGGCCATCTGCAAGCCAAGGAGAGAGGCCTCAGAAAAAACCAACCCTGATGACACCTTGATCTTAGACTTCTGGCCTCCAGAACTGTGAGAAAATGAATTTCTGTTGTTTAAGCCCCCCTGTCTGTGGTACTTTGTTACGGTGGCCTTAGAAATGAATACAGTGCTCTTTTTGGAGGCTCCATTCCTTAATTTGAGAACCACTCAGGACTCCAGGGTTTTCCCTCAATTCCAGCTTCTCCTGGGTCAGGGCTCCTTCTATCCCCAGGTGGGGTAGGGATGGCCCCATTTTACCCTCTGATACAGCTCCTCGCTAAAGTCTGCTTACAGTTGACAAGTACATTTCTTTTGTTCTTTCCTCTCCCATCTCATTATATTATTATTTTGAAGAGAGATACCGAAAGGACAGATCATCACTCAGAGGCAAATACTCTTAGCTTTGGGGTAGATTTTATCTTCACTTTTAAAAATACATCTTTTACAAACACAGTTGAGATAATATGTTATTTACTTAACAGGACAACTTAAGCATTTCCCATGTTTTAAAATATTTATAAACTTGGTTTTAATGACTGCAAGTATATAATGATATATTTTTTTGGGTGTTTCCTCTAGCACGATTTTTTTTCCAACACAAGCCATTCTCTGTCTGTGGCCTCTGACCAGACTTCACACTGCTCGCTTTGTTCCCACCATGATTATTGCTCCCACCACAGTGCCAGGTTATGTGCTAAGCACTTAACAGGTGTCATCCCATATATTCTTTTTTTTTAAATTTATTTAATTTATTTATTTTTGGCTGTGTTGGGTCTTTGTTGCTGAGCACAGGCTTTCTCTAGTTGCGGCGAGCAAGGGCTACTCTTTGTTGTGGTGCATGGGCTTCTCATTGCAGTGGCTTCTCTTGTTGCAGAGCATGGGCTCTAGGCACGTGGGCTTCAGTAGTTGTGGCATGTGGGCTCAGTAGCTGTGGCTCACGGGCTTAGTTGCTCCGCAGCATGTGGGATCTTCCTGGACCAGGGCTCAAACCCGTGTCCCCTGCATTGGCAGGTGGATTCTTAACCACTGTGCCACCAGGGAAGCCCCATCCCATATATTCTTTCCAACAACTGAGAGATGAGGAAACTGGCACTTGCAGCGGTCACTTATAGATGTAGATGGAGGCAGAGTAACACTCTGTATCAATAAAGAAATATCAGTGTAGAACTCTGAGACTTCCAGCTCCAGTCCCAACACTCATTCAGTGGAACTAAAGGCTGAACACTGATTGAGGTGCTGATATTTGCACAGGGTCACAGAACACAGCCAGATGAAGAAGTCTTGTTACCCAAAAACTGGGTTTGCCTCTTGGTGGATGTGGAGCCAAAAGACACAACCAAGCCAAAGAGTAGGGGAAGGAAGGATTTTATTACTTGTAATGAGTAAGGAGAACACCAGGGATATTTGCCAAAGCTATGTCTCCCAGAACAGCAAAACTGGGGAAGATTTAAGCTAGGGGGGCATACATATTCATGAAGGGGATTGAGCAGAGAATTCAGCATAGAATTGAGGCAAAGTTTAACAGAGTCTGGGCTCTAGTTGATTGACATCACGAGGGTCAGCAAAAGCCAGCATCTTCATTCCTTAGGGTCTAGTTATTCTGCTGGTTGAGTGCTTGAGGGGATCCTTGGATCCTGCAAAATAGCTCAAGGATGTGCTTCAGGCTAATCTTTACCTTTGAAACAGAACTGGGAGCCTTTACAACTGATTTATTGTCTCCAGTATGGGTAAGTTATTTCCCTGGTCTGCTAATAGCTGCTTATTCTTACATTCTTTGTTCCTTTAAAATCATTAAATACCGAGGCCTATTCTTTTGCAAGGGCAAGCTTGTGGCCAGGCTTAGATCACAAAATGGCTTGAGCCTAAAACAGCTACTCTTATGTCAAGAAAGCCATGCCTGGTTCTCTTCCTCCAGGGACCTCCCTACCCTATCCGGCTACAGCCTGGCCTCCTGTCTCTTCACCCTGGCTCTTTCCATGCCCCAGGCTGCCCTCTCACATGCTTCACACCCTCTCCTAGAGAGGGCACAATCCAGGAGGCCCCAGCTCCCAAGGACTTCTCCAGACAAGCCTCTACCCCAGGGAAGTTCAACTTCCCACCTTCTCCAAACTCTGTCCTTTTGGTGCTTGGTGGGTGGTGAATTATAGATGAAAGCTTCATTAATTCAGGTTCCAATAGCTCAGAAACAGTGTAGGATCATTCATTCTCAAGATACATTCATATTAACCTTAACCATCTATGTACATGTTTTTTTTTGTACATGGTTGTTTTATAGCAAACTTATTAAAATCAGTGATATGGAAAAGGAACACTTTAAATTAAACTTCTTATTTTGAGATAATTCTATATTCATTTGCAGTTGTAAGAAATAACACAGAGAGATACTGTGTACTCCACCCAGTTTCCCCCAGTGGTAACATCTTGCAAACCAATATCATAACCAGGGTATCAACATCTTCTGTCAAACCAGGAGAATCCCTTATGTTACCCTTTTACAGCCACATTTGGTGTTGTCACTTTTTTTGTTGTTGAAATTTTAGTCTTTCTGATAGGTTTCTAGTGATATCTCATTATGGTTTTATTTTGCATTTCTCTGACAGCTAATGAACATCTATCTTTTCATGTGCTTGTTTCCATCTGTGTATCTTCTTCAGTGAAATGTTCATGTCTTAAAGCCCCTTTCTAATTGAATTGCTTTTTTTTTTAACTGTTGAGTTTTGAGAGTCCTTTATATATTCTAGATACTAGTCCTTGAGCATATGTGGTATGCAAATATTTCCTCCCAGTCTGTAGTTTCTTTTCATCCTCAAAACAGGATCTTACATTGAACTAAAGTTTTCAATTCTGATGAAGTCCAATTTATTAATTTTTCATTTATGGCTTGTGCTTTGGTTTTCAGTCTAAGAACTTTCTGCCTAGCCCTAGATCCTGAAGATTTTCTCCTCTATATTTTTTTCAGAGTTTTTGGGTTTTACATTTTACATTTAAGCCCATCATCCATTTTGAGTTAATTTTTGTTTAAGGGGTGAAACTTAGGTTGAGCTTCATTTTTTTTTTTTTTTTTTTTTTGCCTACAGATGCCCAATTGCTCCTGCACTATTTGTTGAAAAGGCTATCCTCCCTCTATTGAATTGATTCTATACCTCTGTCCAAACTCAGTCAGGCACGTTTGTATGGCTCTATCCCTGGGCTGTGCTTTATTGAGATATAATTCCCATACCATACAACTCACCCATTTAAAATATACCATTCAGTGGTTTTTAGTAAATTCCCAGAGTTGTGCAAACCATCACCACAATCAATTTTGGAACATTTCATCACCCCCAAAAGAAACCAAAAGGGGAACTTTTACCACCTTAAGAAAAACAAATGGTTCCAAGACCTATGGCTTTCTAAAAATTGTCTGTGGGTTCCCTAAAGTGGAGAACAGGCCTCCTCTGATAAGCCGGTGACGTGTCAGTAGTCTGATCATAGGCCTGGAGGGGTCAGCTCCACCAGAAGCACTTCGACAAGCTGCCCAAGTCACAGCTGCCTCCCACAGACCTTACTTGCTCCCAGCATTGGGACTTGGCTGCCAACTTCCAGAGGACAGGCCAGAGTTTTCATCCTGGGAAGATGGACCTGCTGCTGCCAAGCCTCTGCATTACCACCAGTTCCTCCTCCAGCTGGCCCTTTACACTCCGACCCAGGCCAGGTGGAGTGGGCACAAAGACTGGGGTGATTTGGGCTTTTGTTTGGAGCAGCTGGATGCAGATGCAAGTTCAGTCCCCAAACCCATGCAGGCTCCTCCCAGCAGCATCGGAAGCCTCCCTCCTCCCAGAGCAAGCCCCTGGGAGATCACAGCCTGGCTGTTGGAAGGACAGAAACATCCGTTCCAGGCATTGCTATCCCTCCAGGCTCTGACACCTGCCGCTGTGCCTGGCTCAGGCACACCTGTCCGGTCACCTCACAGGCAGCATCTGCACCTCAGGTCCCTCTGTCCCAGCTCTCCGGGTCTGATGAGCTTCTGCTCCTCAGGGTCCTTTTCGGCAAGGTCCTGTGACAGTCCCCTCCTGGGCGGAGGGGTCCAGAGGGCATGGGGAGCCTGTGCCGACAGCTGGGCTCCCAGCCCACCCACTCATCATCACCGCACCTGCCATACTGGGTGTAGACTCCGCCTGGTAGGCCTCTGGCAGGCAAACCACTGTCTTTCCGGATGACCTCAGGGACGCCGCTTGCGTGCTGGCCTTCAGTGGGCCAGCCGATATCAGTCGGTGGAAGCGGGAGCTTGGGGAGTCCCTCGTGGGATGGGGTGGGGAAGTAAGAGGGCCTTTGGGCTGGGGAACCAGAACCATGAGTAACAGTTTTACAGACCCTGGACTTGGTGAGCAAGAAGAGGCCACAAGAGAGAAAGCGCCGGGGCGGCGACCTTGCCTGGTTGTTTAAGGGATGCAGGGTCGCTTTCTGGAGCGCGGGTTCTGGAAAAGGTAGAGAAGGGAGGGGAGGCTGCAAAGGCAGGTTGGGGCCAGACATCCCTTCCCCACGCGTGTGGAGGGACGCGATCCAGGACACAGCTGCACGAGGACCCAGCAGCGGGGACCTGGGCCAGAGTCCCGCACGACCGTTGGGGCGCTGCGTGGGGCCGGCCTCGGGCTCCCCCTGGCGGGGACGTCCCGCGGTGCGCCTCGGGGAGGACCCAACGTCTGGGCTATAAAAGACCCTTTCGGCATTTCCGTGTCTCTTCCCCCTCCTCACTCCGCCCACAGCAAGCGCGCCGGGCCGAGAACTCCCGTCTAAGGAGGCTCTGAGCCCGGGCACAGCTTTGCTGCAGACGCTCGGCTAAGCAGCCTCACGTCTCTCCTGCCAGAGCCGGGCCCCGCGCCACACTTATTCTGAACTGTAGGGCGCCGAGCTCTTCGGAGGTGGGGGCAGGAAGGCGCCAATCCTTTGCTGAAATGGGCGCCTGGGGGGCGGGCGTGCGCCCACTCCTGGTGAACTTCATCAAGGAGTATCCGGGGAAATCCAGTCCAGGCCCCTGATGTGGGGAGACACGGCCAGCGCCGAGGGAAAGCCGCGACTCTCTCTCAAGAGGGGCCACAGTTTCCTGTAAAATGGAGACAGGCAGTTTGAAATCCCACACACCAGGTGAGCACTTGCGTATGCGGGTCCCTCCCAGGCAGAGAGAAAAACAGCCCGACCGTGAAGCTCGCCCTCCTGGGGACTCGGGTGGAGGACGGATGTATCAGGGAGGGCTTCCTGGACAAGAAGGAAAGAATGTTGGACTGAAGGGGAGTGTTGTGGGCAAAGGCTTGGAGGGCGAGTAAGAGTCGGGCAGGTCTGGGGAGGTGGTGGGGGGTGGTGCTCCGCGGTGGGGCATCTAGTGCTCCAGAGCAGGAGTCAGAACGGAGACCTCAGACGGGCCCGAGGGAACAGCCTCTAAGGTTCTAGCTGATATTTGAGTCCTCAGAGCTCTGTGGAGCCTCTTCAGGGTTCAGGTAGGGAACGTGGTCAGAGTTTTTCTAGAAAAAAATCGTTCTGGAAGGTGGTGGAGGACTGGTAGGAAACAAGGCAGAGGCAAGAAGAAAACCCCCCAATCAAGGAGAGAACCAGTAAGGCCTGTGAACTGCAATTGTACCAGTGGGGCCTCGGGAAGAGCTATCTGTGGCAGAGTATTATGGGAGTGGGATCAGCTGGTCTGCGGGCAGCGGATAGTGTTGAAGAGTCAGGTGTGCATCCCAGGCCCCTGGAGGTGTCCCCAAGTCCCCTCATGCCTCTGAGAGACGGTTACCACCTCTTAGGAAGCCCTGCCTCATGCCTCTCTGGGCCATAATATTCTTTGAGGCCAAGAGAATTGTGTTTTCTCATTACCCTTGGAGAACTACTATGAGCTCAGTGGGAGGAGAGACCCAAGCAGTCCCTGCCTTCATGGTGGTTTCAGAATGTATAGGTCCCTCTCAGCAGGTTCATGGAGCCCTCAGCCCTGAATATGCAGAGAAGGCAAAACAGAGAAACCAAAAGAATAAAACAGAAAGAAGTAACACTGAAGTGGTTAACAAATTAGAAGGCAGGCACTCTTAGCCGAGTTGCATTTTAGAGTCGAGATTTTTTTTTTTAATTGCGATGTCAATAAATACTCATTATAGAAAAGTTTGAAAGCACAAAAAATTATAAGAGGAAGAATATTCATACCCTTTCACTCAAACTTAACCACTTAGTTTCGTTTATCATTTACAGTTTTCCTTTCTATCTTTCTTCCTTATATAGTTTTCAAACTTCTAACACAGTTGTGGTTAGATTGTCTTCACAACTTGCAGTGTCTTCTCACTTAAGAATATCTCTAAGGGATCTTTGTTTTGTTGCTTCCTTAATCCCCACCTACAGATTTCTTAAGGCTTTTAAATGGTAACATCTCATTCTATGTAGAATCTGAATATTAAAGTGTTCTCACTTTCTTAAACCTCTAGTAACCAACAGGAATTGTGCTACTGAACACACAGAAGAGACTCTCCTTATACAATGCAAAAATGATTAGAAAAAAAGAATGATGACAATTTGGCCATGACAACATCACCCAAGTTCTGCTTCCAGATGTCAGATAGACACTGATCTACTCCATGCAATTGATCAATGAATTTTCAATGTACATTATGATCAACTAATAGTTTCCAATGCTACCTTGCCATTTAATCTTGTTTTTAGCTGAAAATTCATCTTCAGAAGGACACATTATTTGCTATTCATAAGCTGCTTATAATAGCAAAAGGAGATACAGCACTCTTAGCTAATTTCTGGGTGAAATGTGTGAGATCTTTAACTAAGGGATTCTTCCCAAATGCTGAAGTATTTAGGCTTCTTCTTGGAAAGAAAAAAAGCAAAAAGAAACAATGTGCGCCTAAAGAACTTAGGTTTAGTGTGTGTGTGTGTTTCCCTAATGTGGATCATAAATGGTTATCTATTTTATTTGGACCTCAGGTGTACAGAACTGGATTAATCGCAATCCTTGGTTCATAACACAGTCTCATTTTGGCAAACACTTTGTTTGGATATTTAATTTAGTTATTTTTATTTTACTTTTTGGCCATACCACACGTCATGCAGGATCTTAGTTCCCCAACCAGGGATTGAACCTGTGCCCCCGGTAGTGGAAGCGCAGAGTCTTAACCACTGGACCGCAACAGAAGTCCCAATTTAGTTATTTTTAACATTGTGAAAAGCAAACTAAAAGCTAAGACCTTGACAAAAACTTATTTCTAACCATATAGTCTCTGCCTCCTTCACCCTATCTCCCTGTTTCTGCAACTCCCAAAATTATTATACTCAACCATGTTTCATAATTCCCTTGTTTTTCTTTTTATAGTTTTTTCCTGCATTTATATGTAATCCTTATATTTTTATTTTTTATTTTAATTTTTGAAGGGTATTTTAGTTTTATGAAAAGGCTATCATGCAGTATGAGACCTTTTGGGACTTATTTTTTCACTTAGTCTCATCCACAACGTTATATATCTTTGTGGTTTATTCTGTTGTATATAACACTTTGTTGTTTTGCTTTTCAAAAATCTGTTCCTTTGACGGGTGAAAAAAACCCAAAAAGAATATCTCTAAGGCATCTCCCATTATATAACAAACTTTCCCAGGTCACCTTAAATATCGCAGGGTTGAACAGGTCACCCCAATCCTGGCCTGCCAGGTTCATATTAATCCCTGACGCCTAAACTCCAGTAAATCTACAAATTATGAATGCAGTGCCACTTGGCTTACTTGTGTTTTGCATTATAACAGAATTTAAGAAACCTGGCTTCCAAATGCTCATTAATCCTTGTTTTTTTTTCCTGGAAAAGATTTGGGCAACTCTAAGCGCAGTGACTTAGAAACTACAGTAGTATAAATAACTTCCAGTGGAAGCAAGGATGAAGTATGGGCTGAGGTTAGTTAATAAGATTGGGATAGTGTCTTGTATCATATGAAGTGTGTGGTTTAGAGATGGTGAGTGACCCTAGGGGATAATCAGTGCCATTCTAGGTTGTGTTCGCATTGATCTCATAAGGAGGAACTGAGCTATTGAGACATGGTTGGAGAGAGACATTGTCTCATTATTTAAACTGCACCAGAAAAAAAGAGTTTGCAGCATACTCTCAGTGGTTGACCCAGGAGAGGGAAGGAGGTATTTGTCATTATTCACACTGTGAATCACAGCTAGAAAGAGGGGCTCTGATGACCTTTAAGGAAACTTTAGGAGCAGGCCTTATGTTTTGAGCTCAGAGACCCAGGAGCACAAGTGTTCAGCATCTTCCAGGAATTGGGCTCCATCATTGCCTGGGTCCTTGCTCTTTAGGGTGGGGTCTGCAAACCCATTGGCATCACCTGGGAGCTTATTGGCATCACCTGGGAGCTTATTAGTAGCCCCTACCCAGATCTACTGAATCAGAATCTGTATTTAAAGAATCCCCAGGTGATATGCACATTCAATTTGAGAAGCACTGCTCTCTGTAACATCTAGAATCCTTCAGCTTTTTTCCTTCAGAAAAATTAGACCCTGGGTAAGGCTGTCAATAAAAAGGATGTTTAAAGGGGACCAACTTTGTGGCTTAACTTTTCCTTTTTAACTGAAGTATAGTTGATATACAGTGTTGTGCTAGTTTGGGGTGTACAGCAAAGTGATTGAGTTATATGTACATATACATATATCTTTTTTTTTCAAATTCTTTTCCCTTATAGATTATTACCAAGTGTTGAGTATACTTCTCTGTGCTATACAGGAGGTCCTTGTTGGTTATCTATTTTATATGTAGTAGTGTGTATCTGTTAATCCCAAACTCCTGATTTATCCCTCCCCTGCCTCCTTCCCCCATTCTCCTTTGGTAACCATAAGTGTGTTTTCTATGTGGGTCTATTTCTGTTTTGTCTGTAAGTTCATTTGTGTATATATTTTTAGATTCCACATATAAGCGATGTCATATGATATTTGTCTTTCCCTGTCTAGCTTACTTCACTTAGTATGATAATCTCTAGGTCCATCCATGTTGCTGCAGATGGCATTATTTCATTCATATATATGATGGAATATTGGATAAAGAGGTATTCTTTATACATTCATCTGTTGATGGACACTTAGGTTGCTTCCATGTCTTGGCTGTTGTAAATAGTGCTGCAGTGAACGTTGGGGTGCAAGTATCTTTTTGAATTATGGTTTTCTCTGGGTATATGCCCAGGAGTGGGATTGCAGGATCATAGGGTAGCTCTATTTTTAGTTTTGTAAGGGACCTCCACTGTTTTTCATAGTGGCTGCACCAATTTACATTCCCACCAACAGTGTAGGAGGGTTCCTTTTTCTGTACACCCTCTCCAGCATTTATTAGTTGTAGACTTTTTTATGATGGCCTTTCAGACCAGTGTGAGGTGATACCTCATCGTGATTTTGATTTGTATTTCTCTAATAATTTGTGATGTGGAGCATCTTTTCATGTGCATTTTGGCCATCTGTATGTCTTCTCTGGAGAAATGTCTATTTAGATCTTCTGTCCATTTTTTGATTAGGTTGGTTTTTTTTTGATATTGAGCTGGAAGAGCTGTTTGTATATTTTGGAGATTAATCCCTTGTCAGTCTCATCATTCACAAATATTTTCTCCCATTCTGTAGGTTGTCTTTTTCCATTTTGTTTATGGTTTCCTTTGCTGTGCAAAAGCTTTTAAGCTTAATTAGGTCTCATTTATTTTTGTTTTTATTTCCATTACTCTAGGAGACAGATCCAAAAAGATATTGCTGCGATTTATGTCAGAGTATTCTGCCTATGTTTTCCTCTAGGAGTTTTATAGTATTTGGTCTTACATTTACGTCTTTAATCCATTTTGGGTATATTTTTTTTATGGTGTTAGAGAATATTCTAATTTCATTCTTTTATGTGTAGCTGTCCCGTTTTCTCAGCACCACTTATTGAAGACACTGTCTTTTCTCCACTGTATATTCTTGCCTCCTTTGTCACAGATTAATTGACCATAGGTGCATGGGTTTATTTCTGGGCTTTCTATCCTGTTCCATTGATCTATGTGTCTGTTTTTGTGCCAGTACCAGGGTGTTTTTATGACTGTAGTTGTTTGTAGTATAGTCTGAAGTCAGGGAGCCTGATTCCTCCAGCTCCGTTTCTCTTTCTCAAGATTGCTTTGGCTATTCGGGGTCTTTTGTGTTTCCATATAAATTATAATATTTTGTGTTCTAGTTCTGTGAAAAATGCCATTGATAATTTGATAGGGATTGCACTGAGTCTGTGGATTGCCTTGGGTAGTATAGTAATTTTGACAAAATTAATTCTTCTAATCCAAGAACATGGTGTATCTTTCCATTTGTCATTTTTAAATTTTTTTCATCAGTGTCTCATAGTTTTCAGAGTACAGGTCTTTTGTCTCCTTACGTAGGTTCATTCTTAGTTATTTTTTTTTTTTTGTGGTACGCGGGCCTCTCACTGTTGTGGCCTCTCCCGTTGCGGAGCACAGGCTCTGGACGCACAGGCTGAGTGGCCACGGCCCACGGGCCCAGGCGCTCCGCGGCGTGTGGGGTCTTCCCGGACCGGGGCACAAACCCATGTCCCCTGCATCGGCAGGTGGACCCTCAACCACTGCGCCACCAGGGAAGCCCTATTTTATTCTTTTTGAAGTGAAGGTAGGTGGGATTGTTTCCTTAATTTCTGTTTCTTATCTTTTGTTGTTAGTGTATAGAAATGCAACAGATTTCTGTGTATTAATTTTGTATCCTGTACCTTTACTGAATTCATTGATGAGGCCTAGTAGTTTTCTGGTAGAGTCTTTAGGATTTTCTATGTATTTTCTGTAGTATCATGTCATCTGCAAACAGTGACAGTTTTACTTCTTCTTTTCCAATTTGGATTCCTCTTGTTTCTTTTTCTTCTCTGATTGGTGTGGCTAGAACTTCCAAAACTATGTTGAATAAAAGTGGCAAGAGTGGACATCCTTGTCTTGTTCCTGATCTTAGAGGAAATGCTTTCAGCTTTTCACAGTTGAGAATGATGTTAGCTGTGGGTTTGTCATATGTGGCCTTTATTATGTTGAAGTGTGTTCCCTCTGTGCTGACTTTCTGGGGAGTTTTTTTTTTTTTTTTTAGGAATTTTGCCTTTTTTAAAAATAATTAATTAACTAATTAATTTATGGCTGTGTTGGGTCTTCGTTTCTGTGCGAGGGCTTTCTCCAGTTGCGGCGAGCAGGGGCCACTCTTCATCGCGGTGCACCGACCTCTCACTATCGCGGCCTTTCGTTGCGGAGCACAGGCTCCAGACACGCAGGCTCAGTAATTGTGGCTCATGGGGCTAGCCGCTCCGCGGCATGTGGTATCCTCCCAGACCAGGGCTCGAACCCGTGTCCCCTGCATTAGCAGGCAGACTCCCAACCACTGCGCCACCAGGGAAGCCCTCTGGAGAGTTTTTATCATAAATGGAGGTTGGATTTTTCAAAAGCTTTTTCTGCATCTATTGAGATGAGCATATGGTTTTTATTCTTCCATTTGTTAATGTGGTGTATCACGCTGATTGATTGGTGGATATTGAAAAATCCTTGTATCCCTGGGATAAATCCCACTTGATCACGGTGTATGATCCTTCTAATGTATTGTTGGATTCGGTTTGCTAGTATTTTGTTGAAGATTTTTGCATCTATGTTTATCAGTGATATTGGCCTGTAATTTTCCTTTTCTGTGGTACCTTTGTCTGGTTTTTGTATCAGGGTGATGGTGGCGTCATAGAGTGGAAGTGTTCCTTCCTCTGCAATGTTTTGGAATAGTTTCAGAAGGATAGGTGTTGACTCTTCTCTAAACATTTGATAGAATTTGCCTGTGAAGGCATCTGGTCCTGGACTTTTGTTTGTTGGGAGTTTTTAGTGACAGATTCAATTTCAGTACCTGTAATTGATCAGTTCATATTTTCTATTTCTCCTAGTTCAGTTTTGGGAGGTTGTACCTTTCTAAGAATTTGTCCATTTCTTCTAGATTGTCCATTTTATTGGCATATAGTTGGTTGTAGTAGTCTCTTATGGTCCTTTGTATTTCTGTGGTGTCCGTTGTAACTTCTTTTTGTCTCTAATTTTATTGATTTGGGCTTTTTTAAAAAATTAAAAGCTGCACACGGGCTTTCTCTAGTTGTGGCAAGTGGGAGCTACTCTTCATTGCGGTGGCTTGTCGTTGTGGAGCATGGGCTCTAGGCACATGGGCTTCAGTAGTTGGGGCTTTGGGTTCTAGAGCGCAGGCTCAGTAGTTGTGGCACATGGGCTTAGTTGCTCCGTGGCATGTGGTATCTTCCCAGACCAAGGATCGAACCTGTGTCCCCTGCACTGGCAGGCAGATTCTTATCCCCTGCGCCACCAGGGAAGTCCCCCCTTTCTTTTTCTTGATGAGTCTGCCTAAAGGTTTATCAGTTTTGCTTATCTTTTCAAAGTACCAACTTTTAGTTTAATTGATCTTTCTCTTTTCTTAGTCTTTATTTCTATTCTGATCTTTTTGATTTCTTTCTACTAACTTTACGTTTTATTCGTTCTTCTTTCTTTAGTTGCTTTTGGTGTAAGGTTAGGTTGTTTATATGAGATTTTTCTTGTGTCTTGAGGTAAGCTTGTATCGCTGTCAACTTCCCTATTAGAACTGCCTTTGCCATGTCCCATAGGTTTTGGATCATCGTGTTTTCATTTTCTTGTGTCTCTAGGTATATTTTTTAGTTTCCTCTTTTATTTCTTCAGTGATCCATTGGTTGTTTAGTAGCATATTGTTTAGTCTCCATGTGTTTGTGATTTTTGCAGTTTTTTTTCTTGTGGTTGACTTCTGATCTCATAGGATTGTGGTTGGAAAGGATGCTTGATATGATTTCAGTTTTCTTAAATTTATTGAGGCTTGCTTTGTGGCCCTGCATCATGTGAGCTATCCTGGAGAATGTTCCATGTGTACTTGAAAAGAAAGTGTATATGCTGCTCTTAGATGGAATGCTCTGTAAATATCAGTGAAGTCCATCTGGTCTAGTGTGTCTTTTAAGGCCTGTGTTTCCTTGTAGATTTTCAGTCTGGTTGATCTGTCCATTGATGTAACTGGGGTGTTAAAGTCCTCCACTATTTTGTGTTACTGTCAATTTCTCCTTTTATGGCTGTTAACATTTGCCTTATATATTGACGTGCTTCTGTGTTGGGTGCATATATATTTACAATTATTATGTCTTCTTCTTGGATTGATCCCTTGATGGTTATGTAGTGTCCTTCTTTGACTTTTGTAACAGTCTTTGTTTAAAGTCTATTTTGTCTGATATGAGTATTGCTACTCCAGCTTTCTTTTGATTTCCATTTGCATGGAGTACCTTTTTCCATCCCCTCACTTTCAGTCTATGTATGTCTCTTGTAGACAGCATATATACAGGTCTGTTTTTGTGTCCATTCAGCCCATCTGTGTCTTTTGGTTGGAGCATTTAATCTGTTTACATTTAAGGTAATTATAGATATGTATGCTATTTTGTTGATTGTTTTGGTTTTTTTTTTTTGTAGGTCTTTTTCCTTTCCTCTTTTGTTCTCTTGTGATTTGATGACTATCTTTAGTGTTGTGCTTGGATTCCTTTTTCTTTTTTGTGTGTATATCTACTGTAGATTTTTGGCTTGTGGTTACCATGAGGTTTTGATATAGCAGTCTATACGTAAACATGATTGTTTTAACTTGCTGATCTCCTAATTTCAAATGCATTTTAAGTATCCTGCATTTTACTTGCTTCCTTTCACAATTACCGGTTTTGATATCATATTTATGTGTGGATGTGATTTCCTACCTTTATTGTATGTTTGCCTTTACCAGTGAGCTTTCCCATTTCGTAATTTTCTTGTTTCTAGTTGTGGCCTTTTCTATTCTGCCTAGAGAAGTTCCTTTACCATTTGTTGTAAAGCTGGTATGGTGGTGCTGAATTCTTTTAGCTTTTTCTTGCCTGTAAAAGTTTTGATTTCTCTGTCACATTTGAACAAGAGCCTTGCTGGATAGAGGATTCTTGGTTGTAGGTTTTTCCCTCATCACTTTAAATATATCATGCCACTCCCTTCTGGCCTACAGAGTTTCTGCTAAAAAAATCAGCTGATAGCCTTATAGGGATTCGCTTGTATGTCATTTGTTGCTTTTCCCTTGTTGCTTTTAATATTTTCTCTTTATTTTTAATTTTGTCAACTTGATTACTATGTGTCTTGGTGTGTTCCTCCTTCGGTTAATCCTGTATGGGACTCTCTGCACTTTCCAGATGTGGGTGACTGTTTCCTTTCCCAGGTCAGAGAAGTGTTCAGCTATTATCTCTTAAACTATTTTCTCAGGCCCTCTCTCTCTCTTTTCCTTCTGGGACCCCTATAATGTGGATGTCATTTGTGATTGATGTTGTCCCAGAGGTCTCTTAAAATGTCCTCATTTCTTTTCATTCTTTTTTCTTTATTCTGTTCCTTGGCAGTGATTTCTACCACTCTGTCTTCCAGCTCACTTACTTGTTCTTCTGCCTTATTTATTCTGCTACTGATTCCTTCTAGTGTATTTTTCATTTCACTTACTATATTCTTTAATTCTGGCTGTTCTTTATATTTTCTAACTATTTGTTAAAAACTTCTTGTAACTTCTCACTCTTTGCATCCATTCTTTTCCTGAGTTCTTGGATCATCTACGATCATTGCTCTGAACTCTTTCTCGGGTAGATTTGCCTATCTCCACTTTACGTAGTTATTCTACTGGGGTTTTATCTTGTTTCTTTGTCTGGAACATAGTCCTCTGCCATCTCATCTTGTCTAAATTTCTGTTTGTATTTTTTTTTTTAAGATTTTTTGTTGTGGACCATTTTTAAAGTCTTTATTGAATTGTTATAGTATTACTTCTGTTTTATGGGTTTTTTTGGCTGTGAAGCATGTGAGATCTTAGTTCCCCAACCATGGATGGAACCTGCACCCCCTGCATTGGAAGGTGAAGTCTTAACCACTGGACTGCCAGGGAAGTCCCACTGCTTGTATTTTTATGTATGCAGCGGGTTCGTTATGTTTCTCGACTTTGGAGAAGTGGCCTTCTATAGGGGATTTCCTCTGTGTCCCAGCAGTACACTCCTCTCTCATCACACAAGGGCGAGTGACCAGCTGATCCCAGGGGAATGTCTGACCTGTGTTTGCGTATTCAGGTCCGCAGGCTGCAGGACTGTAGTTTTCTTGCTTCTGTTGTCTGCCCCCTCGTGGGTGAGCCTGGTCTAGAGGCTCGTGCAGCCTTCCTGGTGGGAGGGCCCAGTGCCTGCCCACTGTTGGTTTTAGCTGGGTCTTGGCCATCTGGTGGGGCAGGGCTGTGTCAACTGCTGTGTCTAGAGGTTGCTGTGGGCTCAGGAAGTCCTTAGGCAGCCTGTCTGCTGGTGGGTAGGGCTGTGTTCCTGCCCTGTTGATTGTTTGGTCCCAGCACTGGAGCCACAGGCTGTTGGGTGGGGCCAGGTCTTGGTGCCAAAATGTCGGCCTCTAGGAGAGCTCACACTGATGAATACTCCCTGATACCTCTGCTACCAGGTCCTTGTCCCCAGAGTGAGTCACAGCAGCCCCTCGCCTCCCACAGAGCCCCTCCAAGACCAGCAGGTAGGTCTGGCCCAGGCTCCCATGAAGTCACCGCTCTTTCCCTGGGTCCCAGTGCACATGAGACCTCACGTTCACCCTCCAAGAGTGGAGTCTCTGCCTCCCTCAGTTCTGTGGTGTGCCTGCGATCAAGCCCTGCTGGCTTTCAAAGCCAAATGCTCTGGGGGCTCCTCCTGCCAATGCTAGACCCTCAGGCTGTGGAGCCTGACGTGGGGCTCAGAACTCTGACTCCTGTGGGAGAACTTCTGCGATATTATTATTTTCCAGTTTGTGGGTCACCTCCTGGGGTGGGTATGGGATTTGACTATATCGCGAGCACACACCTCCTACCATCTCATTGTGGGGTCTTCTTTATGTCTTTGGATGTAGACTTTCTTTTTTTGTTAGACTCCAGTCTTTTTTATCAATGGTTGTTCAGCAGTTAGTTGTAATTTTGGTGTGTTCATGAGAGGAGGTGAGCTCAAGGTCATTCTACTCCATCACCTTGTTCAGAAAGCTGTGGCTTAACTTTTGATTATTAAATAGATTAAATAAAAACTCTATCATGACTGTATGTTCAAGAATTCCAATCTCTGGGAATGTCTTTCTTTTTCATCTTTCCAAGAGGTGATTATTTTTCTCCCAAGTGCTGCTGGGGAGTGTTCTCTACTGTGACTTTTCTGGAATTTCACAGAAATATAAAATGTGAGGGCTTTGCCTGAGTGTGATTCATAGGCAAGCCATGTCTCCTTAGGAAAGTTTGAATCATATTTTCAATATACATTTTTTAAAACTTTTATTATTGTTAAGCATTTACGGCTGGCTCTGTTTCTTCTCGTCAGCTTCTCATCCTTTCAAGGTGATATCATGTACCAGACCCCAACTCAGAGAGAGGGGCCAGGCTGCAGTTGGAGGTGGACAGTCCCCCTGTTGAGGGCATGGCTGAAGAAACAAATCTCTGGAGAGGCTGAGGAACTGTGCTTTTAATTCCTTGGTAGTTAAGGATATACTGCACTCATTACCGCCAAACTTCTGGAAGCCCAGTCATTTACCACAGTGCCCTATTGCTTTATCATAGGAGAAAAGCTATGATAAAGGAGGTGACTGAGGACTTAAGTCTAAGCCCCAGAACTGTCGCTGAGTCAGCTTGGTTAAGTCACAGTCTCTAGAATATAAACTGTGGAAAGGAACAACCCAATGTGAAGTATTTTCTGTGCCTAGGGAGTGGGATAAAGTTGTGCAGTGGTCTTACAAGATGCTATCTTTAGTCATTAAGATCCGATCACTTCTGCAGTGAATGGGTAGTAGATGTATGATGGCTTTTGCTTTGACGAATTGTGGTTTTCTTTGCTATTTCTGAGAATGTTGTAGCTTAGCTGTGTCTGAACATGAACACCAGTTTACAAGATACATGAGTCATCATGGAAGAGCCCCTTCCAGCATCCTTCTCCAAAGGGCCAGGCCAAACCTGCAGCCAGACATTAGTCAGTGATTGTCAGAGACCCGCATACAAAATGTAAATGCCACCTGAATGTACTCTTGGTCTCTTTTTCCTGATGAGTAGATTCTCACTTCACTGAGACTCTACTGTGTGTCAGATAGTGTGCTAAGGACAGTGAACAGGACATGATCCCCTGCCCTCAAGAGGCTCACAGTCTGTACAGTGGAGACACATAAGCAAACAGGAAATTGTGGCACAGCGTGATAAGCCACATCTGGTGGAAAGTACCGGGCCCAGGGCCTGAGAAGAGAGAAGTTAATGCTGGAGTTAGAGCTGCCATAAGATGAGTCAAGAGGAAGAAGAACAACAGAAATCTATAGTAAATAGTGAAGTACTTGTATCCTAAAGAAGAAAAATTAGCTCACAGAGGTCAGAAGGGACCCCAGAGTCCCCTGTACACCAGAAGTGTTTTGCAGGGGGCTGGCCTTTACTGTCACGTTCAGGAGCAAGGGCTTCCAGATGCAAGAGAGGAGCTAGTGGGAGTCCTGGTTTCTGCTCCTAGCTTGGATGCTCTCTGCCTATTTTCTCAGACTCAGTTTCCCTATCTGAAAATAGGTTTAGAACAGATGATCTCTGCAAGCTTTCTTCTGGGTGGGCCATCCTATGGCTGCTTAATATTTGAAAGTGGTACAAAACTACATCACCGCAAATGTTCACTGCAGGTTATCTCCCTGTATATGTTGTTGTATCACTTTATGATATAATTTAGTTTTGCTTGTGTACCCATTGTAAACAGCAGAGTATGAAGGGGGTGGATGTGGAAAAAAAAAAAAGGGTAAGCCAGAGAGAAAAACAAAAAAGAGAATGGACTGGGAGTGTGCGACTTGGGGTGGAAAATGACACCTCTTTTAACTGTTGACTACTTATCATGCCAAGGCAACCCAATACTGTCCTGGGATGGAATGGATGAGGGCCACTCATCCTTCACAAATTTTATACTTCTTCCATCACCCTCAGTGCACAACATCTAAAACAAGGATGCGCATTAGTTAACTGGAATCTGACGAGGATGAAATCGAAGTCCCACTTCCATTGGATCTGAGCCACACTCACTAAGCAATGACACAAGACATGAAGCATGTGGAGTGAGAATCGAGTGCATAAACAAGGCACTGGAATCTTGAAGGATCTCAGTGAAAGAAGCTGCTAGCCTCGTCACCTTAATAAAGCCAGCTAGACCAGGTGAGGGTGGAGCTGTGTGCATGTGTTTTTTCTCTAAGTATCTGTTTTGTTCCTTGAGTTAAAAAGCAACCAACAGCCTGTGTCTCTCTTAAAAATAAAGAGAACACCAACAATGAAACATGTGCCAAAAAGAAAAAGAAGAGACAGTAGCATAAAAATCTATGAAGTGGTTGTGTAGATGGAGGAGGGGAAGCTGATGTCAGTGAGGGTGATGGGGAGGAATCCTCTTTCAACAAATATTCAGAGTTTCACAGTTGGCTTTGCACTCACTGCTGGACACTCAGAGATGAAACAGTCAGTCACTGTCCTGCTAAAGCAGAAGGAGGAGACGGAGATAACACACAAGTAAGAACCAAACCCTGTGCTGTGAACATTCTTGCCACTTGGAGCGTTGCCATGGACCAGCAGCAGCAGCAGCATCTGAGTGTTTGTTAGAAATGCGCAGTCCTTGGCTCCAGAATCAGTATCTACATTTCAATAGGAACGCAAACGTTTTAGAAGCACTGCCCCATGTGGTGAGGGGCTGTGGGTAGCATGGGGTTAGGAGGAGAAGGACTGACTGGCTTAGAAGGTCAGGGAAGGCTTCCCAGAGGAAGTGACGTTTGTGCCAGGTCTTCAAAGATGAGTAGGAACTTACTGGTTTGAAAAGAGGGGGAAGGAAATTCCTAGTAGAGGGAGCGGTAGGATGAATAAGTAGCTGACTGAGAGGGGAGGCTGAACTGGAAACATAGGCTGGAATCTGATTTCGACAGTAAGTATCTGCCATATTAAGGAACTTATGTTTCTTTGTTTCCTAAGCATGGAAATCAAGGAAGGAGGGAGAATATTCTCCAGGCACCATGCTGATGTTTAATCAGTGGCAGGGTGTTCAATGCACATTAGAGCTACTGATGACCTTTTTCACAGTGGAAATATGTTTTTGGGGATGACTAGTGATCTCCAGGTTTGCTCACCAAGGGTGGGAGTTTCCATGAATTTGAAAGGAAACAAAAGAAAATTTCAATCTAAGGGCACTTTTTTTTTTTCTGAAAATTAATTTTTCTTAGAGGCAGAGTAGCAACTGTTTAATCTTTTAAACATCCTCATGAAAAGCCAAGGCAGATAGAGAATACCTGCCACACTTTAACTAAAACTCAGTTCTAACTCAGGATCAACGGTCTGGTGTTCTGATAACGACTGTTGATCAGTGTGCCAGACCAGCAGGATGTTGAATCGTTGCCCA
This sequence comes from Globicephala melas, assembly GCF_963455315.2. Taxonomy (NCBI): domain Eukaryota; kingdom Metazoa; phylum Chordata; class Mammalia; order Artiodactyla; family Delphinidae; genus Globicephala; species Globicephala melas. Next base: position 45,731,296 of record NC_083329.1, on the reverse strand, counting down.
GGATCCTGGCTCTGGGTGTGATTACCGTCGTCGTGCAGTCCTAGGCCTTCCTTTGTCTTCCAGCTGGCTGGATCCGTTCAATGGTGAGCCAGAGAAACCCACAGGGCTTTTAAAAGTGGCAGAAAACATTTGTCCTACTCTACTATTATAATGATTATTGATTTCTTAAGTGGTCCTGTGTGTGTGAAATAAGACAGTGCATCAGATCTAGTATGGATAATTCAGGCACCTCTCACTTTTACAGATAAACTTGTCCTGGCACCTAAAGGTGCCTTATTGTATCAAAAGTCCTTGGGCCATTGGGACTATTAACTGGAGGGTAAAGTGTGTGAGAAGCAAAAAGCAGAGCATTAGCAGGGAGGAGAAAATCATGCTGCAACGTGCGGAAGTGGGGAAAAGGAAGTGGAGGCTCCTATACCAGCACCCACTAGGTGCTGGCACCATGATGAATGCTTTACAGCGCTCTCTTATTCGTTCCATAGCCCTACAAGATAGCTGTCCTTGGGCCCAGTTTCAAAGGAGGAACCTGGGGCTCAGTGAAGGTGGTTGTTAGGATCCCATAGCCAGGATGTGCAGAGCTTGGATTCAAGTCTACGTCAGACTTATTGTTGACCACAGTCCACTGCCCCCCACTTCCTGGAGTAGACTGCACTGTCACTCAGAAGTGTCTAATAGCCTGCAAGTTTGTCTAGCCTGGAAGATTGACCAGAACAGCAGAAGACACAAACTCCACATAGATAAGAGATTATTGAACAGTGATTGTTAAATTATATAAAATTTATAAATTATATAAGCATATATAATAATGATTGTTTTCCTTTAAAAAACTTCACTGTACAAGAGCCTCAGCATAGGTTTTACACATCCAGCTTTTTTTTTTTTTTTTTTTTCCTGCATTCGGTCTTGGTTGCTGCGTGCGGGCTTTTCTCTAGTTGTGGCGAGCGGGGGCTACTCTTTGTTGCGGTGATTGGGCTTCTCATTGTGGTGGCTTCTCTTGTTGCAGAGCACGGGATCTAGGCACACGGGCTTCTGTAGTTGTGGCACGTGGGCTCAGTAGTTGTGGCTTGCAGGCTTTGGAGCGCAGGCTCAATAGTTGTGGCATACGGACTTAGTTGCTCCATGGCATGTGGGATCTTCCCAGACCAGGAATCGAACCCATGTCCCCCGCATAAGCAGGCAGATTCTTAACTACTATGCCACCAGAGAAGTCCCCACATCCAGCTTTTAAATGCACTTAAGATGATCTGTTTAGATGTTTAGTTTGTAGTTTTTCCAGAACACAGTTTTCATGTCTCCATTTTACAGATGAATGAGTATTTCACATAAAGGCAAATCTATGGATCCATTTGGTTCCTTGAGACACTGGTAATAGTAGATCAGTGAGCATCTATCTATCACTTATTCATTAAAGATGCTGTGGATCTAAATCCTGGAAGAGAAACAATGAGGGACCCAGGTCCTGCTCTAAAGAGGTCTCTCTCCAGCAGGGAGCTAAATCAAACAAGTGAAGAATTAAGTAAAAGAGAGGTTTTTTGGTTTGTTTAATGTTAGTGACGATAGGAAAAAATTAGAGAGATAAAGGTTTTACCAGCCTAAATAGTATTCAGATGATACTTACTATAAAGACTCAGAAAGGAGTTATGGGATAAGGTACAGAAAGGTTAGGCAAAGCTTTGCAAAGCCAAACATGTCACTAAGTTTAAAAGGGAGATAAATGTTGAAAGGAAAAAAGAGGTTGTATATATTGGGCCCAAACAAAGGTATAGAGGAAGACGTATTTAGAGAAGAGTAAGTGGATTAATTTGAATTTGAAGAAACATTTGCAATTGGAGTACAGATTGTTAAATCAGAAGATGCAAGCTGGAGCCAAACTGTGAAGAAGGCCTTGAAAGACCTATGCAGCAATTCTACTGTCTCTCTTTAAGTATGGCAGCCACCAAAGGTTTTTGTTTTTCCCCAAACCATCCCAGTTTACCCCTTAACCCATTCCTTAGTTTGTTTGTCATCTTTAAGTGGGACATATCTGAGGGGGGGTTGTTTTCTCTCTCTTTTTTTTTTTCTTTCCACATATCTAGAATATAATACCTTAAACTAAGGGGAGAAAAGGAAATATTATCAACAGTAACAATCTAAAGTTTGTTCTAAGACAAACTTTGTAGTAGCCTTACATGAATAGATTTTTGTTGTTGTTTATGACTTTTCAGAATTACATTGATCTTTTCCTTAGGTTACCAAGATGTCCCAAGCATTGCATCTGTTTCATTTCCGATAACCTCTCTTTGCTTCCTTGTGTTGGATTTCTACATTGCATCTGATGCTTCTGTCTGATTTTCTCACACAGATTCTTTCATATGAATCAAGAAATGTAGAGTGACAACTGTAAACCACATATATTTTGGATGGAAAATAAAATTATCATGTAACTAATTTTAAATGAGTCTTTGAGGTTTGGGATAACGGTAGGATAACCTACAATTGCAGAATAACCTACAATTATCCCAAAGGTTTTTGATCTGCCTGAAACTCTTCCTTCGTTATCAACAGTTGGTGCTGGAACAACTGGATATCAACATGCAAAAAAAAAGAATTTGGATTCCCTAACTCACTCCATATGCAAAAATTAACTCAAAATGACTCACAGACCTAAATGTAAGTGATATAACTCTTAGAAGAAATCATAGGAGTAAATCTTTGTGATCTTGGGTTAAGCAGTTATTTCTTACGTGCAACATCAAAAGCACAAATGATATTGCACAGCAAAGGAAACCATAAACAAGACCAAAAGACAACCCTCAGAATGGGAGAAAATATTTGCAAATGAAGCAACTGACAAAGGATTAATCTCCAAAATTTACAAGCAGCTCACGCAGCTCAATATCAAAAAAACAAACAACCCAATCCAAAAATGGGCAGAAGACCTAAACAGACATTTCTCCGAAGAAGATATACAGATTGCCAACAAACACATGAAAGAATGCTCAACATCATTAATCATTAGAGAAATGCAAATCAGAACTACAATGAGATATCATCTCACACCAGTCAGAATGGCCATCATCAAAAAATCTACAAACAATATGGGCTTCCCTGGTGGCGCAGTGGTTGAGAGTCCGCCTGCCGTCGCAGGGGACACAGGTTCGTGCCCCGGTCCAGGAAGATCCCACATGCCGCGGAGCAGCTGGGCCCGTGAGCCATGGCCGCTGAGCCTGCGCGTCCGGAGCCTGTGCTCCGCAACAGGAGAGGCCTCAACAGTGAGAGGTCTGCGTACTGCAAAAAAAAAAAAAAAAAAATCTACAAACAATAAATGCTGGACAGCATGTGGAGAAAAGGGAAGCCTCTTGCACTGTTGGTGGGAATGTAAATTGATACAGACACTATGGAGAACAGTATGGAGGTTCCTTAAAAAACTAAAAATAGAACTACCATACGACCCAGCAATCCCACTATTGGGCATATACCCTGAGAAAACCATAATTCAAAAAGAGTCATGTACCAAAATGTTCATTGCAGCTCTATTTACGATAGCCAGGATATGGAAGCAACCTAAGTGTCCATCAACAGATGAATGGATAAAGAAGATGTGGCACATATATACAATGGAATATTACTCAGCCATAAAAACAAACGAAATTGAGTTATTTGTAGTGAGGTGGATGGACCTAGAGTCTGTCATACAGAGTGAAGTAAGTCAGAAAGAAAAACAAATACTGTATGCTAACACATATATATGGAATCTAAGAAAAAAAAAAAGGTCATGAAGAACCTAGGGATAAGACGGGAATAAAGACACAGACCTACTAGAGCATGGACTTGAGGATATGGGGAGGGGGAAGGGTAAGCTGTGACAAAGTGAGAGAGTGGCATAGACATATATACACTACCAAACGTAAAATAGCTAGTGGGAAGTAGCCGCATAGCACAGGGAGATCAGCTACGTGGTTTGTGACCACGTAGTGGGGTGGAATATGGAGGGTGGGAGGGAGGTAGACGCAAGAGGGAAGAGATATGGGAACATATGTATATGTATAACTGATTCACTTTGTTATAAAGCAGAAACTAACACACCATTGTAACGCAATTATACTCCAATAAAGATGTTAAAAGAAAAACACAAATGATAAAAGAAAAAGTGATAAATTTAATCAAAATTTAAAATTTTGCAGTTAAACAGCACCATCTAGAAATGGAGAAGACAGCCCATAGAGTGGGAGAAAATATTTATATGTATGGAATTTATCCAATGAGAGTCTTATTTTTGGAATATTTTAAACTACTTTTACCACTCAGTGACAAGAAGATTTAAAAAAAATTTTAAATGATCAAAAGATTTGAACAGACATTTCTCAAAAGAAGATACAGGAATGACCAGTAAGCACATGTTCAACGTCATTAGTCATTAGAGAATTAAAAATCAAAATCACAGTGATATACCACTTCACACACACTAGAATAGCTATTACAGAAAAACAATCAGCTTTTCACCATTGATTATGATAGCTGTGGGTTTGTCACATATGGCCTTTATATGTTGAGGTATGTTCCCTGTATGCCCACTTTCTGGAGAGTTTTTGTCATAAATGGATGTTGAGTTTTATCAAAAGCTTTTTCTGCATGTGTTGAGATGATTATATGGTTTTTATTCTCCAGTTTGTTAATGTGGTGTATCACACTGATTGATTTCAGGATATTGAAAAACCCTTGCATCCCTGGGATAAACCCCACTTGATCATGGTGTATGATTCTTTTTAATGTATTTTTGGATTCGGTTTGCTAGTATTTTGTTGAAGATTTTTGCATCTATGTTTATCAGTGATACTGGCCTGTAATTTTTTTTGTGTGTGAGTGGTATCTTTGTCCGGTTTTGGTATCAGGGTGATGGTGACCTCATAGAATGAGTTTGGAAGTGTTCCTTCCTCTGCAATTTTTTGGCATAGTTTCAGAAGGATAGGTGCTGACTCTTCTCTGAATGTTTGATAAAATTTGCCTGTGAAGCCATCTGGTCCTGGACTTTGATTTGTTGGGAGTTTTTTAATCACAAGTTCAATTTCAATACTTGTAGTTGGTCTGTTCATATTTTCTATTTCTTCCTGGTTCAGTTTTGGGAGATTGTACATTTCTAAGAATTTGTCCATTTCTTCTAGGTTTTCCATTTTATTGGCATATAGTTGGTTGTCGTAGTTTCTTATGGTCCTTTGTATTTCTGTGGTGCCCATTGTAACTTCTTTTTCATCTCTGATTTTATTGATTTGGGCTCTCTCCCTTTTTTTTCCTTGATGAGTCTGCCTAAAGATTTATCAATTTTGTTTTTTTCAAAGAACCAGCTTTTAGTTTCATTGATGTTTCCTATTGTTTTCTTAGTCTCTATTTCATTTATTTCTACTCTGATATTTATGATTTCTTTCCTTCTACTAACTTTGGGTTTTATTTGTTTTTCTTTCTCTTGTTACTTTAGGGATATGGTTAGGTTGTTTATTTGAGATTTTTCTTCTTTCCTGAGGAAAGTTTGTATCACTATCAACTTCCCTCTTAGAACTACTTTTGCTGGATCCCATAGGTTTTGGATAATTGTGTTTTCATTTTCATTTGTCTCTTGGTGTTTTTTTATTTCCTCTTAGATTTCTTCAGTGATCCATTAGTTATTTAGTAGCATATTATTTAGCCTCCACGTGTTTGTTTTTTGCAGTTGTTTTCTTGTAGTTGATTTCTAGTCTCATAGCATTGTGGTCAGAAAAGATGCTTGATATGATTTCAGTTTTCTTAAATTTACTGAGGCTTACTATGTGGACCAATATGTTATCTATCCTGGAGAATGTTCCATGCACACTTAAAAAGAATGTATGTTCTGCTGCTTTCAGATGGAATGCTCTCTAAATATCAGTGAAGTCCATCTGGTCTAGTGTGTCATTTAAGGTCTGTGTTTCCTTATTGGTTTTCTGTCTGGATGATCTGTCCATTGATGTAAGTGGGGTGTTAAAGTCCCCCACTATTATTCTGTTACTTTCAATTTCTCCTTACGTTTGTTAACATGTGCCTTATATACTGATGTGCTTCTATGTTGGGTGCATATATATTTACAATGATCATAACTTCTTCTTGGATTGACCCCTTGATCATCATGTGTTGTCCTTCTTTGCCTCTTGTAACAGTCTTTGATTTAAAGTCTGTTTTGTCTGATATGTGTATTGCTGCTCCAGCTTTCTTTTGATTTCCATTTACATGGAGTACCTTTTTCCATCACCAAACTTTCAGTCTCTAGATCTGAAGTGGGTTTTTAAAAAAAATTAATTAATTAATTTATTTTTACCTTTATTGTAATATAATAGGTTTACAATGGTGTGTTAGTATCTGCATTACAAAAAAGTGAATCAGTCATACATACACATATGTTCCCATATCTCCTCCCGCTTGCGTCTCCCTCCGTCCCACCCTCCCTATCCCACCCCTCCAGGCGGTCACAAAGCACCGAGCTGATCTCCCTGTGCTATGCGGCTGCTTCCTACTAGCTATCTACCTTACGTTTGGTAGTGTATATATGTCCATGCCTCTCTCTCGCTTTGTCACAGCTCACCCTTCCCCTTCCCCATATCCTCAAGTCCATTCTCTGGTAGATCTGTGTCTTTATTCCTGTCTTACCCCTAGGTTCTTCATGACATTTTTTTTTTTTTACATTCCATATATATGTGTTAGCATACGGTATTTGTCTTTCTTTTTCTGACTTCACTCGGTATGACACACTCTGGGTCTATCCACTTCATTATAAATAGCTCAATTTCATTTTTTTTATGGCTGAGTAATATTCCATTGAATATATGTGCCACATCTTCTTTATCCATTCATCCGATGATGGGCACTTAGGTTGTTTCCGTGTCCTGGCTATTGTAAATAGAGCTGCAATGAACATTTTGGTACATGACTCTTTTTGAATTATGGTTTTCTCAGGGTATATGCCCAGTAGTGGGATTGCTGGGTCATATGGTAGTTCTATTTGTAGTTTTTTAAGGAACCTCCCTACTGTTCTCCATAGTGGCTGTACCAATTCACATTGCCACCAGCAGTGCAGGAGTGTTCCGTTTTCTCCACACCCTGTCCAGCATTTAGTGTTTGTAGAGTTTTTGAGGATGGCCATTGTGACTGGTGTGAGATGATATCTCATTGTAGTTTTGATTTGCATTTCCCTAATGATTAATGATGTTGAGCATTCTTTCATGTGTTTGTTGGCAGTCTGTGTGCCTTCTTTGGAGAAATGTCTATTTAGGTCTTCTGCCCATTTTTGGATTGGGTTGTTTGTTTTTTTTGTCATTGAGCTGCATGAGCTGCTTGTAAATTTCGGCAATTAATCCTTTGTCAGTTGCTTCATTTGCAAATATTTTCTCCCATTCTGAGGGTTGTCTTTTGGTCTTATTTATGGTTTCCTTTGCTGTGCAAAAGCTCTGAAGTTTCATTAGGTCCCATTTGTTTATTTTTGTTTTTATTTCCAGTTCTCTAGGAGGTGGGTCAAACAGGATCTTGCTGTGATTTATGTCCTAGAGTGTTCTGCCTATGTTTTCCTCTAAGAGTTTGATAGTTCCTGGCCTCCCCTTTAGGTCTTTAATCCATTTTGAGCTTATTTTTGTATATGGTGTTAGGGAGTGATCTAATCTCATACTTTACCATGTAGCTGTCCAGTTTTCCCAGCACCACTTACTGTAGAGGCTGTCCTTTCTCCACTGTACATTCCTGCCTCGTTTATCAAAGATAAGGTGACCCTATGTGCGTGGGTTTATCTCTGGGCTTTCTATCCTGTTCCATTGATCTATCTTTGTGTTTTTGTGCCGGTACCATACTGTCTTGATTACTGTAGCTTTGTAGTATAGTCTGGAGTCAGGGAGCCTGATTCCTCCAGCTCCGTTTTTCGTTCTGAAGATTGCTTTGGCTATTGGGCGTCTTCTGTGTTTCCATACAAATTGTGAAAGTTTTTATTCTAGTTCTGTGAGAAATGCCAGTGGTAGTTTGATAGGGATTGCATTGAATCTGTAGATTGCTGTGGGTAGTAGAGTCGTTTTCTCAATGTTGATTCTTCCAATCCAAGAACATGGTATATCTCTCCCTCTATTTGTATCATGCTTAATTTCTCTCATCAGTGTCTTACAATTTTCTGCATACAGGTCTTTTGTCTCCTTAGGTAGGTTTCTTCCTAGATGTTTTATTCTTTTTGTGGCAGTGGTAAATGGGAGAATTTTCTTGATTTCACTTTCAGATTTTTCATCGTTAGTGTATAGTAATGCAAGAGATTTCTGTGCATTAGTTTTGTATTCCGCAACTTTACCCGATTCATTGATTAGGTCTAGTACTTTTCTGGTAGCATCTTTAGGATTCTTTATGTATAGTATCACATCATCTGCAAACAGTGACAGCTTTACTTCTTCTTTTCCGATTTGGATTCCTTTTACTTCCTTTTTTTCTCTGATTGCTGTGCCTGAACCTTGCAAAACTATATTGAATAAAAGTGGTGAGAGTGGGCAACCTTGTCTTGTTCCTGATCTTAGTGGAAATACTTCCAGCTTTTCACCATTGAGGAGGATGTTGGCTGTGGGTTTGTCATATATGGCCTTTCTTATGTGGAGGAAAGTTCTCTCTAAGCCTACTTTCTGCAGGGTTTTTATCATAAATGAGTGTTCAATTTTTTCAAAAGCTTTCTCTGCATTTATTGAGATGATCGTATGGTTTTTCTCCTTCAGTTTGTTAATATGGTTTATCACATTGATTGATTTGCGTTTATTGAAGGATCCTTGCATACCTGGAATAAACCCCACTTGATCATGGTGTATGATCCTTTTAATGTGCTGTTGGATTCTGTTTGCTAGTATTTTGGTGAGGATTTTTGCATGTGTGTTCATCAGTGACATTGGCCTGTAGTTTTCTTTCTTTGTGACATCCTTGTCTGGTTTTGGTACCAAGGTGATGGTGGCCTCGTAGAATGAATTTGGGAGTGTTCGTCCCTCGGCCGTATTTTGGAAGAGTTTGAGAAGGATAGGTGTTAGCTCTTCTCTAAATGTTTGATAGAATTGGCCTGTGAAGCCATCTGGTCCTGGGCTTTTGTTTGTTGGAAGATTTTTCATCACAGTTTCAATTTCAGTGCTTGTGATTGGTCTGTTCATATTTTCTATTTCTTCCTGGTTCAGTCTTGGCAGGTTGTGCATTTCTAAGAATTTGTCCATTTCTTCCAGGTTGTCCATTTTATTGGCGTAGAGTTGCTTGTAGTAATCTCTCATGATCTTTTGTATTTCTGCAGTGTCAGTTGTAACTTCTCCTTTTTCACTTCTAATTCTATTGAGTTGAGTCTTCTCCCTTTTTTTCTTGATGAGTCTGGCTAATGGTTTATCTATTTTGTTTATCTTCTCAAAGAACCAGCTTTTAGTTTTATTGATCTTTGCTATCGTTTCCTTCATTTCTTTTTCATGTATTTCTGATCTGATTTTTATGATTTCTTTGCTTCTGGTAACTTTGGGGTTTCTTTGTTCTTCTTTCTCGAATTGCTTTAGGTGCAAGGTTAGGTTGTTTATTCGAGATGTTTCCTGTTTCTTTTTTTTTTTTTCGTATCTTTATTGGGGTATAATTGCTTTACGATGGTGTGCTAGTTTCTGCTTTATAACAAAGTGAATCAGTTACACATATACAAATGTTCCCGTATCTCTTCCCTCTTGCGTCTCCCTCCCTCCCACCCCTCCAGGCGGTCACAAAGCACCTAGCTGATCTCCCTGTGCCATGCGGCTGCTTCCCACTAGCTATCTACCTTACTATGTTTGTTAGTGAGTATATGTCCATGACTCTCTCTCGCCCTGTCACAGCTCACCCTTCCCCCTCCCCGTAACCTCAAGTCCGTTCTCTAGGAGGTGTGCGTCTTTATTCCTGCCTTACCCCTAGGTTCTTCATGACATTTTTTTTTTTTTACATTCCATATGTAGGTGTTAGCATACGGTATTTGTCTTTCTCTTTCTGACTTACTTCACTCTGTATGACAGACTCTAGGTCTATCCACCTCATTACAGATAGCTCAATTTCATTTCTTTTTATGGCTGAGTAATATTCCATTGTATATATGTGCCACATCTTCTTTATCCATTCATCCGATGATGGGCACTTAGGTTGTTTCCATCTCCGGGCTATTGTAAATAGAGCTGCAATGAACATTCTGGTACATGACTCTTTTTGAATTATGGTTTTCTCAGGGTATATGCCCAGTAGTGGGATTGCTGGGTCATATGGTAGTTCTATTTGTAGTTTTTTAAGGAACCTCCCTACTGTTCTCCATTGTGGCTGTACCAATTCACATTGCCACCAGCAGTGCAGGAGTGTTCCGTTTTCTCCACACCCTGTCCAGCATTTAGTGTTTGTAGAGTTTTTGAGGATGGCCATTGTGACTGGTGTGAGATGATATCTCATTGTAGTTTTGATTTGCATTTCCCTAATGATTAATGATGTTGAGCATTCTTTCATGTGTTTGTTGGCAGTCTGTGTACCTTCTTTGGAGAAATGTCTATTTAGGTCTTCTGCCCATTTTTGGATTGGGTTGTTTGTTTTTTTGGTCATTGAGCTGCATGAGCTGCTTGTAAATTTCGGCAATTAATCCTTTGTCAGTTGCTTCATTTGCAAATATTTTCTCCCATTCTGAGGGTTGTCTTTTGGTCTTGTTTATGGTTTCCTTTGCTGTGCAAAAGCTCTGAAGTTTCATTAGGTCCCATTTGTTTATTTTTGTTTTTATTTCCAGTTCTCTAGGAGGTGGGTCAAACAGGATCTTGCTGTGATTTATGTCCTAGAGTGTTCTGCCTATGTTTTCCTCTAAGAGTTTGATAGTTCCTGGCCTCCCCTTTAGGTCTTTAATCCATTTTGAGCTTATTTTTGTGTATGGTGTTAGGGAGTGATCTAATCTCATACTTTACCATGTAGCTGTCCAGTTTTCCCAGCACCACTTACTGTAGAGGCTGTCCTTTCTCCACTGTACATTCCTGCCTCGTTTATCAAAGATAAGGTGACCCTATGTGCGTGGGTTTATCTCTGGGCTTTCTATCCTGTTCCATTGATCTATCTTTGTGTTTTTGTGCCGGTACCATACTGTCTTGATTACTGTAGCTTTGTAGTATAGTCTGGAGTCAGGGAGCCTGATTCCTCCAGCTCCGTTTTTCGTTCTGAAGATTGCTTTGGCTATTGGGCGTCTTCTGTGTTTCCATACAAATTGTGAAAGTTTTTATTCTAGTTCTGTGAGAAATGCCAGTGGTAGTTTGATAGGGATTGCATTGAATCTGTAGATTGCTGTGGGTAGTAGAGTCGTTTTCTCAATGTTGATTCTTCCAATCCAAGAACATGGTATATCTCTCCCTCTATTTGTATCATGCTTAATTTCTCTCATCAGTGTCTTACAGTTTTCTGCATACAGGTCTTTTGTCTCCTTAGGTAGGTTTCTTCCTAGATGTTTTATTCTTTTTGTGGCAGTGGTAAATGGGAGTATTTTCTTGATTTCACTTTCAGATTTTTCATCGTTAGTGTATAGTAATACAAGAGATTTCTGTGCGTTAGTTTTGTATTCCGCAACTTTACCCGATTCATTGATTAGGTCTAGTACTTTTCTGGTAGCATCTTTAGGATTCTTTATGTATAGTATCATGTCATCTGCAAACAGTGACAGCTTTACTTCTTCTTTTCCGATTTGGATTCCTTTTACTTCCTTTTTTTCTCTGATTGCTGTGCCTGAACCTTGCAAAACTATATTGAATAAAAGTGGTGAGAGTGGGCAACCTTGTCTTGTTCCTGATCTTAGTGGAAATACTTCCAGCTTTTCACCATTGAGGAGGATGTTGGCTGTGGGTTTGTCATATATGGCCTTTCTTATGTGGAGGAAAGTTCTCTCTAAGCCTACTTTCTGCAGGGTTTTTATCATAAATGAGTGTTCAATTTTTTCAAAAGCTTTCTCTGCATTTATTGAGATGATCGTATGGTTTTTCTCCTTCAGTTTGTTAATATGGTTTATCACATTGATTGATTTGCGTATATTGAAGGATCCTTGCATTCCTGGAATAAACCCCACTTGATCATGGTGTATGATCCTTTTAATGTGCTGTTGGATTCTGTTTGCTAGTATTTTGGTGAGGATTTTTGCATGTGTGTTCATCAGTGACATTGGCCTGTAGTTTTCTTTCTTTGTGACATCCTTGTCTGGTTTTGGTACCAAGGTGATGGTGGCCTCGTAGAATGAATTTGGGAGTGTTCGTCCCTCGGCCGTATTTTGGAAGAGTTTGAGAAGGATAGGTGTTAGCTCTTCTCTAAATGTTTGATAGAATTGGCCTGTGAAGCCATCTGGTCCTGGGCTTTTGTTTGTTGGAAGATTTTTCATCACAGTTTCAATTTCAGTGCTTGTGATTGGTCTGTTCATATTTTCTATTTCTTCCTGGTTCAGTCTTGGCAGGTTGTGCATTTCTAAGAATTTGTCCATTTCTTCCAGGTTGTCCATTTTATTGGGGTAGAGTTGCTTGTAGTAATCTCTCATGATCTTTTGTATTTTCTGCAGTGTCAGTTGTAACTTCTCCTTTTTCACTTCTAATTCTATTGAGTTGAGTCTTCTCCCTTTTTTTCTTGATGAGTCTGGCTAATGGTTTATCTATTTTGTTTATCTTCTCAAAGAACCAGCTTTTAGTTTTATTGATCTTTGCTATCGTTTCCTTCATTTCTTTTTCATGTATTTCTGATCTGATTTTTATGATTTCTTTGCTTCTGGTAACTTTGGGGTTTTTTTGTTCTTCTTTCTCGAATTGCTTTAGGTGCAAGGTTAGGTTGTTTATTCGAGATGTTTCCTGTTTCTTTGTTTTTTTTCATATCTTTATTGGGGTATAATTGCTTTACGATGGTGTGCTAGTTTCTGCTTTATAACAAAGTGAATCAGTTACACATATACAAATGTTCCCGTATCTCTTCCCTCTTGCGTCTCCCTCCCTCCCACCCCTCCAGGCGGTCACAAAGCACCTAGCTGATCTCCCTGTGCCATGCGGCTGCTTCCCACTAGCTATCTACCTTACTACGTTTGTTAGTGTGTATATGTCCATGACTCTCTCTCGCCCTGTCACAGCTCACCCTTCCCCCTCCCCATAACCTCAAGTCCGTTCTCTAGGAGGTGTGCGTCTTTATTCCTGCCTTACCCCTAGGTTCTTCATGACATTTTTTTTTCTTAAATTCCATATATATGTGTTAGCATACGGTATTTGTCTTTCTCTTTCTGACTTACTTCACTCTGTATGACAGACTCTAGGTCTATCCACCTCATTACAGATAGCTCAATTTCGTTTCTTTTTATGGCTGAGTAATATTCCATTGTATATATGTGCCACATCTTCTTTATCCATTCATCCGATGATGGGCACTTAGGTTGTTTCCATCTCCGGGCTATTGTAAATAGAGCTGCAATGAACATTCTGGTACATGACTCTTTTTGAATTATGGTTTTCTCAGGGTATATGCCCAGTAGTGGGATTGCTGGGTCATATGGTAGTTCTATTTGTAGTTTTTTAAGGAACCTCCCTACTGTTCTCCATAGTGGCTGTACCAATTCACATTGCCACCAGCAGTGCAGGAGTGTTCCGTTTTCTCCACACCCTGTCCAGCATTTAGTGTTTGTAGAGTTTTTGAGGATGGCCATTGTGACTGGTGTGAGATGATATCTCATTGTAGTTTTGATTTGCATTTCCCTAATGATTAATGATGTTGAGCATTCTTTCATGTGTTTGTTGGCAGTCTGTGTACCTTCTTTGGAGAAATGTCTATTTAGGTCTTCTGCCCATTTTTGGATTGGGTTGTTTGTTTTTTTTGTCATTGAGCTGCATGAGCTGCTTGTAAATTTCGGCAATTAATCCTTTGTCAGTTGCTTCATTTGCAAATATTTTCTCCCATTCTGAGGGTTGTCTTTTGGTCTTGTTTATGGTTTCCTTTGCTGTGCAAAAGCTCTGAAGTTTCATTAGGTCCCATTTGTTTATTTTTGTTTTTATTTCCAGTTCTCTAGGAGGTGGGTCAAACAGGATCTTGCTGTGATTTATGTCCTAGAGTGTTCTGCCTATGTTTTCCTCTAAGAGTTTGATAGTTCCTGGCCTCCCCTTTAGGTCTTTAATCCATTTTGAGCTTATTTTTGTGTATGGTGTTAGGGAGTGATCTAATCTCATACTTTACCATGTAGCTGTCCAGTTTTCCCAGCACCACTTACTGTAGAGGCTGTCCTTTCTCCACTGTACATTCCTGCCTCGTTTATCAAAGATAAGGTGACCCTATGTGCGTGGGTTTATCTCTGGGCTTTCTATCCTGTTCCATTGATCTATCTTTGTGTTTTTGTGCCGGTACCATACTGTCTTGATTACTGTAGCTTTGTAGTATAGTCTGGAGTCAGGGAGCCTGATTCCTCCAGCTCCGTTTTTCGTTCTGAAGATTGCTTTGGCTATTGGGCGTCTTCTGTGTTTCCATACAAATTGTGAAAGTTTTTATTCTAGTTCTGTGAGAAATGCCAGTGGTAGTTTGATAGGGATTGCATTGAATCTGTAGATTGCTGTGGGTAGTAGAGTCGTTTTCTCAATGTTGATTCTTCCAATCCAAGAACATGGTATATCTCTCCCTCTATTTGTATCATGCTTAATTTCTCTCATCAGTGTCTTACAATTTTCTGCATACAGGTCTTTTGTCTCCTTAGGTAGGTTTCTTCCTAGATGTTTTATTCTTTTTGTGGCAGTGGTAAATGGGAGTATTTTCTTGATTTCACTTTCAGATTTTTCATCGTTAGTGTATAGTAATACAAGAGATTTCTGTGCGTTAGTTTTGTATTCCGCAACTTTACCCGATTCATTGATTAGGTCTAGTACTTTTCTGGTAGCATCTTTAGGATTCTTTATGTATAGTATCACGTCATCTGCAAACAGTGACAGCTTTACTTCTTCTTTTCCGATTTGGATTCCTTTTACTTCCTTTTTTTCTCTGATTGCTGTGCCTGAACCTTGCAAAACTATATTGAATAAAAGTGGTGAGAGTGGGCAACCTTGTCTTGTTCCTGATCTTAGTGGAAATACTTCCAGCTTTTCACCATTGAGGAGGATGTTGGCTGTGGGTTTGTCATATATGGCCTTTCTTATGTGGAGGAAAGTTCTCTCTAAGCCTACTTTCTGCAGGGTTTTTATCATAAATGAGTGTTCAATTTTTTCAAAAGCTTTCTCTGCATTTATTGAGATGATCGTATGGTTTTTCTCCTTCAGTTTGTTAATATGGTTTATCACATTGATTGATTTGCGTTTATTGAAGGATCCTTGCATACCTGGAATAAACCCCACTTGATCATGGTGTATGATCCTTTTAATGAGCTGTTGGATTCTGTTTGCTAGTATTTTGGTGAGGATTTTTGCATGTGTGTTCATCAGTGACATTGGCCTGTAGTTTTCTTTCTTTGTGACATCCTTGTCTGGTTTTGGTACCAAGGTGATGGTGGCCTCGTAGAATGAATTTGGGAGTGTTCGTCCCTCGGCCGTATTTTGGAAGAGTTTGAGAAGGATAGGTGTTAGCTCTTCTCTAAATGTTTGATAGAATTGGCCTGTGAAGCCATCTGGTCCTGGGCTTTTGTTTGTTGGAAGATTTTTCATCACAGTTTCAATTTCAGTGCTTGTGATTGGTCTGTTCATATTTTCTATTTCTTCCTGGTTCAGTCTTGGCAGGTTGTGCATTTCTAAGAATTTGTCCATTTCTTCCAGGTTGTCCATTTTATTGGCGTAGAGTTGCTTGTAGTAATCTCTCATGATCTTTTGTATTTCTGCAGTGTCAGTTGTAACTTCTCCTTTTTCACTTCTAATTCTATTGAGTTGAGTCTTCTCCCTTTTTTTCTTGATGAGTCTGGCTAATGGTTTATCTATTTTGTTTATCTTCTCAAAGAACCAGCTTTTAGTTTTATTGATCTTTGCTATCGTTTCCTTCATTTCTTTTTCATGTATTTCTGATCTGATTTTTATGATTTCTTTGCTTCTGGTAACTTTGGGGTTTTTTTGTTCTTCTTTCTCGAATTGCTTTAGGTGCAAGGTTAGGTTGTTTATTCGAGATGTTTCCTGTTTCTTTTTTTTTTTTTCGTATCTTTATTGGGGTATAATTGCTTTACGATGGTGTGCTAGTTTCTGCTTTATAACAAAGTGAATCAGTTATACATATACAAATGTTCCCGTATCTCTTCCCTCTTGCGTCTCCCTCCCTCCCACCCCTCCAGGCGGTCACAAAGCACCTAGCTGATCTCCCTGTGCCATGCGGCTGCTTCCCACTAGCTATCTACCTTACTATGTTTGTTAGTGAGTATATGTCCATGACTCTCTCTCGCCCTGTCACAGCTCACCCTTCCCCCTCCCCGTAACCTCAAGTCCGTTCTCTAGGAGGTGTGTGTCTTTATTCCTGCCTTACCCCTAGGTTCTTCATGACATTTTTTTTTCTTTACATTCCATATGTAGGTGTTAGCATACGGTATTTGTCTTTCTCTTTCTGACTTACTTCACTCTGTATGACAGACTCTAGGTCTATCCACCTCATTACAGATAGCTCAATTTCATTTCTTTTTATGGCTGAGTAATATTCCATTGTATATATGTGCCACATCTTCTTTATCCATTCATCCGATGATGGGCACTTAGGTTGTTTCCATCTCCGGGCTATTGTAAATAGAGCTGCAATGAACATTCTGGTACATGACTCTTTTTGAATTATGGTTTTCTCAGGGTATATGCCCAGTAGTGGGATTGCTGGGTTATATGGTAGTTCTATTTGTAGTTTTTTAAGGAACCTCCCTACTGTTCTCCATTGTGGCTGTACCAATTCACATTGCCACCAGCAGTGCAGGAGTGTTCCGTTTTCTCCACACCCTGTCCAGCATTTAGTGTTTGTAGAGTTTTTGAGGATGGCCATTGTGACTGGTGTGAGATGATATCTCATTGTAGTTTTGATTTGCATTTCCCTAATGATTAATGATGTTGAGCATTCTTTCATGTGTTTGTTGGCAGTCTGTGTGCCTTCTTTGGAGAAATGTCTATTTAGGTCTTCTGCCCATTTTTGGATTGGGTTGTTTGTTTTTTTTGTCTTTGAGCTGCATGAGCTGCTTGTAAATTTCGGCAATTAATCCTTTGTCAGTTGCTTCATTTGCAAATATTTTCTCCCATTCTGAGGGTTGTCTTTTGGTCTTATTTATGGTTTCCTTTGCTGTGCAAAAGCTCTGAAGTTTCATTAGGTCCCATTTGTTTATTTTTGTTTTTATTTCCAGTTCTCTAGGAGGTGGGTCAAACAGGATCTTGCTGTGATTTATGTCCTAGAGTGTTCTGCCTATGTTTTCCTCTAAGAGTTTGATAGTTCCTGGCCTCCCCTTTAGGTCTTTAATCCATTTTGAGCTTATTTTTGTATATGGTGTTAGGGAGTGATCTAATCTCATACTTTACCATGTAGCTGTCCAGTTTTCCCAGCACCACTTACTGTAGAGGCTGTCCTTTCTCCACTGTACATTCCTGCCTCGTTTATCAAAGATAAGGTGACCCTATGTGCGTGGGTTTATCTCTGGGCTTTCTATCCTGTTCCATTGATCTATCTTTGTGTTTTTGTGCCGGTACCATACTGTCTTGATTACTGTAGCTTTGTAGTATAGTCTGGAGTCAGGGAGCCTGATTCCTCCAGCTCCGTTTTTCGTTCTGAAGATTGCTTTGGCTATTGGGCGTCTTCTGTGTTTCCATACAAATTGTGAAAGTTTTTATTCTAGTTCTGTGAGAAATGCCAGTGGTAGTTTGATAGGGATTGCATTGAATCTGTAGATTGCTGTGGGTAGTAGAGTCGTTTTCTCAATGTTGATTCTTCCAATCCAAGAACATGGTATATCTCTCCCTCTATTTGTATCATGCTTAATTTCTCTCATCAGTGTCTTACAATTTTCTGCATACAGGTCTTTTGTCTCCTTAGGTAGGTTTCTTCCTAGATGTTTTATTCTTTTTGTGGCAGTGGTAAATGGGAGAATTTTCTTGATTTCACTTTCAGATTTTTCATCGTTAGTGTATAGTAATGCAAGAGATTTCTGTGCATTAGTTTTGTATTCCGCAACTTTACCCGATTCATTGATTAGGTCTAGTACTTTTCTGGTAGCATCTTTAGGATTCTTTATGTATAGTATCACGTCATCTGCAAACAGTGACAGCTTTACTTCTTCTTTTCCGATTTGGATTCCTTTTACTTCCTTTTTTTCTCTGATTGCTGTGCCTGAACCTTGCAAAACTATATTGAATAAAAGTGGTGAGAGTGGGCAACCTTGTCTTGTTCCTGATCTTAGTGGAAATACTTCCAGCTTTTCACCATTGAGGAGGATGTTGGCTGTGGGTTTGTCATATATGGCCTTTCTTATGTGGAGGAAAGTTCTCTCTAAGCCTACTTTCTGCAGGGTTTTTATCATAAATGAGTGTTCAATTTTTTCAAAAGCTTTCTCTGCATTTATTGAGATGATCGTATGGTTTTTCTCCTTCAGTTTGTTAATATGGTTTATCACATTGATTGATTTGCGTTTATTGAAGGATCCTTGCATACCTGGAATAAACCCCACTTGATCATGGTGTATGATCCTTTTAATGTGCTGTTGGATTCTGTTTGCTAGTATTTTGGTGAGGATTTTTGCATGTGTGTTCATCAGTGACATTGGCCTGTAGTTTTCTTTCTTTGTGACATCCTTGTCTGGTTTTGGTACCAAGGTGATGGTGGCCTCGTAGAATGAATTTGGGAGTGTTCGTCCCTCGGCCGTATTTTGGAAGAGTTTGAGAAGGATAGGTGTTAGCTCTTCTCTAAATGTTTGATAGAATTGGCCTGTGAAGCCATCTGGTCCTGGGCTTTTGTTTGTTGGAAGATTTTTCATCACAGTTTCAATTTCAGTGCTTGTGATTGGTCTGTTCATATTTTCTATTTCTTCCTGGTTCAGTCTTGGCAGGTTGTGCATTTCTAAGAATTTGTCCATTTCTTCCAGGTTGTCCATTTTATTGGCGTAGAGTTGCTTGTAGTAATCTCTCATGATCTTTTGTATTTCTGCAGTGTCAGTTGTAACTTCTCCTTTTTCACTTCTAATTCTATTGAGTTGAGTCTTCTCCCTTTTTTTCTTGATGAGTCTGGCTAATGGTTTATCTATTTTGTTTATCTTCTCAAAGAACCAGCTTTTAGTTTTATTGATCTTTGCTATCGTTTCCTTCATTTCTTTTTCATGTATTTCTGATCTGATTTTTATGATTTCTTTGCTTCTGGTAACTTTGGGGTTTTTTTGTTCTTCTTTCTCGAATTGCTTTAGGTGCAAGGTTAGGTTGTTTATTCGAGATGTTTCCTGTTTCTTTTTTTTTTTTTCGTATCTTTATTGGGGTATAATTGCTTTACGATGGTGTGCTAGTTTCTGCTTTATAACAAAGTGAATCAGTTATACATATACAAATGTTCCCGTATCTCTTCCCTCTTGCGTCTCCCTCCCTCCCACCCCTCCAGGCGGTCACAAAGCACCTAGCTGATCTCCCTGTGCCATGCGGCTGCTTCCCACTAGCTATCTACCTTACTATGTTTGTTAGTGAGTATATGTCCATGACTCTCTCTCGCCCTGTCACAGCTCACCCTTCCCCCTCCCCGTAACCTCAAGTCCGTTCTCTAGGAGGTGTGCGTCTTTATTCCTGCCTTACCCCTAGGTTCTTCATGACATTTTTTTTTTTTTACATTCCATATGTAGGTGTTAGCATACGGTATTTGTCTTTCTCTTTCTGACTTACTTCACTCTGTATGACAGACTCTAGGTCTATCCACCTCATTACAGATAGCTCAATTTCATTTCTTTTTATGGCTGAGTAATATTCCATTGTATATATGTGCCACATCTTCTTTATCCATTCATCCGATGATGGGCACTTAGGTTGTTTCCATCTCCGGGCTATTGTAAATAGAGCTGCAATGAACATTCTGGTACATGACTCTTTTTGAATTATGGTTTTCTCAGGGTATATGCCCAGTAGTGGGATTGCTGGGTCATATGGTAGTTCTATTTGTAGTTTTTTAAGGAACCTCCCTACTGTTCTCCATTGTGTCTGTACCAATTCACATTGCCACCAGCAGTGCAGGAGTGTTCCGTTTTCTCCACACCCTGTCCAGCATTTAGTGTTTGTAGAGTTTTTGAGGATGGCCATTGTGACTGGTGTGAGATGATATCTCATTGTAGTTTTGATTTGCATTTCCCTAATGATTAATGATGTTGAGCATTCTTTCATGTGTTTGTTGGCAGTCTGTGTACCTTCTTTGGAGAAATGTCTATTTAGGTCTTCTGCCCATTTTTGGATTGGGTTGTTTGTTTTTTTTGTCATTGAGCTGCATGAGCTGCTTGTAAATTTCGGCAATTAATCCTTTGTCAGTTGCTTCATTTGCAAATATTTTCTCCCATTCTGAGGGTTGTCTTTTGGTCTTGTTTATGGTTTCCTTTGCTGTGCAAAAGCTCTGAAGTTTCATTAGGTCCCATTTGTTTATTTTTGTTTTTATTTCCAGTTCTCTAGGAGGTGGGTCAAACAGGATCTTGCTGTGATTTATGTCCTAGAGTGTTCTGCCTATGTTTTCCTCTAAGAGTTTGATAGTTCCTGGCCTCCCCTTTAGGTCTTTAATCCATTTTGAGCTTATTTTTGTGTATGGTGTTAGGGAGTGATCTAATCTCATACTTTACCATGTAGCTGTCCAGTTTTCCCAGCACCACTTACTGTAGAGGCTGTCCTTTCTCCACTGTACATTCCTGCCTCGTTTATCAAAGATAAGGTGACCCTATGTGCGTGGGTTTATCTCTGGGCTTTCTATCCTGTTCCATTGATCTATCTTTGTGTTTTTGTGCCGGTACCATACTGTCTTGATTACTGTAGCTTTGTAGTATAGTCTGGAGTCAGGGAGCCTGATTCCTCCAGCTCCGTTTTTCGTTCTGAAGATTGCTTTGGCTATTGGGCGTCTTCTGTGTTTCCATACAAATTGTGAAAGTTTTTATTCTAGTTCTGTGAGAAATGCCAGTGGTAGTTTGATAGGGATTGCATTGAATCTGTAGATTGCTGTGGGTAGTAGAGTCGTTTTCTCAATGTTGATTCTTCCAATCCAAGAACATGGTATATCTCTCCCTCTATTTGTATCATGCTTAATTTCTCTCATCAGTGTCTTACAATTTTCTGCATACAGGTCTTTTGTCTCCTTAGGTAGGTTTCTTCCTAGATGTTTTATTCTTTTTGTGGCAGTGGTAAATGGGAGTATTTTCTTGATTTCACTTTCAGATTTTTCATCATTAGTGTATAGTAATACAAGAGATTTCTGTGCGTTAGTTTTGTATTCCGCAACTTTACCCGATTCATTGATTAGGTCTAGTACTTTTCTGGTAGCATCTTTAGGATTCTTTATGTGTAGTATCATGTCATCTGCAAACAGTGACAGCTTTACTTCTTCTTTTCCGATTTGGATTCCTTTTACTTCCTTTTTTTCTCTGATTGCTGTGCCTGAACCTTGCAAAACTATATTGAATAAAAGTGGTGAGAGTGGGCAACCTTGTCTTGTTCCTGATCTTAGTGGAAATACTTCCAGCTTTTCACCATTGAGGAGGATGTTGGCTGTGGGTTTGTCATATATGGCCTTTCTTATGTGGAGGAAAGTTCTCTCTAAGCCTACTTTCTGCAGGGTTTTTATCATAAATGAGTGTTCAATTTTTTCAAAAGCTTTCTCTGCATTTATTGAGATGATCGTACGGTTTTTCTCCTTCAGTTTGTTAATATGGTTTATCACATTGATTGATTTGCGTATATTGAAGGATCCTTGCATTCCTGGAATAAACCCCACTTGATCATGGTGTATGATCCTTTTAATGTGCTGTTGGATTCTGTTTGCTAGTATTTTGGTGAGGATTTTTGCATGTGTGTTCATCAGTGACATTGGCCTGTAGTTTTCTTTCTTTGTGACATCCTTGTCTGGTTTTGGTACCAAGGTGATGGTGGCCTCGTAGAATGAATTTGGGAGTGTTCGTCCCTCGGCCGTATTTTGGAAGAGTTTGAGAAGGATAGGTGTTAGCTCTTCTCTAAATGTTTGATAGAATTGGCCTGTGAAGCCATCTGGTCCTGGGCTTTTGTTTGTTGGAAGATTTTTCATCACAGTTTCAATTTCAGTGCTTGTGATTGGTCTGTTCATATTTTCTATTTCTTCCTGGTTCAGTCTTGGCAGGTTGTGCATTTCTAAGAATTTGTCCATTTTATTGGGGTAGAGTTGCTTGTAGTAATCTCTCATGATCTTTTGTATTTTCTGCAGTGTCAGTTGTAACTTCTCCTTTTTCACTTCTAATTCTATTGAGTTGAGTCTTCTCCCTTTTTTTCTTGATGAGTCTGGCTAATGGTTTATCTATTTTGTTTATCTTCTCAAAGAACCAGCTTTTAGTTTTATTGATCTTTGCTATCGTTTCCTTCATTTCTTTTTCATGTATTTCTGATCTGATTTTTATGATTTCTTTGCTTCTGGTAACTTTGGGGTTTTTTTGTTCTTCTTTCTCGAATTGCTTTAGGTGCAAGGTTAGGTTGTTTATTCGAGATGTTTCCTGTTTCTTTGTTTTTTTTCATATCTTTATTGGGGTATAATTGCTTTACGATGGTGTGCTAGTTTCTGCTTTATAACAAAGTGAATCAGTTACACATATACAAATGTTCCCGTATCTCTTCCCTCTTGCGTCTCCCTCCCTCCCACCCCTCCAGGCGGTCACAAAGCACCTAGCTGATCTCCCTGTGCCATGCGGCTGCTTCCCACTAGCTATCTACCTTACTACGTTTGTTAGTGTGTATATGTCCATGACTCTCTCTCGCCCTGTCACAGCTCACCCTTCCCCCTCCCCATAACCTCAAGTCCGTTCTCTAGGAGGTGTGCGTCTTTATTCCTGCCTTACCCCTAGGTTCTTCATGACATTTTTTTTTCTTAAATTCCATATATATGTGTTAGCATACGGTATTTGTCTTTCTCTTTCTGACTTACTTCACTCTGTATGACAGACTCTAGGTCTATCCACCTCATTACAGATAGCTCAATTTCGTTTCTTTTTATGGCTGAGTAATATTCCATTGTATATATGTGCCACATCTTCTTTATCCATTCATCCGATGATGGGCACTTAGGTTGTTTCCATCTCCGGGCTATTGTAAATAGAGCTGCAATGAACATTCTGGTACATGACTCTTTTTGAATTATGGTTTTCTCAGGGTATATGCCCAGTAGTGGGATTGCTGGGTCATATGGTAGTTCTATTTGTAGTTTTTTAAGGAACCTCCCTACTGTTCTCCATAGTGGCTGTACCAATTCACATTGCCAACAGCAGTGCAGGAGTGTTCCGTTTTCTCCACACCCTGTCCAGCATTTAGTGTTTGTAGAGTTTTTGAGGATGGCCATTGTGACTGGTGTGAGATGATATCTCATTGTAGTTTTGATTTGCATTTCCCTAATGATTAATGATGTTGAGCATTCTTTCATGTGTTTGTTGGCAGTCTGTGTACCTTCTTTGGAGAAATGTCTATTTAGGTCTTCTGCCCATTTTTGGATTGGGTTGTTTGTTTTTTTTGTCATTGAGCTGCATGAGCTGCTTGTAAATTTCGGCAATTAATCCTTTGTCAGTTGCTTCATTTGCAAATATTTTCTCCCATTCTGAGGGTTGTCTTTTGGTCTTGTTTATGGTTTCCTTTGCTGTGCAAAAGCTCTGAAGTTTCATTAGGTCCCATTTGTTTATTTTTGTTTTTATTTCCAGTTCTCTAGGAGGTGGGTCAAACAGGATCTTGCTGTGATTTATGTCCTAGAGTGTTCTGCCTATGTTTTCCTCTAAGAGTTTGATAGTTCCTGGCCTCCCCTTTAGGTCTTTAATCCATTTTGAGCTTATTTTTGTGTATGGTGTTAGGGAGTGATCTAATCTCATACTTTACCATGTAGCTGTCCAGTTTTCCCAGCACCACTTACTGTAGAGGCTGTCCTTTCTCCACTGTACATTCCTGCCTCGTTTATCAAAGATAAGGTGACCCTATGTGCGTGGGTTTATCTCTGGGCTTTCTATCCTGTTCCATTGATCTATCTTTGTGTTTTTGTGCCGGTACCATACTGTCTTGATTACTGTAGCTTTGTAGTATAGTCTGGAGTCAGGGAGCCTGATTCCTCCAGCTCCGTTTTTCGTTCTGAAGATTGCTTTGGCTATTGGGCGTCTTCTGTGTTTCCATACAAATTGTGAAAGTTTTTATTCTAGTTCTGTGAGAAATGCCAGTGGTAGTTTGATAGGGATTGCATTGAATCTGTAGATTGCTGTGGGTAGTAGAGTCGTTTTCTCAATGTTGATTCTTCCAATCCAAGAACATGGTATATCTCTCCCTCTATTTGTATCATGCTTAATTTCTCTCATCAGTGTCTTACAATTTTCTGCATACAGGTCTTTTGTCTCCTTAGGTAGGTTTCTTCCTAGATGTTTTATTCTTTTTGTGGCAGTGGTAAATGGGAGTATTTTCTTGATTTCACTTTCAGATTTTTCATCGTTAGTGTATAGTAATGCAAGAGATTTCTGTGCATTAGTTTTGTATTCCGCAACTTTACCCGATTCATTGATTAGGTCTAGTACTTTTCTGGTAGCATCTTTAGGATTCTTTATGTATAGTATCACGTCATCTGCAAACAGTGACAGCTTTACTTCTTCTTTTCCGATTTGGATTCCTTTTACTTCCTTTTTTTCTCTGATTGCTGTGCCTGAACCTTGCAAAACTATATTGAATAAAAGTGGTGAGAGTGGGCAACCTTGTCTTGTTCCTGATCTTAGTGGAAATACTTCCAGCTTTTCACCATTGAGGAGGATGTTGGCTGTGGGTTTGTCATATATGGCCTTTCTTATGTGGAGGAAAGTTCTCTCTAAGCCTACTTTCTGCAGGGTTTTTATCATAAATGAGTGTTCAATTTTTTCAAAAGCTTTCTCTGCATTTATTGAGATGATCGTATGGTTTTTCTCCTTCAGTTTGTTAATATGGTTTATCACATTGATTGATTTGCGTTTATTGAAGGATCCTTGCATACCTGGAATAAACCCCACTTGATCATGGTGTATGATCCTTTTAATGAGCTGTTGGATTCTGTTTGCTAGTATTTTGGTGAGGATTTTTGCATGTGTGTTCATCAGTGACATTGGCCTGTAGTTTTCTTTCTTTGTGACATCCTTGTCTGGTTTTGGTACCAAGGTGATGGTGGCCTCGTAGAATGAATTTGGGAGTGTTCGTCCCTCGGCCGTATTTTGGAAGAGTTTGAGAAGGATAGGTGTTAGCTCTTCTCTAAATGTTTGATAGAATTGGCCTGTGAAGCCATCTGGTCCTGGGCTTTTGTTTGTTGGAAGATTTTTCATCACAGTTTCAATTTCAGTGCTTGTGATTGGTCTGTTCATATTTTCTATTTCTTCCTGGTTCAGTCTTGGCAGGTTGTGCATTTCTAAGAATTTGTCCATTTCTTCCAGGTTGTCCATTTTATTGGCGTAGAGTTGCTTGTAGTAATCTCTCATGATCTTTTGTATTTCTGCAGTGTCAGTTGTAACTTCTCCTTTTTCACTTCTAATTCTATTGAGTTGAGTCTTCTCCCTTTTTTTCTTGATGAGTCTGGCTAATGGTTTATCTATTTTGTTTATCTTCTCAAAGAACCAGCTTTTAGTTTTATTGATCTTTGCTATCGTTTCCTTCATTTCTTTTTCATGTATTTCTGATCTGATTTTTATGATTTCTTTGCTTCTGGTAACTTTGGGGTTTTTTTGTTCTTCTTTCTCGAATTGCTTTAGGTGCAAGGTTAGGTTGTTTATTCGAGATGTTTCCTGTTTCTTTTTTTTTTTTTCGTATCTTTATTGGGGTATAATTGCTTTACGATGGTGTGCTAGTTTCTGCTTTATAACAAAGTGAATCAGTTATACATATACAAATGTTCCCGTATCTCTTCCCTCTTGCGTCTCCCTCCCTCCCACCCCTCCAGGCGGTCACAAAGCACCTAGCTGATCTCCCTGTGCCATGCGGCTGCTTCCCACTAGCTATCTACCTTACTATGTTTGTTAGTGAGTATATGTCCATGACTCTCTCTCGCCCTGTCACAGCTCACCCTTCCCCCTCCCCGTAACCTCAAGTCCGTTCTCTAGGAGGTGTGCGTCTTTATTCCTGCCTTACCCCTAGGTTCTTCATGACATTTTTTTTTTTTTACATTCCATATGTAGGTGTTAGCATACGGTATTTGTCTTTCTCTTTCTGACTTACTTCACTCTGTATGACAGACTCTAGGTCTATCCACCTCATTACAGATAGCTCAATTTCATTTCTTTTTATGGCTGAGTAATATTCCATTGTATATATGTGCCACATCTTCTTTATCCATTCATCCGATGATGGGCACTTAGGTTGTTTCCATCTCCGGGCTATTGTAAATAGAGCTGCAATGAACATTCTGGTACATGACTCTTTTTGAATTATGGTTTTCTCAGGGTATATGCCCAGTAGTGGGATTGCTGGGTTATATGGTAGTTCTATTTGTAGTTTTTTAAGGAACCTCCCTACTGTTCTCCATTGTGGCTGTACCAATTCACATTGCCACCAGCAGTGCAGGAGTGTTCCGTTTTCTCCACACCCTGTCCAGCATTTAGTGTTTGTAGAGTTTTTGAGGATGGCCATTGTGACTGGTGTGAGATGATATCTCATTGTAGTTTTGATTTGCATTTCCCTAATGATTAATGATGTTGAGCATTCTTTCATGTGTTTGTTGGCAGTCTGTGTACCTTCTTTGGAGAAATGTCTATTTAGGTCTTCTGCCCATTTTTGGATTGGGTTGTTTGTTTTTTTGGTCATTGAGCTGCATGAGCTGCTTGTAAATTTCGGCAATTAATCCTTTGTCAGTTGCTTCATTTGCAAATATTTTCTCCCATTCTGAGGGTTGTCTTTTGGTCTTGTTTATGGTTTCCTTTGCTGTGCAAAAGCTCTGAAGTTTCATTAGGTCCCATTTGTTTATTTTTGTTTTTATTTCCAGTTCTCTAGGAGGTGGGTCAAACAGGATCTTGCTGTGATTTATGTCCTAGAGTGTTCTGCCTATGTTTTCCTCTAAGAGTTTGATAGTTCCTGGCCTCCCCTTTAGGTCTTTAATCCATTTTGAGCTTATTTTTGTGTATGGTGTTAGGGAGTGATCTAATCTCATACTTTACCATGTAGCTGTCCAGTTTTCCCAGCACCACTTACTGTAGAGGCTGTCCTTTCTCCACTGTACATTCCTGCCTCGTTTATCAAAGATAAGGTGACCCTATGTGCGTGGGTTTATCTCTGGGCTTTCTATCCTGTTCCATTGATCTATCTTTGTGTTTTTGTGCCGGTACCATACTGTCTTGATTACTGTAGCTTTGTAGTATAGTCTGGAGTCAGGGAGCCTGATTCCTCCAGCTCCGTTTTTCGTTCTGAAGATTGCTTTGGCTATTGGGCGTCTTCTGTGTTTCCATACAAATTGTGAAAGTTTTTATTCTAGTTCTGTGAGAAATGCCAGTGGTAGTTTGATAGGGATTGCATTGAATCTGTAGATTGCTGTGGGTAGTAGAGTCGTTTTCTCAATGTTGATTCTTCCAATCCAAGAACATGGTATATCTCTCCCTCTATTTGTATCATGCTTAATTTCTCTCATCAGTGTCTTACAATTTTCTGCATACAGGTCTTTTGTCTCCTTAGGTAGGTTTCTTCCTAGATGTTTTATTCTTTTTGTGGCAGTGGTAAATGGGAGTATTTTCTTGATTTCACTTTCAGATTTTTCATCGTTAGTGTATAGTAATACAAGAGATTTCTGTGCATTAGTTTTGTATTCCGCAACTTTACCCGATTCATTGATTAGGTCTAGTACTTTTCTGGTAGCATCTTTAGGATTCTTTATGTATAGTATCATGTCATCTGCAAACAGTGACAGCTTTACTTCTTCTTTTCCGATTTGGATTCCTTTTACTTCCTTTTTTTCTCTGATTGCTGTGCCTGAACCTTGCAAAACTATATTGAATAAAAGTGGTGAGAGTGGGCAACCTTGTCTTGTTCCTGATCTTAGTGGAAATACTTCCAGCTTTTCACCATTGAGGAGGATGTTGGCTGTGGGTTTGTCATATATGGCCTTTCTTATGTGGAGGAAAGTTCTCTCTAAGCCTACTTTCTGCAGGGTTTTTATCATAAATGAGTGTTCAATTTTTTCAAAAGCTTTCTCTGCATTTATTGAGATGATCGTATGGTTTTTCTCCTTCAGTTTGTTAATATGGTTTATCACATTGATTGATTTGCGTATATTGAAGGATCCTTGCATACCTGGAATAAACCCCACTTGATCATGGTGTATGATCCTTTTAATGTGCTGTTGGATTCTGTTTGCTAGTATTTTGGTGAGGATTTTTGCATGTGTGTTCATCAGTGACATTGGCCTGTAGTTTTCTTTCTTTGTGACATCCTTGTCTGGTTTTGGTACCAAGGTGATGGTGGCCTCGTAGAATGAATTTGGGAGTGTTCGTCCCTCGGCCGTATTTTGGAAGAGTTTGAGAAGGATAGGTGTTAGCTCTTCTCTAAATGTTTGATAGAATTGGCCTGTGAAGCCATCTGGTCCTGGGCTTTTGTTTGTTGGAAGATTTTTCATCACAGTTTCAATTTCAGTGCTTGTGATTGGTCTGTTCATATTTTCTATTTCTTCCTGGTTCAGTCTTGGCAGGTTGTGCATTTCTAAGAATTTGTCCATTTCTTCCAGGTTGTCCATTTTATTGGGGTAGAGTTGCTTGTAGTAATCTCTCATGATCTTTTGTATTTTCTGCAGTGTCAGTTGTAACTTCTCCTTTTTCACTTCTAATTCTATTGAGTTGAGTCTTCTCCCTTTTTTTCTTGATGAGTCTGGCTAATGGTTTATCTATTTTGTTTATCTTCTCAAAGAACCAGCTTTTAGTTTTATTGATCTTTGCTATCGTTTCCTTCATTTCTTTTTCATGTATTTCTGATCTGATTTTTATGATTTCTTTGCTTCTGGTAACTTTGGGGTTTTTTTGTTCTTCTTTCTCGAATTGCTTTAGGTGCAAGGTTAGGTTGTTTATTCGAGATGTTTCCTGTTTCTTTTTTTTTTTTCATATCTTTATTGGGGTATAATTGCTTTACAATGGTGTGCTAGTTTCTGCTTTATAACAAAGTGAATCAGTTACACATATACAAATGTTCCCGTATCTCTTCCCTCTTGCGTCTCCCTCCCTCCCACCCCTCCAGGCGGTCACAAAGCACCTAGCTGATCTCCCTGTGCCATGCGGCTGCTTCCCACTAGCTATCTACCTTACTACGTTTGTTAGTGTGTATATGTCCATGACTCTCTCTCGCCCTGTCACAGCTCACCCTTCCCCCTCCCCATAACCTCAAGTCCGTTCTCTAGGAGGTGTGCGTCTTTATTCCTGCCTTACCCCTAGGTTCTTCATGACATTTTTTTTTCTTAAATTCCATATATATGTGTTAGCATACGGTATTTGTCTTTCTCTTTCTGACTTACTTCACTCTGTATGACAGACTCTAGGTCTATCCACCTCATTACAGATAGCTCAATTTCGTTTCTTTTTATGGCTGAGTAATATTCCATTGTATATATGTGCCACATCTTCTTTATCCATTCATCCGATGATGGGCACTTAGGTTGTTTCCATCTCCGGGCTATTGTAAATAGAGCTGCAATGAACATTCTGGTACATGACTCTTTTTGAATTATGGTTTTCTCAGGGTATATGCCCAGTAGTGGGATTGCTGGGTCATATGGTAGTTCTATTTGTAGTTTTTTAAGGAACCTCCCTACTGTTCTCCATAGTGGCTGTACCAATTCACATTGCCACCAGCAGTGCAGGAGTGTTCCGTTTTCTCCACACCCTGTCCAGCATTTAGTGTTTGTAGAGTTTTTGAGGATGGCCATTGTGACTGGTGTGAGATGATATCTCATTGTAGTTTTGATTTGCATTTCCCTAATGATTAATGATGTTGAGCATTCTTTCATGTGTTTGTTGGCAGTCTGTGTACCTTCTTTGGAGAAATGTCTATTTAGGTCTTCTGCCCATTTTTGGATTGGGTTGTTTGTTTTTTTTGTCATTGAGCTGCATGAGCTGCTTGTAAATTTCGGCAATTAATCCTTTGTCAGTTGCTTCATTTGCAAATATTTTCTCCCATTCTGAGGGTTGTCTTTTGGTCTTGTTTATGGTTTCCTTTGCTGTGCAAAAGCTCTGAAGTTTCATTAGGTCCCATTTGTTTATTTTTGTTTTTATTTCCAGTTCTCTAGGAGGTGGGTCAAACAGGATCTTGCTGTGATTTATGTCCTAGAGTGTTCTGCCTATGTTTTCCTCTAAGAGTTTGATAGTTCCTGGCCTCCCCTTTAGGTCTTTAATCCATTTTGAGCTTATTTTTGTGTATGGTGTTAGGGAGTGATCTAATCTCATACTTTACCATGTAGCTGTCCAGTTTTCCCAGCACCACTTACTGTAGAGGCTGTCCTTTCTCCACTGTACATTCCTGCCTCGTTTATCAAAGATAAGGTGACCCTATGTGCGTGGGTTTATCTCTGGGCTTTCTATCCTGTTCCATTGATCTATCTTTGTGTTTTTGTGCCGGTACCATACTGTCTTGATTACTGTAGCTTTGTAGTATAGTCTGGAGTCAGGGAGCCTGATTCCTCCAGCTCCGTTTTTCGTTCTGAAGATTGCTTTGGCTATTGGGCGTCTTCTGTGTTTCCATACAAATTGTGAAAGTTTTTATTCTAGTTCTGTGAGAAATGCCAGTGGTAGTTTGATAGGAATTGCATTGAATCTGTAGATTGCTGTGGGTAGTAGAGTCGTTTTCTCAATGTTGATTCTTCCAATCCAAGAACATGGTATATCTCTCCCTCTATTTGTATCATGCTTAATTTCTCTCATCAGTGTCTTACAATTTTCTGCATACAGGTCTTTTGTCTCCTTAGGTAGGTTTCTTCCTAGATGTTTTATTCTTTTTGTGGCAGTGGTAAATGGGAGTATTTTCTTGATTTCACTTTCAGATTTTTCATCGTTAGTGTATAGTAATGCAAGAGATTTCTGTGCATTAGTTTTGTATTCCGCAACTTTACCCGATTCATTGATTAGGTCTAGTACTTTTCTGGTAGCATCTTTAGGATTCTTTATGTATAGTATCACGTCATCTGCAAACAGTGACAGCTTTACTTCTTCTTTTCCGATTTGGATTCCTTTTACTTCCTTTTTTTCTCTGATTGCTGTGCCTGAACCTTGCAAAACTATATTGAATAAAAGTGGTGAGAGTGGGCAACCTTGTCTTGTTCCTGATCTTAGTGGAAATACTTCCAGCTTTTCACCATTGAGGAGGATGTTGGCTGTGGGTTTGTCATATATGGCCTTTCTTATGTGGAGGAAAGTTCTCTCTAAGCCTACTTTCTGCAGGGTTTTTATCATAAATGAGTGTTCAATTTTTTCAAAAGCTTTCTCTGCATTTATTGAGATGATCGTATGGTTTTTCTCCTTCAGTTTGTTAATATGGTTTATCACATTGATTGATTTGCGTTTATTGAAGGATCCTTGCATACCTGGAATAAACCCCACTTGATCATGGTGTATGATCCTTTTAATGAGCTGTTGGATTCTGTTTGCTAGTATTTTGGTGAGGATTTTTGCATGTGTGTTCATCAGTGACATTGGCCTGTAGTTTTCTTTCTTTGTGACATCCTTGTCTGGTTTTGGTACCAAGGTGATGGTGGCCTCGTAGAATGAATTTGGGAGTGTTCGTCCCTCGGCCGTATTTTGGAAGAGTTTGAGAAGGATAGGTGTTAGCTCTTCTCTAAATGTTTGATAGAATTGGCCTGTGAAGCCATCTGGTCCTGGGCTTTTGTTTGTTGGAAGATTTTTCATCACAGTTTCAATTTCAGTGCTTGTGATTGGTCTGTTCATATTTTCTATTTCTTCCTGGTTCAGTCTTGGCAGGTTGTGCATTTCTAAGAATTTGTCCATTTCTTCCAGGTTGTCCATTTTATTGGCGTAGAGTTGCTTGTAGTAATCTCTCATGATCTTTTGTATTTCTGCAGTGTCAGTTGTAACTTCTCCTTTTTCACTTCTAATTCTATTGAGTTGAGTCTTCTCCCTTTTTTTCTTGATGAGTCTGGCTAATGGTTTATCTATTTTGTTTATCTTCTCAAAGAACCAGCTTTTAGTTTTATTGATCTTTGCTATCGTTTCCTTCATTTCTTTTTCATGTATTTCTGATCTGCTTTTTATGATTTCTTTGCTTCTGGTAACTTTGGGGTTTTTTTGTTCTTCTTTCTCGAATTGCTTTAGGTGCAAGGTTAGGTTGTTTATTCGAGATGTTTCCTGTTTCTTTTTTTTTTTTTCGTATCTTTATTGGGGTATAATTGCTTTACGATGGTGTGCTAGTTTCTGCTTTATAACAAAGTGAATCAGTTATACATATACAAATGTTCCCGTATCTCTTCCCTCTTGCGTCTCCCTCCCTCCCACCCCTCCAGGCGGTCACAAAGCACCTAGCTGATCTCCCTGTGCCATGCGGCTGCTTCCCACTAGCTATCTACCTTACTATGTTTGTTAGTGAGTATATGTCCATGACTCTCTCTCGCCCTGTCACAGCTCACCCTTCCCCCTCCCCGTAACCTCAAGTCCGTTCTCTAGGAGGTGTGCGTCTTTATTCCTGCCTTACCCCTAGGTTCTTCATGACATTTTTTTTTTTTTACATTCCATATGTAGGTGTTAGCATACGGTATTTGTCTTTCTCTTTCTGACTTACTTCACTCTGTATGACAGACTCTAGGTCTATCCACCTCATTACAGATAGCTCAATTTCATTTCTTTTTATGGCTGAGTAATATTCCATTGTATATATGTGCCACATCTTCTTTATCCATTCATCCGATGATGGGCACTTAGGTTGTTTCCATCTCCGGGCTATTGTAAATAGAGCTGCAATGAACATTCTGGTACATGACTCTTTTTGAATTATGGTTTTCTCAGGGTATATGCCCAGTAGTGGGATTGCTGGGTTATATGGTAGTTCTATTTGTAGTTTTTTAAGGAACCTCCCTACTGTTCTCCATTGTGGCTGTACCAATTCACATTGCCACCAGCAGTGCAGGAGTGTTCCGTTTTCTCCACACCCTGTCCAGCATTTAGTGTTTGTAGAGTTTTTGAGGATGGCCATTGTGACTGGTGTGAGATGATATCTCATTGTAGTTTTGATTTGCATTTCCCTAATGATTAATGATGTTGAGCATTCTTTCATGTGTTTGTTGGCAGTCTGTGTACCTTCTTTGGAGAAATGTCTATTTAGGTCTTCTGCCCATTTTTGGATTGGGTTGTTTGTTTTTTTGGTCATTGAGCTGCATGAGCTGCTTGTAAATTTCGGCAATTAATCCTTTGTCAGTTGCTTCATTTGCAAATATTTTCTCCCATTCTGAGGGTTGTCTTTTGGTCTTGTTTATGGTTTCCTTTGCTGTGCAAAAGCTCTGAAGTTTCATTAGGTCCCATTTGTTTATTTTTGTTTTTATTTCCAGTTCTCTAGGAGGTGGGTCAAACAGGATCTTGCTGTGATTTATGTCCTAGAGTGTTCTGCCTATGTTTTCCTCTAAGAGTTTGATAGTTCCTGGCCTCCCCTTTAGGTCTTTAATCCATTTTGAGCTTATTTTTGTGTATGGTGTTAGGGAGTGATCTAATCTCATACTTTACCATGTAGCTGTCCAGTTTTCCCAGCACCACTTACTGTAGAGGCTGTCCTTTCTCCACTGTACATTCCTGCCTCGTTTATCAAAGATAAGGTGACCCTATGTGCGTGGGTTTATCTCTGGGCTTTCTATCCTGTTCCATTGATCTATCTTTGTGTTTTTGTGCCGGTACCATACTGTCTTGATTACTGTAGCTTTGTAGTATAGTCTGGAGTCAGGGAGCCTGATTCCTCCAGCTCCGTTTTTCGTTCTGAAGATTGCTTTGGCTATTGGGCGTCTTCTGTGTTTCCATACAAATTGTGAAAGTTTTTATTCTAGTTCTGTGAGAAATGCCAGTGGTAGTTTGATAGGGATTGCATTGAATCTGTAGATTGCTGTGGGTAGTAGAGTCGTTTTCTCAATGTTGATTCTTCCAATCCAAGAACATGGTATATCTCTCCCTCTATTTGTATCATGCTTAATTTCTCTCATCAGTGTCTTACAATTTTCTGCATACAGGTCTTTTGTCTCCTTAGGTAGGTTTCTTCCTAGATGTTTTATTCTTTTTGTGGCAGTGGTAAATGGGAGTATTTTCTTGATTTCACTTTCAGATTTTTCATCGTTAGTGTATAGTAATACAAGAGATTTCTGTGCATTAGTTTTGTATTCCGCAACTTTACCCGATTCATTGATTAGGTCTAGTACTTTTCTGGTAGCATCTTTAGGATTCTTTATGTATAGTATCATGTCATCTGCAAACAGTGACAGCTTTACTTCTTCTTTTCCGATTTGGATTCCTTTTACTTCCTTTTTTTCTCTGATTGCTGTGCCTGAACCTTGCAAAACTATATTGAATAAAAGTGGTGAGAGTGGGCAACCTTGTCTTGTTCCTGATCTTAGTGGAAATACTTCCAGCTTTTCACCATTGAGGAGGATGTTGGCTGTGGGTTTGTCATATATGGCCTTTCTTATGTGGAGGAAAGTTCTCTCTAAGCCTACTTTCTGCAGGGTTTTTATCATAAATGAGTGTTCAATTTTTTCAAAAGCTTTCTCTGCATTTATTGAGATGATCGTATGGTTTTTCTCCTTCAGTTTGTTAATATGGTTTATCACATTGATTGATTTGCGTATATTGAAGGATCCTTGCATTCCTGGAATAAACCCCACTTGATCATGGTGTATGATCCTTTTAATGTGCTGTTGGATTCTGTTTGCTAGTATTTTGGTGAGGATTTTTGCATGTGTGTTCATCAGTGACATTGGCCTGTAGTTTTCTTTCTTTGTGACATCCTTGTCTGGTTTTGGTACCAAGGTGATGGTGGCCTCGTAGAATGAATTTGGGAGTGTTCGTCCCTCGGCCGTATTTTGGAAGAGTTTGAGAAGGATAGGTGTTAGCTCTTCTCTAAATGTTTGATAGAATTGGCCTGTGAAGCCATCTGGTCCTGGGCTTTTGTTTGTTGGAAGATTTTTCATCACAGTTTCAATTTCAGTGCTTGTGATTGGTCTGTTCATATTTTCTATTTCTTCCTGGTTCAGTCTTGGCAGGTTGTGCATTTCTAAGAATTTGTCCATTTCTTCCAGGTTGTCCATTTTATTGGGGTAGAGTTGCTTGTAGTAATCTCTCATGATCTTTTGTATTTTCTGCAGTGTCAGTTGTAACTTCTCCTTTTTCACTTCTAATTCTATTGAGTTGAGTCTTCTCCCTTTTTTTCTTGATGAGTCTGGCTAATGGTTTATCTATTTTGTTTATCTTCTCAAAGAACCAGCTTTTAGTTTTATTGATCTTTGCTATCGTTTCCTTCATTTCTTTTTCATGTATTTCTGATCTGATTTTTATGATTTCTTTGCTTCTGGTAACTTTGGGGTTTTTTTGTTCTTCTTTCTCGAATTGCTTTAGGTGCAAGGTTAGGTTGTTTATTCGAGATGTTTCCTGTTTCTTTTTTTTTTTTCATATCTTTATTGGGGTATAATTGCTTTACAATGGTGTGCTAGTTTCTGCTTTATAACAAAGTGAATCAGTTACACATATACAAATGTTCCCGTATCTCTTCCCTCTTGCGTCTCCCTCCCTCCCACCCCTCCAGGCGGTCACAAAGCACCTAGCTGATCTCCCTGTGCCATGCGGCTGCTTCCCACTAGCTATCTACCTTACTACGTTTGTTAGTGTGTATATGTCCATGACTCTCTCTCGCCCTGTCACAGCTCACCCTTCCCCCTCCCCATAACCTCAAGTCCGTTCTCTAGGAGGTGTGCGTCTTTATTCCTGCCTTACCCCTAGGTTCTTCATGACATTTTTTTTTCTTAAATTCCATATATATGTGTTAGCATACGGTATTTGTCTTTCTCTTTCTGACTTACTTCACTCTGTATGACAGACTCTAGGTCTATCCACCTCATTACAGATAGCTCAATTTCGTTTCTTTTTATGGCTGAGTAATATTCCATTGTATATATGTGCCACATCTTCTTTATCCATTCATCCGATGATGGGCACTTAGGTTGTTTCCATCTCCGGGCTATTGTAAATAGAGCTGCAATGAACATTCTGGTACATGACTCTTTTTGAATTATGGTTTTCTCAGGGTATATGCCCAGTAGTGGGATTGCTGGGTCATATGGTAGTTCTATTTGTAGTTTTTTAAGGAACCTCCCTACTGTTCTCCATAGTGGCTGTACCAATTCACATTGCCACCAGCAGTGCAGGAGTGTTCCGTTTTCTCCACACCCTGTCCAGCATTTAGTGTTTGTAGAGTTTTTGAGGATGGCCATTGTGACTGGTGTGAGATGATATCTCATTGTAGTTTTGATTTGCATTTCCCTAATGATTAATGATGTTGAGCATTCTTTCATGTGTTTGTTGGCAGTCTGTGTACCTTCTTTGGAGAAATGTCTATTTAGGTCTTCTGCCCATTTTTGGATTGGGTTGTTTGTTTTTTTGGTCATTGAGCTGCATGAGCTGCTTGTAAATTTCGGCAATTAATCCTTTGTCAGTTGCTTCATTTGCAAATATTTTCTCCCATTCTGAGGGTTGTCTTTTGGTCTTGTTTATGGTTTCCTTTGCTGTGCAAAAGCTCTGAAGTTTCATTAGGTCCCATTTGTTTATTTTTGTTTTTATTTCCAGTTCTCTAGGAGGTGGGTCAAACAGGATCTTGCTGTGATTTATGTCCTAGAGTGTTCTGCCTATGTTTTCCTCTAAGAGTTTGATAGTTCCTGGCCTCCCCTTTAGGTCTTTAATCCATTTTGAGCTTATTTTTGTGTATGGTGTTAGGGAGTGATCTAATCTCATACTTTACCATGTAGCTGTCCAGTTTTCCCAGCACCACTTACTGTAGAGGCTGTCCTTTCTCCACTGTACATTCCTGCCTCGTTTATCAAAGATAAGGTGACCCTATGTGCGTGGGTTTATCTCTGGGCTTTCTATCCTGTTCCATTGATCTATCTTTGTGTTTTTGTGCCGGTACCATACTGTCTTGATTACTGTAGCTTTGTAGTATAGTCTGGAGTCAGGGAGCCTGATTCCTCCAGCTCCGTTTTTCGTTCTGAAGATTGCTTTGGCTATTGGGCGTCTTCTGTGTTTCCATACAAATTGTGAAAGTTTTTATTCTAGTTCTGTGAGAAATGCCAGTGGTAGTTTGATAGGGATTGCATTGAATCTGTAGATTGCTGTGGGTAGTAGAGTCGTTTTCTCAATGTTGATTCTTCCAATCCAAGAACATGGTATATCTCTCCCTCTATTTGTATCATGCTTAATTTCTCTCATCAGTGTCTTACAATTTTCTGCATACAGGTCTTTTGTCTCCTTAGGTAGGTTTCTTCCTAGATGTTTTATTCTTTTTGTGGCAGTGGTAAATGGGAGTATTTTCTTGATTTCACTTTCAGATTTTTCATCGTTAGTGTATAGTAATGCAAGAGATTTCTGTGCATTAGTTTTGTATTCCGCAACTTTACCCGATTCATTGATTAGGTCTAGTACTTTTCTGGTAGCATCTTTAGGATTCTTTATGTATAGTATCACGTCATCTGCAAACAGTGACAGCTTTACTTCTTCTTTTCCGATTTGGATTCCTTTTACTTCCTTTTTTTCTCTGATTGCTGTGCCTGAACCTTGCAAAACTATATTGAATAAAAGTGGTGAGAGTGGGCAACCTTGTCTTGTTCCTGATCTTAGTGGAAATACTTCCAGCTTTTCACCATTGAGGAGGATGTTGGCTGTGGGTTTGTCATATATGGCCTTTCTTATGTGGAGGAAAGTTCTCTCTAAGCCTACTTTCTGCAGGGTTTTTATCATAAATGAGTGTTCAATTTTTTCAAAAGCTTTCTCTGCATTTATTGAGATGATCGTATGGTTTTTCTCCTTCAGTTTGTTAATATGGTTTATCACATTGATTGATTTGCGTTTATTGAAGGATCCTTGCATACCTGGAATAAACCCCACTTGATCATGGTGTATGATCCTTTTAATGAGCTGTTGGATTCTGTTTGCTAGTATTTTGGTGAGGATTTTTGCATGTGTGTTCATCAGTGACATTGGCCTGTAGTTTTCTTTCTTTGTGACATCCTTGTCTGGTTTTGGTACCAAGGTGATGGTGGCCTCGTAGAATGAATTTGGGAGTGTTCGTCCCTCGGCCGTATTTTGGAAGAGTTTGAGAAGGATAGGTGTTAGCTCTTCTCTAAATGTTTGATAGAATTGGCCTGTGAAGCCATCTGGTCCTGGGCTTTTGTTTGTTGGAAGATTTTTCATCACAGTTTCAATTTCAGTGCTTGTGATTGGTCTGTTCATATTTTCTATTTCTTCCTGGTTCAGTCTTGGCAGGTTGTGCATTTCTAAGAATTTGTCCATTTCTTCCAGGTTGTCCATTTTATTGGCGTAGAGTTGCTTGTAGTAATCTCTCATGATCTTTTGTATTTCTGCAGTGTCAGTTGTAACTTCTCCTTTTTCACTTCTAATTCTATTGAGTTGAGTCTTCTCCCTTTTTTTCTTGATGAGTCTGGCTAATGGTTTATCTATTTTGTTTATCTTCTCAAAGAACCAGCTTTTAGTTTTATTGATCTTTGCTATCGTTTCCTTCATTTCTTTTTCATGTATTTCTGATCTGCTTTTTATGATTTCTTTGCTTCTGGTAACTTTGGGGTTTTTTTGTTCTTCTTTCTCGAATTGCTTTAGGTGCAAGGTTAGGTTGTTTATTCGAGATGTTTCCTGTTTCTTTTTTTTTTTTCGTATCTTTATTGGGGTATAATTGCTTTACGATGGTGTGCTAGTTTCTGCTTTATAACAAAGTGAATCAGTTATACATATACAAATGTTCCCGTATCTCTTCCCTCTTGCGTCTCCCTCCCTCCCACCCCTCCAGGCGGTCACAAAGCACCTAGCTGATCTCCCTGTGCCATGCGGCTGCTTCCCACTAGCTATCTACCTTACTATGTTTGTTAGTGAGTATATGTCCATGACTCTCTCTCGCCCTGTCACAGCTCACCCTTCCCCCTCCCCGTAACCTCAAGTCCGTTCTCTAGGAGGTGTGCGTCTTTATTCCTGCCTTACCCCTAGGTTCTTCATGACATTTTTTTTTTTTTACATTCCATATGTAGGTGTTAGCATACGGTATTTGTCTTTCTCTTTCTGACTTACTTCACTCTGTATGACAGACTCTAGGTCTATCCACCTCATTACAGATAGCTCAATTTCATTTCTTTTTATGGCTGAGTAATATTCCATTGTATATATGTGCCACATCTTCTTTATCCATTCATCCGATGATGGGCACTTAGGTTGTTTCCATCTCCGGGCTATTGTAAATAGAGCTGCAATGAACATTCTGGTACATGACTCTTTTTGAATTATGGTTTTCTCAGGGTATATGCCCAGTAGTGGGATTGCTGGGTCATATGGTAGTTCTATTTGTAGTTTTTTAAGGAACCTCCCTACTGTTCTCCATTGTGGCTGTACCAATTCACATTGCCACCAGCAGTGCAGGAGTGTTCCGTTTTCTCCACACCCTGTCCAGCATTTAGTGTTTGTAGAGTTTTTGAGGATGGCCATTGTGACTGGTGTGAGATGATATCTCATTGTAGTTTTGATTTGCATTTCCCTAATGATTAATGATGTTGAGCATTCTTTCATGTGTTTGTTGGCAGTCTGTGTACCTTCTTTGGAGAAATGTCTATTTAGGTCTTCTGCCCATTTTTGGATTGGGTTGTTTGTTTTTTTGGTCATTGAGCTGCATGAGCTGCTTGTAAATTTCGGCAATTAATCCTTTGTCAGTTGCTTCATTTGCAAATATTTTCTCCCATTCTGAGGGTTGTCTTTTGGTCTTGTTTATGGTTTCCTTTGCTGTGCAAAAGCTCTGAAGTTTCATTAGGTCCCATTTGTTTATTTTTGTTTTTATTTCCAGTTCTCTAGGAGGTGGGTCAAACAGGATCTTGCTGTGATTTATGTCCTAGAGTGTTCTGCCTATGTTTTCCTCTAAGAGTTTGATAGTTCCTGGCCTCCCCTTTAGGTCTTTAATCCATTTTGAGCTTATTTTTGTGTATGGTGTTAGGGAGTGATCTAATCTCATACTTTACCATGTAGCTGTCCAGTTTTCCCAGCACCACTTACTGTAGAGGCTGTCCTTTCTCCACTGTACATTCCTGCCTCGTTTATCAAAGATAAGGTGACCCTATGTGCGTGGGTTTATCTCTGGGCTTTCTATCCTGTTCCATTGATCTATCTTTGTGTTTTTGTGCCGGTACCATACTGTCTTGATTACTGTAGCTTTGTAGTATAGTCTGGAGTCAGGGAGCCTGATTCCTCCAGCTCCGTTTTTCGTTCTGAAGATTGCTTTGGCTATTGGGCGTCTTCTGTGTTTCCATACAAATTGTGAAAGTTTTTATTCTAGTTCTGTGAGAAATGCCAGTGGTAGTTTGATAGGGATTGCATTGAATCTGTAGATTGCTGTGGGTAGTAGAGTCGTTTTCTCAATGTTGATTCTTCCAATCCAAGAACATGGTATATCTCTCCCTCTATTTGTATCATGCTTAATTTCTCTCATCAGTGTCTTACAATTTTCTGCATACAGGTCTTTTGTCTCCTTAGGTAGGTTTCTTCCTAGATGTTTTATTCTTTTTGTGGCAGTGGTAAATGGGAGTATTTTCTTGATTTCACTTTCAGATTTTTCATCGTTAGTGTATAGTAATACAAGAGATTTCTGTGCATTAGTTTTGTATTCCGCAACTTTACCCGATTCATTGATTAGGTCTAGTACTTTTCTGGTAGCATCTTTAGGATTCTTTATGTATAGTATCATGTCATCTGCAAACAGTGACAGCTTTACTTCTTCTTTTCCGATTTGGATTCCTTTTACTTCCTTTTTTTCTCTGATTGCTGTGCCTGAACCTTGCAAAACTATATTGAATAAAAGTGGTGAGAGTGGGCAACCTTGTCTTGTTCCTGATCTTAGTGGAAATACTTCCAGCTTTTCACCATTGAGGAGGATGTTGGCTGTGGGTTTGTCATATATGGCCTTTCTTATGTGGAGGAAAGTTCTCTCTAAGCCTACTTTCTGCAGGGTTTTTATCATAAATGAGTGTTCAATTTTTTCAAAAGCTTTCTCTGCATTTATTGAGATGATCGTATGGTTTTTCTCCTTCAGTTTGTTAATATGGTTTATCACATTGATTGATTTGCGTATATTGAAGGATCCTTGCATTCCTGGAATAAACCCCACTTGATCATGGTGTATGATCCTTTTAATGTGCTGTTGGATTCTGTTTGCTAGTATTTTGGTGAGGATTTTTGCATGTGTGTTCATCAGTGACATTGGCCTGTAGTTTTCTTTCTTTGTGACATCCTTGTCTGGTTTTGGTACCAAGGTGATGGTGGCCTCGTAGAATGAATTTGGGAGTGTTCGTCCCTCGGCCGTATTTTGGAAGAGTTTGAGAAGGATAGGTGTTAGCTCTTCTCTAAATGTTTGATAGAATTGGCCTGTGAAGCCATCTGGTCCTGGGCTTTTGTTTGTTGGAAGATTTTTCATCACAGTTTCAATTTCAGTGCTTGTGATTGGTCTGTTCATATTTTCTATTTCTTCCTGGTTCAGTCTTGGCAGGTTGTGCATTTCTAAGAATTTGTCCATTTCTTCCAGGTTGTCCATTTTATTGGGGTAGAGTTGCTTGTAGTAATCTCTCATGATCTTTTGTATTTTCTGCAGTGTCAGTTGTAACTTCTCCTTTTTCACTTCTAATTCTATTGAGTTGAGTCTTCTCCCTTTTTTTCTTGATGAGTCTGGCTAATGGTTTATCTATTTTGTTTATCTTCTCAAAGAACCAGCTTTTAGTTTTATTGATCTTTGCTATCGTTTCCTTCATTTCTTTTTCATGTATTTCTGATCTGATTTTTATGATTTCTTTGCTTCTGGTAACTTTGGGGTTTTTTTGTTCTTCTTTCTCGAATTGCTTTAGGTGCAAGGTTAGGTTGTTTATTCGAGATGTTTCCTGTTTCTTTTTTTTTTTTCATATCTTTATTGGGGTATAATTGCTTTACAATGGTGTGCTAGTTTCTGCTTTATAACAAAGTGAATCAGTTACACATATACAAATGTTCCCGTATCTCTTCCCTCTTGCGTCTCCCTCCCTCCCACCCCTCCAGGCGGTCACAAAGCACCTAGCTGATCTCCCTGTGCCATGCGGCTGCTTCCCACTAGCTATCTACCTTACTACGTTTGTTAGTGTGTATATGTCCATGACTCTCTCTCGCCCTGTCACAGCTCACCCTTCCCCCTCCCCATAACCTCAAGTCCGTTCTCTAGGAGGTGTGCGTCTTTATTCCTGCCTTACCCCTAGGTTCTTCATGACATTTTTTTTTCTTAAATTCCATATATATGTGTTAGCATACGGTATTTGTCTTTCTCTTTCTGACTTACTTCACTCTGTATGACAGACTCTAGGTCTATCCACCTCATTACAGATAGCTCAATTTCGTTTCTTTTTATGGCTGAGTAATATTCCATTGTATATATGTGCCACATCTTCTTTATCCATTCATCCGATGATGGGCACTTAGGTTGTTTCCATCTCCGGGCTATTGTAAATAGAGCTGCAATGAACATTCTGGTACATGACTCTTTTTGAATTATGGTTTTCTCAGGGTATATGCCCAGTAGTGGGATTGCTGGGTCATATGGTAGTTCTATTTGTAGTTTTTTAAGGAACCTCCCTACTGTTCTCCATAGTGGCTGTACCAATTCACATTGCCACCAGCAGTGCAGGAGTGTTCCGTTTTCTCCACACCCTGTCCAGCATTTAGTGTTTGTAGAGTTTTTGAGGATGGCCATTGTGACTGGTGTGAGATGATATCTCATTGTAGTTTTGATTTGCATTTCCCTAATGATTAATGATGTTGAGCATTCTTTCATGTGTTTGTTGGCAGTCTGTGTACCTTCTTTGGAGAAATGTCTATTTAGGTCTTCTGCCCATTTTTGGATTGGGTTGTTTGTTTTTTTTGTCATTGAGCTGCATGAGCTGCTTGTAAATTTCGGCAATTAATCCTTTGTCAGTTGCTTCATTTGCAAATATTTTCTCCCATTCTGAGGGTTGTCTTTTGGTCTTGTTTATGGTTTCCTTTGCTGTGCAAAAGCTCTGAAGTTTCATTAGGTCCCATTTGTTTATTTTTGTTTTTATTTCCAGTTCTCTAGGAGGTGGGTCAAACAGGATCTTGCTGTGATTTATGTCCTAGAGTGTTCTGCCTATGTTTTCCTCTAAGAGTTTGATAGTTCCTGGCCTCCCCTTTAGGTCTTTAATCCATTTTGAGCTTATTTTTGTGTATGGTGTTAGGGAGTGATCTAATCTCATACTTTACCATGTAGCTGTCCAGTTTTCCCAGCACCACTTACTGTAGAGGCTGTCCTTTC
This sequence comes from Globicephala melas, assembly GCF_963455315.2. Lineage (NCBI taxonomy): Eukaryota > Metazoa > Chordata > Mammalia > Artiodactyla > Delphinidae > Globicephala > Globicephala melas. Next base: position 45,687,659 of record NC_083329.1, on the reverse strand, counting down.
TCCACTGTACATTCCTGCCTCGTTTATCAAAGATAAGGTGACCCTATGTGCGTGGGTTTATCTCTGGGCTTTCTATCCTGTTCCATTGATCTATCTTTGTGTTTTTGTGCCGGTACCATACTGTCTTGATTACTGTAGCTTTGTAGTATAGTCTGGAGTCAGGGAGCCTGATTCCTCCAGCTCCGTTTTTCGTTCTGAAGATTGCTTTGGCTATTGGGCGTCTTCTGTGTTTCCATACAAATTGTGAAAGTTTTTATTCTAGTTCTGTGAGAAATGCCAGTGGTAGTTTGATAGGGATTGCATTGAATCTGTAGATTGCTGTGGGTAGTAGAGTCGTTTTCTCAATGTTGATTCTTCCAATCCAAGAACATGGTATATCTCTCCCTCTATTTGTATCATGCTTAATTTCTCTCATCAGTGTCTTACAATTTTCTGCATACAGGTCTTTTGTCTCCTTAGGTAGGTTTCTTCCTAGATGTTTTATTCTTTTTGTGGCAGTGGTAAATGGGAGTATTTTCTTGATTTCACTTTCAGATTTTTCATCGTTAGTGTATAGTAATGCAAGAGATTTCTGTGCATTAGTTTTGTATTCCGCAACTTTACCCGATTCATTGATTAGGTCTAGTACTTTTCTGGTAGCATCTTTAGGATTCTTTATGTATAGTATCACGTCATCTGCAAACAGTGACAGCTTTACTTCTTCTTTTCCGATTTGGATTCCTTTTACTTCCTTTTTTTCTCTGATTGCTGTGCCTGAACCTTGCAAAACTATATTGAATAAAAGTGGTGAGAGTGGGCAACCTTGTCTTGTTCCTGATCTTAGTGGAAATACTTCCAGCTTTTCACCATTGAGGAGGATGTTGGCTGTGGGTTTGTCATATATGGCCTTTCTTATGTGGAGGAAAGTTCTCTCTAAGCCTACTTTCTGCAGGGTTTTTATCATAAATGAGTGTTCAATTTTTTCAAAAGCTTTCTCTGCATTTATTGAGATGATCGTATGGTTTTTCTCCTTCAGTTTGTTAATATGGTTTATCACATTGATTGATTTGCGTTTATTGAAGGATCCTTGCATACCTGGAATAAACCCCACTTGATCATGGTGTATGATCCTTTTAATGAGCTGTTGGATTCTGTTTGCTAGTATTTTGGTGAGGATTTTTGCATGTGTGTTCATCAGTGACATTGGCCTGTAGTTTTCTTTCTTTGTGACATCCTTGTCTGGTTTTGGTACCAAGGTGATGGTGGCCTCGTAGAATGAATTTGGGAGTGTTCGTCCCTCGGCCGTATTTTGGAAGAGTTTGAGAAGGATAGGTGTTAGCTCTTCTCTAAATGTTTGATAGAATTGGCCTGTGAAGCCATCTGGTCCTGGGCTTTTGTTTGTTGGAAGATTTTTCATCACAGTTTCAATTTCAGTGCTTGTGATTGGTCTGTTCATATTTTCTATTTCTTCCTGGTTCAGTCTTGGCAGGTTGTGCATTTCTAAGAATTTGTCCATTTCTTCCAGGTTGTCCATTTTATTGGCGTAGAGTTGCTTGTAGTAACCTCTCATGATCTTTTGTATTTCTACAGTGTCAGTTGTAACTTCTCCTTTTTCACTTCTAATTCTATTGAGTTGAGTCTTCTCCCTTTTTTTCTTGATGAGTCTGGCTAATGGTTTATCTATTTTGTTTATCTTCTCAAAGAACCAGCTTTTGGTTTTATTGATCTTTGCTATCGTTTCCTTCATTTCTTTTTCATGTATTTCTGATCTGATTTTTATGATTTCTTTGCTTCTGGTAACTTTGGGGTTTTTTTGTTCTTCTTTCTCTAATTGCTTTAGGTGCAAGGTTAGGTTGTTTATTCGAGATGTTTCCTGTTTCTTTTTTTTTTTTCGTATCTTTATTGGGGTATAATTGCTTTACGATGGTGTGCTAGTTTCTGCTTTATAACAAAGTGAATCAGTTATACATATACAAATGTTCCCGTATCTCTTCCCTCTTGCGTCTCCCTCCCTCCAACCCCTCCAGGCGGTCACAAAGCACCTAGCTGATCTCCCCGTGCCATGCGGCTGCTTCCCACTAGCTATCTACCTTACTACGTTTGTTAGTGTGTATATGTCCATGACTCTCTCTCGCCCTGTCACAGCTCACCCTTCCCCCTCCCCATAACCTCAAGTCCGTTCTCTAGGAGGTGTGCGTCTTTATTCCTGCCTTACCCCTAGGTTCTTCATGACATTTTTTTTTCTTAAATTCCATATATATGTGTTAGCATACGGTATTTGTCTTTCTCTTTCTGACTTACTTCACTCTGTATGACAGACTCTAGGTCTATCCACCTCATTACAGATAGCTCAATTTCGTTTCTTTTTATGGCTGAGTAATATTCCATTGTATATATGTGCCACATCTTCTTTATCCATTCATCCGATGATGGGCACTTAGGTTGTTTCCATCTCCGGGCTATTGTAAATAGAGCTGCAATGAACATTCTGGTACATGACTCTTTTTGAATTATGGTTTTCTCAGGGTATATGCCCAGTAGTGGGATTGCTGGGTCATATGGTAGTTCTATTTGTAGTTTTTTAAGGAACCTCCCTACTGTTCTCCATTGTGGCTGTACCAATTCACATTGCCACCAGCAGTGCAGGAGTGTTCCGTTTTCTCCACACCCTGTCCAGCATTTAGTGTTTGTAGAGTTTTTGAGGATGGCCATTGTGACTGGTGTGAGATGATATCTCATTGTAGTTTTGATTTGCATTTCCCTAATGATTAATGATGTTGAGCATTCTTTCATGTGTTTGTTGGCAGTCTGTGTACCTTCTTTGGAGAAATGTCTATTTAGGTCTTCTGCCCATTTTTGGATTGGGTTGTTTGTTTTTTTTTGTCATTGAGCTGCATGAGCTGCTTGTAAATTTCGGCAATTAATCCTTTGTCAGTTGCTTCATTTGCAAATATTTTCTCCCATTCTGAGGGTTGTCTTTTGGTCTTGTTTATGGTTTCCTTTGCTGTGCAAAAGCTCTGAAGTTTCATTAGGTCCCATTTGTTTATTTTTGTTTTTATTTCCAGTTCTCTAGGAGGTGGGTCAAACAGGATCTTGCTGTGATTTATGTCCTAGAGTGTTCTGCCTATGTTTTCCTCTAAGAGTTTGATAGTTCCTGGCCTCCCCTTCAGGTCTTTAATCCATTTTGAGCTTATTTTTGTGTATGGTGTTAGGGAGTGATCTAATCTCATACTTTACCATGTAGCTGTCCAGTTTTCCCAGCACCACTTACTGTAGAGGCTGTCCTTTCTCCACTGTACATTCCTGCCTCGTTTATCAAAGATAAGGTGACCCTATGTGCGTGGGTTTATCTCTGGGCTTCCTATCCTGTTCCATTGATCTATCTTTGTGTTTTTGTGCCGATACCATACTGTCTTGATTACTGTAGCTTTGTAGTATAGTCTGGAGTCAGGGAGCCTGATTCCTCCAGCTCCGTTTTTCGTTCTGAAGATTGCTTTGGCTATTGGGCGTCTTCTGTGTTTCCATACAAATTGTGAAAGTTTTTATTCTAGTTCTGTGAGAAATGCCAGTGGTAGTTTGATAGGGATTGCATTGAATCTGTAGATTGCTGTGGGTAGTAGAGTCGTTTTCTCAATGTTGATTCTTCCAATCCAAGAACATGGTATATCTCTCCCTCTATTTGTATCATGCTTAATTTCTCTCATCAGTGTCTTACAATTTTCTGCATACAGGTCTTTTGTCTCCTTAGGTAGGTTTCTTCCTAGATGTTTTATTCTTTTTGTGGCAGTGGTAAATGGGAGTACGTTCTTGATTTCACTTTCAGATTTTTCATCGTTAGTGTATAGTAATGCAAGAGATTTCTGTGCATTAGTTTTGTATTCCGCAACTTTACCCGATTCATTGATTAGGTCTAGTACTTTTCTGGTAGCATCTTTAGGATTCTTTATGTATAGTATCATGTCATCTGCAAACAGTGACAGCTTTACTTCTTCTTTTCCGATTTGGATTCCTTTTACTTCCTTTTTTTCTCTGATTGCTGTGCCTGAACCTTGCAAAACTATATTGAATAAAAGTGGTGAGAGTGGGCAACCTTGTCTTGTTCCTGATCTTAGTGGAAATACTTCCAGCTTTTCACCATTGAGGAGGATGTTGGCTGTGGGTTTGTCATATATGGCCTTTCTTATGTGGAGGAAAGTTCTCTCTAAGCCTACTTTCTGCAGGGTTTTTATCATAAATGAGTGTTCAATTTTTTCAAAAGCTTTCTCTGCATTTATTGAGATGATCGTATGGTTTTTCTCCTTCAGTTTGTTAATATGGTTTATCACATTGATTGATTTGCGTATATTGAAGGATCCTTGCATTCCTGGAATAAACCCCACTTGATCATGGTGTATGATCCTTTTAATGTGCTGTTGGATTCTGTTTGCTAGTATTTTGGTGAGGATTTTTGCATGTGTGTTCATCAGTGACATTGGCCTGTAGTTTTCTTTCTTTGTGACATCCTTGTCTGGTTTTGGTACCAAGGTGATGGTGGCCTCGTAGAATGAATTTGGGAGTGTTCGTCCCTCGGCCGTATTTTGGAAGAGTTTGAGAAGGATAGGTGTTAGCTCTTCTCTAAATGTTTGATAGAATTGGCCTGTGAAGCCATCTGGTCCTGGGCTTTTGTTTGTTGGAAGATTTTTCATCACAGTTTCAATTTCAGTGCTTGTGATTGGTCTGTTCATATTTTCTATTTCTTCCTGGTTCAGTCTTGGCAGGTTGTGCATTTCTAAGAATTTGTCCATTTCTTCCAGGTTGTCCATTTTATTGGGGTAGAGTTGCTTGTAGTAATCTCTCATGATCTTTTGTATTTTCTGCAGTGTCAGTTGTAACTTCTCCTTTTTCACTTCTAATTCTATTGAGTTGAGTCTTCTCCCTTTTTTTCTTGATGAGTCTGGCTAATGGTTTATCTATTTTGTTTATCTTCTCAAAGAACCAGCTTTTAGTTTTATTGATCTTTGCTATCGTTTCCTTCATTTCTTTTTCATGTATTTCTGATCTGATTTTTATGATTTCTTTGCTTCTGGTAACTTTGGGGTTTTTTTGTTCTTCTTTCTCGAATTGCTTTAGGTGCAAGGTTAGGTTGTTTATTCGAGATGTTTCCTGTTTCTTTTTTTTTTTTCGTATCATTATTGGGGTATAATTGCTTTACAATGGTGTGCTAGTTTCTGCTTTATAACAAAGTGAATCAGTTATACATATACAAATGTTCCCGTATCTCTTCCCTCTTGCGTCTCCCTCCCTCCCACCCCTCCAGGCGGTCACAAAGCACCTAGCTGATCTCCCTGTGCCATGCGGCTGCTTCCCACTAGCTATCTACCTTACTATGTTTGTTAGTGTGTATATGTCCATGACTCTCTCTCGCCCTGTCACAGCTCACCCTTCCCCCTCCCCATAACCTCAAGTCCGTTCTCTAGGAGGTGTGCGTCTTTATTCCTGCCTTACCCCTAGGTTCTTCATGACATTTTTTTTTCTTAAATTCCATATATATGTGTTAGCATACGGTATTTGTCTTTCTCTTTCTGACTTACTTCACTCTGTATGACAGACTCTAGGTCTGTCCACCTCATTACAGATAGCTCAATTTCGTTTCTTTTTATGGCTGAGTAATATTGCATTGTATATATGTGCCACATCTTCTTTATCCATTCATCCGATGATGGGCACTTAGGTTGTTTCCATCTCCGGGCTATTGTAAATAGAGCTGCAATGAACATTCTGGTACATGACTCTTTTTGAATTATGGTTTTCTCAGGGTATATGCCCAGTAGTGGGATTGCTGGGTCATATGGTAGTTCTATTTGTAGTTTTTTAAGGAACCTCCCTACTGTTCTCCATAGTGGCTGTACCAATTCACATTGCCACCAGCAGTGCAGGAGTGTTCTGTTTTCTCCACACCCTGTCCAGCATTTAGTGTTTGTAGAGTTTTTGATGATGGCCATTGTGACTGGTGTGAGATGATATCTCATTGTAGTTTTGATTTGCATTTCCCTAATGATTAATGATGTTGAGCATTCTTTCATGTGTTTGTTGGCAGTCTGTGTACCTTCTTTGGAGAAATGTCTATTTAGGTCTTCTGCCCATTTTTGGATTGGGTTGTTTGTTTTTTTTGTCATTGAGCTGCATGAGCTGCTTCTAAATTTCGGCAATTAATCCTTTGTCAGTTGCTTCATTTGCAAATATTTTCTCCCATTCTGAGGGTTGTCTTTTGGTCTTGTTTATGGTTTCCTTTGCTGTGCAAAAGCTCTGAAGTTTCATTAGGTCCCATTTGTTTATTTTTGTTTTTATTTCCAGTTCTCTAGGAGGTGGGTCAAACAGGATCTTGCTGTGATTTATGTCCTAGAGTGTTCTGCCTATGTTTTCCTCTAAGAGTTTGATAGTTCCTGGCCTCCCCTTTAGGTCTTTAATCCATTTTGAGCTTATTTTTGTGTATGGTGTTAGGGAGTGATCTAATCTCATACTTTACCATGTAGCTGTCCAGTTTTCCCAGCACCACTTACTGTAGAGGCTGTCCTTTCTCCACTGTACATTCCTGCCTCGTTTATCAAAGATAAGGTGACCCTATGTGCGTGGGTTTATCTCTGGGCTTCCTATCCTGTTCCATTGATCTATCTTTGTGTTTTTGTGCCGGTACCATACTGTCTTGATTACTGTAGCTTTGTAGTATAGTCTGGAGTCAGGGAGCCTGATTCCTCCAGCTCCGTTTTTCGTTCTGAAGATTGCTTTGGCTATTGGGCGTCTTCTGTGTTTCCATACAAATTGTGAAAGTTTTTATTCTAGTTCTGTGAGAAATGCCAGTGGTAGTTTGATAGGGATTGCATTGAATCTGTAGATTGCTGTGGGTAGTAGAGTCGTTTTCTCAATGTTGATTCTTCCAATCCAAGAACATGGTATATCTCTCCCTCTATTTGTATCATGCTTAATTTCTCTCATCAGTGTCTTACAATTTTCTGCATACAGGTCTTTTGTCTCCTTAGGTAGGTTTCTTCCTAGATGTTTTATTCTTTTTGTGGCAGTGGTAAATGGGAGTACTTTCTTGATTTCACTTTCAGATTTTTCATCGTTAGTGTATAGTAATGCAAGAGATTTCTGTGCATTAGTTTTGTATTCCGCAACTTTACCCGATTCATTGATTAGGTCTAGTACTTTTCTGGTAGCATCTTTAGGATTCTTTATGTATAGTATCACGTCATCTGCAAGCAGTGACAGCTTTACTTCTTCTTTTCCGATTTGGATTCCTTTTACTTCCTTTTTTTCTCTGATTGCTGTGCCTGAACCTTGCAAAACTATATTGAATAAAAGTGGTGAGAGTGGGCAACCTTGTCTTGTTCCTGATCTTAGTGGAAATACTTCCAGCTTTTCACCATTGAGGAGGATGTTGGCTGTGGGTTTGTCATATATGGCCTTTCTTATGTGGAGGAAAGTTCTCTCTAAGCCTACTTTCTGCAGGGTTTTTATCATAAATGAGTGTTCAATTTTTTCAAAAGCTTTCTCTGCATTTATTGAGATGATCGTATGGTTTTTCTCCTTCAGTTTGTTAATATGGTTTATCACATTGATTGATTTGCGTATATTGAAGGATCCTTGCATACCTGGAATAAACCCCACTTGATCATGGTGTATGATCCTTTTAATGAGCTGTTGGATTCTGTTTGCTAGTATTTTGGTGAGGATTTTTGCATGTGTGTTCATCAGTGACATTGGCCTGTAGTTTTCTTTCTTTGTGACATCCTTGTCTGGTTTTGGTACCAAGGTGATGGTGGCCTCGTAGAATGAATTTGGGAGTGTTCGTCCCTCGGCCGTATTTTGGAAGAGTTTGAGAAGGATAGGTGTTAGCTCTTCTCTAAATGTTTGATAGAATTGGCCTGTGAAGCCATCTGGTCCTGGGCTTTTGTTTGTTGGAAGATTTTTCATCACAGTTTCAATTTCAGTGCTTGTGATTGGTCTGTTCATATTTTCTATTTCTTCCTGGTTCAGTCTTGGCAGGTTGTGCATTTCTAAGAATTTGTCCATTTCTTCCAGGTTGTCCATTTTATTGGCGTAGAGTTGCTTGTAGTAATCTCTCATGATCTTTTGTATTTCTGCAGTGTCAGTTGTAACTTCTCCTTTTTCACTTCTAATTCTATTGAGTTGAGTCTTCTCCCTTTTTTTCTTGATGAGTCTGGCTAATGGTTTATCTATTTTGTTTATCTTCTCAAAGAACCAGCTTTTGGTTTTATTGATCTTTGCTATCGTTTCCTTCATTTCTTTTTCATGTATTTCTGATCTGATTTTTATGATTTCTTTGCTTCTGGTAACTTTGGGGTTTTTTTGTTCTTCTTTCTCGAATTGCTTTAGGTGCAAGGTTAGGTTGTTTATTCGAGATGTTTCCTGTTTCTTTTTTTTTTTTTTCGTATCTTTATTGGGGTATAATTGCTTTACAATGGTGTGCTAGTTTCTGCTTTATAACAAAGTGAATCAGTTATACATATACAAATGTTCCCGTATCTCTTCCCTCTTGCGTCTCCCTCCCTCCAACCCCTCCAGGCGGTCACAAAGCACCTAGCTGATCTCCCTGTGCCATGCGGCTGCTTCCCACTAGCTATCTACCTTACTATGTTTGTCAGTGTGTATATGTCCATGACTCTCTCTCGCCCTGTCACAGCTCACCCTTCCCCCTCCCCGTAACCTCAAGTCCGTTCTCTAGGAGGTGTGCGTCTTTATTCCTGCCTTACCCCTAGGTTCTTCATGACATTTTTTTTTTTTTTACATTCCATATGTAGGTGTTAGCATACGGTATTTGTCTTTCTCTTTCTGACTTACTTCACTCTGTATGACAGACTCTAGGTCTATCCACCTCATTACAGATAGCTCAATTTCATTTCTTTTTATGGCTGAGTAATATTCCATTGTATATATGTGCCACATCTTCTTTATCCATTCATCCGATGATGGGCACTTAGGTTGTTTCCATCTCCGGGCTATTGTAAATAGAGCTGCAATGAACATTCTGGTACATGACTCTTTTTGAATTATGGTTTTCTCAGGGTATATGCCCAGTAGTGGGATTGCTGGGTCATATGGTAGTTCTATTTGTAGTTTTTTAAGGAACCTCCCTACTGTTCTCCATTGTGGCTGTACCAATTCACATTGCCACCAGCAGTGCAGGAGTGTTCCGTTTTCTCCACACCCTGTCCAGCATTTAGTGTTTGTAGAGTTTTTGAGGATGGCCATTGTGACTGGTGTGAGATGATATCTCATTGTAGTTTTGATTTGCATTTCCCTAATGATTAATGATGTTGAGCATTCTTTCATGTGTTTGTTGGCAGTCTGTGTACCTTCTTTGGAGAAATGTCTATTTAGGTCTTCTGCCCATTTTTGGATTGGGTTGTTTGTTTTTTTTTGTCATTGAGCTGCATGAGCTGCTTGTAAATTTCGGCAATTAATCCTTTGTCAGTTGCTTCATTTGCAAATATTTTCTCCCATTCTGAGGGTTGTCTTTTGGTCTTGTTTATGGTTTCCTTTGCTGTGCAAAAGCTCTGAAGTTTCATTAGGTCCCATTTGTTTATTTTTGTTTTTATTTCCAGTTCTCTAGGAGGTGGGTCAAACAGGATCTTGCTGTGATTTATGTCCTAGAGTGTTCTGCCTATGTTTTCCTCTAAGAGTTTGATAGTTCCTGGCCTCCCCTTCAGGTCTTTAATCCATTTTGAGCTTATTTTTGTGTATGGTGTTAGGGAGTGATCTAATCTCATACTTTACCATGTAGCTGTCCAGTTTTCCCAGCACCACTTACTGTAGAGGCTGTCCTTTCTCCACTGTACATTCCTGCCTCGTTTATCAAAGATAAGGTGACCCTATGTGTGTGGGTTTATTTCTGGACTTTCTATCCTGTTCCATTGATCTATCTTTGTGTTTTTGTGCCGGTACCATACTGTCTTGATTACTGTAGCTTTGTAGTATAGTCTGGAGTCAGGGAGCCTGATTCCTCCAGCTCCGTTTTTCGTTCTGAAGATTGCTTTGGCTATTGGGCGTCTTCTGTGTTTCCATACAAATTGTGAAAGTTTTTATTCTAGTTCTGTGAGAAATGCCAGTGGTAGTTTGATAGGGATTGCATTGAATCTGTAGATTGCTGTGGGTAGTAGAGTCGTTTTCTCAATGTTGATTCTTCCAATCCAAGAACATGGTATATCTCTCCCTCTATTTGTATCATGCTTAATTTCTCTCATCAGTGTCTTACAATTTTCTGCATACAGGTCTTTTGTCTCCTTAGGTAGGTTTCTTCCTAGATGTTTTATTCTTTTTGTGGTAGTGGTAAATGGGAGTACTTTCTTGATTTCACTTTCAGATTTTTCATCGTTAGTGTATAGTAATGCAAGAGATTTCTGTGCATTAGTTTTGTATTCCGCAACTTTACCCGATTCATTGATTAGGTCTAGTACTTTTCTGGTAGCATCTTTAGGATTCTTTATGTATAGTATCATGTCATCTGCAAACAGTGACAGCTTTACTTCTTCTTTTCCGATTTGGATTCCTTTTACTTCCTTTTTTTCTCTGATTGCTGTGCCTGAACCTTGCAAAACTATATTGAATAAAAGTGGTGAGAGTGGGCAACCTTGTCTTGTTCCTGATCTTAGTGGAAATACTTCCAGCTTTTCACCATTGAGGAGGATGTTGGCTGTGGGTTTGTCATATATGGCCTTTCTTATGTGGAGGAAAGTTCTCTCTAAGCCTACTTTCTGCAGGGTTTTTATCATAAATGAGTGTTCAATTTTTTCAAAAGCTTTCTCTGCATTTATTGAGATGATCGTATGGTTTTTCTCCTTCAGTTTGTTAATATGGTTTATCACATTGATTGATTTGCGTTTATTGAAGGATCCTTGCATACCTGGAATAAACCCCACTTGATCATGGTGTATGATCCTTTTAATGAGCTGTTGGATTCTGTTTGCTAGTATTTTGGTGAGGATTTTTGCATGTGTGTTCATCAGTGACATTGGCCTGTAGTTTTCTTTCTTTGTGACATCCTTGTCTGGTTTTGGTACCAAGGTGATGGTGGCCTCGTAGAATGAATTTGGGAGTGTTCGTCCCTCGGCCGTATTTTGGAAGAGTTTGAGAAGGATAGGTGTTAGCTCTTCTCTAAATGTTTGATAGAATTGGCCTGTGAAGCCATCTGGTCCTGGGCTTTTGTTTGTTGGAAGATTTTTCATCACAGTTTCAATTTCAGTGCTTGTGATTGGTCTGTTCATATTTTCTATTTCTTCCTGGTTCAGTCTTGGCAGGTTGTGCATTTCTAAGAATTTGTCCATTTCTTCCAGGTTGTCCATTTTATTGGCGTAGAGTTGCTTGTAGTAACCTCTCATGATCTTTTGTATTTCTACAGTGTCAGTTGTAACTTCTCCTTTTTCACTTCTAATTCTATTGAGTTGAGTCTTCTCCCTTTTTTTCTTGATGAGTCTGGCTAATGGTTTATCTATTTTGTTTATCTTCTCAAAGAACCAGCTTTTGGTTTTATTGATCTTTGCTATCGTTTCCTTCATTTCTTTTTCATGTATTTCTGATCTGATTTTTATGATTTCTTTGCTTCTGGTAACTTTGGGGTTTTTTTGTTCTTCTTTCTCTAATTGCTTTAGGTGCAAGGTTAGGTTGTTTATTCGAGATGTTTCCTGTTTCTTTTTTTTTTTTCGTATCTTTATTGGGGTATAATTGCTTTACGATGGTGTGCTAGTTTCTGCTTTATAACAAAGTGAATCAGTTATACATATACAAATGTTCCCGTATCTCTTCCCTCTTGCGTCTCCCTCCCTCCAACCCCTCCAGGCGGTCACAAAGCACCTAGCTGATCTCCCCGTGCCATGCGGCTGCTTCCCACTAGCTATCTACCTTACTACGTTTGTTAGTGTGTATATGTCCATGACTCTCTCTCGCCCTGTCACAGCTCACCCTTCCCCCTCCCCATAACCTCAAGTCCGTTCTCTAGGAGGTGTGCGTCTTTATTCCTGCCTTACCCCTAGGTTCTTCATGACATTTTTTTTTCTTAAATTCCATATATATGTGTTAGCATACGGTATTTGTCTTTCTCTTTCTGACTTACTTCACTCTGTATGACAGACTCTAGGTCTATCCACCTCATTACAGATAGCTCAATTTCGTTTCTTTTTATGGCTGAGTAATATTCCATTGTATATATGTGCCACATCTTCTTTATCCATTCATCCGATGATGGGCACTTAGGTTGTTTCCATCTCCGGGCTATTGTAAATAGAGCTGCAATGAACATTCTGGTACATGACTCTTTTTGAATTATGGTTTTCTCAGGGTATATGCCCAGTAGTGGGATTGCTGGGTCATATGGTAGTTCTATTTGTAGTTTTTTAAGGAACCTCCCTACTGTTCTCCATAGTGGCTGTACCAATTCACATTGCCACCAGCAGTGCAGGAGTGTTCCGTTTTCTCCACACCCTGTCCAGCATTTAGTGTTTGTAGAGTTTTTGAGGATGGCCATTGTGACTGGTGTGAGATGATATCTCATTGTAGTTTTGATTTGCATTTCCCTAATGATTAATGATGTTGAGCATTCTTTCATGTGTTTGTTGGCAGTCTGTGTACCTTCTTTGGAGAAATGTCTATTTAGGTCTTCTGCCCATTTTTGGATTGGGTTGTTTGTTTTTTTTGTCATTGAGCTGCATGAGCTGCTTGTAAATTTCGGCAATTAATCCTTTGTCAGTTGCTTCATTTGCAAATATTTTCTCCCATTCTGAGGGTTGTCTTTTGGTCTTGTTTATGGTTTCCTTTGCTGTGCAAAAGCTCTGAAGTTTCATTAGGTCCCATTTGTTTATTTTTGTTTTTATTTCCAGTTCTCTAGGAGGTGGGTCAAACAGGATCTTGCTGTGATTTATGTCCTAGAGTGTTCTGCCTATGTTTTCCTCTAAGAGTTTGATAGTTCCTGGCCTCCCCTTTAGGTCTTTAATCCATTTTGAGCTTATTTTTGTGTATGGTGTTAGGGAGTGATCTAATCTCATACTTTACCATGTAGCTGTCCAGTTTTCCCAGCACCACTTACTGTAGAGGCTGTCCTTTCTCCACTGTACATTCCTGCCTCGTTTATCAAAGATAAGGTGACCCTATGTGCGTGGGTTTATCTCTGGGCTTTCTATCCTGTTCCATTGATCTATCTTTGTGTTTTTGTGCCGGTACCATACTGTCTTGATTACTGTAGCTTTGTAGTATAGTCTGGAGTCAGGGAGCCTGATTCCTCCAGCTCCGTTTTTCGTTCTGAAGATTGCTTTGGCTATTGGGCGTCTTCTGTGTTTCCATACAAATTGTGAAAGTTTTTATTCTAGTTCTGTGAGAAATGCCAGTGGTAGTTTGATAGGGATTGCATTGAATCTGTAGATTGCTGTGGGTAGTAGAGTCGTTTTCTCAATGTTGATTCTTCCAATCCAAGAACATGGTATATCTCTCCCTCTATTTGTATCATGCTTAATTTCTCTCATCAGTGTCTTACAATTTTCTGCATACAGGTCTTTTGTCTCCTTAGGTAGGTTTCTTCCTAGATGTTTTATTCTTTTTGTGGCAGTGGTAAATGGGAGTATTTTCTTGATTTCACTTTCAGATTTTTCATCGTTAGTGTATAGTAATGCAAGAGATTTCTGTGCATTAGTTTTGTATTCCGCAACTTTACCCGATTCATTGATTAGGTCTAGTACTTTTCTGGTAGCATCTTTAGGATTCTTTATGTATAGTATCACGTCATCTGCAAACAGTGACAGCTTTACTTCTTCTTTTCCGATTTGGATTCCTTTTACTTCCTTTTTTTCTCTGATTGCTGTGCCTGAACCTTGCAAAACTATATTGAATAAAAGTGGTGAGAGTGGGCAACCTTGTCTTGTTCCTGATCTTAGTGGAAATACTTCCAGCTTTTCACCATTGAGGAGGATGTTGGCTGTGGGTTTGTCATATATGGCCTTTCTTATGTGGAGGAAAGTTCTCTCTAAGCCTACTTTCTGCAGGGTTTTTATCATAAATGAGTGTTCAATTTTTTCAAAAGCTTTCTCTGCATTTATTGAGATGATCGTATGGTTTTTCTCCTTCAGTTTGTTAATATGGTTTATCACATTGATTGATTTGCGTTTATTGAAGGATCCTTGCATACCTGGAATAAACCCCACTTGATCATGGTGTATGATCCTTTTAATGAGCTGTTGGATTCTGTTTGCTAGTATTTTGGTGAGGATTTTTGCATGTGTGTTCATCAGTGACATTGGCCTGTAGTTTTCTTTCTTTGTGACATCCTTGTCTGGTTTTGGTACCAAGGTGATGGTGGCCTCGTAGAATGAATTTGGGAGTGTTCGTCCCTCGGCCGTATTTTGGAAGAGTTTGAGAAGGATAGGTGTTAGCTCTTCTCTAAATGTTTGATAGAATTGGCCTGTGAAGCCATCTGGTCCTGGGCTTTTGTTTGTTGGAAGATTTTTCATCACAGTTTCAATTTCAGTGCTTGTGATTGGTCTGTTCATATTTTCTATTTCTTCCTGGTTCAGTCTTGGCAGGTTGTGCATTTCTAAGAATTTGTCCATTTCTTCCAGGTTGTCCATTTTATTGGCGTAGAGTTGCTTGTAGTAACCTCTCATGATCTTTTGTATTTCTACAGTGTCAGTTGTAACTTCTCCTTTTTCACTTCTAATTCTATTGAGTTGAGTCTTCTCCCTTTTTTTCTTGATGAGTCTGGCTAATGGTTTATCTATTTTGTTTATCTTCTCAAAGAACCAGCTTTTGGTTTTATTGATCTTTGCTATCGTTTCCTTCATTTCTTTTTCATGTATTTCTGATCTGATTTTTATGATTTCTTTGCTTCTGGTAACTTTGGGGTTTTTTTGTTCTTCTTTCTCTAATTGCTTTAGGTGCAAGGTTAGGTTGTTTATTCGAGATGTTTCCTGTTTCTTTTTTTTTTTTCGTATCTTTATTGGGGTATAATTGCTTTACGATGGTGTGCTAGTTTCTGCTTTATAACAAAGTGAATCAGTTATACATATACAAATGTTCCCGTATCTCTTCCCTCTTGCGTCTCCCTCCCTCCAACCCCTCCAGGCGGTCACAAAGCACCTAGCTGATCTCCCCGTGCCATGCGGCTGCTTCCCACTAGCTATCTACCTTACTACGTTTGTTAGTGTGTATATGTCCATGACTCTCTCTCGCCCTGTCACAGCTCACCCTTCCCCCTCCCCATAACCTCAAGTCCGTTCTCTAGGAGGTGTGCGTCTTTATTCCTGCCTTACCCCTAGGTTCTTCATGACATTTTTTTTTCTTAAATTCCATATATATGTGTTAGCATACGGTATTTGTCTTTCTCTTTCTGACTTACTTCACTCTGTATGACAGACTCTAGGTCTATCCACCTCATTACAGATAGCTCAATTTCGTTTCTTTTTATGGCTGAGTAATATTCCATTGTATATATGTGCCACATCTTCTTTATCCATTCATCCGATGATGGGCACTTAGGTTGTTTCCATCTCCGGGCTATTGTAAATAGAGCTGCAATGAACATTCTGGTACATGACTCTTTTTGAATTATGGTTTTCTCAGGGTATATGCCCAGTAGTGGGATTGCTGGGTCATATGGTAGTTCTATTTGTAGTTTTTTAAGGAACCTCCCTACTGTTCTCCATTGTGGCTGTACCAATTCACATTGCCACCAGCAGTGCAGGAGTGTTCCGTTTTCTCCACACCCTGTCCAGCATTTAGTGTTTGTAGAGTTTTTGAGGATGGCCATTGTGACTGGTGTGAGATGATATCTCATTGTAGTTTTGATTTGCATTTCCCTAATGATTAATGATGTTGAGCATTCTTTCATGTGTTTGTTGGCAGTCTGTGTACCTTCTTTGGAGAAATGTCTATTTAGGTCTTCTGCCCATTTTTGGATTGGGTTGTTTGTTTTTTTTTGTCATTGAGCTGCATGAGCTGCTTGTAAATTTCGGCAATTAATCCTTTGTCAGTTGCTTCATTTGCAAATATTTTCTCCCATTCTGAGGGTTGTCTTTTGGTCTTGTTTATGGTTTCCTTTGCTGTGCAAAAGCTCTGAAGTTTCATTAGGTCCCATTTGTTTATTTTTGTTTTTATTTCCAGTTCTCTAGGAGGTGGGTCAAACAGGATCTTGCTGTGATTTATGTCCTAGAGTGTTCTGCCTATGTTTTCCTCTAAGAGTTTGATAGTTCCTGGCCTCCCCTTCAGGTCTTTAATCCATTTTGAGCTTATTTTTGTGTATGGTGTTAGGGAGTGATCTAATCTCATACTTTACCATGTAGCTGTCCAGTTTTCCCAGCACCACTTACTGTAGAGGCTGTCCTTTCTCCACTGTACATTCCTGCCTCGTTTATCAAAGATAAGGTGACCCTATGTGCGTGGGTTTATCTCTGGGCTTCCTATCCTGTTCCATTGATCTATCTTTGTGTTTTTGTGCCGATACCATACTGTCTTGATTACTGTAGCTTTGTAGTATAGTCTGGAGTCAGGGAGCCTGATTCCTCCAGCTCCGTTTTTCGTTCTGAAGATTGCTTTGGCTATTGGGCGTCTTCTGTGTTTCCATACAAATTGTGAAAGTTTTTATTCTAGTTCTGTGAGAAATGCCAGTGGTAGTTTGATAGGGATTGCATTGAATCTGTAGATTGCTGTGGGTAGTAGAGTCGTTTTCTCAATGTTGATTCTTCCAATCCAAGAACATGGTATATCTCTCCCTCTATTTGTATCATGCTTAATTTCTCTCATCAGTGTCTTACAATTTTCTGCATACAGGTCTTTTGTCTCCTTAGGTAGGTTTCTTCCTAGATGTTTTATTCTTTTTGTGGCAGTGGTAAATGGGAGTACGTTCTTGATTTCACTTTCAGATTTTTCATCGTTAGTGTATAGTAATGCAAGAGATTTCTGTGCATTAGTTTTGTATTCCGCAACTTTACCCGATTCATTGATTAGGTCTAGTACTTTTCTGGTAGCATCTTTAGGATTCTTTATGTATAGTATCATGTCATCTGCAAACAGTGACAGCTTTACTTCTTCTTTTCCGATTTGGATTCCTTTTACTTCCTTTTTTTCTCTGATTGCTGTGCCTGAACCTTGCAAAACTATATTGAATAAAAGTGGTGAGAGTGGGCAACCTTGTCTTGTTCCTGATCTTAGTGGAAATACTTCCAGCTTTTCACCATTGAGGAGGATGTTGGCTGTGGGTTTGTCATATATGGCCTTTCTTATGTGGAGGAAAGTTCTCTCTAAGCCTACTTTCTGCAGGGTTTTTATCATAAATGAGTGTTCAATTTTTTCAAAAGCTTTCTCTGCATTTATTGAGATGATCGTATGGTTTTTCTCCTTCAGTTTGTTAATATGGTTTATCACATTGATTGATTTGCGTATATTGAAGGATCCTTGCATTCCTGGAATAAACCCCACTTGATCATGGTGTATGATCCTTTTAATGTGCTGTTGGATTCTGTTTGCTAGTATTTTGGTGAGGATTTTTGCATGTGTGTTCATCAGTGACATTGGCCTGTAGTTTTCTTTCTTTGTGACATCCTTGTCTGGTTTTGGTACCAAGGTGATGGTGGCCTCGTAGAATGAATTTGGGAGTGTTCGTCCCTCGGCCGTATTTTGGAAGAGTTTGAGAAGGATAGGTGTTAGCTCTTCTCTAAATGTTTGATAGAATTGGCCTGTGAAGCCATCTGGTCCTGGGCTTTTGTTTGTTGGAAGATTTTTCATCACAGTTTCAATTTCAGTGCTTGTGATTGGTCTGTTCATATTTTCTATTTCTTCCTGGTTCAGTCTTGGCAGGTTGTGCATTTCTAAGAATTTGTCCATTTCTTCCAGGTTGTCCATTTTATTGGGGTAGAGTTGCTTGTAGTAATCTCTCATGATCTTTTGTATTTTCTGCAGTGTCAGTTGTAACTTCTCCTTTTTCACTTCTAATTCTATTGAGTTGAGTCTTCTCCCTTTTTTTCTTGATGAGTCTGGCTAATGGTTTATCTATTTTGTTTATCTTCTCAAAGAACCAGCTTTTAGTTTTATTGATCTTTGCTATCGTTTCCTTCATTTCTTTTTCATGTATTTCTGATCTGATTTTTATGATTTCTTTGCTTCTGGTAACTTTGGGGTTTTTTTGTTCTTCTTTCTCGAATTGCTTTAGGTGCAAGGTTAGGTTGTTTATTCGAGATGTTTCCTGTTTCTTTTTTTTTTTTCGTATCATTATTGGGGTATAATTGCTTTACAATGGTGTGCTAGTTTCTGCTTTATAACAAAGTGAATCAGTTATACATATACAAATGTTCCCGTATCTCTTCCCTCTTGCGTCTCCCTCCCTCCCACCCCTCCAGGCGGTCACAAAGCACCTAGCTGATCTCCCTGTGCCATGCGGCTGCTTCCCACTAGCTATCTACCTTACTATGTTTGTTAGTGTGTATATGTCCATGACTCTCTCTCGCCCTGTCACAGCTCACCCTTCCCCCTCCCCATAACCTCAAGTCCGTTCTCTAGGAGGTGTGCGTCTTTATTCCTGCCTTACCCCTAGGTTCTTCATGACATTTTTTTTTCTTAAATTCCATATATATGTGTTAGCATACGGTATTTGTCTTTCTCTTTCTGACTTACTTCACTCTGTATGACAGACTCTAGGTCTGTCCACCTCATTACAGATAGCTCAATTTCGTTTCTTTTTATGGCTGAGTAATATTGCATTGTATATATGTGCCACATCTTCTTTATCCATTCATCCGATGATGGGCACTTAGGTTGTTTCCATCTCCGGGCTATTGTAAATAGAGCTGCAATGAACATTCTGGTACATGACTCTTTTTGAATTATGGTTTTCTCAGGGTATATGCCCAGTAGTGGGATTGCTGGGTCATATGGTAGTTCTATTTGTAGTTTTTTAAGGAACCTCCCTACTGTTCTCCATAGTGGCTGTACCAATTCACATTGCCACCAGCAGTGCAGGAGTGTTCTGTTTTCTCCACACCCTGTCCAGCATTTAGTGTTTGTAGAGTTTTTGATGATGGCCATTGTGACTGGTGTGAGATGATATCTCATTGTAGTTTTGATTTGCATTTCCCTAATGATTAATGATGTTGAGCATTCTTTCATGTGTTTGTTGGCAGTCTGTGTACCTTCTTTGGAGAAATGTCTATTTAGGTCTTCTGCCCATTTTTGGATTGGGTTGTTTGTTTTTTTTGTCATTGAGCTGCATGAGCTGCTTCTAAATTTCGGCAATTAATCCTTTGTCAGTTGCTTCATTTGCAAATATTTTCTCCCATTCTGAGGGTTGTCTTTTGGTCTTGTTTATGGTTTCCTTTGCTGTGCAAAAGCTCTGAAGTTTCATTAGGTCCCATTTGTTTATTTTTGTTTTTATTTCCAGTTCTCTAGGAGGTGGGTCAAACAGGATCTTGCTGTGATTTATGTCCTAGAGTGTTCTGCCTATGTTTTCCTCTAAGAGTTTGATAGTTCCTGGCCTCCCCTTTAGGTCTTTAATCCATTTTGAGCTTATTTTTGTGTATGGTGTTAGGGAGTGATCTAATCTCATACTTTACCATGTAGCTGTCCAGTTTTCCCAGCACCACTTACTGTAGAGGCTGTCCTTTCTCCACTGTACATTCCTGCCTCGTTTATCAAAGATAAGGTGACCCTATGTGCGTGGGTTTATCTCTGGGCTTCCTATCCTGTTCCATTGATCTATCTTTGTGTTTTTGTGCCGGTACCATACTGTCTTGATTACTGTAGCTTTGTAGTATAGTCTGGAGTCAGGGAGCCTGATTCCTCCAGCTCCGTTTTTCGTTCTGAAGATTGCTTTGGCTATTGGGCGTCTTCTGTGTTTCCATACAAATTGTGAAAGTTTTTATTCTAGTTCTGTGAGAAATGCCAGTGGTAGTTTGATAGGGATTGCATTGAATCTGTAGATTGCTGTGGGTAGTAGAGTCGTTTTCTCAATGTTGATTCTTCCAATCCAAGAACATGGTATATCTCTCCCTCTATTTGTATCATGCTTAATTTCTCTCATCAGTGTCTTACAATTTTCTGCATACAGGTCTTTTGTCTCCTTAGGTAGGTTTCTTCCTAGATGTTTTATTCTTTTTGTGGCAGTGGTAAATGGGAGTACTTTCTTGATTTCACTTTCAGATTTTTCATCGTTAGTGTATAGTAATGCAAGAGATTTCTGTGCATTAGTTTTGTATTCCGCAACTTTACCCGATTCATTGATTAGGTCTAGTACTTTTCTGGTAGCATCTTTAGGATTCTTTATGTATAGTATCACGTCATCTGCAAGCAGTGACAGCTTTACTTCTTCTTTTCCGATTTGGATTCCTTTTACTTCCTTTTTTTCTCTGATTGCTGTGCCTGAACCTTGCAAAACTATATTGAATAAAAGTGGTGAGAGTGGGCAACCTTGTCTTGTTCCTGATCTTAGTGGAAATACTTCCAGCTTTTCACCATTGAGGAGGATGTTGGCTGTGGGTTTGTCATATATGGCCTTTCTTATGTGGAGGAAAGTTCTCTCTAAGCCTACTTTCTGCAGGGTTTTTATCATAAATGAGTGTTCAATTTTTTCAAAAGCTTTCTCTGCATTTATTGAGATGATCGTATGGTTTTTCTCCTTCAGTTTGTTAATATGGTTTATCACATTGATTGATTTGCGTATATTGAAGGATCCTTGCATACCTGGAATAAACCCCACTTGATCATGGTGTATGATCCTTTTAATGAGCTGTTGGATTCTGTTTGCTAGTATTTTGGTGAGGATTTTTGCATGTGTGTTCATCAGTGACATTGGCCTGTAGTTTTCTTTCTTTGTGACATCCTTGTCTGGTTTTGGTACCAAGGTGATGGTGGCCTCGTAGAATGAATTTGGGAGTGTTCGTCCCTCGGCCGTATTTTGGAAGAGTTTGAGAAGGATAGGTGTTAGCTCTTCTCTAAATGTTTGATAGAATTGGCCTGTGAAGCCATCTGGTCCTGGGCTTTTGTTTGTTGGAAGATTTTTCATCACAGTTTCAATTTCAGTGCTTGTGATTGGTCTGTTCATATTTTCTATTTCTTCCTGGTTCAGTCTTGGCAGGTTGTGCATTTCTAAGAATTTGTCCATTTCTTCCAGGTTGTCCATTTTATTGGCGTAGAGTTGCTTGTAGTAATCTCTCATGATCTTTTGTATTTCTGCAGTGTCAGTTGTAACTTCTCCTTTTTCACTTCTAATTCTATTGAGTTGAGTCTTCTCCCTTTTTTTCTTGATGAGTCTGGCTAATGGTTTATCTATTTTGTTTATCTTCTCAAAGAACCAGCTTTTGGTTTTATTGATCTTTGCTATCGTTTCCTTCATTTCTTTTTCATGTATTTCTGATCTGATTTTTATGATTTCTTTGCTTCTGGTAACTTTGGGGTTTTTTTGTTCTTCTTTCTCGAATTGCTTTAGGTGCAAGGTTAGGTTGTTTATTCGAGATGTTTCCTGTTTCTTTTTTTTTTTTTTCGTATCTTTATTGGGGTATAATTGCTTTACAATGGTGTGCTAGTTTCTGCTTTATAACAAAGTGAATCAGTTATACATATACAAATGTTCCCGTATCTCTTCCCTCTTGCGTCTCCCTCCCTCCAACCCCTCCAGGCGGTCACAAAGCACCTAGCTGATCTCCCTGTGCCATGCGGCTGCTTCCCACTAGCTATCTACCTTACTATGTTTGTCAGTGTGTATATGTCCATGACTCTCTCTCGCCCTGTCACAGCTCACCCTTCCCCCTCCCCGTAACCTCAAGTCCGTTCTCTAGGAGGTGTGCGTCTTTATTCCTGCCTTACCCCTAGGTTCTTCATGACATTTTTTTTTTTTTTACATTCCATATGTAGGTGTTAGCATACGGTATTTGTCTTTCTCTTTCTGACTTACTTCACTCTGTATGACAGACTCTAGGTCTATCCACCTCATTACAGATAGCTCAATTTCATTTCTTTTTATGGCTGAGTAATATTCCATTGTATATATGTGCCACATCTTCTTTATCCATTCATCCGATGATGGGCACTTAGGTTGTTTCCATCTCCGGGCTATTGTAAATAGAGCTGCAATGAACATTCTGGTACATGACTCTTTTTGAATTATGGTTTTCTCAGGGTATATGCCCAGTAGTGGGATTGCTGGGTCATATGGTAGTTCTATTTGTAGTTTTTTAAGGAACCTCCCTACTGTTCTCCATTGTGGCTGTACCAATTCACATTGCCACCAGCAGTGCAGGAGTGTTCCGTTTTCTCCACACCCTGTCCAGCATTTAGTGTTTGTAGAGTTTTTGAGGATGGCCATTGTGACTGGTGTGAGATGATATCTCATTGTAGTTTTGATTTGCATTTCCCTAATGATTAATGATGTTGAGCATTCTTTCATGTGTTTGTTGGCAGTCTGTGTACCTTCTTTGGAGAAATGTCTATTTAGGTCTTCTGCCCATTTTTGGATTGGGTTGTTTGTTTTTTTTTGTCATTGAGCTGCATGAGCTGCTTGTAAATTTCGGCAATTAATCCTTTGTCAGTTGCTTCATTTGCAAATATTTTCTCCCATTCTGAGGGTTGTCTTTTGGTCTTGTTTATGGTTTCCTTTGCTGTGCAAAAGCTCTGAAGTTTCATTAGGTCCCATTTGTTTATTTTTGTTTTTATTTCCAGTTCTCTAGGAGGTGGGTCAAACAGGATCTTGCTGTGATTTATGTCCTAGAGTGTTCTGCCTATGTTTTCCTCTAAGAGTTTGATAGTTCCTGGCCTCCCCTTCAGGTCTTTAATCCATTTTGAGCTTATTTTTGTGTATGGTGTTAGGGAGTGATCTAATCTCATACTTTACCATGTAGCTGTCCAGTTTTCCCAGCACCACTTACTGTAGAGGCTGTCCTTTCTCCACTGTACATTCCTGCCTCGTTTATCAAAGATAAGGTGACCCTATGTGTGTGGGTTTATTTCTGGACTTTCTATCCTGTTCCATTGATCTATCTTTGTGTTTTTGTGCCGGTACCATACTGTCTTGATTACTGTAGCTTTGTAGTATAGTCTGGAGTCAGGGAGCCTGATTCCTCCAGCTCCGTTTTTCGTTCTGAAGATTGCTTTGGCTATTGGGCGTCTTCTGTGTTTCCATACAAATTGTGAAAGTTTTTATTCTAGTTCTGTGAGAAATGCCAGTGGTAGTTTGATAGGGATTGCATTGAATCTGTAGATTGCTGTGGGTAGTAGAGTCGTTTTCTCAATGTTGATTCTTCCAATCCAAGAACATGGTATATCTCTCCCTCTATTTGTATCATGCTTAATTTCTCTCATCAGTGTCTTACAATTTTCTGCATACAGGTCTTTTGTCTCCTTAGGTAGGTTTCTTCCTAGATGTTTTATTCTTTTTGTGGTAGTGGTAAATGGGAGTACTTTCTTGATTTCACTTTCAGATTTTTCATCGTTAGTGTATAGTAATGCAAGAGATTTCTGTGCATTAGTTTTGTATTCCGCAACTTTACCCGATTCATTGATTAGGTCTAGTACTTTTCTGGTAGCATCTTTAGGATTCTTTATGTATAGTATCATGTCATCTGCAAACAGTGACAGCTTTACTTCTTCTTTTCCGATTTGGATTCCTTTTACTTCCTTTTTTTCTCTGATTGCTGTGCCTGAACCTTGCAAAACTATATTGAATAAAAGTGGTGAGAGTGGGCAACCTTGTCTTGTTCCTGATCTTAGTGGAAATACTTCCAGCTTTTCACCATTGAGGAGGATGTTGGCTGTGGGTTTGTCATATATGGCCTTTCTTATGTGGAGGAAAGTTCTCTCTAAGCCTACTTTCTGCAGGGTTTTTATCATAAATGAGTGTTCAATTTTTTCAAAAGCTTTCTCTGCATTTATTGAGATGATCGTATGGTTTTTCTCCTTCAGTTTGTTAATATGGTTTATCACATTGATTGATTTGCGTTTATTGAAGGATCCTTGCATACCTGGAATAAACCCCACTTGATCATGGTGTATGATCCTTTTAATGAGCTGTTGGATTCTGTTTGCTAGTATTTTGGTGAGGATTTTTGCATGTGTGTTCATCAGTGACATTGGCCTGTAGTTTTCTTTCTTTGTGACATCCTTGTCTGGTTTTGGTACCAAGGTGATGGTGGCCTCGTAGAATGAATTTGGGAGTGTTCGTCCCTCGGCCGTATTTTGGAAGAGTTTGAGAAGGATAGGTGTTAGCTCTTCTCTAAATGTTTGATAGAATTGGCCTGTGAAGCCATCTGGTCCTGGGCTTTTGTTTGTTGGAAGATTTTTCATCACAGTTTCAATTTCAGTGCTTGTGATTGGTCTGTTCATATTTTCTATTTCTTCCTGGTTCAGTCTTGGCAGGTTGTGCATTTCTAAGAATTTGTCCATTTCTTCCAGGTTGTCCATTTTATTGGCGTAGAGTTGCTTGTAGTAACCTCTCATGATCTTTTGTATTTCTACAGTGTCAGTTGTAACTTCTCCTTTTTCACTTCTAATTCTATTGAGTTGAGTCTTCTCCCTTTTTTTCTTGATGAGTCTGGCTAATGGTTTATCTATTTTGTTTATCTTCTCAAAGAACCAGCTTTTGGTTTTATTGATCTTTGCTATCGTTTCCTTCATTTCTTTTTCATGTATTTCTGATCTGATTTTTATGATTTCTTTGCTTCTGGTAACTTTGGGGTTTTTTTGTTCTTCTTTCTCTAATTGCTTTAGGTGCAAGGTTAGGTTGTTTATTCGAGATGTTTCCTGTTTCTTTTTTTTTTTTCGTATCTTTATTGGGGTATAATTGCTTTACGATGGTGTGCTAGTTTCTGCTTTATAACAAAGTGAATCAGTTATACATATACAAATGTTCCCGTATCTCTTCCCTCTTGCGTCTCCCTCCCTCCAACCCCTCCAGGCGGTCACAAAGCACCTAGCTGATCTCCCCGTGCCATGCGGCTGCTTCCCACTAGCTATCTACCTTACTACGTTTGTTAGTGTGTATATGTCCATGACTCTCTCTCGCCCTGTCACAGCTCACCCTTCCCCCTCCCCATAACCTCAAGTCCGTTCTCTAGGAGGTGTGCGTCTTTATTCCTGCCTTACCCCTAGGTTCTTCATGACATTTTTTTTTCTTAAATTCCATATATATGTGTTAGCATACGGTATTTGTCTTTCTCTTTCTGACTTACTTCACTCTGTATGACAGACTCTAGGTCTATCCACCTCATTACAGATAGCTCAATTTCGTTTCTTTTTATGGCTGAGTAATATTCCATTGTATATATGTGCCACATCTTCTTTATCCATTCATCCGATGATGGGCACTTAGGTTGTTTCCATCTCCGGGCTATTGTAAATAGAGCTGCAATGAACATTCTGGTACATGACTCTTTTTGAATTATGGTTTTCTCAGGGTATATGCCCAGTAGTGGGATTGCTGGGTCATATGGTAGTTCTATTTGTAGTTTTTTAAGGAACCTCCCTACTGTTCTCCATTGTGGCTGTACCAATTCACATTGCCACCAGCAGTGCAGGAGTGTTCCGTTTTCTCCACACCCTGTCCAGCATTTAGTGTTTGTAGAGTTTTTGAGGATGGCCATTGTGACTGGTGTGAGATGATATCTCATTGTAGTTTTGATTTGCATTTCCCTAATGATTAATGATGTTGAGCATTCTTTCATGTGTTTGTTGGCAGTCTGTGTACCTTCTTTGGAGAAATGTCTATTTAGGTCTTCTGCCCATTTTTGGATTGGGTTGTTTGTTTTTTTTTGTCATTGAGCTGCATGAGCTGCTTGTAAATTTCGGCAATTAATCCTTTGTCAGTTGCTTCATTTGCAAATATTTTCTCCCATTCTGAGGGTTGTCTTTTGGTCTTGTTTATGGTTTCCTTTGCTGTGCAAAAGCTCTGAAGTTTCATTAGGTCCCATTTGTTTATTTTTGTTTTTATTTCCAGTTCTCTAGGAGGTGGGTCAAACAGGATCTTGCTGTGATTTATGTCCTAGAGTGTTCTGCCTATGTTTTCCTCTAAGAGTTTGATAGTTCCTGGCCTCCCCTTTAGGTCTTTAATCCATTTTGAGCTTATTTTTGTGTATGGTGTTAGGGAGTGATCTAATCTCATACTTTACCATGTAGCTGTCCAGTTTTCCCAGCACCACTTACTGTAGAGGCTGTCCTTTCTCCACTGTACATTCCTGCCTCGTTTATCAAAGATAAGGTGACCCTATGTGCGTGGGTTTATCTCTGGGCTTTCTATCCTGTTCCATTGATCTATCTTTGTGTTTTTGTGCCGGTACCATACTGTCTTGATTACTGTAGCTTTGTAGTATAGTCTGGAGTCAGGGAGCCTGATTCCTCCAGCTCCGTTTTTCGTTCTGAAGATTGCTTTGGCTATTGGGCGTCTTCTGTGTTTCCATACAAATTGTGAAAGTTTTTATTCTAGTTCTGTGAGAAATGCCAGTGGTAGTTTGATAGGGATTGCATTGAATCTGTAGATTGCTGTGGGTAGTAGAGTCGTTTTCTCAATGTTGATTCTTCCAATCCAAGAACATGGTATATCTCTCCCTCTATTTGTATCATGCTTAATTTCTCTCATCAGTGTCTTACAATTTTCTGCATACAGGTCTTTTGTCTCCTTAGGTAGGTTTCTTCCTAGATGTTTTATTCTTTTTGTGGCAGTGGTAAATGGGAGTACTTTCTTGATTTCACTTTCAGATTTTTCATCGTTAGTGTATAGTAATGCAAGAGATTTCTGTGCATTAGTTTTGTATTCCGCAACTTTACCCGATTCATTGATTAGGTCTAGTACTTTTCTGGTAGCATCTTTAGGATTCTTTATGTATAGTATCACGTCATCTGCAAGCAGTGACAGCTTTACTTCTTCTTTTCCGATTTGGATTCCTTTTACTTCCTTTTTTTCTCTGATTGCTGTGCCTGAACCTTGCAAAACTATATTGAATAAAAGTGGTGAGAGTGGGCAACCTTGTCTTGTTCCTGATCTTAGTGGAAATACTTCCAGCTTTTCACCATTGAGGAGGATGTTGGCTGTGGGTTTGTCATATATGGCCTTTCTTATGTGGAGGAAAGTTCTCTCTAAGCCTACTTTCTGCAGGGTTTTTATCATAAATGAGTGTTCAATTTTTTCAAAAGCTTTCTCTGCATTTATTGAGATGATCGTATGGTTTTTCTCCTTCAGTTTGTTAATATGGTTTATCACATTGATTGATTTGCGTATATTGAAGGATCCTTGCATACCTGGAATAAACCCCACTTGATCATGGTGTATGATCCTTTTAATGAGCTGTTGGATTCTGTTTGCTAGTATTTTGGTGAGGATTTTTGCATGTGTGTTCATCAGTGACATTGGCCTGTAGTTTTCTTTCTTTGTGACATCCTTGTCTGGTTTTGGTACCAAGGTGATGGTGGCCTCGTAGAATGAATTTGGGAGTGTTCGTCCCTCGGCCGTATTTTGGAAGAGTTTGAGAAGGATAGGTGTTAGCTCTTCTCTAAATGTTTGATAGAATTGGCCTGTGAAGCCATCTGGTCCTGGGCTTTTGTTTGTTGGAAGATTTTTCATCACAGTTTCAATTTCAGTGCTTGTGATTGGTCTGTTCATATTTTCTATTTCTTCCTGGTTCAGTCTTGGCAGGTTGTGCATTTCTAAGAATTTGTCCATTTCTTCCAGGTTGTCCATTTTATTGGCGTAGAGTTGCTTGTAGTAATCTCTCATGATCTTTTGTATTTCTGCAGTGTCAGTTGTAACTTCTCCTTTTTCACTTCTAATTCTATTGAGTTGAGTCTTCTCCCTTTTTTTCTTGATGAGTCTGGCTAATGGTTTATCTATTTTGTTTATCTTCTCAAAGAACCAGCTTTTGGTTTTATTGATCTTTGCTATCGTTTCCTTCATTTCTTTTTCATGTATTTCTGATCTGATTTTTATGATTTCTTTGCTTCTGGTAACTTTGGGGTTTTTTTGTTCTTCTTTCTCGAATTGCTTTAGGTGCAAGGTTAGGTTGTTTATTCGAGATGTTTCCTGTTTCTTTTTTTTTTTTTTCGTATCTTTATTGGGGTATAATTGCTTTACAATGGTGTGCTAGTTTCTGATTTATAACAAAGTGAATCAGTTATACATATACAAATGTTCCCGTATCTCTTCCCTCTTGCGTCTCCCTCCCTCCAACCCCTCCAGGCGGTCACAAAGCACCTAGCTGATCTCCCTGTGCCATGCGGCTGCTTCCCACTAGCTATCTACCTTACTATGTTTGTCAGTGTGTATATGTCCATGACTCTCTCTCGCCCTGTCACAGCTCACCCTTCCCCCTCCCCGTAACCTCAAGTCCGTTCTCTAGGAGGTGTGCGTCTTTATTCCTGCCTTACCCCTAGGTTCTTCATGACATTTTTTTTTTTTTTACATTCCATATGTAGGTGTTAGCATACGGTATTTGTCTTTCTCTTTCTGACTTACTTCACTCTGTATGACAGACTCTAGGTCTATCCACCTCATTACAGATAGCTCAATTTCATTTCTTTTTATGGCTGAGTAATATTCCATTGTATATATGTGCCACATCTTCTTTATCCATTCATCCGATGATGGGCACTTAGGTTGTTTCCATCTCCGGGCTATTGTAAATAGAGCTGCAATGAACATTCTGGTACATGACTCTTTTTGAATTATGGTTTTCTCAGGGTATATGCCCAGTAGTGGGATTGCTGGGTCATATGGTAGTTCTATTTGTAGTTTTTTAAGGAACCTCCCTACTGTTCTCCATTGTGGCTGTACCAATTCACATTGCCACCAGCAGTGCAGGAGTGTTCCGTTTTCTCCACACCCTGTCCAGCATTTAGTGTTTGTAGAGTTTTTGAGGATGGCCATTGTGACTGGTGTGAGATGATATCTCATTGTAGTTTTGATTTGCATTTCCCTAATGATTAATGATGTTGAGCATTCTTTCATGTGTTTGTTGGCAGTCTGTGTACCTTCTTTGGAGAAATGTCTATTTAGGTCTTCTGCCCATTTTTGGATTGGGTTGTTTGTTTTTTTTTGTCATTGAGCTGCATGAGCTGCTTGTAAATTTCGGCAATTAATCCTTTGTCAGTTGCTTCATTTGCAAATATTTTCTCCCATTCTGAGGGTTGTCTTTTGGTCTTGTTTATGGTTTCCTTTGCTGTGCAAAAGCTCTGAAGTTTCATTAGGTCCCATTTGTTTATTTTTGTTTTTATTTCCAGTTCTCTAGGAGGTGGGTCAAACAGGATCTTGCTGTGATTTATGTCCTAGAGTGTTCTGCCTATGTTTTCCTCTAAGAGTTTGATAGTTCCTGGCCTCCCCTTCAGGTCTTTAATCCATTTTGAGCTTATTTTTGTGTATGGTGTTAGGGAGTGATCTAATCTCATACTTTACCATGTAGCTGTCCAGTTTTCCCAGCACCACTTACTGTAGAGGCTGTCCTTTCTCCACTGTACATTCCTGCCTCGTTTATCAAAGATAAGGTGACCCTATGTGTGTGGGTTTATTTCTGGACTTTCTATCCTGTTCCATTGATCTATCTTTGTGTTTTTGTGCCGGTACCATACTGTCTTGATTACTGTAGCTTTGTAGTATAGTCTGGAGTCAGGGAGCCTGATTCCTCCAGCTCCGTTTTTCGTTCTGAAGATTGCTTTGGCTATTGGGCGTCTTCTGTGTTTCCATACAAATTGTGAAAGTTTTTATTCTAGTTCTGTGAGAAATGCCAGTGGTAGTTTGATAGGGATTGCATTGAATCTGTAGATTGCTGTGGGTAGTAGAGTCGTTTTCTCAATGTTGATTCTTCCAATCCAAGAACATGGTATATCTCTCCCTCTATTTGTATCATGCTTAATTTCTCTCATCAGTGTCTTACAATTTTCTGCATACAGGTCTTTTGTCTCCTTAGGTAGGTTTCTTCCTAGATGTTTTATTCTTTTTGTGGTAGTGGTAAATGGGAGTACTTTCTTGATTTCACTTTCAGATTTTTCATCGTTAGTGTATAGTAATGCAAGAGATTTCTGTGCATTAGTTTTGTATTCCGCAACTTTACCCGATTCATTGATTAGGTCTAGTACTTTTCTGGTAGCATCTTTAGGATTCTTTATGTATAGTATCATGTCATCTGCAAACAGTGACAGCTTTACTTCTTCTTTTCCGATTTGGATTCCTTTTACTTCCTTTTTTTCTCTGATTGCTGTGCCTGAACCTTGCAAAACTATATTGAATAAAAGTGGTGAGAGTGGGCAACCTTGTCTTGTTCCTGATCTTAGTGGAAATACTTCCAGCTTTTCACCATTGAGGAGGATGTTGGCTGTGGGTTTGTCATATATGGCCTTTCTTATGTGGAGGAAAGTTCTCTCTAAGCCTACTTTCTGCAGGGTTTTTATCATAAATGAGTGTTCAATTTTTTCAAAAGCTTTCTCTGCATTTATTGAGATGATCGTATGGTTTTTCTCCTTCAGTTTGTTAATATGGTTTATCACATTGATTGATTTGCGTATATTGAAGGATCCTTGCATACCTGGAATAAACCCCACTTGATCATGGTGTATGATCCTTTTAATGAGCTGTTGGATTCTGTTTGCTAGTATTTTGGTGAGGATTTTTGCATGTGTGTTCATCAGTGACATTGGCCTGTAGTTTTCTTTCTTTGTGACATCCTTGTCTGGTTTTGGTACCAAGGTGATGGTGGCCTCGTAGAATGAATTTGGGAGTGTTCGTCCCTCGGCCGTATTTTGGAAGAGTTTGAGAAGGATAGGTGTTAGCTCTTCTCTAAATGTTTGATAGAATTGGCCTGTGAAGCCATCTGGTCCTGGGCTTTTGTTTGTTGGAAGATTTTTCATCACAGTTTCAATTTCAGTGCTTGTGATTGGTCTGTTCATATTTTCTATTTCTTCCTGGTTCAGTCTTGGCAGGTTGTGCATTTCTAAGAATTTGTCCATTTCTTCCAGGTTGTCCATTTTATTGGCGTAGAGTTGCTTGTAGTAACCTCTCATGATCTTTTGTATTTCTACAGTGTCAGTTGTAACTTCTCCTTTTTCACTTCTAATTCTATTGAGTTGAGTCTTCTCCCTTTTTTTCTTGATGAGTCTGGCTAATGGTTTATCTATTTTGTTTATCTTCTCAAAGAACCAGCTTTTGGTTTTATTGATCTTTGCTATCGTTTCCTTCATTTCTTTTTCATGTATTTCTGATCTGATTTTTATGATTTCTTTGCTTCTGGTAACTTTGGGGTTTTTTTGTTCTTCTTTCTCTAATTGCTTTAGGTGCAAGGTTAGGTTGTTTATTCGAGATGTTTCCTGTTTCTTTTTTTTTTTTCGTATCTTTATTGGGGTATAATTGCTTTACGATGGTGTGCTAGTTTCTGCTTTATAACAAAGTGAATCAGTTATACATATACAAATGTTCCCGTATCTCTTCCCTCTTGCGTCTCCCTCCCTCCAACCCCTCCAGGCGGTCACAAAGCACCTAGCTGATCTCCCCGTGCCATGCGGCTGCTTCCCACTAGCTATCTACCTTACTACGTTTGTTAGTGTGTATATGTCCATGACTCTCTCTCGCCCTGTCACAGCTCACCCTTCCCCCTCCCCATAACCTCAAGTCCGTTCTCTAGGAGGTGTGCGTCTTTATTCCTGCCTTACCCCTAGGTTCTTCATGACATTTTTTTTTCTTAAATTCCATATATATGTGTTAGCATACGGTATTTGTCTTTCTCTTTCTGACTTACTTCACTCTGTATGACAGACTCTAGGTCTATCCACCTCATTACAGATAGCTCAATTTCGTTTCTTTTTATGGCTGAGTAATATTCCATTGTATATATGTGCCACATCTTCTTTATCCATTCATCCGATGATGGGCACTTAGGTTGTTTCCATCTCCGGGCTATTGTAAATAGAGCTGCAATGAACATTCTGGTACATGACTCTTTTTGAATTATGGTTTTCTCAGGGTATATGCCCAGTAGTGGGATTGCTGGGTCATATGGTAGTTCTATTTGTAGTTTTTTAAGGAACCTCCCTACTGTTCTCCATAGTGGCTGTACCAATTCACATTGCCACCAGCAGTGCAGGAGTGTTCTGTTTTCTCCACACCCTGTCCAGCATTTAGTGTTTGTAGAGTTTTTGATGATGGCCATTGTGACTGGTGTGAGATGATATCTCATTGTAGTTTTGATTTGCATTTCCCTAATGATTAATGATGTTGAGCATTCTTTCATGTGTTTGTTGGCAGTCTGTGTACCTTCTTTGGAGAAATGTCTATTTAGGTCTTCTGCCCATTTTTGGATTGGGTTGTTTGTTTTTTTTGTCATTGAGCTGCATGAGCTGCTTGTAAATTTCGGCAATTAATCCTTTGTCAGTTGCTTCATTTGCAAATATTTTCTCCCATTCTGAGGGTTGTCTTTTGGTCTTGTTTATGGTTTCCTTTGCTGTGCAAAAGCTCTGAAGTTTCATTAGGTCCCATTTGTTTATTTTTGTTTTTATTTCCAGTTCTCTAGGAGGTGGGTCAAACAGGATCTTGCTGTGATTTATGTCCTAGAGTGTTCTGCCTATGTTTTCCTCTAAGAGTTTGATAGTTCCTGGCCTCCCCTTTAGGTCTTTAATCCATTTTGAGCTTATTTTTGTGTATGGTGTTAGGGAGTGATCTAATCTCATACTTTACCATGTAGCTGTCCAGTTTTCCCAGCACCACTTACTGTAGAGGCTGTCCTTTCTCCACTGTACATTCCTGCCTCGTTTATCAAAGATAAGGTGACCCTATGTGCGTGGGTTTATCTCTGGGCTTTCTATCCTGTTCCATTGATCTATCTTTGTGTTTTTGTGCCGGTACCATACTGTCTTGATTACTGTAGCTTTGTAGTATAGTCTGGAGTCAGGGAGCCTGATTCCTCCAGCTCCGTTTTTCGTTCTGAAGATTGCTTTGGCTATTGGGCGTCTTCTGTGTTTCCATACAAATTGTGAAAGTTTTTATTCTAGTTCTGTGAGAAATGCCAGTGGTAGTTTGATAGGGATTGCATTGAATCTGTAGATTGCTGTGGGTAGTAGAGTCGTTTTCTCAATGTTGATTCTTCCAATCCAAGAACATGGTATATCTCTCCCTCTATTTGTATCATGCTTAATTTCTCTCATCAGTGTCTTACAATTTTCTGCATACAGGTCTTTTGTCTCCTTAGGTAGGTTTCTTCCTAGATGTTTTATTCTTTTTGTGGCAGTGGTAAATGGGAGTACTTTCTTGATTTCACTTTCAGATTTTTCATCGTTAGTGTATAGTAATGCAAGAGATTTCTGTGCATTAGTTTTGTATTCCGCAACTTTACCCGATTCATTGATTAGGTCTAGTACTTTTCTGGTAGCATCTTTAGGATTCTTTATGTATAGTATCACGTCATCTGCAAGCAGTGACAGCTTTACTTCTTCTTTTCCGATTTGGATTCCTTTTACTTCCTTTTTTTCTCTGATTGCTGTGCCTGAACCTTGCAAAACTATATTGAATAAAAGTGGTGAGAGTGGGCAACCTTGTCTTGTTCCTGATCTTAGTGGAAATACTTCCAGCTTTTCACCATTGAGGAGGATGTTGGCTGTGGGTTTGTCATATATGGCCTTTCTTATGTGGAGGAAAGTTCTCTCTAAGCCTACTTTCTGCAGGGTTTTTATCATAAATGAGTGTTCAATTTTTTCAAAAGCTTTCTCTGCATTTATTGAGATGATCGTATGGTTTTTCTCCTTCAGTTTGTTAATATGGTTTATCACATTGATTGATTTGCGTATATTGAAGGATCCTTGCATACCTGGAATAAACCCCACTTGATCATGGTGTATGATCCTTTTAATGAGCTGTTGGATTCTGTTTGCTAGTATTTTGGTGAGGATTTTTGCATGTGTGTTCATCAGTGACATTGGCCTGTAGTTTTCTTTCTTTGTGACATCCTTGTCTGGTTTTGGTACCAAGGTGATGGTGGCCTCGTAGAATGAATTTGGGAGTGTTCGTCCCTCGGCCGTATTTTGGAAGAGTTTGAGAAGGATAGGTGTTAGCTCTTCTCTAAATGTTTGATAGAATTGGCCTGTGAAGCCATCTGGTCCTGGGCTTTTGTTTGTTGGAAGATTTTTCATCACAGTTTCAATTTCAGTGCTTGTGATTGGTCTGTTCATATTTTCTATTTCTTCCTGGTTCAGTCTTGGCAGGTTGTGCATTTCTAAGAATTTGTCCATTTCTTCCAGGTTGTCCATTTTATTGGCGTAGAGTTGCTTGTAGTAATCTCTCATGATCTTTTGTATTTCTGCAGTGTCAGTTGTAACTTCTCCTTTTTCACTTCTAATTCTATTGAGTTGAGTCTTCTCCCTTTTTTTCTTGATGAGTCTGGATAATGGTTTATCTATTTTGTTTATCTTCTCAAAGAACCAGCTTTTGGTTTTATTGATCTTTGCTATCGTTTCCTTCATTTCTTTTTCATGTATTTCTGATCTGATTTTTATGATTTCTTTGCTTCTGGTAACTTTGGGGTTTTTTTGTTCTTCTTTCTCGAATTGCTTTAGGTGCAAGGTTAGGTTGTTTATTCGAGATGTTTCCTGTTTCTTTTTTTTTTTTTTCGTATCTTTATTGGGGTATAATTGCTTTACAATGGTGTGCTAGTTTCTGCTTTATAACAAAGTGAATCAGTTATACATATACAAATGTTCCCGTATCTCTTCCCTCTTGCGTCTCCCTCCCTCCAACCCCTCCAGGCGGTCACAAAGCACCTAGCTGATCTCCCTGTGCCATGCGGCTGCTTCCCACTAGCTATCTACCTTACTATGTTTGTTAGTGTGTATATGTCCATGACTCTCTCTCGCCCTGTCACAGCTCACCCTTCCCCCTCCCCGTAACCTCAAGTCCGTTCTCTAGGAGGTGTGCGTCTTTATTCCTGCCTTACCCCTAGGTTCTTCATGACATTTTTTTTTTTTTTACATTCCATATGTAGGTGTTAGCATACGGTATTTGTCTTTCTCTTTCTGACTTACTTCACTCTGTATGACAGACTCTAGGTCTATCCACCTCATTACAGATAGCTCAATTTCGTTTCTTTTTATGGCTGAGTAATATTCCATTGTATATATGTGCCACATCTTCTTTATCCATTCATCCGATGATGGGCACTTAGGTTGTTTCCATCTCCGGGCTATTGTAAATAGAGCTGCAATGAACATTCTGGTACATGACTCTTTTTGAATTATGGTTTTCTCAGGGTATATGCCCAGTAGTGGGATTGCTGGGTCATATGGTAGTTCTATTTGTAGTTTTTTAAGGAACCTCCCTACTGTTCTCCATTGTGGCTGTACCAATTCACATTGCCACCAGCAGTGCAGGAGTGTTCCGTTTTCTCCACACCCTGTCCAGCATTTAGTGTTTGTAGAGTTTTTGAGGATGGCCATTGTGACTGGTGTGAGATGATATCTCATTGTAGTTTTGATTTGCATTTCCCTAATGATTAATGATGTTGAGCATTCTTTCATGTGTTTGTTGGCAGTCTGTGTACCTTCTTTGGAGAAATGTCTATTTAGGTCTTCTGCCCATTTTTGGATTGGGTTGTTTGTTTTTTTTTGTCATTGAGCTGCATGAGCTGCTTGTAAATTTCGGCAATTAATCCTTTGTCAGTTGCTTCATTTGCAAATATTTTCTCCCATTCTGAGGGTTGTCTTTTGGTCTTGTTTATGGTTTCCTTTGCTGTGCAAAAGCTCTGAAGTTTCATTAGGTCCCATTTGTTTATTTTTGTTTTTATTTCCAGTTCTCTAGGAGGTGGGTCAAACAGGATCTTGCTGTGATTTATGTCCTAGAGTGTTCTGCCTATGTTTTCCTCTAAGAGTTTGATAGTTCCTGGCCACCCCTTCAGGTCTTTAATCCATTTTGAGCTTATTTTTGTGTATGGTGTTAGGGAGTGATCTAATCTCATACTTTACCATGTAGCTGTCCAGTTTTCCCAGCACCACTTACTGTAGAGGCTGTCCTTTCTCCACTGTACATTCCTGCCTCGTTTATCAAAGATAAGGTGACCCTATGTGTGTGGGTTTATTTCTGGACTTTCTATCCTGTTCCATTGATCTATCTTTGTGTTTTTGTGCCGGTACCATACTGTCTTGATTACTGTAGCTTTGTAGTATAGTCTGGAGTCAGGGAGCCTGATTCCTCCAGCTCCGTTTTTCGTTCTGAAGATTGCTTTGGCTATTGGGCGTCTTCTGTGTTTCCATACAAATTGTGAAAGTTTTTATTCTAGTTCTGTGAGAAATGCCAGTGGTAGTTTGATAGGGATTGCATTGAATCTGTAGATTGCTGTGGGTAGTAGAGTCGTTTTCTCAATGTTGATTCTTCCAATCCAAGAACATGGTATATCTCTCCCTCTATTTGTATCATGCTTAATTTCTTTCATCAGTGTCTTACAATTTTCTGCATACAGGTCTTTTGTCTCCTTAGGTAGGTTTCTTCCTAGATGTTTTATTCTTTTTGTGGTAGTGGTAAATGGGAGTACTTTCTTGATTTCACTTTCAGATTTTTCATCGTTAGTGTATAGTAATGCAAGAGATTTCTGTGCATTAGTTTTGTATTCCGCAACTTTACCCGATTCATTGATTAGGTCTAGTACTTTTCTGGTAGCATCTTTAGGATTCTTTATGTATAGTATCATGTCATCTGCAAGCAGTGACAGCTTTACTTCTTCTTTTCCGATTTGGATTCCTTTTACTTCCTTTTTTTCTCTGATTGCTGTGCCTGAACCTTGCAAAACTATATTGAATAAAAGTGGTGAGAGTGGGCAACCTTGTCTTGTTCCTGATCTTAGTGGAAATACTTCCAGCTTTTCACCATTGAGGAGGATGTTGGCTGTGGGTTTGTCATATATGGCCTTTCTTATGTGGAGGAAAGTTCTCTCTAAGCCTACTTTCTGCAGGGTTTTTATCATAAATGAGTGTTCAATTTTTTCAAAAGCTTTCTCTGCATTTATTGAGATGATCGTATGGTTTTTCTCCTTCAGTTTGTTAATATGGTTTATCACATTGATTGATTTGCGTATATTGAAGGATCCTTGCATACCTGGAATAAACCCCACTTGATCATGGTGTATGATCCTTTTAATGAGCTGTTGGATTCTGTTTGCTAGTATTTTGGTGAGGATTTTTGCATGTGTGTTCATCAGTGACATTGGCCTGTAGTTTTCTTTCTTTGTGACATCCTTGTCTGGTTTTGGTACCAAGGTGATGGTGGCCTCGTAGAATGAATTTGGGAGTGTTCGTCCCTCGGCCGTATTTTGGAAGAGTTTGAGAAGGATAGGTGTTAGCTCTTCTCTAAATGTTTGATAGAATTGGCCTGTGAAGCCATCTGGTCCTGGGCTTTTGTTTGTTGGAAGATTTTTCATCACAGTTTCAATTTCAGTGCTTGTGATTGGTCTGTTCATATTTTCTATTTCTTCCTGGTTCAGTCTTGGCAGGTTGTGCATTTCTAAGAATTTGTCCATTTCTTCCAGGTTGTCCATTTTATTGGCGTAGAGTTGCTTGTAGTAACCTCTCATGATCTTTTGTATTTCTACAGTGTCAGTTGTAACTTCTCCTTTTTCACTTCTAATTCTATTGAGTTGAGTCTTCTCCCTTTTTTTCTTGATGAGTCTGGCTAATGGTTTATCTATTTTGTTTATCTTCTCAAAGAACCAGCTTTTGGTTTTATTGATCTTTGCTATCGTTTCCTTCATTTCTTTTTCATGTATTTTTGATCTGATTTTTATGATTTCTTTGCTTCTGGTAACTTTGGGGTTTTTTTGTTCTTCTTTCTCTAATTGCTTTAGGTGCAAGGTTAGGTTGTTTATTCGAGATGTTTCCTGTTTCTTTTTTTTTTTTCGTATCTTTATTGGGGTATAATTGCTTTACAATGGTGTGCTAGTTTCTGCTTTATAACAAAGTGAATCAGTTATACATATACAAATGTTCCCGTATCTCTTCCCTCTTGCGTCTCCCTCCCTCCCACCCCTCCAGGCGGTCACAAAGCACCTAGCTGATCTCCCTGTGCCATGCGGCTGCTTCCCACTAGCTATCTACCTTACTACGTTTGTTAGTGTGTATATGTCCATGACTCTCTCTCGCCCTGTCACAGCTCACCCTTCCCCCTCCCCATAACCTCAAGTCCGTTCTCTAGGAGGTGTGCGTCTTTATTCCTGCCTCACCCCTAGGTTCTTCATGACATTTTTTTTTCTTAAATTCCATATATATGTGTTAGCATACGGTATTTGTCTTTCTCTTTCTGACTTACTTCACTCTGTATGACAGACTCTAGGTCTATCCACCTCATTACAGATAGCTCAATTTCGTTTCTTTTTATGGCTGAGTAATATTGCATTGTATATATGTGCCACATCTTCTTTATCCATTCATCCGATGATGGGCACTTAGGTTGTTTCCATCTCCGGGCTATTGTAAACAGAGCTGCAATGAACATTCTGGTACATGACTCTTTTTGAATTATGGTTTTCTCAGGGTATATGCCCAGTAGTGGGATTGCTGGGTCATATGGTAGTTCTATTTGTAGTTTTTTAAGGAACCTCCCTACTGTTCTCCATAGTGGCTGTATTAATTCACATTGCCACCAGCAGTGCAGGAGTGTTCCGTTTTCTCCACACCCTGTCCAGCATTTAGTGTTTGTAGAGTTTTTGAGGATGGCCATTGTGACTGGTGTGAGATGATATCTCATTGTAGTTTTGATTTGCATTTCCCTAATGATTAATGATGTTGAGCATTCTTTCATGTGTTTGTTGGCAGTCTGTGTACCTTCTTTGGAGAAATGTCTATTTAGGTCTT
Source organism: Globicephala melas (assembly GCF_963455315.2). Classification (NCBI taxonomy): domain Eukaryota; kingdom Metazoa; phylum Chordata; class Mammalia; order Artiodactyla; family Delphinidae; genus Globicephala; species Globicephala melas. Next base: position 45,648,872 of record NC_083329.1, on the reverse strand, counting down.
CTGCCCATTTTTGGATTGGGTTGTTTGTTTTTTTTTGTCATTGAGCTGCATGAGCTGCTTGTAAATTTCGGCAATTAATCCTTTGTCAGTTGCTTCATTTGCAAATATTTTCTCCCATTCTGAGGGTTGTCTTTTGGTCTTGTTTATGGTTTCCTTTGCTGTGCAAAAGCTCTGAAGTTTCATTAGGTCCCATTTGTTTATTTTTGTTTTTATTTCCAGTTCTCTAGGAGGTGGGTCAAACAGGATCTTGCTGTGATTTATGTCCTAGAGTGTTCTGCCTATGTTTTCCTCTAAGAGTTTGATAGTTCCTGGCCTCCCCTTTAGGTCTTTAATCCATTTTGAGCTTATTTTTGTGTATGGTGTTAGGGAGTGATCTAATCTCATACTTTACCATGTAGCTGTCCAGTTTTCCCAGCACCACTTACTGTAGAGGCTGTCCTTTCTCCACTGTACATTCCTGCCTCGTTTATCAAAGATAAGGTGACCCTATGTGCGTGGGTTTATCTCTGGGCTTTCTATCCTGTTCCATTGATCTATCTTTGTGTTTTTGTGCCGGTACCATACTGTCTTGATTACTGTAGCTTTGTAGTATAGTCTGGAGTCAGGGAGCCTGATTCCTCCAGCTCCGTTTTTCGTTCTGAAGATTGCTTTGGCTATTGGGCGTCTTCTGTGTTTCCATACAAATTGTGAAAGTTTTTATTCTAGTTCTGTGAGAAATGCCAGTGGTAGTTTGATAGGGATTGCATTGAATCTGTAGATTGCTGTGGGTAGTAGAGTCGTTTTCTCAATGTTGATTCTTCCAATCCAAGAACATGGTATATCTCTCCCTCTATTTGTATCATGCTTAATTTCTTTCATCAGTGTCTTACAATTTTCTGCACACAGGTCTTTTGTCTCCTTAGGTAGGTTTCTTCCTAGATGTTTTATTCTTTTTGTGGTAGTGGTAAATGGGAGTACTTTCTTGATTTCACTTTCAGATTTTTCATCGTTAGTGTATAGTAATGCAAGAGATTTCTGTGCATTAGTTTTGTATTCCGCAACTTTACCCGATTCATTGATTAGGTCTAGTACTTTTCTGGTAGCATCTTTAGGATTCTTTATGTATAGTATCATGTCATCTGCAAGCAGTGACAGCTTTACTTCTTCTTTTCCGATTTGGATTCCTTTTACTTCCTTTTTTTCTCTGATTGCTGTGCCTGAACCTTGCAAAACTATATTGAATAAAAGTGGTGAGAGTGGGCAACCTTGTCTTGTTCCTGATCTTAGTGGAAATACTTCCAGCTTTTCACCATTGAGGAGGATGTTGGCTGTGGGTTTGTCATATATGGCCTTTCTTATGTGGAGGAAAGTTCTCTCTAAGCCTACTTTCTGCAGGGTTTTTATCATAAATGAGTGTTCAATTTTTTCAAAAGCTTTCTCTGCATTTATTGAGATGATCGTATGGTTTTTCTCCTTCAGTTTGTTAATATGGTTTATCACATTGATTGATTTGCGTATATTGAAGGATCCTTGCATACCTGGAATAAACCCCACTTGATCATGTTGTATGATCCTTTTAATGTGCTGTTGGATTCTGTTTGCTAGTATTTTGGTGAGGATTTTTGCATGTGTGTTCATCAGTGACATTGGCCTGTAGTTTTCTTTCTTTGTGACATCCTTGTCTGGTTTTGGTACCAAGGTGATGGTGGCCTCGTAGAATGAATTTGGGAGTGTTCGTCCCTCGGCCGTATTTTGGAAGAGTTTGAGAAGGATAGGTGTTAGCTCTTCTCTAAATGTTTGATAGAATTGGCCTGTGAAGCCATCTGGTCCTGGGCTTTTGTTTGTTGGAAGATTTTTCATCACAGTTTCAATTTCAGTGCTTGTGATTGGTCTGTTCATATTTTCTATTTCTTCCTGGTTCAGTCTTGGCAGGTTGTGCATTTCTAAGAATTTGTCCATTTCTTCCAGGTTGTCCATTTTATTGGCGTAGAGTTGCTTGTAGTAACCTCTCATGATCTTTTGTATTTCTACAGTGTCAGTTGTAACTTCTCCTTTTTCACTTCTAATTCTATTGAGTTGAGTCTTCTCCCTTTTTTTCTTGATGAGTCTGGCTAATGGTTTATCTATTTTGTTTATCTTCTCAAAGAACCAGCTTTTGGTTTTATTGATCTTTGCTATTGTTTCCTTCATTTCTTTTTCATGTATTTCTGATCTGATTTTTATGATTTCTTTGCTTCTGGTAACTTTGGGGTTTTTTTGTTCTTCTTTCTCTAATTGCTTTAGGTGCAAGGTTAGGTTGTTTATTCGAGATGTTTCCTGTTTCTTTTTTTTTTTTTCGTATCTTTATTGGGGTATAATTGCTTTACAATGGTGTGCTAGTTTCTGCTTTATAACAAAGTGAATCAGTTATACATATACAAATGTTCCCGTATCTCTTCCCTCTTGCGTCTCCCTCCCTCCCACCCCTCCAGGCGGTCACAAAGCACCTAGCTGATCTCCCTGTGCCATGCGGCTGCTTCCCACTAGCTATCTACCTTACTACGTTTGTTAGTGTGTATATGTCCATGACTCTCTCTCGCCCTGTCACAGCTCACCCTTCCCCCTCCCCATAACCTCAAGTCCGTTCTCTAGGAGGTGTGCGTCTTTATTCCTGCCTCACCCCTAGGTTCTTCATGACATTTTTTTTTTCTTAAATTCCATATATATGTGTTAGCATACGGTATTTGTCTTTCTCTTTCTGACTTACTTCACTCTGTATGACAGACTCTAGGTCTATCCACCTCATTACAGATAGCTCAATTTCGTTTCTTTTTATGGCTGAGTAATATTGCATTGTATATATGTGCCACATCTTCTTTATCCATTCATCCGATGATGGGCACTTAGGTTGTTTCCATCTCCGGGCTATTGTAAATAGAGCTGCAATGAACATTCTGGTACATGACTCTTTTTGAATTATGGTTTTCTCAGGGTATATGCCCAGTATTGGGATTGCTGGGTTATATGGTAGTTCTATTTGTAGTTTTTTAAGGAACCTCCCTACTGTTCTCCATAGTGGCTGTATTAATTCACATTGCCACCAGCAGTGCAGGAGTGTTCCGTTTTCTCCACACCCTGTCCAGCATTTAGTGTTTGTAGAGTTTTTGATGATGGCCATTGTGACTGGTGTGAGATGATATCTCATTGTAGTTTTGATTTGCATTTCCCTAATGATTAATGATGTTGAGCATTCTTTCATGTGTTTGTTGGCAGTCTGTGTACCTTCTTTGGAGAAATGTCTATTTAGGTCTTCTGCCCATTTTTGGATTGGGTTGTTTGTTTTTTTTTGTCATTGAGCTGCATGAGCTGCTTGTAAATTTCGGCAATTAATCCTTTGTCAGTTGCTTCATTTGCAAATATTTTCTCCCATTCTGAGGGTGTTGTTTTGGTCTTGTTTATGGTTTCCTTTGCTGTGCAAAAGCTCTGAAGTTTCATTAGGTCCCATTTGTTTATTTTTGTTTTTATTTCCAGTTCTCTAGGAGGTGGGTCAAACAGGATCTTGCTGTGATTTATGTCCTAGAGTGTTCTGCCTATGTTTTCCTCTAAGAGTTTGATAGTTCCTGGCCTCCCCTTTAGGTCTTTAATCCATTTTGAGCTTATTTTTGTGTATGGTGTTAGGGAGTGATCTAATCTCATACTTTACCATGTAGCTGTCCAGTTTTCCCAGCACCACTTACTGTAGAGGCTGTCCTTTCTCCACTGTACATTCCTGCCTCGTTTATCAAAGATAAGGTGACCCTATGTGCGTGGGTTTATCTCTGGGCTTTCTATCCTGTTCCATTGATCTATCTTTGTGTTTTTGTGCCGGTACCATACTGTCTTGATTACTGTAGCTTTGTAGTATAGTCTGGAGTCAGGGAGCCTGATTCCTCCAGCTCCGTTTTTCGTTCTGAAGATTGCTTTGGCTCTTGGGCGTCTTCTGTGTTTCCATACAAATTGTGAAAGTTTTTATTCTAGTTCTGTGAGAAATGCCAGTGGTAGTTTGATAGGGATTGCATTGAATCTGTAGATTGCTGTGGGTAGTAGAGTCGTTTTCTCAATGTTGATTCTTCCAATCCAAGAACATGGTATATCTCTCCCTCTATTTGTATCATGCTTAATTTCTTTCATCAGTGTCTTACAATTTTCTGCATACAGGTCTTTTGTCTCCTTAGGTAGGTTTCTTCCTAGATGTTTTATTCTTTTTGTGGTAGTGGTAAATGGGAGTACTTTCTTGATTTCACTTTCAGATTTTTCATCGTTAGTGTATAGTCATGCAAGAGATTTCTGTGCATTAGTTTTGTATTCCGCAACTTTACCCGATTCATTGATTAGGTCTAGTACTTTTCTGGTAGCATCTTTAGGATTCTTTATGTATAGTATCATGTCATCTGCAAGCAGTGACAGCTTTACTTCTTCTTTTCCGATTTGGATTCCTTTTACTTCCTTTTTTTCTCTGATTGCTGTGCCTGAACCTTGCAAAACTATATTGAATAAAAGTGGTGAGAGTGGGCAACCTTGTCTTGTTCCTGATCTTAGTGGAAATACTTCCAGCTTTTCACCATTGAGGAGGATGTTGGCTGTGGGTTTGTCATATATGGCCTCTCTTATGTGGAGGAAAGTTCTCTCTAAGCCTACTTTCTGCAGGGTTTTTATCATAAATGAGTGTTCAATTTTTTCAAAAGCTTTCTCTGCATTTATTGAGATGATCGTATGGTTTTTCTCCTTCAGTTTGTTAATATGGTTTATCACATTGATTGATTTGCGTATATTGAAGGATCCTTGCATACCTGGAATAAACCCCACTTGATCATGGTGTATGATCCTTTTAATGTGCTGTTGGATTCTGTTTGCTAGTATTTTGGTGAGGATTTTTGCATGTGTGTTCATCAGTGACATTGGCCTGTAGTTTTCTTTCTTTGTGACATCCTTGTCTGGTTTTGGTACCAAGGTGATGGTGGCCTCGTAGAATGAATTTGGGAGTGTTCGTCCCTCGGCCGTATTTTGGAAGAGTTTGAGAAGGATAGGTGTTAGCTCTTCTCTAAATGTTTGATAGAATTGGCCTGTGAAGCCATCTGGTCCTGGGCTTTTGTTTGTTGGAAGATTTTTCATCACAGTTTCAATTTCAGTGCTTGTGATTGGTCTGTTCATATTTTCTATTTCTTCCTGGTTCAGTCTTGGCGGGTTGTGCATTTCTAAGAATTTGTCCATTTCTTCCAGGTTGTCCATTTTATTGGCGTAGAGTTGCTTGTAGTAACCTCTCATGATCTTTTGTATTTCTGCAGTGTCAGTTGTAACTTCTCCTTTTTCACTTCTAATTCTATTGAGTTGAGTCTTCTCCCTTTTTTTCTTGATGAGTCTGGCTAATGGTTTATCTATTTTGTTTATCTTCTCAAAGAACCAGCTTTTGGTTTTATTGATCTTTGCTATCGTTTCCTTCATTTCTTTTTCATGTATTTCTGATCTGATTTTTATGATTTCTTTGCTTCTGGTAACTTTGGGGTTTTTTTGTTCTTCTTTCTCTAATTGCTTTAGGTGCAAGGTTAGGTTGTTTATTCGAGATGTTTCCTGTTTCTTTTTTCTTTTTTTCGTATCTTTATTGGGGTATAATTGCTTTACAATGGTGTGCTAGTTTCTGCTTTATAACAAAGTGAATCAGTTATACATATACAAATGTTCCCGTATCTCTTCCCTCTTGCGTCTCCCTCCCTCCCACCCCTCCAGGCTGTCACAAAGCACCTAGCTGATCTCCCTGTGCCATGCGGCTGCTTCCCACTAGCTATCTACCTTACTACGTTTGTTAGTGTGTATATGTCCATGACTCTCTCTCGCCCTGTCACAGCTCACCCTTCCCCCTCCCCATAACCTCAAGTCCGTTCTCTAGGAGGTGTGCGTCTTTATTCCTGCCTTACCCCTAGGTTCTTCATGACATTTTTTTTTCTTAAATTCCATATATATGTGTTAGCATACGGTATTTGTCTTTCTCTTTCTGACTTACTTCACTCTGTATGACAGACTCTAGGTCTATCCACCTCATTACAGATAGCTCAATTTCGTTTCTTTTTATGGCTGAGTAATATTCCATTGTATATATGTGCCACATCTTCTTTATCCATTCATCCGATGATGGGCACTTAGGTTGTTTCCATCTCCGGGCTATTGTAAATAGAGCTGCAATGAACATTCTGGTACATGACTCTTTTTGAATTATGGTTTTCTCAGGGTATATGCCCAGTAGTGGGATTGCTGGGTCATATGGTAGTTCTATTTGTAGTTTTTTAAGGAACCTCCCTACTGTTCTCCATAGTGGCTGTACCAATTCACATTGCCACCAGCAGTGCAGGAGTGTTCCGTTTTCTCCACACCCTGTCCAGCATTTAGTGTTTGTAGAGTTTTTGATGATGGCCATTGTGACTGGTGTGAGATGATATCTCATTGTAGTTTTGATTTGCATTTCCCTAATGATTAATGATGTTGAGCATTCTTTCATGTGTTTGTTGGCAGTCTGTGTACCTTCTTTGGAGAAATGTCTATTTAGGTCTTCTGCCCATTTTTGGATTGGGTTGTTTGTTTTTTTTTTGTCATTGAGCTGCATGAGCTGCTTGTAAATTTCGGCAGTTAATCCTTTGTCAGTTGCTTCATTTGCAAATATTTTCTCCCATTCTGAGGGTTGTCTTTTGGTCTTGTTTATGGTTTCCTTTGCTGTGCAAAAGCTCTGAAGTTTCATTAGGTCCCATTTGTTTATTTTTGTTTTTATTTCCAGTTCTCTAGGAGGTGGGTCAAACAGGATCTTGCTGTGATTTATGTCCTAGAGTGTTCTGCCTATGTTTTCCTCTAAGAGTTTGATAGTTCCTGGCCTCCCCTTTAGGTCTTTAATCCATTTTGAGCTTATTTTTGTGTATGGTGTTAGGGAGTGATCTAATCTCATACTTTACCATGTAGCTGTCCAGTTTTCCCAGCACCACTTACTGTAGAGGCTGTCCTTTCTCCACTGTACATTCCTGCCTCGTTTATCAAAGATAAGGTGACCCTATGTGCGTGGGTTTATCTCTGGGCTTCCTATCCTGTTCCATTGATCTATCTTTGTGTTTTTGTGCCGGTACCATACTGTCTTGATTACTGTAGCTTTGTAGTATAGTCTGGAGTCAGGGAGCCTGATTCCTCCAGCTCCGTTTTTCGTTCTGAAGATTGCTTTGGCTCTTGGGCGTCTTCTGTGTTTCCATACAAATTGTGAAAGTTTTTATTCTAGTTCTGTGAGAAATGCCAGTGGTAGTTTGATAGGGATTGCATTGAATCTGTAGATTGCTGTGGGTAGTAGAGTCGTTTTCTCAATGTTGATTCTTCTAATCCAAGAACATGGTATATCTCTCCCTCTATTTGTATCATGCTTAATTTCTTTCATCAGTGTCTTACAATTTTCTGCATACAGGTCTTTTGTCTCCTTAGGTAGGTTTCTTCCTAGATGTTTTATTCTTTTTGTGGTAGTGGTAAATGGGAGTACTTTCTTGATTTCACTTTCAGATTTTTCATCGTTAGTGTATAGTAATGCAAGAGATTTCTGTGCATTAGTTTTGTATTCCGCAACTTTACCCGATTCATTGATTAGGTCTAGTACTTTTCTGGTAGCATCTTTAGGATTCTTTATGTATAGTATCATGTCATCTGCAAGCAGTGACAGCTTTACTTCTTCTTTTCCGATTTGGATTCCTTTTACTTCCTTTTTTTCTCTGATTGCTGTGCCTGAACCTTGCAAAACTATATTGAATAAAAGTGGTGAGAGTGGGCAACCTTGTCTTGTTCCTGATCTTAGTGGAAATACTTCCAGCTTTTCACCATTGAGGAGGATGTTGGCTGTGGGTTTGTCATATATGGCCTTTCTTATGTGGAGGAAAGTTCTCTCTAAGCCTACTTTCTGCAGGGTTTTTATCATAAATGAGTGTTCAATTTTTTCAAAAGCTTTCTCTGCATTTATTGAGATGATCGTATGCTTTTTCTCCTTCAGTTTGTTAATATGGTTTATCACATTGATTGATTTGCGTATATTGAAGGATCCTTGCATACCTGGAATAAACCCCACTTGATCATGGTGTATGATCCTTTTAATGTGCTGTTGGATTCTGTTTGCTAGTATTTTGGTGAGGATTTTTGCATGTGTGTTCATCAGTGACATTGGCCTGTAGTTTTCTTTCTTTGTGACATCCTTGTCTGGTTTTGGTACCAAGGTGATGGTGGCCTCGTAGAATGAATTTGGGAGTGTTCGTCCCTCGGCCGTATTTTGGAAGAGTTTGAGAAGGATAGGTGTTAGCTCTTCTCTAAATGTTTGATAGAATTGGCCTGTGAAGCCATCTGGTCCTGGGCTTTTGTTTGTTGGAAGATTTTTCATCACAGTTTCAATTTCAGTGCTTGTGATTGGTCTGTTCATATTTTCTATTTCTTCCTGGTTCAGTCTTGGCAGGTTGTGCATTTCTAAGAATTTGTCCATTTCTTCCAGGTTGTCCATTTTATTGGCGTAGAGTTGCTTGTAGTAACCTCTCATGATCTTTTGTATTTCTACAGTGTCAGTTGTAACTTCTCCTTTTTCACTTCTAATTCTATTGAGTTGAGTCTTCTCCCTTTTTTTCTTGATGAGTCTGGCTAATGGTTTATCTATTTTGTTTATCTTCTCAAAGAACCAGCTTTTGGTTTTATTGATCTTTGCTATCGTTTCCTTCATTTCTTTTTCATGTATTTCTGATCTGATTTTTATGATTTCTTTGCTTCTGGTAACTTTGGGGTTTTTTTGTTCTTCTTTCTCTAATTGCTTTAGGTGCAAGGTTAGGTTGTTTATTCGAGATGTTTCCTGTTTCTTTTTTTTTTTTCGTATCTTTATTGGGGTATAATTGCTTTACAATGGTGTGCTAGTTTCTGCTTTATAACAAAGTGAATCAGTTATACATATACAAATGTTCCCGTATCTCTTCCCTCTTGCGTCTCCCTCCCTCCCACCCCTCCAGGCGGTCACAAAGCACCTAGCTGATCTCCCTGTGCCATGCGGCTGCTTCCCACTAGCTATCTACCTTACTACGTTTGTTAGTGTGTATATGTCCATGACTCTCTCTCGCCCTGTCACAGCTCACCCTTCCCCCTCCCCATAACCTCAAGTCCGTTCTCTAGGAGGTGTGCGTCTTTATTCCTGCCTTACCCCTAGGTTCTTCATGACATTTTTTTTTTCTTAAATTCCATATATATGTGTTAGCATACGGTATTTGTCTTTCTCTTTCTGACTTACTTCACTCTGTATGACAGACTCTAGGTCTATCCACCTCATTACAGATAGCTCAATTTCGTTTCTTTTTATGGCTGAGTAATATTCCATTGTATATATGTGCCACATCTTCTTTATCCATTCATCCGATGATGGGCACTTAGGTTGTTTCCATCTCCGGGCTATTGTAAACAGAGCTGCAATGAACATTCTGGTACATGACTCTTTTTGAATTATGGTTTTCTCAGGGTATATGCCCAGTAGTGGGATTGCTGGGTCATATGGTAGTTCTATTTGTAGTTTTTTAAGGAACCTCCCTACTGTTCTCCATTGTGGCTGTACCAATTCACATTGCCACCAGCAGTGCAGGAGTGTTCCGTTTTCTCCACACCCTGTCCAGCATTTAGTGTTTGTAGAGTTTTTGATGATGGCCATTGTGACTGGTGTGAGATGATATCTCATTGTAGTTTTGATTTGCATTTCCCTAATGATTAATGATGTTGAGCATTCTTTCATGTGTTTGTTGGCAGTCTGTGTACCTTCTTTGGAGAAATGTCTATTTAGGTCTTCTGCCCATTTTTGGATTGGGTTGTTTGTTTTTTTTTGTCATTGAGCTGCATGAGCTGCTTGTAAATTTCGGCAATTAATCCTTTGTCAGTTGCTTCATTTGCAAATATTTTCTCCCATTCTGAGGGTTGTCTTTTGGTCTTGTTTATGGTTTCCTTTGCTGTGCAAAAGCTCTGAAGTTTCATTAGGTCCCATTTGTTTATTTTTGTTTTTATTTCCAGTTCTCTAGGAGGTGGGTCAAACAGGATCTTGCTGTGATTTATGTCCTAGAGTGTTCTGCCTATGTTTTCCTCTAAGAGTTTGATAGTTCCTGGCCTCCCCTTTAGGTCTTTAATCCATTTTGAGCTTATTTTTGTGTATGGTGTTAGGGAGTGATCTAATCTCATACTTTACCATGTAGCTGTCCAGTTTTCCCAGCACCACTTACTGTAGAGGCTGTCCTTTCTCCACTGTACATTCCTGCCTCGTTTATCAAAGATAAGGTGACCCTATGTGCGTGGGTTTATCTCTGGGCTTCCTATCCTGTTCCATTGATCTATCTTTGTGTTTTTGTGCCGGTACCATACTGTCTTGATTACTGTAGCTTTGTAGTATAGTCTGGAGTCAGGGAGCCTGATTCCTCCAGCTCCGTTTTTCGTTCTGAAGATTGCTTTGGCTCTTGGGCGTCTTCTGTGTTTCCATACAAATTGTGAAAGTTTTTATTCTAGTTCTGTGAGAAATGCCAGTGGTAGTTTGATAGGGATTGCATTGAATCTGTAGATTGCTGTGGGTAGTAGAGTCGTTTTCTCAATGTTGATTCTTCCAATCCAAGAACATGGTATATCTCTCCCTCTATTTGTATCATGCTTAATTTCTTTCATCAGTGTCTTACAATTTTCTGCATACAGGTCTTTTGTCTCCTTAGGTAGGTTTCTTCCTAGATGTTTTATTCTTTTTGTGGTAGTGGTAAATGGGAGTACTTTCTTGATTTCACTTTCAGATTTTTCATCGTTAGTGTATAGTAATGCAAGAGATTTCTGTGCATTAGTTTTGTATTCCGCAACTTTACCCGATTCATTGATTACGTCTAGTACTTTTCTGGTAGCATCTTTAGGATTCTTTATGTATAGTATCATGTCATCTGCAAGCAGTGACAGCTTTACTTCTTCTTTTCCGATTTGGATTCCTTTTACTTCCTTTTTTTCTCTGATTGCTGTGCCTGAACCTTGCAAAACTATATTGAATAAAAGTGGTGAGAGTGGGCAACCTTGTCTTGTTCCTGATCTTAGTGGAAATACTTCCAGCTTTTCACCATTGAGGAGGATGTTGGCTGTGGGTTTGTCATATATGGCCTTTCTTATGTGGAGGAAAGTTCTCTCTAAGCCTACTTTCTGCAGGGTTTTTATCATAAATGAGTGTTCAATTTTTTCAAAAGCTTTCTCTGCATTTATTGAGATGATCGTATGGTTTTTCTCCTTCAGTTTGTTAATATGGTTTATCACATTGATTGATTTGCGTATATTGAAGGATCCTTGCATACCTGGAATAAACCCCACTTGATCATGGTGTATGATCCTTTTAATGTGCTGTTGGATTCTGTTTGCTAGTATTTTGGTGAGGATTTTTGCATGTGTGTTCATCAGTGACATTGGCCTGTAGTTTTCTTTCTTTGTGACATCCTTGTCTGGTTTTGGTACCAAGGTGATGGTGGCCTCGTAGAATGAATTTGGGAGTGTTCGTCCCTCGGCCGTATTTTGGAAGAGTTTGAGAAGGATAGGTGTTAGCTCTTCTCTAAATGTTTGATAGAATTGGCCTGTGAAGCCATCTGGTCCTGGGCTTTTGTTTGTTGGAAGATTTTTCATCACAGTTTCAATTTCAGTGCTTGTGATTGGTCTGTTCATATTTTCTATTTCTTCCTGGTTCAGTCTTGGCAGGTTGTGCATTTCTAAGAATTTGTCCATTTCTTCCAGGTTGTCCATTTTATTGGCGTAGAGTTGCTTGTAGTAACCTCTCATGATCTTTTGTATTTCTACAGTGTCAGTTGTAACTTCTCCTTTTTCACTTCTAATTCTATTGAGTTGAGTCTTCTCCCTTTTTTTCTTGATGAGTCTGGCTAATGGTTTATCTATTTTGTTTATCTTCTCAAAGAACCAGCTTTTGGTTTTATTGATCTTTGCTATTGTTTCCTTCATTTCTTTTTCATGTATTTCTGATCTGATTTTTATGATTTCTTTGCTTCTGGTAACTTTGGGGTTTTTTTGTTCTTCTTTCTCTAATTGCTTTAGGTGCAAGGTTAGGTTGTTTATTCGAGATGTTTCCTGTTTCTTTTTTTTTTTTTCGTATCTTTATTGGGGTATAATTGCTTTACAATGGTGTGCTAGTTTCTGCTTTATAACAAAGTGAATCAGTTATACATATACAAATGTTCCCGTATCTCTTCCCTCTTGCGTCTCCCTCCCTCCCACCCCTCCAGGCGGTCACAAAGCACCTAGCTGATCTCCCTGTGCCATGCGGCTGCTTCCCACTAGCTATCTACCTTACTACGTTTGTTAGTGTGTATATGTCCATGACTCTCTCTCGCCCTGTCACAGCTCACCCTTCCCCCTCCCCATAACCTCAAGTCCGTTCTCTAGGAGGTGTGCGTCTTTATTCCTGCCTCACCCCTAGGTTCTTCATGACATTTTTTTTTTCTTAAATTCCATATATATGTGTTAGCATACGGTATTTGTCTTTCTCTTTCTGACTTACTTCACTCTGTATGACAGACTCTAGGTCTATCCACCTCATTACAGATAGCTCAATTTCGTTTCTTTTTATGGCTGAGTAATATTGCATTGTATATATGTGCCACATCTTCTTTATCCATTCATCCGATGATGGGCACTTAGGTTGTTTCCATCTCCGGGCTATTGTAAATAGAGCTGCAATGAACATTCTGGTACATGACTCTTTTTGAATTATGGTTTTCTCAGGGTATATGCCCAGTATTGGGATTGCTGGGTTATATGGTAGTTCTATTTGTAGTTTTTTAAGGAACCTCCCTACTGTTCTCCATAGTGGCTGTATTAATTCACATTGCCACCAGCAGTGCAGGAGTGTTCCGTTTTCTCCACACCCTGTCCAGCATTTAGTGTTTGTAGAGTTTTTGATGATGGCCATTGTGACTGGTGTGAGATGATATCTCATTGTAGTTTTGATTTGCATTTCCCTAATGATTAATGATGTTGAGCATTCTTTCATGTGTTTGTTGGCAGTCTGTGTACCTTCTTTGGAGAAATGTCTATTTAGGTCTTCTGCCCATTTTTGGATTGGGTTGTTTGTTTTTTTTTGTCATTGAGCTGCATGAGCTGCTTGTAAATTTCGGCAATTAATCCTTTGTCAGTTGCTTCATTTGCAAATATTTTCTCCCATTCTGAGGGTGTTGTTTTGGTCTTGTTTATGGTTTCCTTTGCTGTGCAAAAGCTCTGAAGTTTCATTAGGTCCCATTTGTTTATTTTTGTTTTTATTTCCAGTTCTCTAGGAGGTGGGTCAAACAGGATCTTGCTGTGATTTATGTCCTAGAGTGTTCTGCCTATGTTTTCCTCTAAGAGTTTGATAGTTCCTGGCCTCCCCTTTAGGTCTTTAATCCATTTTGAGCTTATTTTTGTGTATGGTGTTAGGGAGTGATCTAATCTCATACTTTACCATGTAGCTGTCCAGTTTTCCCAGCACCACTTACTGTAGAGGCTGTCCTTTCTCCACTGTACATTCCTGCCTCGTTTATCAAAGATAAGGTGACCCTATGTGCGTGGGTTTATCTCTGGGCTTTCTATCCTGTTCCATTGATCTATCTTTGTGTTTTTGTGCCGGTACCATACTGTCTTGATTACTGTAGCTTTGTAGTATAGTCTGGAGTCAGGGAGCCTGATTCCTCCAGCTCCGTTTTTCGTTCTGAAGATTGCTTTGGCTCTTGGGCGTCTTCTGTGTTTCCATACAAATTGTGAAAGTTTTTATTCTAGTTCTGTGAGAAATGCCAGTGGTAGTTTGATAGGGATTGCATTGAATCTGTAGATTGCTGTGGGTAGTAGAGTCGTTTTCTCAATGTTGATTCTTCCAATCCAAGAACATGGTATATCTCTCCCTCTATTTGTATCATGCTTAATTTCTTTCATCAGTGTCTTACAATTTTCTGCATACAGGTCTTTTGTCTCCTTAGGTAGGTTTCTTCCTAGATGTTTTATTCTTTTTGTGGTAGTGGTAAATGGGAGTACTTTCTTGATTTCACTTTCAGATTTTTCATCGTTAGTGTATAGTCATGCAAGAGATTTCTGTGCATTAGTTTTGTATTCCGCAACTTTACCCGATTCATTGATTAGGTCTAGTACTTTTCTGGTAGCATCTTTAGGATTCTTTATGTATAGTATCATGTCATCTGCAAGCAGTGACAGCTTTACTTCTTCTTTTCCGATTTGGATTCCTTTTACTTCCTTTTTTTCTCTGATTGCTGTGCCTGAACCTTGCAAAACTATATTGAATAAAAGTGGTGAGAGTGGGCAACCTTGTCTTGTTCCTGATCTTAGTGGAAATACTTCCAGCTTTTCACCATTGAGGAGGATGTTGGCTGTGGGTTTGTCATATATGGCCTCTCTTATGTGGAGGAAAGTTCTCTCTAAGCCTACTTTCTGCAGGGTTTTTATCATAAATGAGTGTTCAATTTTTTCAAAAGCTTTCTCTGCATTTATTGAGATGATCGTATGGTTTTTCTCCTTCAGTTTGTTAATATGGTTTATCACATTGATTGATTTGCGTATATTGAAGGATCCTTGCATACCTGGAATAAACCCCACTTGATCATGGTGTATGATCCTTTTAATGTGCTGTTGGATTCTGTTTGCTAGTATTTTGGTGAGGATTTTTGCATGTGTGTTCATCAGTGACATTGGCCTGTAGTTTTCTTTCTTTGTGACATCCTTGTCTGGTTTTGGTACCAAGGTGATGGTGGCCTCGTAGAATGAATTTGGGAGTGTTCGTCCCTCGGCCGTATTTTGGAAGAGTTTGAGAAGGATAGGTGTTAGCTCTTCTCTAAATGTTTGATAGAATTGGCCTGTGAAGCCATCTGGTCCTGGGCTTTTGTTTGTTGGAAGATTTTTCATCACAGTTTCAATTTCAGTGCTTGTGATTGGTCTGTTCATATTTTCTATTTCTTCCTGGTTCAGTCTTGGCGGGTTGTGCATTTCTAAGAATTTGTCCATTTCTTCCAGGTTGTCCATTTTATTGGCGTAGAGTTGCTTGTAGTAATCTCTCATGATCTTTTGTATTTCTGCAGTGTCAGTTGTAACTTCTCCTTTTTCACTTCTAATTCTATTGAGTTGAGTCTTCTCCCTTTTTTTCTTGATGAGTCTGGCTAATGGTTTATCTATTTTGTTTATCTTCTCAAAGAACCAGCTTTTGGTTTTATTGATCTTTGCTATCGTTTCCTTCATTTCTTTTTCATGTATTTCTGATCTGATTTTTATGATTTCTTTGCTTCTGGTAACTTTGGGGTTTTTTTGTTCTTCTTTCTCTAATTGCTTTAGGTGCAAGGTTAGGTTGTTTATTCGAGATGTTTCCTGTTTCTTTTTTCTTTTTTTCGTATCTTTATTGGGGTATAATTGCTTTACAATGGTGTGCTAGTTTCTGCTTTATAACAAAGTGAATCAGTTATACATATACAAATGTTCCCGTATCTCTTCCCTCTTGCGTCTCCCTCCCTCCCACCCCTCCAGGCTGTCACAAAGCACCTAGCTGATCTCCCTGTGCCATGCGGCTGCTTCCCACTAGCTATCTACCTTACTATGTTTGTTAGTGTGTATATGTCCATGACTCTCTCTCGCCCTGTCACAGCTCACCCTTCCCCCTCCCCATAACCTCAAGTCCGTTCTCTAGGAGGTGTGCGTCTTTATTCTTGCCTTACCCCTAGGTTCTTCATGACATTTTTTTTTCTTAAATTCCATATATATGTGTTAGCATACGGTATTTGTCTTTCTCTTTCTGACTTACTTCACTCTGTATGACAGACTCTAGGTCTATCCACCTCATTACAGATAGCTCAATTTCGTTTCTTTTTATGGCTGAGTAATATTCCATTGTATATATGTGCCACATCTTCTTTATCCATTCATCCGATGATGGGCACTTAGGTTGTTTCCATCTCCGGGCTATTGTAAATAGAGCTGCAATGAACATTCTGGTACATGACTCTTTTTGAATTATGGTTTTCTCAGGGTATATGCCCAGTAGTGGGATTGCTGGGTCATATGGTAGTTCTATTTGTAGTTTTTTAAGGAACCTCCCTACTGTTCTCCATAGTGGCTGTACCAATTCACATTGCCACCAGCAGTGCAGGAGTGTTCCGTTTTCTCCACACCCTGTCCAGCATTTAGTGTTTGTAGAGTTTTTGATGATGGCCATTGTGACTGGTGTGAGATGATATCTCATTGTAGTTTTGATTTGCATTTCCCTAATGATTAATGATGTTGAGCATTCTTTCATGTGTTTGTTGGCAGTCTGTGTACCTTCTTTGGAGAAATGTCTATTTAGGTCTTCTGCCCATTTTTGGATTGGGTTGTTTGTTTTTTTTTTGTCATTGAGCTGCATGAGCTGCTTGTAAATTTCGGCAGTTAATCCTTTGTCAGTTGCTTCATTTGCAAATATTTTCTCCCATTCTGAGGGTTGTCTTTTGGTCTTGTTTATGGTTTCCTTTGCTGTGCAAAAGCTCTGAAGTTTCATTAGGTCCCATTTGTTTATTTTTGTTTTTATTTCCAGTTCTCTAGGAGGTGGGTCAAACAGGATCTTGCTGTGATTTATGTCCTAGAGTGTTCTGCCTATGTTTTCCTCTAAGAGTTTGATAGTTCCTGGCCTCCCCTTTAGGTCTTTAATCCATTTTGAGCTTATTTTTGTGTATGGTGTTAGGGAGTGATCTAATCTCATACTTTACCATGTAGCTGTCCAGTTTTCCCAGCACCACTTACTGTAGAGGCTGTCCTTTCTCCACTGTACATTCCTGCCTCGTTTATCAAAGATAAGGTGACCCTATGTGCGTGGGTTTATCTCTGGGCTTCCTATCCTGTTCCATTGATCTATCTTTGTGTTTTTGTGCCGGTACCATACTGTCTTGATTACTGTAGCTTTGTAGTATAGTCTGGAGTCAGGGAGCCTGATTCCTCCAGCTCCGTTTTTCGTTCTGAAGATTGCTTTGGCTCTTGGGCGTCTTCTGTGTTTCCATACAAATTGTGAAAGTTTTTATTCTAGTTCTGTGAGAAATGCCAGTGGTAGTTTGATAGGGATTGCATTGAATCTGTAGATTGCTGTGGGTAGTAGAGTCGTTTTCTCAATGTTGATTCTTCTAATCCAAGAACATGGTATATCTCTCCCTCTATTTGTATCATGCTTAATTTCTTTCATCAGTGTCTTACAATTTTCTGCATACAGGTCTTTTGTCTCCTTAGGTAGGTTTCTTCCTAGATGTTTTATTCTTTTTGTGGTAGTGGTAAATGGGAGTACTTTCTTGATTTCACTTTCAGATTTTTCATCGTTAGTGTATAGTAATGCAAGAGATTTCTGTGCATTAGTTTTGTATTCCGCAACTTTACCCGATTCATTGATTAGGTCTAGTACTTTTCTGGTAGCATCTTTAGGATTCTTTATGTATAGTATCATGTCATCTGCAAGCAGTGACAGCTTTACTTCTTCTTTTCCGATTTGGATTCCTTTTACTTCCTTTTTTTCTCTGATTGCTGTGCCTGAACCTTGCAAAACTATATTGAATAAAAGTGGTGAGAGTGGGCAACCTTGTCTTGTTCCTGATCTTAGTGGAAATACTTCCAGCTTTTCACCATTGAGGAGGATGTTGGCTGTGGGTTTGTCATATATGGCCTTTCTTATGTGGAGGAAAGTTCTCTCTAAGCCTACTTTCTGCAGGGTTTTTATCATAAATGAGTGTTCAATTTTTTCAAAAGCTTTCTCTGCATTTATTGAGATGATCGTATGGTTTTTCTCCTTCAGTTTGTTAATATGGTTTATCACATTGATTGATTTGCGTATATTGAAGGATCCTTGCATACCTGGAATAAACCCCACTTGATCATGGTGTATGATCCTTTTAATGTGCTGTTGGATTCTGTTTGCTAGTATTTTGGTGAGGATTTTTGCATGTGTGTTCATCAGTGACATTGGCCTGTAGTTTTCTTTCTTTGTGACATCCTTGTCTGGTTTTGGTACCAAGGTGATGGTGGCCTCGTAGAATGAATTTGGGAGTGTTCGTCCCTCGGCCGTATTTTGGAAGAGTTTGAGAAGGATAGGTGTTAGCTCTTCTCTAAATGTTTGATAGAATTGGCCTGTGAAGCCATCTGGTCCTGGGCTTTTGTTTGTTGGAAGATTTTTCATCACAGTTTCAATTTCAGTGCTTGTGATTGGTCTGTTCATATTTTCTATTTCTTCCTGGTTCAGTCTTGGCAGGTTGTGCATTTCTAAGAATTTGTCCATTTCTTCCAGGTTGTCCATTTTATTGGCGTAGAGTTGCTTGTAGTAACCTCTCATGATCTTTTGTATTTCTACAGTGTCAGTTGTAACTTCTCCTTTTTCACTTCTAATTCTATTGAGTTGAGTCTTCTCCCTTTTTTTCTTGATGAGTCTGGCTAATGGTTTATCTATTTTGTTTATCTTCTCAAAGAACCAGCTTTTGGTTTTATTGATCTTTGCTATCGTTTCCTTCATTTCTTTTTCATGTATTTCTGATCTGATTTTTATGATTTCTTTGCTTCTGGTAACTTTGGGGTTTTTTTGTTCTTCTTTCTCTAATTGCTTTAGGTGCAAGGTTAGGTTGTTTATTCGAGATGTTTCCTGTTTCTTTTTTTTTTTTCGTATCTTTATTGGGGTATAATTGCTTTACAATGGTGTGCTAGTTTCTGCTTTATAACAAAGTGAATCAGTTATACATATACAAATGTTCCCGTATCTCTTCCCTCTTGCGTCTCCCTCCCTCCCACCCCTCCAGGCGGTCACAAAGCACCTAGCTGATCTCCCTGTGCCATGCGGCTGCTTCCCACTAGCTATCTACCTTACTACGTTTGTTAGTGTGTATATGTCCATGACTCTCTCTCGCCCTGTCACAGCTCACCCTTCCCCCTCCCCATAACCTCAAGTCCGTTCTCTAGGAGGTGTGCGTCTTTATTCCTGCCTTACCCCTAGGTTCTTCATGACATTTTTTTTTTCTTAAATTCCATATATATGTGTTAGCATACGGTATTTGTCTTTCTCTTTCTGACTTACTTCACTCTGTATGACAGACTCTAGGTCTATCCACCTCATTACAGATAGCTCAATTTCGTTTCTTTTTATGGCTGAGTAATATTCCATTGTATATATGTGCCACATCTTCTTTATCCATTCATCCGATGATGGGCACTTAGGTTGTTTCCATCTCCGGGCTATTGTAAACAGAGCTGCAATGAACATTCTGGTACATGACTCTTTTTGAATTATGGTTTTCTCAGGGTATATGCCCAGTAGTGGGATTGCTGGGTCATATGGTAGTTCTATTTGTAGTTTTTTAAGGAACCTCCCTACTGTTCTCCATTGTGGCTGTACCAATTCACATTGCCACCAGCAGTGCAGGAGTGTTCCGTTTTCTCCACACCCTGTCCAGCATTTAGTGTTTGTAGAGTTTTTGATGATGGCTATTGTGACTGGTGTGAGATGATATCTCATTGTAGTTTTGATTTGCATTTCCCTAATGATTAATGATGTTGAGCATTCTTTCATGTGTTTGTTGGCAGTCTGTGTACCTTCTTTGGAGAAATGTCTATTTAGGTCTTCTGCCCATTTTTGGATTGGGTTGTTTGTTTTTTTTTGTCATTGAGCTGCATGAGCTGCTTGTAAATTTCGGCAATTAATCCTTTGTCAGTTGCTTCATTTGCAAATATTTTCTCCCATTCTGAGGGTTGTCTTTTGGTCTTGTTTATGGTTTCCTTTGCTGTGCAAAAGCTCTGAAGTTTCATTAGGTCCCATTTGTTTATTTTTGTTTTTATTTCCAGTTCTCTAGGAGGTGGGTCAAACAGGATCTTGCTGTGATTTATGTCCTAGAGTGTTCTGCCTATGTTTTCCTCTAAGAGTTTGATAGTTCCTGGCCTCCCCTTTAGGTCTTTAATCCATTTTGAGCTTATTTTTGTGTATGGTGTTAGGGAGTGATCTAATCTCATACTTTACCATGTAGCTGTCCAGTTTTCCCAGCACCACTTACTGTAGAGGCTGTCCTTTCTCCACTGTACATTCCTGCCTCGTTTATCAAAGATAAGGTGACCCTATGTGCGTGGGTTTATCTCTGGGCTTCCTATCCTGTTCCATTGATCTATCTTTGTGTTTTTGTGCCGGTACCATACTGTCTTGATTACTGTAGCTTTGTAGTATAGTCTGGAGTCAGGGAGCCTGATTCCTCCAGCTCCGTTTTTCGTTCTGAAGATTGCTTTGGCTCTTGGGCGTCTTCTGTGTTTCCATACAAATTGTGAAAGTTTTTATTCTAGTTCTGTGAGAAATGCCAGTGGTAGTTTGATAGGGATTGCATTGAATCTGTAGATTGCTGTGGGTAGTAGAGTCGTTTTCTCAATGTTGATTCTTCCAATCCAAGAACATGGTATATCTCTCCCTCTATTTGTATCATGCTTAATTTCTTTCATCAGTGTCTTACAATTTTCTGCATACAGGTCTTTTGTCTCCTTAGGTAGGTTTCTTCCTAGATGTTTTATTCTTTTTGTGGTAGTGGTAAATGGGAGTACTTTCTTGATTTCACTTTCAGATTTTTCATCGTTAGTGTATAGTAATGCAAGAGATTTCTGTGCATTAGTTTTGTATTCCGCAACTTTACCCGATTCATTGATTACGTCTAGTACTTTTCTGGTAGCATCTTTAGGATTCTTTATGTATAGTATCATGTCATCTGCAAGCAGTGACAGCTTTACTTCTTCTTTTCCGATTTGGATTCCTTTTACTTCCTTTTTTTCTCTGATTGCTGTGCCTGAACCTTGCAAAACTATATTGAATAAAAGTGGTGAGAGTGGGCAACCTTGTCTTGTTCCTGATCTTAGTGGAAATACTTCCAGCTTTTCACCATTGAGGAGGATGTTGGCTGTGGGTTTGTCATATATGGCCTTTCTTATGTGGAGGAAAGTTCTCTCTAAGCCTACTTTCTGCAGGGTTTTTATCATAAATGAGTGTTCAATTTTTTCAAAAGCTTTCTCTGCATTTATTGAGATGATCGTATGGTTTTTCTCCTTCAGTTTGTTAATATGGTTTATCACATTGATTGATTTGCGTATATTGAAGGATCCTTGCATACCTGGAATAAACCCCACTTGATCATGGTGTATGATCCTTTTAATGTGCTGTTGGATTCTGTTTGCTAGTATTTTGGTGAGGATTTTTGCATGTGTGTTCATCAGTGACATTGGCCTGTAGTTTTCTTTCTTTGTGACATCCTTGTCTGGTTTTGGTACCAAGGTGATGGTGGCCTCGTAGAATGAATTTGGGAGTGTTCGTCCCTCGGCCGTATTTTGGAAGAGTTTGAGAAGGATAGGTGTTAGCTCTTCTCTAAATGTTTGATAGAATTGGCCTGTGAAGCCATCTGGTCCTGGGCTTTTGTTTGTTGGAAGATTTTTCATCACAGTTTCAATTTCAGTGCTTGTGATTGGTCTGTTCATATTTTCTATTTCTTCCTGGTTCAGTCTTGGCAGGTTGTGCATTTCTAAGAATTTGTCCATTTCTTCCAGGTTGTCCATTTTATTGGCGTAGAGTTGCTTGTAGTAACCTCTCATGATCTTTTGTATTTCTGCAGTGTCAGTTGTAACTTCTCCTTTTTCACTTCTAATTCTATTGAGTTGAGTCTTCTCCCTTTTTTTCTTGATGAGTCTGGCTAATGGTTTATCTATTTTGTTTATCTTCTCAAAGAACCAGCTTTTGGTTTTATTGATCTTTGCTATCGTTTCCTTCATTTCTTTTTCATGTATTTCTGATCTGCTTTTTATGATTTCTTTGCTTCTGGTAACTTTGGGGTTTTTTTGTTCTTCTTTCTCTAATTGCTTTAGGTGCAAGGTTAGGTTGTTTATTCGAGATGTTTCCTGTTTCTTTTTTTTTTTTTCGTATCTTTATTGGGGTATAATTGCTTTACAATGGTGTGCTAGTTTCTGCTTTATAACAAAGTGAATCAGTTATACATATACAAATGTTCCCGTATCTCTTCCCTCTTGCGTCTCCCTCCCTCCCACCCCTCCAGGCGGTCACAAAGCACCTAGCTGATCTCCCTGTGCCATGCGGCTGCTTCCCACTAGCTATCTACCTTACTACGTTTGTTAGTGTGTATATGTCCATGACTCTCTCTCGCCCTGTCACAGCTCACCCTTCCCCCTCCCCATAACCTCAAGTCCGTTCTCTAGGAGGTGTGCGTCTTTATTCCTGCCTTACCCCTAGGTTCTTCATGACATTTTTTTTTTCTTAAATTCCATATATATGTGTTAGCATACGGTATTTGTCTTTCTCTTTCTGACTTACTTCACTCTGTATGACAGACTCTAGGTCTATCCACCTCATTACAGATAGCTCAATTTCGTTTCTTTTTATGGCTGAGTAATATTCCATTGTATATATGTGCCACATCTTCTTTATCCATTCATCCGATGATGGGCACTTAGGTTGTTTCCATCTCCGGGCTATTGTAAACAGAGCTGCAATGAACATTCTGGTACATGACTCTTTTTGAATTATGGTTTTCTCAGGGTATATGCCCAGTAGTGGGATTGCTGGGTCATATGGTAGTTCTATTTGTAGTTTTTTAAGGAACCTCCCTACTGTTCTCCATTGTGGCTGTACCAATTCACATTGCCACCAGCAGTGCAGGAGTGTTCCGTTTTCTCCACACCCTGTCCAGCATTTAGTGTTTGTAGAGTTTTTGATGATGGCCATTGTGACTGGTGTGAGATGATATCTCATTGTAGTTTTGATTTGCATTTCCCTAATGATTAATGATGTTGAGCATTCTTTCATGTGTTTGTTGGCAGTCTGTGTACCTTCTTTGGAGAAATGTCTATTTAGGTCTTCTGCCCATTTTTGGATTGGGTTGTTTGTTTTTTTTTTGTCATTGAGCTGCATGAGCTGCTTGTAAATTTCGGCAATTAATCCTTTGTCAGTTGCTTCATTTGCAAATATTTTCTCCCATTCTGAGGGTTGTCTTTTGGTCTTGTTTATGGTTTCCTTTGCTGTGCAAAAGCTCTGAAGTTTCATTAGGTCCCATTTGTTTATTTTTGTTTTTATTTCCAGTTCTCTAGGAGGTGGGTCAAACAGGATCTTGCTGTGATTTATGTCCTAGAGTGTTCTGCCTATGTTTTCCTCTAAGAGTTTGATAGTTCCTGGCCTCCCCTTTAGGTCTTTAATCCATTTTGAGCTTATTTTTGTGTATGGTGTTAGGGAGTGATCTAATCTCATACTTTACCATGTAGCTGTCCAGTTTTCCCAGCACCACTTACTGTAGAGGCTGTCCTTTCTCCACTGTACATTCCTGCCTCGTTTATCAAAGATAAGGTGACCCTATGTGCGTGGGTTTATCTCTGGGCTTCCTATCCTGTTCCATTGATCTATCTTTGTGTTTTTGTGCCGGTACCATACTGTCTTGATTACTGTAGCTTTGTAGTATAGTCTGGAGTCAGGGAGCCTGATTCCTCCAGCTCCGTTTTTCGTTCTGAAGATTGCTTTGGCTCTTGGGCGTCTTCTGTGTTTCCATACAAATTGTGAAAGTTTTTATTCTAGTTCTGTGAGAAATGCCAGTGGTAGTTTGATAGGGATTGCATTGAATCTGTAGATTGCTGTGGGTAGTAGAGTCGTTTTCTCAATGTTGATTCTTCTAATCCAAGAACATGGTATATCTCTCCCTCTATTTGTATCATGCTTAATTTCTTTCATCAGTGTCTTACAATTTTCTGCATACAGGTCTTTTGTCTCCTTAGGTAGGTTTCTTCCTAGATGTTTTATTCTTTTTGTGGTAGTGGTAAATGGGAGTACTTTCTTGATTTCACTTTCAGATTTTTCATCGTTAGTGTATAGTAATGCAAGAGATTTCTGTGCATTAGTTTTGTATTCCGCAACTTTACCCGATTCATTGATTAGGTCTAGTACTTTTCTGGTAGCATCTTTAGGATTCTTTATGTATAGTATCATGTCATCTGCAAACAGTGACAGCTTTACTTCTTCTTTTCCGATTTGGATTCCTTTTACTTCCTTTTTTTCTCTGATTGCTGTGCCTGAACCTTGCAAAACTATATTGAATAAAAGTGGTGAGAGTGGGCAACCTTGTCTTGTTCCTGATCTTAGTGGAAATACTTCCAGCTTTTCACCATTGAGGAGGAT
The DNA here is from genome assembly GCF_963455315.2 of Globicephala melas. NCBI lineage: Eukaryota > Metazoa > Chordata > Mammalia > Artiodactyla > Delphinidae > Globicephala > Globicephala melas. The sequence goes on along the minus strand of NC_083329.1, from coordinate 45,624,679 downwards.
GTTGGCTGTGGGTTTGTCATATATGGCCTTTCTTATGTGGAGGAAAGTTCTCTCTAAGCCTACTTTCTGCAGGGTTTTTATCATAAATGAGTGTTCAATTTTTTCAAAAGCTTTCTCTGCATTTATTGAGATGATCGTATGGTTTTTCTCCTTCAGTTTGTTAATATGGTTTATCACATTGATTGATTTGCGTATATTGAAGGATCCTTGCATACCTGGAATAAACCCCACTTGATCATGGTGTATGATCCTTTTAATGTGCTGTTGGATTCTGTTTGCTAGTATTTTGGTGAGGATTTTTGCATGTGTGTTCATCAGTGACATTGGCCTGTAGTTTTCTTTCTTTGTGACATCCTTGTCTGGTTTTGGTACCAAGGTGATGGTGGCCTCGTAGAATGAATTTGGGAGTGTTCGTCCCTCGGCCGTATTTTGGAAGAGTTTGAGAAGGATAGGTGTTAGCTCTTCTCTAAATGTTTGATAGAATTGGCCTGTGAAGCCATCTGGTCCTGGGCTTTTGTTTGTTGGAAGATTTTTCATCACAGTTTCAATTTCAGTGCTTGTGATTGGTCTGTTCATATTTTCTATTTCTTCCTGGTTCAGTCTTGGCAGGTTGTGCATTTCTAAGAATTTGTCCATTTCTTCCAGGTTGTCCATTTTATTGGCGTAGAGTTGCTTGTAGTAACCTCTCATGATCTTTTGTATTTCTACAGTGTCAGTTGTAACTTCTCCTTTTTCACTTCTAATTCTATTGAGTTGAGTCTTCTCCCTTTTTTTCTTGATGAGTCTGGCTAATGGTTTATCTATTTTGTTTATCTTCTCAAAGAACCAGCTTTTGGTTTTATTGATCTTTGCTATCGTTTCCTTCATTTCTTTTTCATGTATTTCTGATCTGATTTTTATGATTTCTTTGCTTCTGGTAACTTTGGGGTTTTTTTGTTCTTCTTTCTCTAATTGCTTTAGGTGCAAGGTTAGGTTGTTTATTCGAGATGTTTCCTGTTTCTTTTTTTTTTTTCGTATCTTTATTGGGGTATAATTGCTTTACAATGGTGTGCTAGTTTCTGCTTTATAACAAAGTGAATCAGTTATACATATACAAATGTTCCCGTATCTCTTCCCTCTTGCGTCTCCCTCCCTCCCACCCCTCCAGGCGGTCACAAAGCACCTAGCTGATCTCCCTGTGCCATGCGGCTGCTTCCCACTAGCTATCTACCTTACTACGTTTGTTAGTGTGTATATGTCCATGACTCTCTCTCGCCCTGTCACAGCTCACCCTTCCCCCTCCCCATAACCTCAAGTCCGTTCTCTAGGAGGTGTGCGTCTTTATTCCTGCCTTACCCCTAGGTTCTTCATGACATTTTTTTTTTCTTAAATTCCATATATATGTGTTAGCATACGGTATTTGTCTTTCTCTTTCTGACTTACTTCACTCTGTATGACAGACTCTAGGTCTATCCACCTCATTACAGATAGCTCAATTTCGTTTCTTTTTATGGCTGAGTAATATTCCATTGTATATATGTGCCACATCTTCTTTATCCATTCATCCGATGATGGGCACTTAGGTTGTTTCCATCTCCGGGCTATTGTAAACAGAGCTGCAATGAACATTCTGGTACATGACTCTTTTTGAATTATGGTTTTCTCAGGGTATATGCCCAGTAGTGGGATTGCTGGGTCATATGGTAGTTCTATTTGTAGTTTTTTAAGGAACCTCCCTACTGTTCTCCATTGTGGCTGTACCAATTCACATTGCCACCAGCAGTGCAGGAGTGTTCCGTTTTCTCCACACCCTGTCCAGCATTTAGTGTTTGTAGAGTTTTTGATGATGGCCATTGTGACTGGTGTGAGATGATATCTCATTGTAGTTTTGATTTGCATTTCCCTAATGATTAATGATGTTGAGCATTCTTTCATGTGTTTGTTGGCAGTCTGTGTACCTTCTTTGGAGAAATGTCTATTTAGGTCTTCTGCCCATTTTTGGATTGGGTTGTTTGTTTTTTTTTGTCATTGAGCTGCATGAGCTGCTTGTAAATTTCGGCAATTAATCCTTTGTCAGTTGCTTCATTTGCAAATATTTTCTCCCATTCTGAGGGTTGTCTTTTGGTCTTGTTTATGGTTTCCTTTGCTGTGCAAAAGCTCTGAAGTTTCATTAGGTCCCATTTGTTTATTTTTGTTTTTATTTCCAGTTCTCTAGGAGGTGGGTCAAACAGGATCTTGCTGTGATTTATGTCCTAGAGTGTTCTGCCTATGTTTTCCTCTAAGAGTTTGATAGTTCCTGGCCTCCCCTTTAGGTCTTTAATCCATTTTGAGCTTATTTTTGTGTATGGTGTTAGGGAGTGATCTAATCTCATACTTTACCATGTAGCTGTCCAGTTTTCCCAGCACCACTTACTGTAGAGGCTGTCCTTTCTCCACTGTACATTCCTGCCTCGTTTATCAAAGATAAGGTGACCCTATGTGCGTGGGTTTATCTCTGGGCTTCCTATCCTGTTCCATTGATCTATCTTTGTGTTTTTGTGCCGGTACCATACTGTCTTGATTACTGTAGCTTTGTAGTATAGTCTGGAGTCAGGGAGCCTGATTCCTCCAGCTCCGTTTTTCGTTCTGAAGATTGCTTTGGCTCTTGGGCGTCTTCTGTGTTTCCATACAAATTGTGAAAGTTTTTATTCTAGTTCTGTGAGAAATGCCAGTGGTAGTTTGATAGGGATTGCATTGAATCTGTAGATTGCTGTGGGTAGTAGAGTCGTTTTCTCAATGTTGATTCTTCCAATCCAAGAACATGGTATATCTCTCCCTCTATTTGTATCATGCTTAATTTCTTTCATCAGTGTCTTACAATTTTCTGCATACAGGTCTTTTGTCTCCTTAGGTAGGTTTCTTCCTAGATGTTTTATTCTTTTTGTGGTAGTGGTAAATGGGAGTACTTTCTTGATTTCACTTTCAGATTTTTCATCGTTAGTGTATAGTAATGCAAGAGATTTCTGTGCATTAGTTTTGTATTCCGCAACTTTACCCGATTCATTGATTAGGTCTAGTACTTTTCTGGTAGCATCTTTAGGATTCTTTATGTATAGTATCATGTCATCTGCAAACAGTGACAGCTTTACTTCTTCTTTTCCGATTTGGATTCCTTTTACTTCCTTTTTTTCTCTGATTGCTGTGCCTGAACCTTGCAAAACTATATTGAATAAAAGTGGTGAGAGTGGGCAACCTTGTCTTGTTCCTGATCTTAGTGGAAATACTTCCAGCTTTTCACCATTGAGGAGGATGTTGGCTGTGGGTTTGTCATATATGGCCTTTCTTATGTGGAGGAAAGTTCTCTCTAAGCCTACTTTCTGCAGGGTTTTTATCATAAATGAGTGTTCAATTTTTTCAAAAGCTTTCTCTGCATTTATTGAGATGATCGTATGGTTTTTCTCCTTCAGTTTGTTAATATGGTTTATCACATTGATTGATTTGCGTATATTGAAGGATCCTTGCATACCTGGAATAAACCCCACTTGATCATGGTGTATGATCCTTTTAATGTGCTGTTGGATTCTGTTTGCTAGTATTTTGGTGAGGATTTTTGCATGTGTGTTCATCAGTGACATTGGCCTGTAGTTTTCTTTCTTTGTGACATCCTTGTCTGGTTTTGGTACCAAGGTGATGGTGGCCTCGTAGAATGAATTTGGGAGTGTTCGTCCCTCGGCCGTATTTTGGAAGAGTTTGAGAAGGATAGGTGTTAGCTCTTCTCTAAATGTTTGATAGAATTGGCCTGTGAAGCCATCTGGTCCTGGGCTTTTGTTTGTTGGAAGATTTTTCATCACAGTTTCAATTTCAGTGCTTGTGATTGGTCTGTTCATATTTTCTATTTCTTCCTGGTTCAGTCTTGGCAGGTTGTGCATTTCTAAGAATTTGTCCATTTCTTCCAGGTTGTCCATTTTATTGGCGTAGAGTTGCTTGTAGTAACCTCTCATGATCTTTTGTATTTCTGCAGTGTCAGTTGTAACTTCTCCTTTTTCACTTCTAATTCTATTGAGTTGAGTCTTCTCCCTTTTTTTCTTGATGAGTCTGGCTAATGGTTTATCTATTTTGTTTATCTTCTCAAAGAACCAGCTTTTGGTTTTATTGATCTTTGCTATCGTTTCCTTCATTTCTTTTTCATGTATTTCTGATCTGATTTTTATGATTTCTTTGCTTCTGGTAACTTTGGGGTTTTTTTGTTCTTCTTTCTCTAATTGCTTTAGGTGCGAGGTTAGGTTGTTTATTCGAGATGTTTCCTGTTTCTTTTTTTTTTTTTCGTATCTTTATTGGGGTATAATTGCTTTACAATGGTGTGCTAGTTTCTGCTTTATAACAAAGTGAATCAGTTATACATATACAAATGTTCCCGTATCTCTTCCCTCTTGCGTCTCCCTCCCTCCCACCCCTCCAGGCGGTCACAAAGCACCTAGCTGATCTCCCTGTGCCATGCGGCTGCTTCCCACTAGCTATCTACCTTACTACGTTTGTTAGTGTGTATATGTCCATGACTCTCTCTCGCCCTGTCACAGCTCACCCTTCCCCCTCCCCATAACCTCAAGTCCGTTCTCTAGGAGGTGTGCGTCTTTATTCCTGCCTTACCCCTAGGTTCTTCATGACATTTTTTTTTTCTTAAATTCCATATATATGTGTTAGCATACGGTATTTGTCTTTCTCTTTCTGACTTACTTCACTCTGTATGACAGACTCTAGGTCTATCCACCTCATTACAGATAGCTCAATTTCGTTTCTTTTTATGGCTGAGTAATATTCCATTGTATATATGTGCCACATCTTCTTTATCCATTCATCCGATGATGGGCACTTAGGTTGTTTCCATCTCCGGGCTATTGTAAACAGAGCTGCAATGAACATTCTGGTACATGACTCTTTTTGAATTATGGTTTTCTCAGGGTATATGCCCAGTAGTGGGATTGCTGGGTCATATGGTAGTTCTATTTGTAGTTTTTTAAGGAACCTCCCTACTGTTCTCCATTGTGGCTGTACCAATTCACATTGCCACCAGCAGTGCAGGAGTGTTCCGTTTTCTCCACACCCTGTCCAGCATTTAGTGTTTGTAGAGTTTTTGATGATGGCCATTGTGACTGGTGTGAGATGATATCTCATTGTAGTTTTGATTTGCATTTCCCTAATGATTAATGATGTTGAGCATTCTTTCATGTGTTTGTTGGCAGTCTGTGTACCTTCTTTGGAGAAATGTCTATTTAGGTCTTCTGCCCATTTTTGGATTGGGTTGTTTGTTTTTTTTTTGTCATTGAGCTGCATGAGCTGCTTGTAAATTTCGGCAATTAATCCTTTGTCAGTTGCTTCATTTGCAAATATTTTCTCCCATTCTGAGGGTTGTCTTTTGGTCTTGTTTATGGTTTCCTTTGCTGTGCAAAAGCTCTGAAGTTTCATTAGGTCCCATTTGTTTATTTTTGTTTTTATTTCCAGTTCTCTAGGAGGTGGGTCAAACAGGATCTTGCTGTGATTTATGTCCTAGAGTGTTCTGCCTATGTTTTCCTCTAAGAGTTTGATAGTTCCTGGCCTCCCCTTTAGGTCTTTAATCCATTTTGAGCTTATTTTTGTGTATGGTGTTAGGGAGTGATCTAATCTCATACTTTACCATGTAGCTGTCCAGTTTTCCCAGCACCACTTACTGTAGAGGCTGTCCTTTCTCCACTGTACATTCCTGCCTCGTTTATCAAAGATAAGGTGACCCTATGTGCGTGGGTTTATCTCTGGGCTTCCTATCCTGTTCCATTGATCTATCTTTGTGTTTTTGTGCCGGTACCATACTGTCTTGATTACTGTAGCTTTGTAGTATAGTCTGGAGTCAGGGAGCCTGATTCCTCCAGCTCCGTTTTTCGTTCTGAAGATTGCTTTGGCTCTTGGGCGTCTTCTGTGTTTCCATACAAATTGTGAAAGTTTTTATTCTAGTTCTGTGAGAAATGCCAGTGGTAGTTTGATAGGGATTGCATTGAATCTGTAGATTGCTGTGGGTAGTAGAGTCGTTTTCTCAATGTTGATTCTTCTAATCCAAGAACATGGTATATCTCTCCCTCTATTTGTATCATGCTTAATTTCTTTCATCAGTGTCTTACAATTTTCTGCATACAGGTCTTTTGTCTCCTTAGGTAGGTTTCTTCCTAGATGTTTTATTCTTTTTGTGGTAGTGGTAAATGGGAGTACTTTCTTGATTTCACTTTCAGATTTTTCATCGTTAGTGTATAGTAATGCAAGAGATTTCTGTGCATTAGTTTTGTATTCCGCAACTTTACCCGATTCATTGATTAGGTCTAGTACTTTTCTGGTAGCATCTTTAGGATTCTTTATGTATAGTATCATGTCATCTGCAAACAGTGACAGCTTTACTTCTTCTTTTCCGATTTGGATTCCTTTTACTTCCTTTTTTTCTCTGATTGCTGTGCCTGAACCTTGCAAAACTATATTGAATAAAAGTGGTGAGAGTGGGCAACCTTGTCTTGTTCCTGATCTTAGTGGAAATACTTCCAGCTTTTCACCATTGAGGAGGATGTTGGCTGTGGGTTTGTCATATATGGCCTTTCTTATGTGGAGGAAAGTTCTCTCTAAGCCTACTTTCTGCAGGGTTTTTATCATAAATGAGTGTTCAATTTTTTCAAAAGCTTTCTCTGCATTTATTGAGATGATCGTATGCTTTTTCTCCTTCAGTTTGTTAATATGGTTTATCACATTGATTGATTTGCGTATATTGAAGGATCCTTGCATACCTGGAATAAACCCCACTTGATCATGGTGTATGATCCTTTTAATGTGCTGTTGGATTCTGTTTGCTAGTATTTTGGTGAGGATTTTTGCATGTGTGTTCATCAGTGACATTGGCCTGTAGTTTTCTTTCTTTGTGACATCCTTGTCTGGTTTTGGTACCAAGGTGATGGTGGCCTCGTAGAATGAATTTGGGAGTGTTCGTCCCTCGGCCGTATTTTGGAAGAGTTTGAGAAGGATAGGTGTTAGCTCTTCTCTAAATGTTTGATAGAATTGGCCTGTGAAGCCATCTGGTCCTGGGCTTTTGTTTGTTGGAAGATTTTTCATCACAGTTTCAATTTCAGTGCTTGTGATTGGTCTGTTCATATTTTCTATTTCTTCCTGGTTCAGTCTTGGCAGGTTGTGCATTTCTAAGAATTTGTCCATTTCTTCCAGGTTGTCCATTTTATTGGCGTAGAGTTGCTTGTAGTAACCTCTCATGATCTTTTGTATTTCTACAGTGTCAGTTGTAACTTCTCCTTTTTCACTTCTAATTCTATTGAGTTGAGTCTTCTCCCTTTTTTTCTTGATGAGTCTGGCTAATGGTTTATCTATTTTGTTTATCTTCTCAAAGAACCAGCTTTTGGTTTTATTGATCTTTGCTATCGTTTCCTTCATTTCTTTTTCATGTATTTCTGATCTGATTTTTATGATTTCTTTGCTTCTGGTAACTTTGGGGTTTTTTTGTTCTTCTTTCTCTAATTGCTTTAGGTGCAAGGTTAGGTTGTTTATTCGAGATGTTTCCTGTTTCTTTTTTTTTTTTCGTATCTTTATTGGGGTATAATTGCTTTACAATGGTGTGCTAGTTTCTGCTTTATAACAAAGTGAATCAGTTATACATATACAAATGTTCCCGTATCTCTTCCCTCTTGCGTCTCCCTCCCTCCCACCCCTCCAGGCGGTCACAAAGCACCTAGCTGATCTCCCTGTGCCATGCGGCTGCTTCCCACTAGCTATCTACCTTACTACGTTTGTTAGTGTGTATATGTCCATGACTCTCTCTCGCCCTGTCACAGCTCACCCTTCCCCCTCCCCATAACCTCAAGTCCGTTCTCTAGGAGGTGTGCGTCTTTATTCCTGCCTTACCCCTAGGTTCTTCATGACATTTTTTTTTTCTTAAATTCCATATATATGTGTTAGCATACGGTATTTGTCTTTCTCTTTCTGACTTACTTCACTCTGTATGACAGACTCTAGGTCTATCCACCTCATTACAGATAGCTCAATTTCGTTTCTTTTTATGGCTGAGTAATATTCCATTGTATATATGTGCCACATCTTCTTTATCCATTCATCCGATGATGGGCACTTAGGTTGTTTCCATCTCCGGGCTATTGTAAACAGAGCTGCAATGAACATTCTGGTACATGACTCTTTTTGAATTATGGTTTTCTCAGGGTATATGCCCAGTAGTGGGATTGCTGGGTCATATGGTAGTTCTATTTGTAGTTTTTTAAGGAACCTCCCTACTGTTCTCCATTGTGGCTGTACCAATTCACATTGCCACCAGCAGTGCAGGAGTGTTCCGTTTTCTCCACACCCTGTCCAGCATTTAGTGTTTGTAGAGTTTTTGATGATGGCCATTGTGACTGGTGTGAGATGATATCTCATTGTAGTTTTGATTTGCATTTCCCTAATGATTAATGATGTTGAGCATTCTTTCATGTGTTTGTTGGCAGTCTGTGTACCTTCTTTGGAGAAATGTCTATTTAGGTCTTCTGCCCATTTTTGGATTGGGTTGTTTGTTTTTTTTTGTCATTGAGCTGCATGAGCTGCTTGTAAATTTCGGCAATTAATCCTTTGTCAGTTGCTTCATTTGCAAATATTTTCTCCCATTCTGAGGGTTGTCTTTTGGTCTTGTTTATGGTTTCCTTTGCTGTGCAAAAGCTCTGAAGTTTCATTAGGTCCCATTTGTTTATTTTTGTTTTTATTTCCAGTTCTCTAGGAGGTGGGTCAAACAGGATCTTGCTGTGATTTATGTCCTAGAGTGTTCTGCCTATGTTTTCCTCTAAGAGTTTGATAGTTCCTGGCCTCCCCTTTAGGTCTTTAATCCATTTTGAGCTTATTTTTGTGTATGGTGTTAGGGAGTGATCTAATCTCATACTTTACCATGTAGCTGTCCAGTTTTCCCAGCACCACTTACTGTAGAGGCTGTCCTTTCTCCACTGTACATTCCTGCCTCGTTTATCAAAGATAAGGTGACCCTATGTGCGTGGGTTTATCTCTGGGCTTCCTATCCTGTTCCATTGATCTATCTTTGTGTTTTTGTGCCGGTACCATACTGTCTTGATTACTGTAGCTTTGTAGTATAGTCTGGAGTCAGGGAGCCTGATTCCTCCAGCTCCGTTTTTCGTTCTGAAGATTGCTTTGGCTCTTGGGCGTCTTCTGTGTTTCCATACAAATTGTGAAAGTTTTTATTCTAGTTCTGTGAGAAATGCCAGTGGTAGTTTGATAGGGATTGCATTGAATCTGTAGATTGCTGTGGGTAGTAGAGTCGTTTTCTCAATGTTGATTCTTCCAATCCAAGAACATGGTATATCTCTCCCTCTATTTGTATCATGCTTAATTTCTTTCATCAGTGTCTTACAATTTTCTGCATACAGGTCTTTTGTCTCCTTAGGTAGGTTTCTTCCTAGATGTTTTATTCTTTTTGTGGTAGTGGTAAATGGGAGTACTTTCTTGATTTCACTTTCAGATTTTTCATCGTTAGTGTATAGTAATGCAAGAGATTTCTGTGCATTAGTTTTGTATTCCGCAACTTTACCCGATTCATTGATTAGGTCTAGTACTTTTCTGGTAGCATCTTTAGGATTCTTTATGTATAGTATCATGTCATCTGCAAGCAGTGACAGCTTTACTTCTTCTTTTCCGATTTGGATTCCTTTTACTTCCTTTTTTTCTCTGATTGCTGTGCCTGAACCTTGCAAAACTATATTGAATAAAAGTGGTGAGAGTGGGCAACCTTGTCTTGTTCCTGATCTTAGTGGAAATACTTCCAGCTTTTCACCATTGAGGAGGATGTTGGCTGTGGGTTTGTCATATATGGCCTTTCTTATGTGGAGGAAAGTTCTCTCTAAGCCTACTTTCTGCAGGGTTTTTATCATAAATGAGTGTTCAATTTTTTCAAAAGCTTTCTCTGCATTTATTGAGATGATCGTATGGTTTTTCTTCTTCAGTTTGTTAATATGGTTTATCACATTGATTGATTTGCGTATATTGAAGGATCCTTGCATACCTGGAATAAACCCCACTTGATCATGGTGTATGATCCTTTTAATGTGCTGTTGGATTCTGTTTGCTAGTATTTTGGTGAGGATTTTTGCATGTGTGTTCATCAGTGACATTGGCCTGTAGTTTTCTTTCTTTGTGACATCCTTGTCTGGTTTTGGTACCAAGGTGATGGTGGCCTCGTAGAATGAATTTGGGAGTGTTCGTCCCTCGGCCGTATTTTGGAAGAGTTTGAGAAGGATAGGTGTTAGCTCTTCTCTAAATGTTTGATAGAATTGGCCTGTGAAGCCATCTGGTCCTGGGCTTTTGTTTGTTGGAAGATTTTTCATCACAGTTTCAATTTCAGTGCTTGTGATTGGTCTGTTCATATTTTCTATTTCTTCCTGGTTCAGTCTTGGCAGGTTGTGCATTTCTAAGAATTTGTCCATTTCTTCCAGGTTGTCCATTTTATTGGCGTAGAGTTGCTTGTAGTAACCTCTCATGATCTTTTGTATTTCTGCAGTGTCAGTTGTAACTTCTCCTTTTTCACTTCTAATTCTATTGAGTTGAGTCTTCTCCCTTTTTTTCTTGATGAGTCTGGCTAATGGTTTATCTATTTTGTTTATCTTCTCAAAGAACCAGCTTTTGGTTTTATTGATCTTTGCTATCGTTTCCTTCATTTCTTTTTCATGTATTTCTGATCTGATTTTTATGATTTCTTTGCTTCTGGTAACTTTGGGGTTTTTTTGTTCTTCTTTCTCTAATTGCTTTAGGTGCGAGGTTAGGTTGTTTATTCGAGATGTTTCCTGTTTCTTTTTTTTTTTTTCGTATCTTTATTGGGGTATAATTGCTTTACAATGGTGTGCTAGTTTCTGCTTTATAACAAAGTGAATCAGTTATACATATACAAATGTTCCCGTATCTCTTCCCTCTTGCGTCTCCCTCCCTCCCACCCCTCCAGGCGGTCACAAAGCACCTAGCTGATCTCCCTGTGCCATGCGGCTGCTTCCCACTAGCTATCTACCTTACTACGTTTGTTAGTGTGTATATGTCCATGACTCTCTCTCGCCCTGTCACAGCTCACCCTTCCCCCTCCCCATAACCTCAAGTCCGTTCTCTAGGAGGTGTGCGTCTTTATTCCTGCCTTACCCCTAGGTTCTTCATGACATTTTTTTTTTCTTAAATTCCATATATATGTGTTAGCATACGGTATTTGTCTTTCTCTTTCTGACTTACTTCACTCTGTATGACAGACTCTAGGTCTATCCACCTCATTACAGATAGCTCAATTTCGTTTCTTTTTATGGCTGAGTAATATTCCATTGTATATATGTGCCACATCTTCTTTATCCATTCATCCGATGATGGGCACTTAGGTTGTTTCCATCTCCGGGCTATTGTAAATAGAGCTGCAATGAACATTCTGGTACATGACTCTTTTTGAATTATGGTTTTCTCAGGGTATATGCCCAGTAGTGGGATTGCTGGGTCATATGGTAGTTCTATTTGTAGTTTTTTAAGGAACCTCCCTACTGTTCTCCATTGTGGCTGTACCAATTCACATTGCCACCAGCAGTGCAGGAGTGTTCCGTTTTCTCCACACCCTGTCCAGCATTTAGTGTTTGTAGAGTTTTTGATGATGGCCATTGTGACTGGTGTGAGATGATATCTCATTGTAGTTTTGATTTGCATTTCCCTAATGATTAATGATGTTGAGCATTCTTTCATGTGTTTGTTGGCAGTCTGTGTACCTTCTTTGGAGAAATGTCTATTTAGGTCTTCTGCCCATTTTTGGATTGGGTTGTTTGTTTTTTTTTGTCATTGAGCTGCATGAGCTGCTTGTAAATTTCGGCAATTAATCCTTTGTCAGTTGCTTCATTTGCAAATATTTTCTCCCATTCTGAGGGTTGTCTTTTGGTCTTGTTTATGGTTTCCTTTGCTGTGCAAAAGCTCTGAAGTTTCATTAGGTCCCATTTGTTTATTTTTGTTTTTATTTCCAGTTCTCTAGGAGGTGGGTCAAACAGGATCTTGCTGTGATTTATGTCCTAGAGTGTTCTGCCTATGTTTTCCTCTAAGAGTTTGATAGTTCCTGGCCTCCCCTTTAGGTCTTTAATCCATTTTGAGCTTATTTTTGTGTATGGTGTTAGGGAGTGATCTAATCTCATACTTTACCATGTAGCTGTCCAGTTTTCCCAGCACCACTTACTGTAGAGGCTGTCCTTTCTCCACTGTACATTCCTGCCTCGTTTATCAAAGATAAGGTGACCCTATGTGCGTGGGTTTATCTCTGGGCTTTCTATCCTGTTCCATTGATCTATCTTTGTGTTTTTGTGCTGGTACCATACTGTCTTGATTACTGTAGCTTTGTAGTATAGTCTGGAGTCAGGGAGCCTGATTCCTCCAGCTCCGTTTTTCGTTCTGAAGATTGCTTTGGCTATTGGGCGTCTTCTGTGTTTCCATACAAATTGTGAAAGTTTTTATTCTAGTTTTGTGAGAAATGCCAGTGGTACTTTGATAGGGATTGCATTGAATCTGTAGATTGCTGTGGGTAGTAGAGTCGTTTTCTCAATGTTGATTCTTCCAATCCAAGAACATGGTATATCTCTCCCTCTATTTGTATCATGCTTAATTTCTTTCATCAGTGTCTTACAATTTTCTGCATACAGGTCTTTTGTCTCCTTAGGTAGGTTTCTTCCTAGATGTTTTATTCTTTTTGTGGCAGTGGTAAATGGGAGTATTTTCTTGATTTCACTTTCAGATTTTTCATCGTTAGTGTATAGTAATGCAAGAGATTTCTGTGCATTAATTTTGTATTCCGCAAGTTTACCCGATTCATTGATTAGGTCTAGTACTTTTCTGGTAGCATCTTTAGGAGTCTTTATGTGTAGTATCATGTCATCTGCAAACAGTGACAGCTTTACTTCTTCTTTTCCGATTTGGATTCCTTTTACTTCCTTTTTTTCTGTGATTGCTGTGCCTGAACCTTGCAAAACTATATTGAATAAAAGTGGTGAGAGTGGGCAACCTTTTCTCGTTCCTGATCTTAGTGGAAATACTTCCAGCTTTTCACCATTGAGGAGGATGTTGGCTGTGGGTTTGTCATATATGGCCTTTCTTATGTGGAGGAAAGTTCTCTCTAAGCCTACTTTCTGCAGGGTTTTTATCATAAATGAGTGTTCAATTTTTTCAAAAGCTTTCTCTGCATTTATTGAGATGATCGTATGGTTTTTCTCCTTCAGTTTGTTAATATGGTTTATCACATTGATTGATTTGCGTATATTGAAGGATCCTTGCATACCTGGAATAAACCCCACTTGATCATGGTGTATGATCCTTTTAATGTGCTGTTGGATTCTGTTTGCTAGTATTTTGGTGAGGATTTTTGCATGTGTGTTCATCAGTGACATTGGCCTGTAGTTTTCTTTCTTTGTGACATCCTTGTCTGGTTTTGGTACCAAGGTGATGGTGGCCTCGTAGAATGAATTTGGGAGTGTTCGTCCCTCGGCCGTATTTTGGAAGAGTTTGAGAAGGATAGGTGTTAGCTCTTCTCTAAATGTTTGATAGAATTGGCCTGTGAAGCCATCTGGTCCTGGGCTTTTGTTTGTTGGAAGATTTTTCATCACAGTTTCAATTTCAGTGCTTGTGATTGGTCTGTTCATATTTTCTATTTCTTCCTGGTTCAGTCTTGGCAGGTTGTGCATTTCTAAGAATTTGTCCATTTCTTCCAGGTTGTCCATTTTATTGGCGTAGAGTTGCTTGTAGTAATCTCTCATGATCTTTTGTATTTCTGCAGTGTCAGTTGTAACTTCTCCTTTTTCACTTCTAATTCTATTGAGTTGAGTCTTCTCCCTTTTTTTCTTGATGAGTCTGGCTAATGGTTTATCTATTTTGTTTATCTTCTCAAAGAACCAGCTTTTAGTTTTATTGATCTTTGCTATCGTTTCCTTCATTTCTTTTTCATGTATTTCTGATCTGATTTTCATGATTTCTTTGCTTCTGGTAACTTCGGGGTTTTTTCTTCTTCTTTCTCTAATTGCTTTAGTTGCAGGGTTAGTTTGTTTCGAGATGTTTCCTGTTTCTTAAGGTGGACTTTTATTGCTCTAAACTTCCCTCTCTGAACTGCTTTTTCTGCGTCCCATGGGGTTTGGGTTGTCGTGTCTCCATTGTCATTTGTTTCTAGGCATTTTTTAATTTCCTGTTTGATTTCTTCAGTGATCATTTCGTTATTCAGTACTGTATTGTTTAGCCTTCATGTGTTTGTATTTTTTATAGATATTTTCTTGTAATTGATATCTAGTGTCATGACATTGTGTTTGGAAAAGATACTTGATACAATTTCAATTTTGTTAATTTTACCAAGGCTTGATTTGTGACCCAAGATATGATCTATCCCAGAGAATGTTTCATGAGCACTTGAGAAAAATGTTTATTCTGTTGTTTTTGGATGGAGTGTCCTATAGATATCAGTTAAATCCATCTTGTTTAATGTAGCATTTAAAGCTTGTGTTTCCTTATTTATTTTCATTTTGGATGATCTGTCCATTGGTGAAAGTGGGTTGTTAAAGTCCCGTAATATAAATGTGTTATTGTCGATTTCCCCTTTTTTGGCTGTTAGTATTTGTCTTATGTATGGAGGTTCTCCTATGTTGGGTGCATAAATATTTACAATTGTTATATCTTCTTCTTGTATCGATCCCTTGATCATTATGTAGTGTCCTTCTTTGTCTCTTTTAATAGTTTTTATTTTAAAGTGTATTTTTTCTGATATGAGAATTGCTACTCCAGCTTTCTTTTTGTTTCCATTTCATGGAGTATCTTTTTCCATTCCCTTACTTTCAGTCTGTATGTGTCCCTAGGTCTGACGTCGGTCTCTTGTTTTTGTATTCATTCAGGCAGTCTGTGTCTTTTGGTGGGAGCTTTTAGTCCATTTACTTTTAAGGTAATTATCGATATGTATGTTCCTGTTCCCATTTTCTAAATTTTTTTGTGCTCGTTATTGTAGGTCTTTTCCTTCTCTTGTGTTTCTTGCCTAGAGAAGTTCCTTTGGCATTTGTTGTAAAGGTGGTTTGGTGGTGCTCAGCTCTCTCAGCTTTTGCTTGTCTGTAAAGGTTTTAATTTCTCCATCAAATCTGAATGAGATCCTTGCTGGATAGAGTAATCTTGGTTGCAGGTTTTTCTCCTTCATCACTTTAAATATGTCCTGCCACTCCCTTCTTGCTTGCAGAGTTTCTGCTGAAAGTTCAGCTGTTAACCTTATGGGGATTCCCTGGTGTGTTATTTATTGTTTTTCCCTTGCTGCTTTTAATACGCTTTCTTTCTATTTAATTTTTGACAGTTTGATTAATATGTGTCTTGGCATATGTCTCCTTGTATTATCCTGTATGGGACTCTCTGTGCTTCCTGGACTTGATTAACTATTTCCTTTCCCATATTAGGGAAGTTTTCAACTATAATCTCTTCATTTATTTTCTCAGTCCCTTTCTTTTTCTCTTCTTCTTCTGGAACCCATATAATTCGAATGTTGTTGCGTTTAATGTTGTCCCAGACGTCTCTGAGACTGTCCTCAGTTCTTTTCATTCTTTTTTCTTTATTCTGCTCTGCAGTAGTTATTTCTGCTATTCTATCTTCCAAGTCACTTATCCGTTCTTTTCCCTCAGTTATTCTGCTATTGATCCCATCTAGAGTATTTTTCATTTCATTTATTGTGTTGTTCATCGTTGTTTGTTTCATGTTTAGTTCTTCTGAGTCCTTGTTAAATGTTTCTTGCATTTTGTCCATTCTATTTCCAAGATTTTGGATCATCTTTACTATCATTATTCTTAATTCTTTTTCAGGTAGACTGCCTATTTCCTCTTTATGTGTTAGGGCTGGTGGGTTTTTATATTGCTCCTTCATCTGCGGTGTGTTTTCTCTGGTGGGTTTTTATATTGCTCCTTCATCTGCGGTGTGTTTTTCTGTCTTCTCATTTTGCTTATCTTACTGTGGTTGGGGTCTCCTTTTTGCAGGCTGCAGGTTCGTAGTTCCCGTTGTTTTTGGTGTCTGCCCCCAGTGGCTAAGGTTGGTTCAGTGGGTTGTGTAGGCTTCCTGGTGGAGGGGACTTGTGCCTGTGTTCTGGTGGATGAGGCTGGATCTTTTCTTTCTTGTGGGCGGGTCCACATCTGGTGGTGTGTTTTGGGGTGTCTGTGGACTTATTATGATTTTAGGCAGCCTCTCTGCTAATGAGTGGGGTTGTGTTCCTGTCTTGCTGGTTGTTTGGCATAGGATGTTCAGCACTGTAGCTTGCTGGTCGTTGAGTGAAGCTGGGTGCTGGCGTTGAGATGGAGATCTCTGGGTGGTTTTTGCCGTTTGATATTATGTAGAGCTGGGAGGTCTCTTGTTGACCAGTGTCATGAAGTTGGCTCTCCCACTTCAGAGGCACAGCACTAACTGCTGGCTGCAGCACCAAGAGCCTTTCATCCACACGGCTCAGGTTAAAACGGAGAAAAAGTAGAGAGAAAGAATTAGTAGAAGTAGGACGAAAGAGAGAAAGAAAGGAAGGAAGGAAGGAAGAAAGAAGAAAAGGAAAGGAAAGAAAGGAAAGGATGGAGGGAGGGAGGGAAGGAAGGAAGGAAGGAGGGAAGGAAGGAAAAAAGAAAGAAGATAAAGTAAATAAAATAAAGTAAAACATAGTAAAGTTATTAAAGTTAAAAATAATTATTAAGAAAAAGAATTTAAAAACAACAAGAACAAAAAAAACCGGAGGGATAGAACCTTAGGACAAATGGTGGAAGCAAAGCTATACAGACAAAATCTCATACAGAAACATACACATCCACACTCTAGAAAAAGAGGAAAAGGGAATAAAATCATAAATCTTGCTCTCAAAGTCCACCTCCTCAGTTTGGGATGATTCGTTGTCTAAAGGAGGGAAGGAAGGAAAGAAATAAAAGATAAAGTAAAATAAAATAGTTATTAAAATTAAAATTAATTATTAAGGAAAAAATTTAAAAAAAAATGGACGCATAGAACCCCAGGACAAATGGTGGAAGCAAAGCTATACAGACAAAATCTCCACAGAAGCATGCACATACACACTCACAAAAAGAGAAAAAGGGGAAAAAATCATAAATCTTGCTCTCAAAGTCCACCTCCTCAATTTGGGATGATTTGTTGTCTATTCATGTATTCCACAGATGCAGGGTGCATCAAGTTGATTGTGGAGCTTTAATCCGCCGCTTCTGAGGCTTTTGGGAGGTCTGAGGTCTTCTGCAAGTGTTCAGTAGGTGTCCTGTAGGAGTTGTTCCACGTGTAGATGTATTTCTGGTGTATTAACGTGGCTGCAGTTGGAGGCCTCAGTTTCTTGCCCCATGGATCTCTCCATAGGGCTGCTTGAGTGTCCTCATGATATGGAAGCTGGCTTACCCCCGCATGAGTGATCCGGCCCGTGGTCTTCAGGACTGTCGTGGCTTCGGCCTCAGGGGCCCCTCCAGAGCTGGCAGCCTCAGTGAGGCCGCCCTCCCCTCGGGCTCCGGGGCAGTTCCGTGACGGTAGAGGGAAGAGACCCCGAGCCGGGAATTCCAGCTCTGCGGAAATGTGGGCTCCGTTCTCTGAGGTGGGTCTTTTGTAGACAGCATATGTCTTGTTTTTGTATCGATTCAACCAGTCTACGTCTTTTGGATGGAGCATTTAATCCATTTATATTTAAGGTGATTATCAGTATGTATGTTCTTATTGCCATTTTGTTAATTGTTTTCGATTTGTTTTTGAAAGTCTTTATTTTCCTTTCTTTCCTCTTTGTTCTTTTGTCTTCGGATTTGATGACTATCATTAATGTTGTATTTGGACTCCTTTTTCTTTTTTGTGTGTATATGTATTGCAGATTTTTGGTTTGCAATTGCCATGAGGTTTGATATAGCAGACTATACTTATACGTGATTGTTTTAAGTTGTTGATGTCTTAATTTCAAATGCATTTCAAATATTCTGAATTTGTACTCTCCTTCTCTCCTGATTACTGGATTAGATATCATATATTACATCTAATTGTATTTTTGTTTTTTGTTATTTTTTTTTTGCCGTACGTGGGCCTCTCACTGCTGTGGCCTCTCTGTTGCGGAGCACAGGCTCCAGATGCGCATGCTCAGCAGCCATGACTCACGGGCCCAGCCACTCCGCGGCATGCGGGATCGTCCTGGACTGGGGCAAGAACTCGTGTCCCCTGCATCGGCAGGCGGACTCTCAACCACTGCGCCACCAGGGAAGCCCCGTCTAATTGTTTTGTGTATCCCTTAACTGCTTATTGTGGACATAGATGATTTTATTACTTTTATCTTTTGACCTTCCTACTAGTTTCTGTGTGGACAAAAAGCATTTCCTCTAAGATCAGGAACAAGACAAGGATGTCCACTATCACCACTTTTATTCAATATAGTTTTGGAAGTCCTAGGCACAGCAATCAGAGAAGAAAAAGAAATAAAAGGAATCCAAATTGGAAAAGAAGTAAAACTGTCACTGTTTGCAGATGACATGATGCTATTACTAGAAAATCCTAAAGATGTTACCAGAACTACTAGGTCTCATCAATGAATTCAGTAAAGATGCAGTATACAAAATTAATACACAGAAATCTGTTGCATTTGTATACCTTAAAGATCTGAAAGAGAAATTAAGGGAATAATCCCGTTTATCATCACATGCAGGAGAATAAAATACCTGGGAATAAACCTGCCTAAGGAGACAAAAGACCTGTATGCAGAAAACTATAAGACATTAAGAAATAAATTGAAGACGACACAAACAGATGGAAAGATATACTGTGTTCGTGGACTGTTAGAATCAACAGTAGTCAATGTTAAAATGACTGTTCTACTCAAGGCAATCTACAGATAAAATGTTATCCCTATCAAATTACCAGTGGCATTTTTCATAGAACTAGAAAAAAAAATCTTAAATTTGTATGGAAACACAAAAGACCCTGAGTAGCCAAAGCAATCTCGAGAAAGAAAAATAGAGCTGGAGGAATCAGGCTCCCTGACTTCAGACTGTACTACAAAGCTGCACTCATCAAAACAGTATGGTACTGGCATAAAAACAAATATAGATCAATGAACAGGATAGAAGATCCAGAAATAATCCCACACACCTATGGACAGTTAATTTACAACAAAGGTGACAAGAATATACAATGGAGAAAAGACATTCTCTTCAGTAACTGGTGCTGGGGAAACTGGGCAGCTACATGTAAAAAAATGAAGTTAGAACATTCTCTAACACCACATACAAAAATAAACTCAAAATGGATTAAAGACCTAAATGTAAGAACGGATACTATAAAACTCCTAGAGAAAAACATAGGCAGAACACTCTTTGATACAATTTGCAACAATACCTTTTTGGATCTGTCTCCTAGAGTAATGAAAATAAAAACAAAAAGAAACAAGGACCTAATTAAACTTCAAAGCTTTTGCACAGCAAAGGAAACCATAATCAAAACAAAAAGATAACCTACAGAATGGGAAAAAATATTTGCAAATGATGTGACTGACAAAAGATTAATTTCCAAACTATACAAAGAGCTCATACAGCACAATATCAAGAAAACAAACAACCCAATCAAAAAATGGGCAGAAGATCTAAATAGACATTTCTCCAAAGAAGACATACAGATGGGCAAAAGGCGTATGAAAAGGTGCTCAACATCACTAATTATTAGAGAAATTCAAATCAAACCACAGTGAGGTATCACCTCACACTGGTCAGCATCAACATTAAAAAGTCTACAAGTAACAAGTGCTGAAGAAGGTGTGGAGAAAAAGGAACCCTTGTACACTGTTGGTGGGAATGTAAATTGGTGCAGCCACAATGGAGCAAAGGTATGGAGGTTCCTTAAAAAACTAAAAATCGAGTTACCATATGATCCAGTGATCTAGTCCTGAGCATATATCCAGAGAAAACTGATTCGAAAAGATACATGCATCTCAATGTTCATTGCAGCACTATTTACAATAGCCAAGACATGGAAGCAACCTAAATGTCCATCAACAAATGGATGGATAAAGAAGATGTGGTATATATATATACACAGTGGAATATTACGCAGCCATAAAAAAGAATGAAGTAATGCCATTTGCAGCAACATGAATGGACCTAGAGATTATCATACTGAGTGAAGTAAGCCAGACAGAGAAGGAAACATATCCATATGATATCACTTATGTGGAATCCAAAAAGTGGATTACACTTGTATCCAAAAAGTGGATACAAGTGAACTTATGTACAAAACAGAAATAGACCCACAGACATAGAATGAAAACTTATGGTTACCAAAGGGGAAAGGGTGGGATAAATTAGGAGTTTGGGATCAACAATATACTGCTATATATAAAATAGATAACCAACAAGGACCTACTGTTGCACAGGGAACTATACTTATTTTTTTTGTAATAAACTATAAGGGAAAATAATCTGAAAAAAGAATAGATATGTATATATATATATGTATAACTGAATTACATTGCTGTACACCTGACACTAATACAACATTGTAAATCAACTATACTTCAATTAAAAAGAAAGTCAATAACAAGTGGTGAAGATGTGGAGAAATTGAAACACTGCTGGTGGGATTTTAAAATGGTCAGCTACTTTGGAAAACAGTTTGGCATTTCCTCAAAATGTTAAACATAAGAGTTGCCATACTACCCTGGAATTTCTTTCCTAGAAAAATTCTCCAAGAGAAATAAAAATATATGTTTATACAAAGACTTGAAGGTGAATGTTCATTGCAGCATTATTTACAATAGCCAAAATAGTGGAAACAACCCAAGTGTCCACCAACTGTTGAACAGATGAACAACATATGGTATATCCTTACAGTGGAATATTATTCAGCCATGAGAGGGAAATAAGTACTATGCATGCTATACCATGGATGAACCTCAAAAATATTATGCACAGTTAAGGAAGCCAGACACAAAGACCACATATTTGTTTGGCCAAGAAGTTCATTTGGGTTTTTCATAAGATCGTAGGGAAAAACCCAAACGAACTTTTTGGCCAACTCAATATATGATTCCATTGGTATGAATTGTCCAGAGAAGTCACTGATCTAGAGACAGGGCACTGGAAGTGAGAGTTGAGTACATGGTCATGATGTTTCCTTTGGGGTGATGGAAATATTTAAAATTAAATTGTGGTGATGGTTGCACACCTCTGTAAATATACTAAAAAAAATCGTTGAAGTGTACACTTAAAACAGGTGAGTTTTATTGTATGTAAATTATATGTCAGGAAGCTGTTTTTTCAAAAATTGTCTTTCATTTATCCTTTTCTCCCTTTTTTCCTCCTTTCCTGCTTTCTTTTCTTCCCTTCCTTACTTTTTCTTTTCTCCTCTTTCCCCAACTCTTAAACACAGATGAGCATTTAAAACATAAATGTTCAGCAAGCATCCATGCTACTACTCCTCGAGTCATACATTGAATATTTCTAGCTGCTCAGAGGGCTCCCAACATACAAGTGCCAGCTATCCTCACTTCTACTGGAGTCACTTTCTCATTTTTAAAAAAATATTCTTAATACTGTGTGTTTATGACTCTATTTCTGGGTCTAGTCTCACAACCATGATGTTGAATGAAAGAAACCAGACACAAAAGTATGCATAATGTGTGAATATCTGTATCTATACCTATCTATTTCAAAAACAAGCAAACATAACGTTTAGTGTTTAGGGATGCACACAGTGAAAGTGTCTTGGAGTTGATCATTCTAAGGCAATTTTACATGGTAACCAGTGGGCCTTTTCAATATGTAAATTCAAACCTTAATTTATCTCTGGAAAGTTTTCTTGGATTATACTTTTAAATATTTGTTCTGTTTCTTTGTTTTGTTTTCCTTCTTCAGGGATTCCTAGTATATGTATGTTGGCTCTTCTTTGCCTGTCTCCTGTTTAAACCATTTTCTCTCTGATCCTTTTCTTAATCTCATTTAAAATTTTTCTTTGTTATTTTCCTGCTTTTCTTTGATCATCCTTATAAAATTTCTATTTGATTGTATTCCCCTTTGGGCATTTTGAAATTTAGTCTTTATTTCTGATATGACTTTATATTTTGCTTCCTTTCCATTCTTCAATCAACTCATGTTTTATTTCTTATTTCTTTGCCTATTTCTTTTAAGTTTTGAATTTTTGATGCAAGGTGTTTTTCAAATCTTTACGCACTTGTTTTAGGCTAATACAGATTGGACTGTTGTGTTACAGTTTTCTTCTGTTTTATGGTTTTAGGGAGGTTTTCATCAGCTGAAATGTTCTGACTCCTCTTTTCTGTTTTCTTCTCATTTTAGCTTTTTATAGATTAAAACTACATATGTATGCATTCCATGAACAATATTGGTACATTTGGTGAGTTACAAAATTCACACTTCAAGAATCCCCTCTCTCTCTCCTGGCAATGTAGCTAAGTGCATTTTCCTTAATAGATGGCTTGGGGGAAGGATATACATGTGAGGGGGAATTTTATGCATCCTTTGACTTTTTGTCTTTTTTCTCTTCGAAGGTGCTATGTTTCCCTCTCTTGTATATATATTTTTTCCTTTTACCATCCAGGCTTCAGAAGTGATTCCTCCTCTTTTTTTCTAGCATTTTTTTGTGAGGATGTTCAAATATACAGAAAAGTTGAAGTAATTTTCCAGCCAACACACATATACTTATCACTTAGATTCTACAGCTAACATTTTACAGTTTTCACTTATCATATTGGTGAAACTATGCCTCTGTCCATCCGTTAATCCATTTTATTTTTGATGCATTTCAAAGTAAATTGTCCACATTACTGCATTTCCCCTTAAATGCTTTATCATGAATATCATTAAATAGAACACAATATTTTTTTACAATTGCTAATGTAAAATATACATACAAAGAAATGCACAAATATTTAGTATATATTTGCTAAGTTTTAATAATTGCATAGATCTGTGTAACCCAAACCACTATCAAGATATAGAACATCACCAGCACCCTAGACAGTTTCCTTATTCCACTTTCCAGTAAATCCTCTACCCCATACTGACAGAGATAACATCATTCTGCTTTTTCCACCATGGATTAATTTTGTTTATTCTAGAATTTCATATTAATTAAACCATACAGTATGTATGTTTTTGTGTAGGCTTATTTCACTCAGCATGTTTTTGAGATTCATCCATTGCTGTTTTTGTTTTGTCAGTAATTCATTCTTTTTTATTTCTGAGTAGTAGTCTATTGTGTGAGTATAGCAAAGATTGCTTATTTATTCTCCTCATGGCCTTTTGTATTGTTTCCAATTTGAGGCTATTAGGAAAAAGCTGCTATGAACATTCTTGTGCATGTATTTTTGCATACATGTGTTCCATTTCTGTTAGGTAAAGTGAGGTGTGGAATTGATGAGACATAGGGTATTGAGCTTTACAGGAAACTGGCTGACCTTTATCCAAAGTAGTTGTACAATTTTACACTCCTATCAAAAATGTTAAAGGATTCTGTTGGTCTGCAACATTGCCAAGATTTAATTTTGTCATCTTTTAAATTTTAGCCATTTGTAAGTCTTCTTTTGTGAAATTCAAAACTTCTGCCCTATTTCCTTGAGTTATTTCTCTTTATGCTATTGAGTTGTAGGAATTCATACATTTTGGTACCATTCCTTTGTCAGATACAGGTTTGCAAACGTTTATTCCTAGTCTTTGGCTTACCTGTTAAATTTATATATGTATCTTTGAAGAGCATAAACTTAACTGTGATAGTCTAATTAATCTGTTTTATCTCTGATGCTTAATGTTTCCTTGACCTGCCTAGGAGATTTTTGCCTACATTCAAGTCATGAAGATATTCTAAGTTTTCCTTTAAAAGCTTTATGATTGTAACTTTTATGTTTAGATCTACAATCCATCTCAAGTTAAATTTTATGTATACTGGAGATAGGGGTTGATGTTCTTTTTTTTTTCCCCTATGGGCATCCAGTTATTCCAACAATATCTGTTGAAAACCTTTCCTTTCCCCATTGGATTATTCAGGCAACTTTGTTGAAAATCAACTGATAATATAAGTTAGGGGTCTATTTCTGGCTCTCTATTCTGGTCCATTGATCTATTTATTTATACTTATATACACTATATGTACTCTACTATAGTATCAAACTGTCTTGATTTCTGTAATGTTCTAGTAACTCTTGAAATTGAGTAGTTAATTCCTTCAAGTGTATCTTTCTTCAGCTTTACTTTGTATATTATAGGTTCTTTGCACCTACACATACATTTTAGAATCAGCTGGTTAATTTCTGCAGTATGGCTGGTGGGATTTTCATTAGGATTATGTTGAATCTATGAATTAATTTGAGGAAAATGGATATGGATCAACAATATTGAACCCTCCAACCCATGTGTGTGGTGTATCTCTCATCTTATTTAAACTTCCTTTAATTTCTCTCAGCAAGGATTTATGGGTTTTAGTGCACAGGTCTTTAGTTAATTTATTCCAAAGTAGTTTGTGTTTTTGTTGCTTTTCTTGTAAGTGCAGTTTTAAAAATTTCATTGCTAATTATTAGCTGCTGGTGCATAAAACACAATTGAGTTTTTAAAATATTAATCTTACATACTGTGACTGCAAAATTCACTCATTAATTTTGTTAGTTTTTTTGTAGATTCCTTAGGATTTTCTGTGTAAATAATCATGCCATTTGAAAATTGAAACAGATTTACTTTTTCCTTTCTGATCTTTATATCTTTCATCTCATTTTCTTGCCTTATTAGAATGGCTAGGACTTCCAGTTCCAATAGAAGTAGTATGAGTGAACAACTTTGTCTTGTTTCTGATCTTAGGGGGAAATATTAAATATTTCATCATTAATATGATATTAGTTGTATGTTATTTGGAGATGCCCTTGATCGCTCTGAAGAAGTTTCCTCTACTCCTAGCTTGCTGAGAGTTTTTGTCATGGAAGGGTGTTGCTTTTTTTTTTTCCCCCCTAAAAAATAATCCTTCTCTCCTAGAAACAATGCCTTTCAAAGCTGCCACTTGAATCCCATAAACTTTAATGTCCCTTCCTTTTGGTTATATTACTCTGATCTGTAAAACTGTTTTTCAGAATTTTAAATTATTTAACAGCTTCATTGACATGTAATTCACATACCATATAATTCACCCGTTTAAATTGTTCAATTCAGTGGTTGTTAGTATATTCACAGACAAGTACAACCATCACCACAGACAATTTTTAGAACATTTTCATCACCTTAAGAAGAAACATGATATCCTTTAGCTATCACACTTATCCCTCCATTCCTTGTCCCCTGCCCTAAGCAACAACTAATCTACTTTCTGTCTCCATAGACATCCCTATTCTGGACTTTCTCATGAATGAAACAGAGTGTGGTCTTTTGTGACCTGCTTCTTTCTCTTAGCAGAGTGTTTCCTAGGGTCATCTATACTGTAGCATATATCAGTACTCCATTCCTTTTAATGGCCACATAATATTTCATTGTTTGAATATACCGTATTTTGTTAATCCATTCATCCACTGATGGACACTGGGTTGTTTCTACCTTTTGCCTATTGTGAATAATGCTGCTATAAACATTCATGTAGAAATTTCTGTGTGGACATGTATTTTTACTTCTCGTGTTCTATTTCCTAGAGTGGAATCCTGGGTGATATGGTAATCTTCTGTTTAATTGTTTGAGGAAATACTAGATTGTTTTCCTAAGTGTTGGGCTACTTTTACACTCCCAATGGCAGTGTATCAGTGTTCAAATTTCTCCACAACCTCACCAACAATTATTATCTGACTTTTCAATTCTAGTCATCCTGCTGGGCACGAAGTGGTATCTCATTGTGATTTTGATTTGCATTTTCTTTATGACTAATGATGTTGAGCATTGTTTCGTGTGCTTGTTTGCCACTTGTGTCTCTTCTTTGGAGAAATGTCTATTCACATCATTTGCCCATTTAAAAAACTGGATTGGGGGAGGAGCTTCGAGATGGTGGAAGAGTAAGATGCGGAGATCACCTTCCTCCCCACAAATACATCAGAAATACATATGCATATGGAACAACTCCTACAGAACACCTACTGAACGCTGGTAGAAGACCTCAGACCTCCCAAAAGACAAGAAACTCCCCACGTACCTGGGTAGGGCAAAAGAAACCAAAAAACAGAGACAAAAGAATAGGGACGGGACCTGCACCAGTGGGAGGGAGTTGTGAAGGAGGAAAGGTTTCCACACACTGGGAAGCCCCTTCGCAGATGGAGACTGCGGGAGGCAGAGAGGGGGAGCTTTGGAGCCACGATGGAGAGTGCAGCAATGGGTGTGGAGGGCAAAGTGGAGAGATTCCCGCACAGAGGATCGATGCCAACCAGCGCTCACCAGCCCGAGAGACTTGTCTGCTCACCCGCCTGGACAGGTGGGGGCTGGGAGCTGAGGCTTGGGCTTCAGTCGGATCCCAGGGAGAGGCCTGGGGTTGGCGGCGTGAACACAGCCTGAAGGGGTTCGTGGACCACGGCTAGCCGGGAGGGAGTCCGGGAAAAAGTCTGGATCTGCCTAAGAGGCAAGAGACTTTTTCTTGCCTCTTTGTTTCCTGGTGCCGAGGAGAGGGGATTCAGAGCGCTGCTTAAAGGAGCTCCAGAAATGGGCGCGAGCCGCGGCTATCAGCGCGGACCCCAGAGACGGGCATGAGATGCTAAGGCTGCTGCTGCCACCACCAAGAAGCCTGTGCACAAGCACAGCTCACTCTCCACACCTCCCCTCCCAGGAGCCTGTGCAGCCCACCACTGCCAGAGTCCTGTGATCCAGGGACAACTTCTCCGGGAGAACGCACAGTGCGCCTCAGGCTGATGCAATGTCACGCCAGCCTCTGCTGCTGCAGGCTCGCCCCGCATCCGTACCCCTCCCTCCCCCTGGCCTGAGTGAGCCAGAGCCCCCGAATCAGCTGCTCCTTTAATCCCGTCCTGTCTGAGCGAAGAACAGGCACCCTCAGGCAACCTACACGCAGAGGTGGGTCCAAATCCAAAGCTGAACACTGGGAGCTGTGCGAACAAAGAAGAGAAAGGGAAATTTCTCCCAGCAGCCTCAGGAGCAGCAGATTAAATCTCCATAATCAACTTGATGTACCCTGCATCTGTGGAATACCTGAATAGACAACCAATCATTCCAAATTGAGGAGGTGGACTTTGGAAGCAATGATATATATATATTTTTTTCCCTTATTCTCTTTTTGTGAGTGTGTATGTATATGCTTCTGTGTGTGATTTTGTCTGTATAGCTTTGCTTTTACCACTTGTCCTAGGGTTCTGTCCTTTTTTTTTATTACTTAAAAAATTGGTTTTTTCTTAATAATTATTTTTTATTTTAATAACTTTATTTTATTTTACTTTATTTTATCTTCTTTCTTTCTTTTTTTTCCCCTTTTATTCTGAGCCATGTGGATGACAGGCTCTTGGTGCTCCAGCCAGGTGTCAGGGCTGTGCCTCTGAGATGGGAGAGGCTGCCTAAATCATAATAAGGCCACAAACACCCCAAAACACACCACCAGATGTGGACCTGCCCACAAGAAAGACAAGATCCAGCCTCATCCACCAGAACACAGGCACCAGTCCCCTCCACCAGGAAGCATACACAACCCACTGAACCAACCTTAGCCACTGGGGACAGACACCAAACACAATGGAACTACGAACTGCAGCCTGCAAAAAGGAGACCCCAAACACAGTAAGATAAGCAAAATGAGAAGACAGAAATACACACCACAGATGAAGGAGCAATATAAAAACCCACCAGTCCTAACAAATGAAGAGGAAATAGGCAGTCTACCTGAAAAAGAATTAAGAATAA
Source organism: Globicephala melas (assembly GCF_963455315.2). Classification (NCBI taxonomy): domain Eukaryota; kingdom Metazoa; phylum Chordata; class Mammalia; order Artiodactyla; family Delphinidae; genus Globicephala; species Globicephala melas. The sequence continues at coordinate 45,596,849 of NC_083329.1, read as the reverse complement.
TGATAGTAAAGATGATCCAAAATCTTGGAAATAGAATACACAAAATGCAAGAAACATTTAACAAGGACCTAGAAGAACTAAACATGAAACAAACGACGAACAACACAATAAATGAAATGAAAAATACTCAAGATGGGATCAATAGCAGAATAACTGAGGCAGAAGAACGGATAAGTGACTTGGAAGATAGAATAGTAGAAATAACTACTGCAGAGCAGAATAAAGAAAGAAATGAAAAGAACTGAGGACAGTCTCAGAGACGTCTGGGACAACATTAAACGCAACAACATTCGAATTATAGGGGTTCCAGAAGAAGAAGAGAAAAAGAAAGGGACTGAGAAAATAAATGAAGAGATTATAGTTGAAAACTTCCCTAATATGGGAAAGGAAATAGTTAATCAAGTCCAGGAAGCACAGAGAGTCCCATACAGGATAAATCCAAGGAGAAACACGCCAAGACACATATTAATCAAACTGTCAAAAATTAAATAGAAAACATATTAAAAGCAGCGAGGGAAAAACAACAAATAACACACAAGGGAATCCCCATAAGGTTGACAGCTGACCTTTCAGCAGAAACTCTGCAAACCAGAAGGGACTGGCAGGACATATTTAAAGTGAAGGAGGAAAACCAACCAAGATTACTCTACCCAGCAAGGATCTCATTCAGATTTGATGGAGAAATTAAAAGCTTTACAGACAATCAAAAGCTAAGAGAATTCAGCACCACCAAACCAGCTTTACAACAAATGCTAAAGGAACTTCTCTAGGCAGGAAACACAAGAGAAGGAAAAGGCATACAATAATAAACCCAAAACAATTAAGAAAATGGTAATAGGAACATACATATTGATAATTACCTTAAAAGTAAATGGATTAAATGCTCCAACCAAAAGACACAGACTGGCTGAATGGATACAAAAACAAGACCCGTATATATGCTGTCTACAAGAGACCCACTTCAGACCTAGGGACACATACAGACTGAAAGTGAGGGAATGGAAAAAGATATTCCATGCAAATGGAAATGAGAAGAAACCTGGAGTAGCAATTCTCATATCAGACAAAATAGACTTTAAAACAAAGACTATTACATTAGACAAAGAAGGACACTACATAATGATCAAGGGATTAATCCAATAAGAAGATATAACAATTGTAAATATTTATTCACCCAACATAGGAGCACCTCAATATATAAGGCAAATACTAACAGCCATAAAAGGGGAAATCGACAGTAACACAATCAGAGTAGGGGACTTTAACACCCCACTTTTACCAATGGACAGATCATCCGAAATGAAAATAAATAAGGAAACACAAGCTTTAAATGATACATTAAACAAGATGGACTTAATTGATATTTATAGGACATTCCGTCCAACAACAACAGAATACACATTCTTCTCAAGTGCTTATGGAACATTCTCCAAGATAGATCATACCTTGGGTCACAAATCAAACCTTGGTAAATTTAAGAAAATTGAAATCATATCAAGTATCTTTTCTGACCACAATGCTATGAGACTAAATATCAATTACAGGGAAAAATCTGTAAGAAATACAAACACATGGAGGCTAAACAACACACTACTTAATAACCGAGAGATCACTGAAGAATTCAAAGAGGAAATCAAAAAATACCTAGAAACAAATGACAGTGAAAACACAACGACCCAAAACCTATGGGATGCAGCAAAAGCAGTTCTAAGAGGGAAGTTTACAGCTATAAAAGCCTACCTTAAGAAACAAGAAACATCTGAAATAAACAATCTAACCTGACACCTAAAGCAATTAGAGAAAGAAGAACAAAAAACCCCCAAAGTTAGCTAAGGAAAGGAATCATAAAGATCAGATCTGAAATAAATAGACATTTCTCCAAAGAAGTTATACAGATTGCCAACAAACATATGAAAGAATGCTCAACATCATTAATCATTAGAGAAATGCAAATCAAAACTACAATGAGATATCATCTCACACCAGTCAGAATGGCCATCATCAAAAAATCTACAAACACTAAATGCTGGACAGGGTGCGGAGAAAAGGGAACCCTCTTGCACTGTTGGTGGGAATGTTAATTGATACAGACACTATGGAGAACAATATGGAGGTTCCTTAAAAAACTAAAAATAGAACTACCGTATGACCCAGCAATCCCACTACTGGGCGTATACCCTGAGAAAACTATAATTCAAAAAGAGTCATGTACCAAAATGTTCATTGCAGGTCTATTTACAATAGCCAGGACATGGAAGCAACCTAAGTGTCCATCATCAGATGAATGGATAAAGAAGATGTGGCACATATATACAATGGAATATTACTCAGCCATAAAAAGTAATGAAACTGAGTTATTTGTAGTGAGGTGGATGGACCTAGAGACTGTCATACAGAGTGAAGTAAGTCAGAAAGAGAAAAACAAATACCATATGCTAACACATATATATATGGAATCTAAAAAGAAAAGAAGAAAGAAGGTCAGAAGAACCTAGGGGCAAGATGGGAATAAAAATGCAGACCTACTAGAGAATGGACTTGAGGATATGAGGAGGGGGAAGGGTAAGCTGGGACAAAGTGATAGAGTGGCATGTACATATATACACTACCAAACGTAAAATAGGTAGTGGGAAGCAGCCGCATAGCATAGGGAGATCAACTCTCAGCTCGGTGCTTTATGACCACCTAGAGGGGTGGGATAGGGAGGGTGGGAGGGAGGGAGATGCAAGAGGGAAGAGATATGGGGACATATGTATATGTATAACTGATTCACTTTTGTTATTAAGCAGAAACTAACACACCATTGTAAAGCAAGTATACTCTAATAAAGATGTTTAAAATAAAATAAAAAACTGGATTATTTTTCTTTTTATTATTGTAATAGTTACTTATGTATTCTAAATACAAATCCCTTATTAGATATATGCAAAAATGTTCTCCCATTTTGTGGGCTGTCTTTTCACTCTCTTGTTTCTTTTGAAACACAAACCTTTTAAATTTTTATTTAGTCCAACTTCCGTATTTTCCCTTTTACCATTTTTACTTTTATTGCCATAGCTAAGAATCTCTTACCATAGCTAAGAGTCTCTTACCAAGTCCAAGGTCATGAAGAATTTTTTAATTTTATTTTTTATTGTGGTAAATTATGCATAACATAAAATTTTGCATTTTAACCATTTTAAGTGGACTTTTCAGTGGCATTAAGTACATTCACATTGTTGTTCAACCATCACCATTACCCATCTCCAGAACTTTTTCATCAAACCAAACAGAAACTCTGTCCCCATTAAACAGTAACTCCCTATACTCCACTCCCCCATCCCTGGTAAACACTGTTCTACTTTTTGTCTCTATGCATTTGACTATTCTAGGTACCTCAGATAGGTAGAGTTATACAATATGTGTCCTTTTTTATCTGGCTTATTTCACTTAGTATTGTCTTCAAGGCTTATCTATGTTGTAGCATATATTAGAATTTCCTTATTTCTTAAAGCTGAATAATATTCCAGTGTATGCATATCACATTTTGTTGATCAGTTCATCTGTTGATAGATATTTGTGTTGTTTCTTCCTGTTGGCTATTTTGAATAATGCTGCTGTGAACATTGTTGTACAAATATCTGTTTGAGTCCCAGGTTTCAAGTCTTTTGTATATATACCCAAAGTAGAATTGCTGGATCAAATGGCAAATCAATGTTTAATTTTTTGAGGAACTGCAAGGTCATCAGGATTTACATCTCCATTTTCTTCTTGGAGTTTTATAGTTTTTGCTCTTACATTTAGGTCTTTGATCCATTTTCAGTTAACTTATATGTATGTATACATGGTATGAGGTAAAGTTCTAATTTCATTGTTTTGCATGTGGCTATCCAGTTGTCCTATTACCATTGTTGAAAAGACTATTCTATCCCCACTAAATGGTGTTGGCAACCTTACAGAAAATCAGTTGACCACAGATGTATGAGTTTATTTCTAGACTCACAATCTGTTACACTGATCTATATATCTATCCTGGTACTAGTTTTGAAACTGGGAAATGTGAGTCCTTTTACTTTTTTCTCTATTTTCAGGATTATTTTGGCTCTTCTGATTCCTTTGCAATTCCATGTGAATTTTAGAATCACCTCATCATTTGTATAAAGAAGTCAGCTAGAGTTCTCTTAGGGATTGCACTGAATCTGGAGATCAGTTTGGGGAATACTGCTATCTTAACAATATTGTCTTGATCCTTGAAAGTGGTAAGCTTTTCCATTTATTTAGATCTTCTTTAACTGCTTTCAACAATGCATTGTATTTTTCAGAGTATAAATTTTGCACTTCTTTTGTTAAATTTATTCCAAAGTACCTTATTCTTTTTGATGCTATTATAAAAGAAATTCCTTTTATAATTTCATTTTCAAATAGACCATTGCAAGTGTATAGAAATACAGTTAATTTTTGTACATGATCTTGATCCTGAAACCTTGCTGAACTCATTTCTTAGTTCTAAAAGTTGTCAGTGGGTTCCTTAGAATTTTCTATGTATAGGATCATACCATCTGTGACTAGAAATACTTTCATTTCTTCCTTTCCAAACTAAATGTCTGTTCCTTACTTTTCCTGTTTAATTGCCCAGGATAGAACCTCCTGTACAATGTTGAATAGAAGTGGTGAAATCATAAATCCCTGTCTCATTCCTGATCTTACGGGAAATGATAGTCTTTCATCAAGTATGATGTTACCTGAGGGTTTTTTGTAGATGTGTTTTATTAGGTTGAATAAATTCCCTTGTATTTCTAGTTTGTTGAGTACTTTTAATCATGAAAGGATGTTCAATTTTGTCAAATGCTTTTTCTACATCTATTGAGATTATAAGGTGATTTTTGTTTTTATTCTATTGATATGATGTATTACATGAATTGATTTTCAGATGTTAACCAAACCTTGCATTCCTGGGATAAATCCCGCTTTGTCAAGGTGTATAATTTATTTTATATGTTTGCTGAATTTAGTTTGCTAGTGTGTTCTAGAGGATTTTGCTTCCATATTCATAAGAGATATTGGTGTGACGTTTTCTTGTACTGTCTTTGTCTACTGTTATTATTGGAATAATACTTGTTTCAGAAGGATTTGGGAAGTTTTACTGCCTCTTCTATGTTTGGAAGACTTTGTGAAGGATTGGTTGGTATTAATTCTTGTAATGTTTGGTAGAATTTAGCAGTGAAGCCATATCAGCCTAGGCCTATCTTTGTGGTTAGTTTTGAAAAATTATTGTTTTGAAAAATTATCTATTCAATATTTCTACTTGCTATAGGTCTATTCAGATTGTCTCTTTCTTCTTGAGTCAGTTTCAGTAACTTGGGTCTTCCTAAGAATTTGTCCATTTCACCTAAGTTAATTTGTTGGCAAATAATTGTTCATGGTATTCCTTCATAATTATTTTTACATCTGTAAGATTAGTACTAATGTCCCTCTTTCAATTCTGATTCTAGTAATTTGATTCTTCTCTTTTCTTCTTTGTCAAACTACCTAAAGGTATATCAGTTACGTTGAACTTTTCAAAGAGCCAGATTTTTGTTTCATTAATTATCTCTATTGTTTTCTGTTCATTGTTTCATTTTTTCCTGCTCTCATCTTCATTGTTTCCTTTCTTCTATTTGTAGGTTTAATTTGTTCTGCTTTTTCCAGTGTCTTAGGGTGGAAGGTTAAGTTATTGATTTGAGATCTTTCGTTTTTCTTAGTGTAGGCATTTACAGATACAAATTTGTCTCTAAGAACTGCTTTAGCTGCATCTCATAAGATTTGGTATATTGTGTCTTCATTTTTATTCATTGAAAAGTATTTTCTGATTTTCTGTTTGATTTCTTCTTTGACCCATTGGTTATTTAGGACCACTAGTCATTAGAATATATATGTTAGAATATCTATATATACACATAACATATATATAGTTCCATTCATATTTCTATTCTTTGAATGATTACTCATGAAATTTTTAACATCCGTATTAAACATTTATATTTAACAATGACTTATACCTCCACTTGAAAAATACAAGAATGTGAAAACATTATTTCTGATCACTTGCCTCTAAAATTCCATGTGATTGTTACCCATTATTTTACTTTAGTCCTTATTTTTAACTTCATGAATTAAGCATTAATGTTTTTCTTGCTTTTAAAATTATATTTACATATACATTGCTAGTTTATTTCTTCATCACTCTTCCTAAAGTATATCCTTTTAGAGTTTGCTTTAGTAAAAGCTTGATATGGTAAACACTTAATTTTTGTTTTACCGAAAAATAGCTTTATTTTCATTCTTGAAATGTGGTCAAGTGGGTTAACAACTATTCTTCCAGCATGTAAAGATGTTATTTCATAAATTTTACTCATTAATATATTATTTTTATTAATTTCCAATGAATAAAAGTCAAGACACAATATACAAAAATTTATGATTATAGTAATATAATTATATTTGTTATAATAACATTATTTCATTAATTTTTTTTAACACAATATCACTCTTTTCTATTTTCCTGCTTTTAAGATCTGCTTTTAGTCTCTGCTTTAGTCCTGCAGTTTCACTCTGATGTTTTTAGGAATGTATTTCATTAGTCCTAGAAAATGATCTTCAAGTATTGCCTTTGCCCCACTGTCCCTATTCTTTTCTGGGACTCCGATCAGACCCATTTAAATCTGAGTCTGTCCTCCACTTCTCTTAGTTATTTTTATTTATTTATTTATTAACATCTTTATTGGAGTATAATTGCTTTACAATGGTGTGTTAGTTTCTGCTTTATAACAAAGTGAATCAGTTATACATATACATATGTTCCCATATCTCTTCCCTCTTGCGTCTCCCTCCCACCCTCCCTATCCCATCCCTCTAGGTGGTCATGAACCACCGAGCTGATCTCCCTGTGCTATGCAGCTGCTTCCCACTAGCTATCTATTTTACATTTGGTAGTATATATAAGTCCATGCCACTCTCTTTAGTTATTTTAAATTAAACTTTTTCCATGTTAAAAAGAAAAAAATATTGTTTCCAACTTGTTCACAGCTTGGAAAAGTGTCTGGAGGAGTATATAAACAACTGCCCTTGGGATGGGAGCAGAAGTTCAGGTGGAGTCCCTGAAGACAGGGGAATGTAAGAGCGCCCCTCAAGGGCCACTGAATTCAGGAGGTCTCTAATCATGCTTGAGTGTGAGTCTTTCAAAGAGGTACTACCCGAGCCTGACGTGTAGAGGTTGGTCAGGTGGAAGCACATCTTCTTGATGCGTTCCACTTCCTGCTGTAGGAAGTGGTGCTTTCAGAAGTCACGGACACGAGGAGCTGTGCTGTCAGAGCCCAGAGGATGCAGATCTATTAGGGCCAGCTTCAGTTCTTCTCCTCTAAGGCATCCAAGGTGCAACCTGACTCATCTTGAGATGGCTTCTGTTTATCCTCAAAGAAGGCACCATCACTAAACTAGTTTTGCAAGGAGGCATTGGTGCCTTTGTGCTTCTGCCTTGACAACTTCCAGAAGTGGCACACACCCTTTAGAGGGCCACATTGTTGCAATTAAAATAGTAGCCCAGGGACTTCCCTTGTGGTGCAGTGGTTAAGAATCTGCCTGCCAATGCAGGGGACACAGGTTTGATCCCTGGTCCAGGAAGATCCCACATGTTGCAGAGCAACTAAGCCCATGCGCCACAACTACTCAGCCTGCACTCTAGCGCCTGTGTGCCACAGCTACTGGGCCTGCGTGCCCTAGAGCCCATGTGCTGCAACTACTGAGCCCACATGCCTAGAGCCTGTGCTCTGCAACAAGAGAAGCCACTGCAATGAGAAGCCCACGTACCGCAACGAGAAGCCCGCATACCACAACGAAGAGTAGCCCCCACTCACTGCAACTAGAGAAAGCCCGTGCCCAGTAATGAAGACCCAACATGGCATAAATAAGAAAGAAAGAAAGAGAGAGAAAGAAAAGAAAGATAGAAAGAAAGAAAAGAAAGAAAGAAGGAAAGAAAGAGAAAGGAAGAAAGGAAGAGAAATGAAGAAAGGAAGAGAAAGGAAGGAAGAAAGAAGCCCAGAGACAGGTGTTAGAGATTCACAAATGCAGCTTGGCCAGATAGTGGATAGTGAGTGGTCTTGGCCTCATTTGAATAATTCTGAAGGATCTGGGAGCTCTTGTTGGAGACAAGGCACTGGCCACAAAATACAGTGTTAGCTGGTCTTGGAGGCATGAGACGTGAGCTGGTTCAGAGGTACTTTGGAGGCTGAGGTTGGACAGAACATTGAAGTGTGGTCAGAGCCTAGAAGGAGAATAGTCCTGGGTTATCTTCCATCCAAATACTGTTGAATCAAAAGACAGATCTGTGAAGGCTGTCAAATGAACCATCTCATTTAATTTTTATCCATTGACTTGCCTCTCTATATCTCACTTTGAGTAATCAGATATAGCTGCCAATCTCAAACCTTGTCTTCAACTGTGTCTAATCCGTCATTTAACCAATTTTATTTTCCATTTCTTTTGTTTTAATTGACTCTTCTTTTAATCTGCCTAGTCATTCCCCCTTCTTTATTGGCCCAAAGTATAGTAATACAAATTATAGTGCAATTTTTGGCACCCACCCTCAGGACAGCCCTTTCTCTCCCCTTTGCTTACCATTTACTATTCCTAGATTTAGTTTTAATTCACTTGGGGGGAGGCTGAAAGGAGGTGGGACTTTTCAAGAACAAAAAAATCCATAAAGGTATGTTATATCTAGAGTATAGTTGGGTTTTTAAATTTAATTAATTAATTAATTTATTTATTTTTGGCTGCATTGGGTCTTTGTTGCTGCGCGCAGGCTTTCTGGAGTTGTGGCGAGCGGGGGCTGCTCTTCGTTGTGGTGCATGGGCTTCTCATTGCGGTGGCTTCCCTTGTTGTGGAGCACCGGCTCTAGGTGTGCAGGCTTCAGTAGTTGTGGCTCGCAGGCTCTGGAGCGCAGGCTCAGTAGTTGTGGCACACAGGCTTAGTTGCTCCGCAGCATGTGGGATCTTCCCGGACCAGGAATTGAACCCATGTCCCCTGCACTGGCAGGCGGATTCTTAACCACTGTGCCACCGAGGAAGCCCTGGGGTTTTTAAAAAATCATTTACTCTACCTTACTGATAGAATTCTCTGGGCCCCTTCATATCCTCAAGGACTGATAAACTCTTAAAATTCCAGTATTTGGAGCAAATGTTTGTTGAATTTAGGCTTACTATTTTATAAAAGGAAGGGAGAGTTGGTATATTCATAGACACATGAAGGTACAGAGAATTACATTTCAGTAGACTAGTGAAAAAGTCTCAAGACCTCCATCATCAACAAGAGGCCTGGAAATAGCAGATGTTCAACCCTAAACCTTGACACTGGGTACCTGAGTCCTATCAGTGGCACCCCATTGTTTTTAGACAGTGAAATCTTCAATGCAGCTCAAAGCCATGCGAAGTCCGGCCCCACAATCAACTCATACTATTCTCTCTTTCTCATTGCCTCCCCCCGCCTCCCTCCCCCTCTTTTAAAAGAGAGTTTATTTTTTAGAGAAATTTTGGGTTTACAGAAAGTTCACAAGATAGTATGTGTAGTTCCTAAACACTTCCTCTTCCCCAGAGTTTCCCCTATTCTTAACTTCTTGTATTAGTGTGGTACATTTGTAAGGTAAGTCAATATTGCTACTTATTATTTTTTTTTAATTAATTAATTTTGGGCTGCGTTGCATCTTCGTTGCTGTGCACGGGCTTTCTCTAGTTGTGGCAAGAGGGGTCTACTCTTTGTTGTGGTGCGCAGGCTTCTCTTTGCAGTGGCTTCTCTTGTTGCGGAGCATGGGCTCTAAGCATGCGGGCTTCAGTAGTTGTGGCACTCGGGCTCGGTAGTTGTGGCTGTCAGGCTCAGTAGTTGTGGCACACGGGCTTAGTTGCTCTGCGGCATGTGGGATCTTCCCGGACCAGGGCTCGAACCCATGTCCCCTGCATTGGCAGGTGGATTCTTAACCACTGCGCCACCAGGGAAGTCCCAATATTGCTACTTATTATTAAAGTCCCTAGTTCACTTTGGTGTTCACTGCTTGTGTTGTACAGTTCTGTGGGGTTTCACAAGTGCATAATGTCATGTATCTAACATTACATTATCATATAGTCTGATCACCCTAAAAATTCCATGCCCCAACTTTTCACTCCTTCCCCCATCTCTGTTCCCCACTCCAAACTCCTGGCAACCACTGTTCTTTTTACTATCTCTGTAGTTGTACCTTTTCTAGAAGTCATATAGTTAGAATCATACAATATGTAGCCTTTTCAGACTGGCTTCTTTCACTTAGCAATGTGAATTTGAGGTTCTCCCATGTCTTTTTGTGGTTTGGTATTTCATTTGTTTTTATCATTGAATAATATTCCAATGTATGGATGTTCCACAGGCTGTTCACCGACCAGAGGAGCTCTTGATTGCTTCCAGTTTTGACAATCATAAATGAAGCCACTGTATACATTCGTGTGCAGAATTTTCTGTGGACATAAGTTTTCATCTCACTTGGGTAAATATGTAGGAATGTGATTGCTGGATCATATGATAAGACTAAGTTTACTTTTGTAAGAAACTACCAAACTGTCTTCCAAAGTGGCTGTACTATTTTGCATTTCTACCAGCAATGACTGAGAGTTCCTTTGTTTCCATACTCTCACCAGCATTTGATATTGTTAGTGCTGCAGATTTTAACCATTCTAATACATGTGTAGCAGTTCTCTTGTCTATTTTTTAATTGGATTGTTATTGTTCAGTTTTTAAGAGTTCTTCATACATTTTGGAATGTACAAGTCTTTTATCAAGTGTGTGTTTCACAAACATTTTCTCCCAGTCTGTAGCTTGCCTTTTCATTTCATTTATAGTGTCTTTTGCAGAGGAGGAGTTATTCGTTTTAACCTATTTTTTCTTTCATGGATGATGCTTTTGGTGTTGTATCTAAAAACTCATCACCAAGCCCAAGTCATCTAGATTTTGGCTTGTGTTATAGCTTCAAGAAATTTTAGAGTTTTGTGTTTTACATTTAGCCTGTGACCTATTTTTAGTTAATTTTTGTGAAAGCTGTAAGGTATGGATTAATTTTTTTGCATGTGGATGTCCAGTTTGAACATCTGTTGAAAAGGCTATCCTTTCTTCATTGAATGGCCTTTGCTCTTTTGCCAAAGATCAATTGGCTGTATTTGTGTGGTTCTATCTCTGGGCTCTTTATTCTGTTCCATTGATCTGTTAGTCTGTACTTTTGGCAATACCACACTGTCTTGATTACTGTACTTTATAGTAAGACTTGAAGTCAGGTAATGTAAGCCTGCTGATGGTGCTTTTCTCGTTTTGTATTATGTTGGCCATTCTGGGTCTTTTGCCTTTCCATATAAACTTTAGAATCAGTTTGTCTATATCCAAAAATAACTTCCTGGGATTTTGACTGAGATTGCATTGAAATCTATGGATCAATGCATATTGTGCCATCCTGACAATATTGAGTCTTCCTATTCATGAACATGGATTATGTCTCCATTCATTTAGGTCATCTTTGATTTGTTTAATCAGTTTTGTAGTTTTTCTCAGATCCTGTACATATTTTGTGACATACCTAATTATTTTATTTTTGGGCTACTAATGTAAATGTCATTATATTTTAAATTTCACATTCCAATTGTTTATTGCTGGTATATAGCAAAGGAATTGATTTTTTAAAATTTATTTATTTTATTTTTGGCTGCGTTGGGTATTCGTTGCTGCACGCGGGCTTTCTCTAATTGCAGTGAGCAGGGGCTACTCTTCGTTGCAGTGCACGGGCTTCTAGGCATACGGGCTTTAGTAGTTGTGGCACACAGGCTCAGTAGTTGTGGCTCTTGGGCTCTAGAGCACAGGCTCAGTAGTTGTGGTGCAAGGGCTTAGTTGCTCCATGGCATGTGGGATCTTCCCAGACCAGGTCTTGAACCCATGTCCCCTGCACTGGCAGGCGGATTCTTAACCACTGCACCACCAGGGAAGTCCCAAAGCAATTGATTTTTGTGTATTAACCTTGTATCCTGAAACTTTAATACAGTGGCTTATTAGTTCAGGAGTTTTTTGTTCATCTTTGGGATTTTCTACAACAATAATCATGTAACTGGGAACAAAATCAGTTTTATTTCTTCCTTCCCAACCTACCTGTATACCTTTTACTGTTATATTGCATTAGCTAGAACTTCCAGTATGATGTGGGATAGACGTAGTGAGAGATCCTTGCCTTGTTCCTGATCTTAGGAAGAAATCATCTAGTTTCTAAACATTGAGCACAGTGTTAACTGTAGACTTTTATAGATTTTGTGTGTGTATGTCATGTTGAGGAAGTTCCCCTGTATTCTAGTTTGCTGAATGTTTATCATGAATATGTCTTGGATTTTGTCAAATGCCTTTTCTGCATCTTTTGATATCATATGACTTCCTTAGCCTATTGCTATGATTACATTAATTGAACCAGCTTTGCATACCTGGGATAAATCCCACTTGGTCATGGTGTATAATTTTTTACTATATTGCTGAATTCTATTTGCTAACACTTCGTTAAGAATTTTTCTATCTCTAATCATGAGAGATATTGGTCTGCAGTTCTGTTTGTGTTTTTACTGTCTTTGGCTTTGGTATCAAGGTAATAAAACAAATTGGGAAGTTTTCCCTCCTCTCTCCTATTTCAGGAAGAGTTTTTATAGTCATGTTAATTCTTCCTTAAACAGCTGGTAGAATTCTCCAATAAAACCATGTAGGTGTGAAGATTGCTTTGTGAGAGTTACAAAATTACAAACTCAATTTCCATAATAGTTATATGGTTATTCAAATTATACATTTTATATTTGATGAGTTGTAGTAGTTTGTACTTTTTGAGGAATTGCTGCATATAATCAAAGTTGTCAGATATATGTGTAGAGTTGTTTGTGGTATTCCATTATTATATTTTTAATGTCTGCAGGGTCTATAGTAATATCGCTTATTTTATTTTTGATGTTAGTAACTTGAGTCTTCTCTATTTTTCCCTTTCAGTCTTGTGAGAGGTTTGTCAATTTGATTGAACATTTCAAAGTTTTTTGTTTCATTTGTGTTTCTCAATTAACTTTTTTCTGTCCCATTTCAGCTCTTTATTTTTGCATTCTGCTTGAGTTTATTTTGCTTTTTTCCCCCTAGTTTCTTGAGGTAGTAGCCTTGATTTGCGATCTTTCCTCTTTTTAATTGAAATATAGTTGGTTTCAGGTGTACAGTAGTGGTTCATATATATATATATATATATATATTTTTTTTTAGATTATTTTCCCTTATTGGTTATTACAAAATATTCAGTATAGTTCCCTGTGCTATACAGTAGGTCCTTGTTGGTTATCTGTTTTATATACAGTAGTGTGTATATATTTTCACTTTCATTCTGTTAAACATATATCTTAAAATTTCCCTTGAGACTTAACCCATGAATTATTTAGAAGTGTGTTGTTTAGTTTCTAAGTGTTTGGAAATTTTCCTTTTAGCTTTCTGTTATTGATTTCTAATTGATTCCATTGTGGCCAGAGGACACATTTTATATTATTTCAATTCTTTTCAATTTGTTGCGGTTTGTTTTATAGCTTAGGAATGGTCTATCTTGACATATATTCCCCAGGTACTTGAAAAGATTGTGCATTCTGTCATTGTTGAGTGGAGTGTTTTTTAAGTGTTTAGATCACATTGATTGATTGATGGGATGATGTTGAGTTCTATATCCTTGTTTCTTTGTGTTTTTTGGCCGCACCACATGGCTTGTGGGATCTTAGTTCACTGACCAGGGATTGAACCCGTGGCCTCAGCATGAAAGTGCAGAGTCCTAACAATTGGACCGCTAGGGAATTCCCTTTGCTGATTTTCTATCAAATTGTTCTATCAATTGTTGAGAGAGGGATGTTGAAGTCATTAACTATAATTTTATATTTGTCTGTTTCCATTCATTTCTGTCAGTTTTTGCTTCACATATTTTGCATCCTTATTACTTTGTACATAAAAATTTAAGATTGCTGTCTTCTTAGTGGATTGACCCTTTTATCACTATGAAACATCCCTCCCTATCCCTAAATTTCTTGCTCTAAAGTCTACATTATTTGATACTAATATAGCCACTCCTGCTTTTGATTAATGTTTCAAAGTATATCTTTTATTCCATCCTTTCACTTTCAACCTCCCTTTATCATATATTTGAAGTGAGTTTCTTACAGATACCATATAGTTCATATAATTGGGTCATATTTTTAATGCACTGCCAATCTCTGTCTTTAATATTTAGTGTCTTGTTATTTAATGTAATTATGATGTATGCATATTTAAGTCTGCCATTATTTTTTATTTTCTGGTTCTCTATGTTTAACATTTTTCTGTTTTCCTGCCTATCTGTGGGTTAATTGAACATTTTTTTAAAATTCCATTTTGATGTATCTATCGCATTTTTGAGTGTACCTCTTTCTATAGCTTTCAGAGTGGTTGCTCTAGGTGTTACCTTATAAGTACATAACTTGTCACTGTCTACTGGCATCAATATTTTACGTTTGAGTGAAGTATAAAAAACTTACCTCTCTTTATGCCCTTGACCCTCCCATTTATAATTGTCTTATTTCCTGTATATACATTGAAAACCACAATAGACAGCTATAATTTTTGCTTCAACAAACGTAATTTAGAAAACTCAAGAAAAATACAGTGTACTGTATTTATCCATATTTTTACTCTTTCTGTTCTTCCTGATGTTTCAAGATTCCTTCTTTTATCATTTCCTTTCTGTTTCAAGAACTTCCTTTAGTCATTCTTTTAGGGCAGGTATGCTGGAAACAAGTTCTCTTAGTTTTCCTTCATCTGAGAATGCCTTGATTTTCCCCCTTCATCCCTGAAGCATATTTTTACTAGATATAGAATTCTGCATTGGCAGTTCTTTTCTTTCAGAATTTGAAAAGTGTTGTGCCACTTCCTTCTGGCCTTCATTGTTCCTGATGAGAAACCAGTTGTAATTTTCTTTTACACACATAAAATGAGACATTTATTATGCCAAAGAATGGGCTTTATTTTTCATTTTCCCAAAACACTAAAATAGCACACGGCATAGTAATTTAGCACACAATATAAACTAATATATGCAGTCAGACAATTCTGAAATTGGTTAAGTCTTACTTTGGGACTCCTTAAAAACTTACACTCTTAAGTGCCTTTTATCAAAGTTATTAACACACAACAAAAGGAGTTAACCCAGAAAAATCTAAGTGTAAGAGATACCTTGACTCCTATAAACTGGAAACCTTCTATAAGGGAAATACTTGATTTGCCTCTCTATAACTGAGCAACGACAGATAGCCTCAAGCTCCTTTTTATTTCAAATAACACTGCTAGGGTTCCTAATTAGAGAAAGGTTTATCTAAAGGTAAGGTTAATGTTGCAACTTTCACTGTAGGGCCTCCATTTATTGCATTTGAAGTGGAAGGAAAGGCATGTGAGAAGAGAAATCAAATTTTGTTGACCAAAATTATTCTACAAAATGTAGAAATGGGGCTTCCCTGGTGGCGCAGTGGTTGAGAGTCCACCTGCTGATGCAGGGGACACGGGTTCGTGCCCCGGTCCGGGAAGATCCCACATGCCGCGGAGCGGCTGGGCCTGTGAGCCATGGCCGCTGAGCCTGCGCGTCCGGAGCCTGTGCTCTGCAATGGGAGAGGCCACAACAGTGAGAGGCCCACGTACTGCAAAAAAAAAAAAAAAAAAAAAAATGCAGAAATGGTAACAGCTTACCATCAACTCAGCCTGGCTCAGAGCAAGTACAGAGGGGTTGATTTTACAAATATCTACTTCCATTAGATGGTCAGAGACAGTCTGGAGAGACAGTATCTGGGACCGTAGCCCTTTAGAATGGGTGTTGAAGGCATATTAAATGCTTCATGTTAAATCTTTAGGGTCTAATCTGATATTTATGTAGGATATATCAATATTCTCCTTGAAATGGTTTCCCAATCCTGAATGTCTTTCAAGCACAATTAAAAAGTCAAAAATTTCCTTCCATATCAACCAGCTTTCCATGAATTTGAATTCCACTTACTTTAAGTCTATCTGGTCATACAAACCAAAGCAGGAGCTTCATGGCTGCATGGTTTGCATCCAGACTTAATGCAAAAGAAATCATTTAGGACTTTTAAAATTAATCTATTTTTATTGTTCTGCTTGTACCTTAATTATGACATAACAGATTTGCAAATTCAAAAGCTTGTAGAGCCAGTAATGCCAGTGTTATCTGCAGATCATTTGAGGTACTTTTTTCACATGAAAGCATTTTCTTGTATTCTACTGTTTGCTCTGAAAACATGAGCTTTGAATGGCCAGGAAAACACATTTTGTCTCATCATTCAAGAATATTTGGGGATGTGCTGCAGCAGTGTAGACAGGATGGAATGCAGGCAAGACAGTTCCAACTCAGAGTCTAGCCTCTCCAGAAAAGCACTTGGTGGTTCAGCCTCACAAATCCCCATTTCTGACCATTTTTGAGAGGATGGTAGTCCTGACTCCCCAGGCTCTCCTTTGTGGCTCTGTCCTCTGTGGCTCTCAGTGGCAGTGGGCCCTCCTCCCAGCCAGTGCCTCACCTGAGCTTCTCCAGTGCCACAGGACACCCCAGCAAAACACTCTTTTGCAGGAGCAAAGAACAGATCCAGTCTTCCTCTGAACAGCTGCTGAAGCTGAATTTCTTCTTATTGATTCTTGCAAACATGGAAGTGCTTTGTTGCCATCGTGAAGCAAGAAGCTGACCTCACTCAGATCATTTTCATTTCCAGTGTTAACTCCTCATTTTGTGAATTACCATTTACATCAACTGCAAGCTTATTCGTCCTGGAAGTTATATCTGATGGGCAAGGGCTCTCCTGTGTTCTGTTAAGTCTATACAGTATTTTGTCTGAGTCATCACCTGCTCCCTTCTCTTCTGCGAGGCGGATGCTGAGTCCCTGACTCTCTGATGTCAGGTGTTCTCTGATGCCCCGAGCCTAAGGACACGTCTGTCAGTCCGAGGAAGGCCTTCGACGGATCTCAATATGAACCTGCATGTGGACTTTGAGCATCATGGAAGCTATGATGAAGACGTAGGGGAAGTTGATGCGCAGCCACCAGGCCAGGTCTAAGACAAGCAGTATTTGGGTCAGCCCCTTGCAGAAGACCCTGTAGGAGCCGGTGGTGGCCGAGTATAAGAGCCAGACAGCCCCACAGAGCTGCTGCCATATAGACCCACCACCGTGATGTCTCCTGGCCTCTGCCCTGGCAGGTAAGATGTCATTTCTGACTGCTTTCAATAATTTTTCTTTTTTGGTTCCAGAAGTTTGAGTATGATGTGCTTTTGGTGTGGAATTTTTTTAGTTTATCCTGTTTGGAGTTCATTCAGCTTTTTGAATCTATAGGTTTTTATGTCTTTTGATAAATTTGGGGAATTTTTTTAGAAACTATTTCTTTGAACACTTCTTCATCCCACACCATCTTTCTCCTCTCTTCTGGAATTCCAATGATATGAATGTTATATGTTACAGTCTCAGATTTTCCTGAGGCCCTATTTTTTATTATTTTTCAGTCTATTTTTATCATTGTTCAAATTGGCTAATTTCTATGGTTCCATTTTCAAGTTCACTGATTCTTTCCTCTATCCTCTTTATTCTGTTGTTGAGCTCATTCTTGGAGGGTTTTTAAAAATTTGTTATTGTATTTTTTTAGTTTTAAAATTTTAAATTGGTTTTTCTTATATATCCTACCTCTTGGTTGAGACTTTCTACTTTCTTGCTGAGACTTTTTCATTTATTTCAAGTGTTCATAATTGTTTGTTGAAGCATTTTTATGATGGCTGCTTTAAAATCCTCGTCAGGTAATTCTAACATTTGTGTCATCACCGTATTGCTGTTTGTTGGTTGCCTTTTGTCACTCAAGTTGAGATCTTCCTGGTTCTTGGTATGATAAGTGACTTTTCATTCAAAGTGATTTTTCATTGAACATTTTGGATATTATGAGAATCTGGGATCTCATTAAATCTTGTGTTTTAGCAGGCCTCCTCTGATACCTGTTTTTTTTGTTTTGTTTTGTTTTTTCTTTTTGTGGTACGCGGGCCTCACCGCTGTGGCCTCTCCTGTTGCAGAGCACAGGCTCTGGACGCGCAGGCTCAGCGGCCATGGCTCATGGGCCCAGCCGCTCCGCGGCATGTGGGATCTTCCCGGACCGGGGCACGAACCTGCGTCCCCTGCATTGGCAGGCAGACTCCCAACCACTGCGCCACCAGGAAAGCCCTGATACCTGTTTTAGCTGGCCTCAGGTACTGTTCCAGCTGGGGAACAAGACACTGCCTCGTTACAGCCAGATGGAGATGGATGTTCAGGTTCTCCTCTCTGCCTCAGTTGACACATAGAGGGGAGGGCTCCTTGTCACTGCTTGGTAGAAATTGGAGTTCAGGCTCCACAGTAGGCTGTGCTGACATAATTCTGGCTAGGAAGGGGAGCACCCTGATGCTCTTCATGTATTCTCCATTGACAATGCAGAATGGTAGATGGAAGTGCATGAATGGCCTCAGTTCTGCTGAGAAGTGGGAAAAAGTTCTGTCAGTTAGGCTTCCTCTGACACTTCCTAGTGGAAGGGGCAGGGCACCTAACAGGAAACGGGAGAGGAGCCATGTTAGCCCAGGTGGAGATAGAAGTCCAGTGTTCGCATGTGTTCTCCACTCACACTGCGTTGGGAGAGACCCCCTTTACCACCTGACCTACTGGAGCATTTTGTTGTAACCTGGAAAGGGTGAAAGTCTAGGCTCTATACATTATCTTTGCTGGTAGGGTCTTAGTTTTGTTGTTGTTTTTGTGTGTTTGGCTTGAATAGAGGGTTTATTACATAAAAGTTTCTGTCTTGTAGGCTGCCCCTTTCCTGGTCCATTGGCTAAAGGGAGTAGGCTTTTCTTGGGCCTTTCTTTATCGGCACTCAGAATTTCCAGGTGGCTGCCTTTTCCAGTAATCACTATAGAATATAAGACCAATAACAAAATCCAGGGAACTTACCACTGTATTGTTCCTTGGTTCCCAGGATTCCCCTAGCCAGTCTGCCTTCTCTCTTCCCCCTTTCAGAATTTTATATTTGTTTTATATATCATGTTCATGGTTTTTAGCTGTACTTAGCAGGAAGAATAGGGAAATGTTTGTGTACTCCATATTTTGGAATAAGAAGTCCTTTCTATTTTAGTGTGATGGTATTGTGGTACAGTCTTTAAAGACATATATTACGTCTGGGGTGAACTTCAAAAAACTGGGGTGGGTAATAGGTAGGAATATGGAGCAAACGAGATTAGCTATGAATTAGTAATTGTTGAAGATGGGTGATGTATGTAGGTTTATTACCCTACTTTATTTTTGTATATGTCTGAAATTCCCCTTAAAAAGAAAACCATTTCCTGACTACCCAGTCTAAGTCATGTTACAAGCTCTTGTCTGTGTTCTCCACTACAGTGTAAACTTGATAACAAGGACCCAGTCTATCTTGGTCACAATTACAGCTCCAAAGCTTAAAACTGACTGGTATATGGCTGGCATTCTAATTACTATGTTTCCTCAAATATAAGATTCCATAGATTATAAAATACATTTATTTTATTACCATTAAAAAATACTGCAAATTAAATTATGATATACCACCAAGTTTTAGAAGTATTTGGATTCCAGATGCTACAATGTGAAAAAAAATATTTTAGAATTAATGAAATATGGTATCTGTGGAATAAATGAATACTCTAAAATACTGCAAGGTCAAGATTCTGATGACGATGCTTCATACATGTTCAAGAGCAGATCAGGGTATATTTTTGAGAGTATTATCAATTCTACAGTGAGTATATTTCTTCCAAAATATTGAAATTTTTTATGCCCAACTTTATAGGTTCTTGTTACAAATCTTAATAGAAAATGCAACACTCTGCCATGGTCTCCCATCTTTTCACCACCAAGGACCCTTTTATTATTTTATCCCCAAGGTTCCCATATTTTGAAATATTTTGATGCCAAGTAAAATTTATTTTTTCCTTGATATCAAGTAAAAGCTAATTTTCATTTTTCATCTATTAAATGTATAGTTTTCAAACTGAGGCAATATAATTCCAGCTAAAATAAACATGACCTTCTACCTACCCTGTGTGGACTCACCATAGGGAAAAGTAACATTTCTATTAGGAAATCTACTTTTTAGCGTCCAGTGCCACTTTCTCAGAATCCAAGAACCAAAGATGGCAGGCACTTGAGATGATAGGAATCAAGATGGCAAGAAGCCACATGCCAGCTCCTATATTAAGTCAAGAAAGGGCATTTAGGTAGCCCATCTAAACGTTATAAGTTAGGCCATTTGTTTATACAAGTCTCCAACAGAGAAAGTTGTGTAAGGGCATTAAACACTCTGGTGAACTGACATTGTCCAGGGGCCTATTCGAATTTCTAAAATTGTTAGCATAAAAATTCAATTCGTTTTTCTAGGTTGAATTGCAACACAGTAGTGAAAAGAAAATGATATTTGTGGGGTTTTTTGCATCACCCTCTCTCTGTGCCTCAGTTTAGATCTGAGTGCAGAGGACAAGTCATTCATCTTTGCATCCCTGAGCAGACAGTTCAATGGTTGCCCAGAGAAGGCACTTGTGTTTGTGAATATGTGAATGAATGGAAGGACGGTGGTCCTCAGAACCTTCAAGACATCTTCTTATTTGAGCTCTCTTGAGGGAAGATGGAAACTAGGAAAAGGAAATGAACAGGAAACATGACCTCAGGAACCTGGCAAGGAAGAAAAACTAAGGCATCCTGAATTCTCTTTACCTTTGGAAAGTTCCTTATGCCTGTGACCATTTCTACATGCCTAACACCTAATGTGGAATAACAAATCTATATGCAAAAACTTTAACCAAATACCTAAGACACACATTTTTAAAATGAGAGCATGGGGCTTCCCTGGTGGTGCAGTGGTTGGGAATCCGCCTGCCAATGCAGGGGACACAGGTTCCAGCCCTGGTCCAGGAAGATCCCACATGCCACGGAGCAACTAGGCCTGTGCACCAAAACTACTGAGCCTGTGCTCTAGAGCCCACGAGCCACAACTACTGAGCCCGCATGCCACAACTACTGAAGCCCATGCACCTAGAGCCTGTGTTCTGCAACAAGAGAAACCACTGCAGTGAGAAGCCCGCACACTGCAACGAAGAGTAGCCCCCGCTCTCTGCAACTAGAGAAAGCCCGTCTGGAGCAATGAAGATCCAACGGAGCCAAAAATAAATAAATGAAATAAATTAAAAAATAAATAAAATGAGAGTATGTATATTAGGTGGTACCAAGGGGATCAAAATTTCTTTATTCTCTTCCTAGAAAAATCATGTAAACATTAGCACAGATCTCTCCTTATCCCCCAGGTTCAAAATCATCATGACCTGTTAGCCCTACATTTAAAATAAACAGTCAGGAAAAATAAAACCAGTTATCAGATGAACAGTTTTGGTTGTCTTCTTTGGGAAACCTTGCACTTTAAAGGCTCAGTAGGTCTGTGTGAATCTGGTGAGGAGGGACTAAGGGACTCCAGTGGGCACGGAGCACAGCAGTGGGTCAGTGGATTCCGGCAGTTTGTTCTAATAAGTATCACATTAGGACCCACTTCCAGCCCCCAAAGGACAGCATTAAATATTCTGAGCTCACGTTCCAGGAATGGCTGGTCTTTCCCTTCCCTCCAGAAAAAGGACTGGGGCAGATCCACAGGGTTGAGAGGAGGAAGGACACACCTTCTTAACCTTTGTTTGTCTTTAAAGCAGACTTCCTAGGATGCACTTCTTCCTTACATCAGAAAAAAGCCATGAATATGCAGCCACATGGATTGGAGAAGACAGAAGAAAACAGGTGAGAATCTATGCAATTGCTTCTCTTCCTGTTGAAGTGTTAAAGAATATAATCCAGTGACTTTTTTGTTCCGTCATATTCTTGGAGTGGGGCAACTTAATGCTTGGTTTCCAAAGCAATATATTATTGGCTAAGTACCTGACATAGCAATCCTGGAGCTTGGTTAGATCTTCTTTTCAATCTCGCTTTCAAATACCTATCTTCTTGCCTTTAGTGTCACTTCAACCAGGAAGAAAAGAGGTAAGTCTCAGAGACCATTTAATATACCCCACTGATAACTAGTTATTTATGATGAAGAATAAGCTGTACTACGAACTTGGTAGAGAACAAGAGTGTCAGAACCTTTGCTCTATCAGATTACAAAGTAAGTCTCCTTTCATAATGAACTCCTGGAAGTTGAGATGGTACTCCCTAACGTCTGGGCATCTGTTAGCCCATGGGTAAAACGGGCTAAAATATATAAAGCAATGAGCACAGTCCCTAGTGTACAGTAGGTGCCCCATACATGTTTCTGGTCAACTAAAATAGTTGGCATTTATTAAGGACCAACTGAGTGCCAGACCCTATGCTCGTTGCTTTATATACAGTATTTCTTGGTAGGTGCTAATAACCCATTTTCTAAATGAGTTAAGTAAGGCTCAGCAATTCAGTTTATCCAAAGAAGGTTAAAATGTTAGCTGGGGATACAGTTAGCAATTGAACCCAGCTGGCCTGATTTTAAATCTCACGCCCTTTCCATTAGTCCACATTGTTTCCTTAAACTGTTATTGTACTTTTGAGTGAGCTAGATAGAAAGTGAAAAGCAAGTGAGTTATATTAAAAACCTAAGAATTCTAAACTGAAAATATCCTTTCATGCCTCAGTAGATTAAAGAAGGGAAGGGTAAACAACATGTAATAAAAGAAACCCTAAATGAAAGAGAACAAAAAGGTGCTGTTAAATGTCTTAAAATAGATACAAATGTTAGTTCAGTGTCTGATTTTGTCCCTCTTTTTACAGAGGGCCTTTAGGAACAAAGTAATCATGTTCTCTCCACCACCCTCCCCACCACAAAAAATGGACATTATTTCTCTCTATACATTCCTCATGATTAAACCGTCCCAATTCAAGACTGTACTGGGACAAAGAAGTAGGCAGGCTTTTATTCTTGAAAACCCCTCAATAGCAGAAAGGCAGTCAGGAAGATGGCCTGGTCACCAACCTGTTCAGTACTAAGAGCTGAGTCTTAGTACCTGTATTCTGTAATATTAGGCTGGGGGGACTTCTTACCTGGACTCAATGATTTCTCTACCACATGAACCTCCTAAACTGTTCATGCAACATTTTAAAGAACTGTTTACTTAGTCTTGGGGCTAGATAAGAGGGAAAGAATATAGAGATAGATAAAAAGAAATGAAATATACCATGAATGCTTAACCAAAGCATGGAATGGGTTGGGAAGGAAAGAAAAGACTTTAGTACCAGTAGAAATAAAGCCAGACACCTTGGACTCAGAGATGATGAAAAATCTTAAAAAACTTCATCAGTGACAAGTGGCTGCCTTCAGGTGCCAAATTCCACTAACCTCTCAATCTCTATATAAACAAAAAGAGTTGCAGATGCTGGCCAAGGCCCCATTTTTTCCCTGCCAATATTGATACCAGGTGTTTGGACCATCTACTTAAAACTCCTTATTAATAGGATTTGACCACCAATAGCTTTCCCTGACAGTTGACTATAAACTAGAACTTCAACAGTATGGTTTAGAATTACTTTAGAAATATAAATAAGTGCTTCTGTGCTTAAACTCTACTCTCAGTTAACACAGAATTGACATTGGCTTTAACTTCTGAGAGACATTATTATTTATGTTTGTTGCCCATTTTAAATGGACACAATTGTAAATAAAGAATTTTAAACAGAGCCCCTAATAAAGCCTAAACCTAATCATTTCCACAATTCCAGTTTTATTTAGATTTTATGTGCTTGCATGTAGACACACTTAAAGAACATACATTTTTTATATATATGAAATATAGATGATATGGGAGTTTGACAAATGATTTGTTAATGAAAATTTATTAACTATATAACCTTTGAGTACTAGGGAAACTACACTATGTACAGATCACCATGAAGTTCCCAGTTTCTAAACTCTGGTTATATGAATATGCCTCAAGCACCAAGGAACAAACAATAATCCTAATTCAAAAAGAAAGAAAGAAAAAACCCCAAGAAACAAAAGATCCTTCAAGTCTCTTGAATCTGTTTGTATTTTAAACACCATTTGGGAAACACTTTTATTCTACATTTCCTTCCATTTAGGTCAGTTTCCAAAAACAGTATCAGTAAAAATTGATCAGGGAAAAAGGACAGACAAACCATTACAGATAAAGGTGATGTCACTAAAATAACTTTCTGGAAATTATTCTGCCTTAAATACAAAACTTTTAACGCAGGGGATCTGCATTATGTAACATGTATGAAAAAAAAACCCCAACTCTTAATTTTCAAAAATCAAAAACTCCAACAATGCAATCATAAGAAGAGTAGGGGGTGAAAGGCTCACAGGGAGATCTTTAGCAGACCCAGTTAGTTAAACAGATTCTCGGATTTCACCTTCTTCCCTGGCATCTGCTAGCTGCAGAGGCAATTTGTATAATATACAGGCATCAAAAAAGAGACCTGACAGGCTGAGCACAAACTTTCATGAAATTTCACAAGAAATCTTATGGGCAAAAGAAAGAAAAATCAAAGAATGAAGACTGAAATAGAAAAAAATGGAAACAAAATATGTCTGAATCTATGTTTGTGGAAGGGACTGCATCCTTGCCTACAAATGTGGATTATATACACATTTATATTAAGTCAGTTCATATGTTACACCTGACAGTTCAGAAAGGATGTTTCTCATGAGAGGTGGAAGGAGGTTCTATTCACTTGGATCCTCAGGCCCCAGTCCTTTGTCCTGGCTGGTTGGTGGTCTCCGCACAAGACTCAACAGCTTGGTATATGAATGGATAAAGCTTGATGTCTGGTCCAGGGGTGGAACAGTTTCTACATTCTTCATTGTAATATCGTAGCAACAGCTTATATACTTCTCCTGAAGAGCAGAAAGCCAGACCAATTTGCACATTAAGGTATGTAGATGGGTAAAACTACTACAGAACACTTCAGTTTTATCTTAATCTAAATAATATACTCACATTTGGCTTTTGAAAATAGAGCATGAAGGCTTTATTTTTAAAAAAAAAAGCCTGGAAGGCTTTCCTGATATAAAGTTAAAATTTTTTAGAATACCTTAAAGAAACTACTTATTAGTTCATAATTACAGCAGGCTATACATGGTGCATCATCCATGCATTGTTTTGGGAGTTCGTGGCAACTCTAATTTTACATTTAGCTCCCATATAGCAAGGCCTTTCAGGTCCAGCTGAAACAGTAGATGGAGGATGCTGGCATGTCTGATAAACATGACTCAGAGTGAGGCCGCTTAGGTTTTAACTTACCCGCCAATACCTTCCCTCTTTCAGTTTTCTATACACAAAAAAGTAAAAAGTGGACACTAACTCCAACTTCTCGGCCTTAAATAAGCTGACATACTCATTCAAGATTGAGGAGGAAAGTTTGCCAGAAAAAGATTCTGCAAGTGTTGCCCCTCTAAGACCTTGTCGCCCCATCAAAGTCACACTTCCATTTTTTCTTATCCACTATGATCTATCCAGATTTAGCAAGTGCTCCTCCTGGATGGTGTACAATCCATCTAGATACCAAGTGTCAAGACTATCCCCTACTTACCAACAGTCAGTTTCCTTTCAGTAAGGAACGTGTGCATGCTGTAAATGTCTCTCATCAATTCTGAGTCCCCAAAGGTGAAATAAACCACATCTCGCTCAGCTACAGCAGCTGCCAGTATCTGTATTAAGGCTGTAGCAAAGAGAAGAAACACAACTATATTATGACACTTCAAGATACCTTCTGTTCTTTCAACCAGGTAAATATTATAGCTGGTGTCATAGCTTTATCCTGGATTAAAGATTTATAAACCTAATATACACGTTATTAGCAATGGCAAATACAGGATGAATATAAATCATCTAGTTTTGTGACTTAACAGACATGCTGCTGAGAATATCATCAAGCCACAGAATTCCCAAGTAAGTAAGCATCTTTGTGGGAAAACAAAGGAAGGTGCATCTGAGGCAGCACAGTTAAGGCACTGAAGTGGTATTTTTTTTTTCACTTACACTAATCTGGAACTAAAATTTTTGTGTTTGCTTGCTTGATTTAATTATTTTATCTTATACATAGTCATTGTTTTTTTTCTGTCAAAGGAGTCTCTGTGATTTCCCAGAGCAATATACTTGGGAGGTTCTACTGTTCTCATTAACCCTACAGCAAGCAAGCATTCTCAAAAATGGGTTAGAGAAGACATCCTTATCCCTCCTGCACTCCCACCTCCACCCAATCACTACAGCATGGAGTGAATGTTACTGAAAACATTGGACAGTTAACTCTGGTGTACTGGAAAAGGAAAATCATTGAGAACCACTGTCCCCACAAATCAGAGTTACAAATCACTCAGCCTGGAGTATATTTCCAAAAGTTAAATTCCTTTATAATCTTAATCTCAATAGACAAAATTTATTTTTTTAATTATTTTTAAAAATAAATTTATTTTATGTATTTTGGGCTGCATTGGGTTGCACTGGGTCTTCATCGCTACGCATGGGCTTTTCTCTAGATGCAGAGAGTGGGGGCTACTCTTTGTTGCTATGTGCAGGCTTCTCACTGTGGTGGCTTCTCTTGTTGCAGAGCACGGGCTCTAGGCGCACAGGCTCAGTAGTTGTGGTGCACGGGCTTAGTTGCTGCATGGCATGTGGGATCTTCCTGGACCCAGGTTCCAATCCGTGTCCCCTGCATTGGCAGGCAGATTCTTAACCACTGCGCCAGGGAAGCCCGACAAAATTTACTTTAAATAACAAAAATGAACAAAGGTACAATAAATGCCCTTTTGCTAGTAACAAATCTTTTCCTTCATACAATGGGAGGTGGGAATCAAACTAAAACACTATGGAGGATAAATATAGTTTTGATTTTTTGAGAGCATGTTAATATTCTACATATTCAAAACAAAATTAAAACAATAAGAATGGGAATGGGGAGGAACCTGTAGCTGAAAGCAAAGTAAAACAAATGAGCCTAATTTTATTTCAAAAGAATAGCACTACAGGGAAAGGAAAAATGAAAGGATGAAAGTAAGAACTAATCCAAGTAACTTATGAACACAATATTTGACTAATATGCCTTCAGTCTTGGGCAAAGAGGAAAGAATTGCAAACAATTCCTGGACTCTTTTTACTAGATTTGCTTACCACAGTAGTACAGGTGAAGCAATTCTGAAACTATTTTAAAATATATTTCAGGACTGAACAAATGAGTTAATTTGTTGATGTTGCTGGCAGCTGTAGTTCTCAGTATGGAAGAGGGAATACAACATGGAATGGGAAAAGACAAAAAAGAACTCTGTGGTGATTGATAGATTGAAATGGAAGGCACTGGTATGTACTCATGACTTCTAAAATATGTACATTTGTGTGTGTGTGAGTGAGAGAGAGAGAGAGAGAGTGAGTGTGTGTGTGTATGTATGTGCATTTCTTAGTTTTGT
The DNA here is from genome assembly GCF_963455315.2 of Globicephala melas. Lineage (NCBI taxonomy): Eukaryota > Metazoa > Chordata > Mammalia > Artiodactyla > Delphinidae > Globicephala > Globicephala melas. Next base: position 45,569,297 of record NC_083329.1, on the reverse strand, counting down.
CTGCTGAAAGGGCCAAAAAGAAGACATCTTAGTAGCAATGAGCACATCTAGTGCCCAGATCTTGGTATCTAATACCATGCCACCTAACAGAGCTGTATTCCTCAGGGAACACCTGATTCCATGGTTAGGGCAGGACAGGTACAAGATGAACCCAGAATGTTTTATTATACCAGAAAGTGAAGAAGTGCTCAAAAACAGGAAAACTGATGGATGTTTGTCACAAGAATATAAGAGCCAGTTTGAAGGAGCTCCTACTAGCCAAATCTGGACAAGCTAAGCATCAAAATATTATGTACAGTAATAACTTACAAATCACTGAAAAAATATAAATTCCTGAGTTCACAATGATAATATATAATAAATAGAGAGAAAGAAGGGCTTTTACTCACAGGAGAAAGCCAAAGACTAACTGGGTAAGTCGGGAGGGAGTGCTAGAACGAGATAATCCTCTTTCTGCAACCTTCATGGTAAAGACTGAATCAGGCAAAGATCAATAAAGGATGCTAAACCTAAGGGAAATTTTGTCTCAAAGTGTCTTCCTACAGACTACTTAATTAACTACAAGAGAGGAAAAAAACTCTGCAACAGAGGTGGAAAAATCAGATAACACCTTGACTGGGTGACCAAAATTAACGTCACTAATGGGGTCAGATGACTACTAAGTGCCTCCAGACACTATCACCTATAGGTATTGCTCTGATCAAGAATGCATACTATAACCCTAATTATGAGGGAACAGCAGATAAACTCAAGGAATGTTGTATTTTTCAAACATGTCAATGTCATAAAAGAAAGACAAAGAAAGGCTGTGGAAATACCCAGATTCAAAAGGAGGCTCAGACATTAACTAAATGCAATACCTGACCCTGGACCCTGTATTGGAGGGCAAAATGGCTACAACGGGTTTGATTAGGGCACCTGATAAAACTGCAACAGGGATGAGAAGATTAAAATATTATATCAGTGTACATTTATGAATTTATAACTGTAATGTGTTTATATAAGAGAATAGGAAAAACACACTTAAGTATTTAGCAAAGGGGGTATAATGTATGTAACAAGCTCAAATCATTCAGAAAAAAATTGTATATAATACACAAGCATATATGTACATAAACATACACAGAGTTAACTTTTTGTAAATTTGAAGTTATTTTCAAATAAAAAGTTTAAAAATTATGTAGGAAGGAAAAATATTTTTAAGATGAACTAGTAAATTTGATATAGCTGAGTATCTCCAAATTTGGGAAACAATGTAAGACATTAGAATACATGTGATATTCTAAAATACCAAAGTATTTCCTAATTTCCAAACTAATATTTATTGAGTATCCCCAACATGTGAGGTACCATGACTAGGCCTCATTAATCTTGGAGTGTTGAAAGTAATTATCTCAAAATAGAGATACGTTTTAATTAAAACCACTCAACCAACTTGTACATACATTAAAGCTTCAGTGCACTCAATTTTAAAAGGTTCCTAATTAACCTAAACTACATATAAAAAGGGAAACCAATGAATCGTCATCTTCTTCTACCAGAGGTATCATTTTTTTATCTTTTGGTTTGAATGAAATTTGGCTTTAAGTATTTCCTATTTAAGAGACAGAGAGGAGAGAGAGACCCAAAGAAAAGTCCTTTTAGTCCTACTTCGTCCTTACATACAGAAATACTAGATCACTGGTCATTTGCCATTTATGAAATAAAATATTAATAAAAACATTTAAAATGTATCTCCCTATAGAGTTTAAGTTTTAAATGCTTCACAGGCCACTTTGTCCCTGTGGATAGGCTCCTGGAGCTAAGCTTGACAGATCTACCAAAAAAGAGCCTGGATCCTAATAAGAGAACCAGTTCATATTACATTCTTGATTTCACATCCATTTCTGTTTGGGTACACATGGTAACAAAAGCTGGGACTGGAGACTGAAGACCTGAACTCAGGCCTTGCCCTTCTGCTAGCTATCTAAGCTCTATGACTTTGGCCAAGTCACTTAACTCTCCTGCCTGCATTTTCGCCATCTGTGCAATGAAGAAGTTGAATCAGATGATCCCTAAAGACTCTTTCAGAGTATAATTCCATTATCTGTTATAACTTTTCTCCTTGCATTGGATATTAGACTATAAATACACAAAGGAAATTTTCAGAAATTTAAATTAATCTTGACCTTAAATACATCAGTAATCACTAACAAAAGATCATTTTAAACAGAACTGTCTTCAGGCCTCACTACATCCCCAAGATCTTTGCACATCTAGACAATTATGTCTCGCAATTTAAGTGAACTCTCCTGTTATCACAATTTAGATGAGAATAAACCACAAATCTAATAGGGTGTATGGACTGACTCCAAGTATGATATAAAACCATCAAATTCTAACTTCAAGCACAACTAGGTGCCAAAATAATCACTTAAATTAACCTGCAGGGAGCTTGGTTTTAATTTTCTTTTTGGCATCAATGTTAAGCTGTGAAAATTCTTCAAATAAATATGAATAATGTCAAAAAACAATTCACAGTGTCCTCTTGTAACAAATGAACCAAACAAAAAATGAGAAAAACCATGGATACTTTATACCACAGGTATGGTCTGAGGCCATTAGCATGTAACATTAGTAACAACTGCTAACACTGAGCTCTATACTGTAGCATGCTGAACGTTCTAGCAGCTTTTTTTAAAGGACAAACTCAAGATTCACAAGGATTAACTCACTTAATCCTTACAAAAACTGAATAAACGTTAGTATTATTTCCATTTTGAAAATCAGGAAATAAAGGCACCAAAAGATTAATTAACCTGTCTAAGGTCACAAAGCCAGAAAGCGGTGGAGCTGAAATTTCTATTTGTCAAATAGAAATTCATTAAGCTTATTTTATTTGCAAGTCACTATTAGGTAGTGAAGGTAGGGAATGGGGATAGAAAAGAAAATGCACAGGACTGCATCAAGATAGCTTCAAATTATGGTAAGCTAGCAATGGCATAATCTTTCACAAGTCAGATAACACAGTATGGAGAGGTACAAAAAATAAACACTGAGGATGTGCAATGAGAAATTGACAAAAACACAACAGAAAGAACTTTAGAGCACCACTTGATTCCTTCGGAAAGCAGGCAAACAAAACTAGAAAAATACAGGGTCTGATCTAATAGGTATAGAATCTAACAAAGTATAAATTCTATACCCTTCAGAGACGTCTTTTCAAGTGCCAACATAATATATACAACAATTATGTTAGGCCACAAGTAAAAGCCCAAAAAACTCTTAAAAAGTAGAGATAATTTTATCTATACTCTTTGATTACAATGCAATAAAATTAGAAATAAGAGATGAAACAAACATAATTTGCTTTAAAAACTATTTAGAAATGGTTTCAAGTTATCTCCTAAAAATCTCATGGGTGCCTGGTGGTACACTTAGGGGGCAGGAGCCCACTCAACAGTCTCTACTGAGATGGGATAAATAATGCTGCAAAAAACAAACAAAAAAAGCAAAAAACAGTGCTTCTACTCCATCTAACAATGAGAAAAGGCCAAGTAATCTACAGAATCATGACTTTTCCTGAGTCTACCAGAGAGCTGAGTTTTCAGGGCAACCAAAGTACAACAAGCTCTACCAAGAAGAGACAAAACACATGAACTATTATCTTGAAAGAACACAGGAGAAAGAGGTAGCTACCATAGAAATGGGTGAGAATAAAATTTTGAAAGCCAAGTGTGAACTGGAGGTGGGGGTTAGTGTCACTTTGTAATAGCTATGAGCCCCAGAAAGGAGAATTCACATTCACTCAAAAGCTCTTTTCCACGGGCCTCCAGAGGGTCCTCAGAAAGATGAGGGGCCAGGCAGGAGGACAGAGAGAGCCCCTTTGGTTCCACAAGCCTGCAGGAGGTAACTGGCTGCTGCTGGAGGACAGGCATCAAGCCCCTCTTCCCTATGTCCCTTCTTTCCTACCCTCTGGCTCATAGGGCCATTGGCTGTCTGGGGCAGAAAGCTGTTAATCAATGTCTGTTGAATGAATGAATATATGAAAAATATTCTCTTACTAGTTGTTAGCATAACGTACAATGAAAGCCATTCAAAATTAAATTGTTACAAACTGAAAAACTCATGCACAGTTAGGCAACAAGCATGTTAAAAAATATTTAGCCTTATTTCTAATAAAAGAAATGTAAGTTTAAAGGTTTATTATATGCCCATGTTCTCCCTCCATGAAGTTTTTTGTTTGCTTGTTTTAACTGTCCTTCCTCCCTTCTTTCTTATAGGGTAGGGATAGCATCTGATGGTTCAGATGAGTCTTCCTGAAACATTACTAAGACCTAGGGACAGATAAAGATGGCCAGTTCAGAGAAGTTAATATTGGCCCTGTCTTTATCTGCTCTCAAAGGGTTTTTGTTTACCAACTTTATTTAATCTATCAATACTTTGAACTGGACCATAGCTTCTGATTCTTCTCTGTGCACCCGCTCTGCCTCTCTAATGTTGGTTCATCAGCGAACATCTCTTTCTTAATGCTCTCTTCTCTTGGAAATTAATCTAGGATTTAAATGCTCCCTTGCTCATATATGCTATGTGGCTAATGAGAAAGTGGGCTTATAAAAGAGGGGTTTTTATACAGTTCCTACGGCTGACTCTTTTTTTTTATACAATCAGAATATAATTGACATATAGCATTATATTCATTTCAGGTGTACAACATAATTAGATATTGTATATATTGCAAAATGATCACCACAATAAATCTAGTTAACATCCACCACCACACATAGCTACATATTTTTTGTGATGAGAACTTGCAAGATTTACTCTCTTAGCAACTTTCAAATATACAATACAGTATTATTAACTATAGTCACCATGCTGCACATTACATCCCCACGATTTATTCATTTTATAACTGGAAGTCTGTACCTTTTGACCTCTTTCACACATTTTGTGCACTCTCCATCCTATACCTCTGGCAACCACTGATCTATTCTGTGTATCTATGAGCTCTTTTTTTTTTTTTTAAGGTTCCACATATAAGTGAGATCATATGGTATCTATCTCACTTAGCATCATTCTTTCAAGGTCATCCATGTTGTTGAGAACATTTTTAATAAGATTTTTTAAAATTACAAAAACAATAACGGATTTGATGCAATCTCTTTCAAAATATCAATGGCATTTTTCACAGAAATAAAATAATTCTAAAATTTGTATGGAAACACAAAAGACCCTAAATAGCCAAAGCAATTTTTTTTTTTTTGCTGTACACGGACCTCACACTGTTGTGGCCTCTCCCGTTGCGGAGCACAGGCTCCGGACGCGCAGGCTCAGTGGCCATGGCTCACGGGCCTAGCCGCTCCACGGCATGTGGGATCTTCCCGGACCGGGACACAAACCCATGTCCCCTGCATCGGCAGGTGAACTCTCAACTACTGCACCACCAGGGAAGCCCGCCAAAGCAATTTTTGGCAAAGAATAACAAAGCTGGACAAATCACACTCCCTGATTTCAAACTCTACTACAGAGCTACAGTAGTCAATACAGCATGGTACTGGAACAAAAACACACACACAGATCAATGGAACTGAATAGAGAGCCCAGAAATGAACCCATATTTATATGGGCAATTAATCTATAACAAAAGAGGCAAGAATACACAATGGGGAAAAGACAGCCTCTTCAATAAATGATGTTGGGAAAACTGGACAGCTACATGCGAAAGAATTAAACTGGACCACTTTCACATACCATATACAAAAATAAATTCAAAATGGATTAAAAGTAACACCTAGGGCTTCCCTGGTGGCGCAGTGGTTGAGAGTCCGCCTGCCGATGCAGGCGACATGGGTTCGTGCCCTGGTCCGGGAGGATCCCACATGCCGCGGAGCGGCTGGGCCCGTGAGCCATGGCCGCTGAGCCTGCGCGTCCGGAGCCTGTGCTCCGCAACGGGAGAGGCCACAACGGTGAGAGGCTCGCATACTGCAAAAAAAAAAAAAAAAAAAAAAAAGTAACACCTAAAACCACGAAACTTCTAGAAGAAAACATAGTCAGTATGCTCTTTGACATAAGTCTTAGCAATATTTTTTGGATATGTCTCCTGAGACAATGAAAACAGAAGCAAAAATCAACAAATGGACTACAGTAAACAAACAAGCTTTTGCACAGTGAAGGAAACCAACAAAACGAAAAGGGCCACCTACTGAATGGGACAAGATATTTGCAAATGATATATCCAAAAAGGGGTGAATATCCAAAATATACAAAGAACTCATACATCTCAATGCCAAAAAAACAAACAACCAGATTAAAAACTGGCCAGAGGACCTAGATAGACATTTTTCCAAAGAAGACATACAGATGGCCAAGAGGCACATGAAAATATGCTCAACATCACTAATCATCAGGGAAATGCAAGTCAAAACCACAATGAAATTGCACCTCACACCTTTCAGAATGGCTATTATCAAAAGACAACAATAAGTGTTGGTGAGGATGTGGAGAAAAGGGAACCCTTGTGTACTGCTGATGAGAATATATATTGATGCAATATATATGGAATATAGTATGAAGGTTCCTCAAAAAGTTAAAACTAGAACTACCATACAATCCAGCAATTCCACTTCTGGGTATTTATCTGAAGAAAATGAAAACACTAATTAGGAAAGATATATGTACCCCTATGTTCATTGCAGCATTATTTACAATAGCAATATATGGAAGCAATCTAAGTGCCCATCAATAGATAAGTGGATAAAGATGTGGTATATATATACAATGAAATACTACTTGGCCATAAAAAAGAATGAAATCTTGCCATTTGCAACAACATGGATGGACCTAGAGGGTATTATGCTAAGTGGAATAGAAAGACAAATACTGTATGATTTCACTTATGGGTACAATCTAAAAACAAAACAAAATAAATGAACAAACATAACCAAACAGAAACAGAGTAATAGATACAGAGAACAAACAGGTGGCTTCCAGAAGGGAGGGGGTAGGGAGGAGGAGAGAAATAGGTGAGGCGGAAGAGGTATAAACTTCCAGTTGCAAAATAAATGAGTCATGGGTATGAAATGTACAGTCCAGGGAATACAGTCAGTAATTACATAAGATCTTTACATGGTGACAGAAGACAACTAGACTTATCATGGAGATCATTTTGAAATATACAGAAATATAGAATCACTATGTTGTATACCAGGAGCTAACGTAGTATAAGTAGGTCAATTATACTTCAGAAACAAATAAACAAACTCATAAGAAAATATGATCAGATTTCTGTCTACCAGAGGCAGGAGGTTGGGGGAAAGGGAATTAGATGAAGGTAGTCAAAAGGTACAAACCTCCAGTTATAAGATAAGTAAGTACTAGGAATGTAATGTACAACATGATAAAGATAATTAACACTGCTGTACATTATAAATGAAAGTTGCTAAGCAAGTAAAGCCTGAGAATTCTCATCACAAGGAAAAGTTTTTTTCTACTTCTTTAATGTTGTATCTATATGAGATGATAGATGTTCACTAAACCTACTTGATATTCATTTCATGATGTAAGTCAAATCATTATGTTGTACACCTTAAAATTATATAGTTCTGTATGTCAATTATATTTCAGTAAAGCTGGAAAAAACCAACAAAACAATATATGCTCACAACAGAAAAATAATCTCGATAATTGAGAAAATTACACAATGAGAATCTTGTGTATACTATACTACCCTTAATAGTCACCAGAGCAAGCAAAGCCGCAGTCTGAGAGAAAGGCTTTTATGCCATGAAGAAAAGAAACAAAATGAACACATTTATAAAGCTTCCCAAATTGTCCATCACAAATGACCAAGGCTTATGGTAGACCTGGTTTCTGGATTGATGAGATGAATCTACTCATTTATTTTACTTAAGAGAAAAACAGAAAAAAGTGTCTGTCATAAGATCAATAAGCCCAGAGTGAAAAACAGGTTTCCTCAAACAAATTCAGGACGATAAAGAATTTCATAAAATAAAACCCAGAAATTCCTTCTTCTATAGACCTTCAAAACACCAAAACTGACAACATGCGGTTTTTGTTTTTGAATATGAAGAAAATATGGGTGAAAGCCTTTAGAATAAAGGAATAGAGAAGATTTTTCTAAGCATGCCACAAAAATGTAAACATATAAAACATAAATCCATGTGACAACAACTCAACAGGCTGAAATACATAAACCCTATGAGTATCCTTTGTAATAAAATTATAATAGCACCTTCCTGGGTTCTGTGAGTCATTCTAATGAATTATCAAACCTTAGAGGGGTTGGTTGTGGAAAACTCCCAAGACTGGTAGCCAGCTGGTAAGAGGTGCAGGTGGGCAGGGGGACACCCCCTCCCCAGACTTGCAGCTAGAGTCTGCAGTAGGGGCAGTCTTGTGGAGGATGGGTGTCCTTAACCCGAGGGTCTGTGCTAACTTCAGGGAGTTAGTGTCAAGACTGTACTGTAGCACACCCAGCTTATGTCACCAGCTGGGGTGACAAAGAATAGTAACCATGCTAAGTAATAATATAATACTATTCTCTATAACTGACACTCCTGAGAGGAAAGCAAACGTCATAATATGGTAAATGACCAATAGCTTTGTTGATAGGTTTGTGATTTTTCTACTATAAACTATAAAGGGCAAGAAATGTTTATCCTTCTTGAGTACCCAAATGCCTCCTTATCTGTGCCATTCATGCAGCTCTCCCAAGCTACAGTCCCACACACTGTGTACCTCTATTAAAGCACTCATTACTATGTGCTGCATTTGTCTATGCCTCTCTCTCATATGCTAGACTGTGAATTCCAAAGCAGGGACTACATCTTATTCACCTTTGTATTCTCAGAGCCTACCACAGTGCTTAGGCAGTGGCAGATGTGCCGTAAGTTTGGTGAATGAACGAGTCAGTCATCAAATAGCTCTGTCCATAAAAAATCACTTCTGTAAACGAACATGCTTTAATGGGTGCTTTGGCTTGAAACTTCATAGTAATTTTGGCCTCTTCCCTCTCTTTATTCAACTAAATACTGTGTCTTATAGATCAGAGATAAATGACCTCTGCAGGTAAATAGTAAATAAAAATACGGATTCCTTCATATACAATAAGAAAAAAAAGGATGGTGTCAAATATTCTTTTTCTCTTCTTTCAGATCTTTGTGGTTTGTGGTTAGAAATCCGGTTTGAAGGACTAACTCTTCTCCTTAGTCAAAATACTATTATCCTTCTTATAACAACTGATTCACTCACCTTTTAATCTAGCATCGCCCCCAAAGGCACCACAGCCCCAGTTTCCTGTGGCCACTGCAGAAAGATTCTCTGAAGAAACTCCAGGACGAAGAAATCCACAGTAAGCCTGCAGGATGAAAGAAATATCAAAGCACGTGAATGACTAGACACTAACAGTATTTCTGACTGATGTACTAGGATCAGTATCCATTATCAAGCTTATGTTATCTCTCTCTCTTTTTTTCCTAGGGGCCAAAGTACAGGGGAAAAAGAGAAAATCCTGGGATTACACAAGGAAGAGAGTAAGAAATGATCAGTTCTATTATTTATTTGCTTTGATGCTGGGCAAATCAAAGCCCTGAAACCATTACAGGTCTCAGTTTCTTTTTCCAATTCAAACAAATATAAAGGAAAATATCAGATATTTTAAGAACTAATGGAATCCCAATCACAAACCACAAGGGATTGAAGTACAGAAAGGCATTTAAGACACTTTTATTTGAAAACTTTTGATTACCATTTTTTTCATTAAGGTAAAGAGTTACTACTATTATGCTTCCTCACCACTCTCTCTCTGAATTATTGGGACTTAGATTAATAACTGTGATTAGCTTTTAAATGTGCTTCCTGCCACTGAAATGCTTAAACAACTATAAATAAAATGAGCAAGTAACTATATATAAAAAGGATTCCTATACCTGGTTACAAGATAACCTTTAATATTCCTTCCAGCTCCAAGATTCTCTAGTTTCACAGCTCTGTTTTAAGCTAGAATATTTTAAAATTTGCCAGTAACCTGAGAAAAGTACAATATATCCTGAGGATGCTAAGTTTTAATTAAATGAACAGCTCATTTTGTATATGAGAAGACTGCAGTTTAAGGTCCCAGAGTTTCTGATTTCTATTTCTTTGCTGTCAGACAAGTTGGTCTTTCTGCCTCCAAAGGGTTCTTAGTTTTCTGAAACTATCAGACTATATTAAGAGGTTTAAAATAATAGCAAAGCAAGTCTCCCCTGGGCTTTCTCAAGTACCAAACCCTAAAATATAGCTTATGTGTAACAGTAAATAAAATAGAAAGAATGATGTGTGACAAATGTTCCCAGAGAAAAACCAAGGATAAAGAAAGATGCTTCTATGAAACCCACACATAGAAATACTGTAAATTGCTCTCTGAAGCTGCTACAAGGGTATAAAAATGTATTTTATACCTGTCTGGGTGGATTAACAAGGCTATTCCTTCCACCCCCTCCTAGGCTGTAAATCCTGACAGATATTAATTATAAGTTGGTACCGGACCATTACTCAACACTGTGGTACAGAGCTTACACTAGAACTCACAAATTACCTGTATAATCAGATGCATGGAGCATCTGAAAATCTCTTTCAGGTCAAAACTATCAAAGAGCTCAATTTTTTTTGAGTAGGTTCTTGAAAGATACAGTCTCTGCCTTTATGCCAACAAGGGGGTGAACAGACTTTCTGTCAGAATAGACGTAACTTTGCCACTTGCTTTCCTGTCAAATTCTCCAAATATGTCTAGAAGAAGAGGAAGATTTCTTAGCCTCCTAGTTTGTGTCATCTCTGTTTTATACCATCAGAATGGTTTTAGTTTCTTGCACACTGCTATCTCTACATATCTGGGCTAACTATTCTTTAATGAGCAAAAGTAGCTTAGTAAGACTAAGGCCTAACAACAGAGAATTTGAAATATTTAGATTATTAGAAGCAAAATCTAACCAATTTTACTTAAAAAAAAAAATCTATCCTGAAAAATGACCATAACAAAAAAAACCCTATAAAACTGAAATTAACCTGCATTTGGTGTTCTGATTAAGTAAAATAAAATGAAACTTTAAAAATGTAATCAGATAGAAATTAAATGATATAAAATACTTACACAGTAATTAGGTATAAAGAATAACTGATGATTAAATACAAAATTCTTTTTTTATTCAAGCATAATTGATTTACAATATTATATTAGTTTCAGGTGTACAGAGTGATTCAGTATTTTTACAGAATATACTCAATTAAAAGTTATTACAAGATAATGGCTGTAACTCCCTGTGCTATACAATATATCCTTGACGCTTATCTATTTTATACATAGTAGTTTGTATCTCTTAATCCCGTACCCCTAATATGCCCCTCCCCGCCTTCCCTCTCCCCTTTGGTAACCACTAGTTTGTTTTCTATATCTGTGAGACTGTTTCTGTTTTGCATATACATTCATTTGTATTATTTTTTAGATTCCACATGTAAGTGATATATAGTATTTGTCTTTCTCTGTCTAACTTATTTCACCAAGCATAATATTCTCTAGGTCCATCCACTTTGCTGTAAAAGGCAGAATTTCATTCTTTTTTATGGCTGAGAAATATTTCATTGTATACATATCCATTTGTCTGTTGATGGGCAGGGCACTTGGGTTGCTTCCATATCTTGGCTACTGTTACAAAATTTTTATTCTGTTTGAACCAACCATTTCTCTATGATGGCCTAGTGGCGTGGGATGGGGGGGCGGAGGGAGGGTGGACATTATATAATGTAAATACATTATACTGTTTGCTAAATTAATAATTTAACAATTTTTGTCCTAAAGAGTTGTTCATGACTTCCCTGGTGGCGCAGTGGTTAAGAATCCGCCTGCCAATGCAGGGGACACGGGTTCGAGCCCTGGTCTGTGAAGATCCCACATGCCGCGGAGCAACTAAGCCCGTGCACAACAACTACTGAGCCTGTGCTCTAGAGTCTGCGAGCTACAACTACTGAGACACGTGCCAAAACAACTGAAGCCCGCGTGCCTACAGCCCATGCTCCACAACAAGAGAAACCACCACAATAAGAAGCCCACGTACTGCAACGAAGAGTAGCCCCTGCTCTCTGCAACTACAGAAAGCCTGCGGGCAGCAACAAAGACCCAACACAGCCAAAAATAAAATAAATTAATTTAAAAAAAAGAGTTGTTTATATGAAATCAATCTACCGTACTCGTCTAACTTAAACTAATACATAGTTGGTATTGAAAATGATTTTCTGATGTTTTAGAACACTGTGATTTCAAACATAACATAACAAACATAACATAAAAAGTTCCTTAATCTTTTGGAAGAGAATAAAATAATATTAATTAAGAGTCTTAAAATTATACTTAAGATTCAGTAACAGTAATTTTATAAATTTCTTCTTTTGTAAATTTCTTTTATTTAATAACAACTATACAAAGATGTTTACTACATTATAGATAATAGAGAAAAACTTGGGACCACTTATTAGTTCAAAAACAGTGGCTAAGTCCTAGTATATCAATCCAACCAATTCTGTGGCCACTACACATATTATTATGGGGATTTCCCTGCCAGTCCAATGGTTAAGACTCTGTGCTTCTCCTGCAAGGGGCACTGGTTCAATCCCTGGTCAGGGAACTAAGATCCCTCATGCCATGTGGTGCAGCCAAAAATAGGTAGATAGATAGATTAAAAAACATCAAATTTATTTTAAAAAAATCATGAAGATCATTAGAAAGTATGAAAAATACAATTTATGGATAAATTAAATAGATAAATACAGTATTATAGGTAACTTTTGCACACATTTATATGAAAATTAGTATTCATGTGGAAAGACCTACAAAAATGAAAACAGTTATTTGAAAGGTAAAATTATAGATGATTTTTTATCTTTAAAATAATTGTAACATTAGTAAATTGATTTTGCCTTTTTAAGATGCAATATAGGGACCTCCCTGGTGGCACAGTGGTTAAGAATCCGCCTGCTAATTCAGGGGGACACAGGTTCGAACCCTGGTCCGGGAAGACCCCACATGCCGCAGACCAACTAAGCCCACGCACCACAACTAGTGAGCCTGTGCTCTAGAGCCCACGAACCACAACTACTGAAGCCCGTGCACTGCAACAAAGAGTAGCCCCCGCTCGCCACAACTACAGAAAAGCCCGCACACAGCAATGAAGACCCAACGCAGCCAAAGATAAGTTAAAAAAAAAACTATAAATAAATAAAAATTTTTTAAAGATGCAATATAAAATGAAAACACCATGTAGACCTTAGATTTCTCATATGTGAAATCAAAGACTAGATTAGGTTTCTCTATGGTTATCCTGATTCTATACATTGAGAAACTTAAGGGAAAACTCATTAAAAATGATACATTTTGAAGCTAATATTCCTGAAAAGTAACACAGACTTCAATAAAAGATTATAAATGATCAAATGTTGAGCTTCTTAGAAATATCAGCAGCAAGTATTGATCAGTTGTGTTAATCAAGCTCTGATTTAAGAACAGTCCCCTTCCAAATTTGGTGATAACAAAAAAAATCTGACTTGAATGAAATAAAACTTCTATTGCCAGGTTGTTTAAAGACTCAGTCTTTTTCTATAAAGTATGTCTCGGGGCTTCCCTGGTGGCGCAGTGGTTGAGAGTCGGCCTGCCGATGCAGGGGATGCGGGTTTGTGCCCGGTCCGGGAGGATCCCACGTGCCGCGGAGCGGCTGGGCCCGTGAGCCATGGCCGCTGGGCCTGCATGTCTGGAGCCTGTGCTCCGCAATGGGAGAGGCCACAGGAGGGAGAGGCCCGCGTACCGCAAAAAAAAAAAAAAAAAAAAAAAAAGTCTCATAAGGACTCTACCATTGTACAAATAAATGTTTTTCAGTGTTGGTAATATTTACAACTAACTTAACCTATTCACATATACCAAGGCTTCACATCTTTAAAATTTCTGTGTCTTTAAGGATGGGAAACTGAAGGTTAGTGCTATCCAAGTAAATGTAGAGAGTATCAGTTAGCCGTGGGCAATTTAAAAAGAGAAGATTTACTTATGTCCAGTGTTATCTTTTAAAAAGATCATATTTATAGATGATTTCTAAAAGTGAATGATCTAGCTCCTCCAGAAAAGTATTTGTGGGAATATAAATGTTATCATGAAAAAAAAGACTTCCCGGGGCTTCCCTGGTGGCGCAGTGGTTGAGAGTCCGCCTGCCGATGCAGGGAACACGGGTTCGTGCCCCGGTCCCGGAAGATCCCACATGCCGCAGAGCGGCTAGGCCTGTGAGCCATGGCCACTGACCCGTGCGTCCGGAGCCTGTGCTCCGCAACGGGAGAGGCCACAACAGTGAGAGGCCCGCGTACCGCAAAAATAAATAAATAAATAAATAAATTAAAAAAAAAAAAAAAAGACTTCCCTAGTGGCACAGTGGTTAAGAATCTGCCTGCCAATGCAGGTGACATGGTCCGGGAAGATCCCACATGCTGCAGAGCAACTAAGCTCGTGCGCCACAACTACTGAGCCTGTGCTCTAGAGCCTGCAAGCCACAATTACTGAAGCCCATGCGCCTAAAGCCCATGCTCTACAACAAGAGAAGCCACTGCAATGAGAAGCCCACGCACCGCAACAAAGAGTAGCCCCTGCTTGCTGCAACTAGAGATAGCCCACGTGCAGCAACAAAGACCCAGTGCAGCCAAAAATAAGTAAATAAATATTTTAAAATGTTTAAAAAAAGGGAGCCTTTAAATGTGTGTTAATGTACGATAATGGTTAAATACATTTACTTTTCATATGCTTCTCTCCCAACTTTTCATATGCTTCTCTCCCAACTTTTCATGTTTTTCTCTGCCATAACAAAATACCATGGACTGAGTGACTTAAATAATACATTAATTTTCTCACAGTTTTGGAGACTAGAAGTTCAAGATCAAGGTGTCAGCATGTTTGATTTCATTTGAGACCTCTCTCCTTGGCTTGCAGATGGTCACTTTCATGCTGTGCCCTCACATGATCTTTATTCTGTGGGTATGCACCCCTGATTTTTTTTTGTATGCCCTAATCTCCTCTTCTTATTAGGATACTCATTAGATTGGATTAGGGCACTCCCTGGCATCATTTTAACTTAATCACATCTCTATACATTTTGACCTACTGGGGTAAGGGCTTCAACATATGAATTGTGGGCGGGCCGGGGGGACCCATACCTACTGCTTATATAAATGTCTTCTAGTATCAATGACCATGTGACAAATTCACATACACATCTGATGAAAAGCTAAATATAAATCTTCTTATTCTACTTGATATGCTGTGTAATAAAACATCATGTGCTTGGAGACAACTGCTTTAAGGCAAGAGTTTAGAACAGCGAAAGCAAGCTCACAATTAAAAGGTACCTAATATAATAAAAGATATTCCTCAGTAATATCAGGTGAAAGAGAAATTATATCTGTTGATATATCAAAGAATAGTGTTTTTGGATAGTTTTTATGAGAAATTACTTAAAAGAAAAACGGAATCTGTGTGTAAGTTGAACTTTGGAACTTGAAGTTTGAACTTTTATGAGATTCCTTTGAGAACTTCAAACATTATAACCTAATAAATTATATATTAAAAAAAATGTTTAACAGTAAATTAGATTCTTGAGTACATCAGAATATGATAATAAATGTAATTATATTTGAAATATCTACTAAGTTTTAAGTGTACTAAAGTCTTTCTGGATTATTTAGTTATTTTACTAACAATATGAGAGGCAAGGCGGTTGAGCTGGGATAAGCAGAGCACCACAGAGAGCCCATTCCTGTGGTAAGACCCAGGGAAAAGATGTGAAGATGATATACTGAACACCACACATGCCAATCCAAGGGCAGTCCCAGTCTGCCTGCAATGGTACACCTAGTCTGTCATTCCCAGAAGTCTGTGTAGGGATTGGCACATGGGTAGTCATGCAAAACCACAACCTCATTATCTTAATAATGAACTTCATGACCAAATCCTACTCATGGAAGTTAAACAATGGTTTTCAGAACTGGGTCAGTCTTCTTGGCTGTGAGAGGAACTAAAGAAGACATCAACTGTTTTGGTAAGGCCCTATCTATCTAGAGAATAGACTTAGAACACTATGACAGTTTATTTACTATGGTTAACAGTAGTAAAAATTTAAACTAACAATAGGTCTGGCTCATTTTTCTATTTCTGTAACACAATGAAAAAAAAAAAGAAAATGGCTATAGGAGACAAAACTAAGCACAGAAAACCACAGATTCCATCATAAATATGTCAAATTACCAAATAAATAATTTACATGTCAGTCTTACCTATACTAGAACAATAATGACTTGACTTTCATGGTTTATCTGTTTTAATCCTGATAAGCACACCTTGTAGAGAAAAATGTCATTGGGCAGGTCTGATAAAAACTTTCAGGGTTCATTCATTTCTATATGGTTTTAGAATGATAATGTTCCAAAGCAACTAAATGTACTTGATGAGATAAATGCATGTGTGGGGCCTAATATCAAGCAACAGTCTATCTGGCATCAGTAATCAAACAATTACGAAATGAAAGTACATCCTGTACAAGCTGACAGACACATTAAATCAGGAGAGCTGTGGGCAGACGTACTGATACTGCAAGAATTACCAGAAAACATTAATTTCAGCATTAATAAAATGGCAGTAAATAGATGACAGCTGCCAGATGAACTAAGAAATAAGGTTACTGGCCTTGTTAAGCTCGCGTCTGATTTTCTCAGGCACAAACTGGTCGAGGTAGCGTCTGAAGTGAAGGGCGTCGATGGCGACGATTTCAGTGCCGCGCCGCTGCCAGTCGTCCCTGGGGCAGGACAGATGGGGGAAAATGAGGAATGGGGAAAGGCACTCATAAAATAAAACCCTCACAAGGGTCAGGTTTCTGAGACTTTGGCAGGGTTAATACATTACAAACAAACCAGTGGGTATATATCTCAGCAAATCAGGAGGGTAGAAAAACACCATTTTATTTTTAAATTCCAAGGGATACATATTGTGGACTGCCAGGCATTAAACAGTAAAATGAAAAAATAGTACGTATTATAAACAGACACATGATTAACAATGAGTCTTCGAGGTTAAAAGATTTTGGGGGCAAACGAAAGGAATTTAGTTCTTTGTTTTCCTTCAATACTAAAGACATGGCGTTTGTATCTCAACCAGAGCTCATTCCTCCTTTGTTCTGAAAGAACTGCTCTAAGTATTGAGTTTGTAACATCACCATTTATTGTCCAAGAACGAATCCCAAGAAGTCAAGTTTTGTAAAAAAATGTGTAATAATTCAGTACAAAATTCTACCTACTGTGCTCAGTTGCTGACTGGGCAAAACTATTTTTAAAAAGGCAAAGAAATCAAAGCAGACGATAACAATTTGCCCAAGGAGACAGGAAAAACTGGCTGAGATGGTGATTCTGGAAATGTGAAATTCCAAATTCCAAATATTTCATCTCTTTATAAACATGCATATACTGATATGGCAGTCAACTTTTCACACTGAAGAATACCCACAGAAACCTTCATGTTAGTCTGTAAATAATTATCAGGAATTAAACATTCACACAGATAATTGTTGCAACCACATATTTTAACCAAAACAAAGGGAAAGAGACTAGGGACTGGGCTTGAGATATTACAAAGATAAGGCTGTATGGCTACATGGGCAATAGCTGATTCTTTCTGCCACAATGGCTCTTTTGCATTGAAACACACATACATAGGCCACACACATTTTCTGTAAAAATTTACCTCTGGTAAACCAACTTACTGGGAAAGCAAAAATGTCAAAGTGTAAAAATATATTTCAATAAGAACTAGGAGACTGCAGCAGCAAAATTCAACATAGGTTCTGCTATCAACTGTTTGTGGCATCAGGCAAATTGTCCCAGCATAGGTTTCCCCCACTTAACCTAATCTCAACAGAAAAGGTAAGGATAACTAAATAAGCTGTTTAAGTTCGACCTTGGAAGTTAATCTCCACTGGCTGCTTATAATTAGCAGCTGAGCTGTGGCTTTCTTCTTCTTGGTTTAGACATTTGGCTTTTCTCTGTTGTTCCCTTTGGTACATGGGGATGGTGATAGTGTTTTAACTACTAACGAAACTGTACTATTGAATTTAAGAAGAAAATTATATTTCTGAAATAAGAATAGATGGGAGACAGACTGTACCAGGGTCAAACCCACATTCCTTAGCTTTTGGTCATGAGATGCTAACGTCAGAAATGAACTCACCTTTCACTCCTGTCTTCATGGCTCCGGGCCCAACGGTATGTTTCGGCATAGCCTGTGTATTCACTGTACTGTTCAGTACCTGAAACAAATAATCTGCCACTATTATTTTTGAGAAAAAAATTTCTTTTTTCTTTTTGAATTTTATTTACTTTATACAGCAGGTTATTAGTTATCTGTTTTATACATCTTAGTGTATGTATGTCAATCCCAATCTCCCAATTCATCCCACCACCACTGCCCCCAGAAAAAAATTTCTTAAGAACTGCACCTTCTAAAGGGTCTCTGTTAAGAAACAAACAAATAAAAAACCCCACTGGTCTTAATGACTTGTTATTACTTCCCATAAAGAAAAAAATGATGCCTTCAAATGCCACCGCAATTATCATACAGTGAATGAATGTCCCAATCAACAAAGAAAACAAAATGTCTGTCATACTCATTTTTTTCTTTTATGAGGAGTACATAAAGATTGTGTTTTATAAAAGTCCACTGTCGGGCTTCCCTGGTGGCGCAGTGGTTGAGAGTCTGCCTGCCGATGCAGGGAACACGGGTTCGTGCCCTGGTCCGGGAAGATCCCACATGCCGCGGAGAGGCTGGGCCCGTGAGCCATGGCCGCTGAGCCTGCGCGTCCGGAGCCTGTGCTCCGCAACGGGAGAGGCCACAACAGTGAGAGGCCCGTGTACCGCAAAAAAAAAAAAAAAAAAAAAAAGTCCACTGTCTTCAATGTCAGTGATCAGATGGTTTTTTATTTGTGTTGTTGAAAAAATAAATTTTACATAAAAACATTCCCTAAGAAAAGTATCAATAAAATTAAATTTAGGATTTGCCTATCAACAGGCAAGGTACCTCAAAGAACTTTGTAAAACTAGGATATTATGCCTGAGAAGACAGGGAGGGAAAAAAGCATAATTAACATTCATCTGATGAGAAGATGTACCAACCTTGGCATATAACATAGATTTCTAATTCACTGGACCTGAATATATCAAAAGGGATGGTGTCTATTTAACTAAGTAAATAAGCTCATTCCAACTCCTATGGTCAACTCAATAATTACTTGACCTGATAAGAATCAACAAAACAGTAAAATTAAAAGCTGAAAACTTGAGCAAGATTATACTTTTCACATATTAAAAAAAAAACAGAAACAAGACAACATTGAGAACTAAGATTAATGATATTTTTAGTACAGTTGACTCTCAAACAAATGGGTTTGAACCGCACAGGTTCCCTTACACTGTAGATTTTTTTCAATAGTAAATACTACAGTACTAGACAATCTGCAGTTGGTTGAATCCACAGAGGTGGTCCCCACAGATGAAGGAAATGTGTATTCAAAGGGCTGACTGAAGTTATATACGCATATAAGTTATATGTGAATTTTACGGTACTACTTTTCTCTTCAAAAGATACACTTCAGTGGGATTCCTACCAAAATGAATAAACTGAATCTAGTTATGAAAAAAACACTGGGCAACCCCCCCCAAAGAGAGATTCTACCAAGTAACTGGCTTCAATGATTTAAAAATATCAAGGTGAACAAACACAAGTTTGAGAAACTGTCCCAGTTTAAAGGATACATGACAAGTCTATTCAAGGTCTGATCCTGGATTGGACTGTAGACTGGGTGGGGAAAAGCTACAAAAGATATAATTAGGATAATTGATAGAATATTGACTAGGGATTAGCTAATAGTATTTTATCAATGCTAAATTTCCCATTTATTTATTTATGTATTTATTTGTGGTACGCAGGCCTCTCACTGTTGTGGCCTCTCCTGTTGCGAAGCACAGGCTCTGGACGCGCAGGCTCAGCGGCCATGGCTCACGGGCCCTGCCGCGCCGTGGCATGTGGAATCTTCCCAGACCAGGGCACGAACCCGTGTTCCTTGCATCGGCAGGCAGACTCTCAACCACTGTGCCACCGGGGAAGCCCAAATTTCCTAATTTTGATTAACTATGCTGTGCTAATGTAAGAGAATGCCCTAGTTCTTAGGAAATATACAATAAAATATTTGGGGTAAAAGGGCAGAATGTCTCCAATATACTCCTAGTTCAGGAAAAGAAAATAGAGAAAGAATGATGTAGCAGATGGGGCAGAAATGTAAACTGGTGAATCTGGGTGAAAATTATATGGAAATTCCTTGTATTATTCTTACAACTTTTCTGTAGATCTGAAAATTTTCATACATATACAAATATAAACATAGATATACAATATAAGTAAATATTAAATAAAGCTATAAAAAATACTATTCTATTTTTATAAATGATTAAAATATTCCATAATAAAAACTTAAAAGATTTAAACTCAATACTAGAGTTTCTAGTCTATTACTGAGCACACTGTTTCTTAAAAATAATTTTTCAAAATTTTAAATAATTTACAGTTTAATTACTATAAATTCACCTAGTATTTGGGGTAAGACAGCCTGCTACAAATCAAGAAAATAACTACAAAATTAATGTTGTTTCTGTCAGGCTTCCTTGACACTGTAAGTAGAGTTGGTTGTTCCTTCTTTGTGCTCCGCAGTACTCTGCATACAGCATCAGCAGAACAATTAACATATTAAATTGCAATCTGCAAATCAATTATATTTCTACACAGTATCAACGAGCAGTCAAAAACTGAAATTTTAAAACTACATTTACAATAACAAAAAATATGAAATACTTCGAGGTAAGTCTGAGAAAATGTAAAAGAAGTATACAATAAAAAGTATGTAATATGACTGAGAGAAATTAAATAAGACCTAAATAAACATAAAGATATCTCATTCATGTGTCAAAGACTAAATATTGTTAAGAAGTCAAGTTTTCCCACATACAGATGGCCAATAGGCACACGAAAAGATGCTCAACATTGCTAATTATAAGAGAAATGCAAATCAAAACTACAATGAGGTACCACCTCACAATGGTCAGAATGGCCATCATTAAAATGTCTACAAATAACAAATGCTGCAGAGGGTGTGGAAAAAAGGGAACCCTCTAACACTGTTGGTGGGAATGTAAATTGGTGCAGCCACTATGGAGAACAATATGGAAGTTCCTCAAAAAAATAAAAATAGAGTTGCCAGATGATCTAGCAATCCCATTCCTGGGCATATACCCAGACAAAACTATAATTCAAAACGATGTATGCACCCCTATGTTCATAGCAGCACTATTTACAATAGCCAAGACATGAAAACAACCAAAATGTCCATTGACAGATGAATGGATAAAGAAGATGTGGTATGTATATATAGTCCATATATATATAATACATATATATATACTATATATATATATATATATATATACTCAGCCATCAAAAAGAATGATAAAATGCCATTTGCAGCAACATGGATGGACCTAGAGATTATCATACTAAGTGAAGTAAGTCAGAGAAAGACAAATACCATATGATATCACGTATATGTGGAATCTACAGTATGACACAAATCTACAAAACTACAGACTACAAAACAGAAACAGACTCTATGGAGAACAGACTGTAGTTGTCAAGGGGAAGGGAGGGTAGGAGAGGGAAGGAATGGGAGTTTGGGATTAGCAGAGGCAAACTATTATATGTAGGATGGATAAACAACAAGGTCCTATTGTATAGCACAGGGAACTATATTCACTATCCTCTGACAAACTATAATGGAAAAGAATATGAAAATATGTGTATGTGTGTGTGTGTGTGTGTGTGTGTGTGTGTAATTGAGTCACTTTGCCGTACAGAAGAAATACAACATTGTAAATCAACTATACTTCAATAAAATTTTTTTAAAAGTCATCTTCCCAAATTGATCTATAGATTCAGAACAATCTTAATTAAAATTCAGCAACCTTTTTTGTAGATATTGACAAACTCATTCTAAAATTCAACAAACAACTCTGAAGAAGAACAAAGTTAGAGGACTCACGCTGCCTGATTTCAAGAATTATTATAAAGCTACAGTAATCAAACCAGAAAGAACCAAAAAAAAACAAAAACCCAAATTAATAAATTGGACTTCAAAATTAGAAAGTTCTGTTTTTCAAGTCATTGTTAAGATAATGAAAAGACATACTTCATATGTCTGATAAAAGACTTACCTAAAATATATAAAGCACTTCCAAACTCAAGAATAAAAAAACAAACAACCCAATTAAAACATAGGCAAAAAGATGGCTTCAGGAGCATAGCCATATGTCAAAACTTACCTAACTGCACACTTTAAATATATATGGTTTGTTGTATGTCAATTATACCTCAATAATCTGACTCCTTCACTAGACTGACAGCTTCTCAAGGGCAGGGATTATGTATTATTAACATGTGTGCCTACATCAGCATCTTGTAATGCAAAAATATAGAAGCAGTTGAGTAAGTACTTGCTGCATAAACATAATTAAGGACCGAAACAGGAAGAACACTGAGGTTAAAATAAGGAGTCCAGAAATACTTAATCTGGACTAAGTATTATATAATTGACATATTAAAAAATTCATTTACAAAGACAGTGTGGCATGGCAAAAAGAGCACCACACTGAGATTAAGAGTCACGAGGAACCCAAAGTGAATCCTAAAGTAACCAAATCTCACTGGACTTCATCTCAATGTCTAAAAATTAGGCTTGTCAATAATTCTTATATTGCTTATCCCATAGAATAGCTTGGAAAACCAAATAAGACGAGTTTAAAATCCTTCAATACCATACACAGGTTGGTATTGGTGTCATCAGACTTAACTTTGTAAGGGAGTAGAGAAACCAAAGATATATGACTCTATTTATGTGGGGTTTAAAAGACACGTGGTCTACTGGCCTGACTGGGAATAAAGACAGCCGGGAATAGTCCTGTTCTTTTGCTTTTTGCCCTGTGGTGGACAAGCCTCATTTTCCCTGTTTATTATTATTATTAATAATAATAACAATAATAACGCCTACTCTGATCTCTTAATTATGAAAATAACCACCTCTTCTGTCTTTTGCAAAGTGGTTGAAAAATATAAAATATCAATGATCAACTTCTATTTCAAATTAGGATGGTTTTTGTCTTCTTTCCTAACAGAAACAAGGTTAGGTTTATTTCCTTCAGGTTTGGGAAATCAAAAATGCACATACAGATGCTTTTGCTCTAAAATTAAATCCTGAGTTTTCTAAGTAAACATCTTTCAAAATTATGTTGTTTGTTCTGAAAAACAAATGCCCTTAGCTCGCTTTAAATTTAAATTTACTGATAAACTTTTCTAAAAATGCAAAAGGTGAACAGTGGTAACAGCAAAAAAGAGAAGACAAAGACCTTTGTGATAGCTCTCTCTAGGGATATAGCCTTAAGACTTCATACTCAAAGACAAACCTTCACCTAAGTTAAAAACTTTTAAGGAACCCATTTAAATCTTTTCAAGAGCTCATTACAACCTTATGTATGAGTTCTTAGACTTTATAGTAGTAAGAAAAATTCTTATTTTCTTTTACTAGTAATGAAAGTTTATGATGAACACAGCAAAAAATATTTGGAGATTAAAGAAATTCTACTTACTAATGGGTTATGCCATTAGAAAGAAGATTTATACAAAGAACCTAGGGGTAAGACAGGAATAAAGACACAGACCTACTACAGGATGGACTTGAGGATATGGGGAGGGGGAAGGGTAAGCTGTGACAAAGTGAGAGAGTGGCATGGACATATATACACTACCAAACGTAAAATAGATAGCTAGTGGGAAGCAGCCGCATAGCACAGGGAGATCAGCTCAGCTCCTTGTTACCACCTAGAGGGGTGGGATAGGGAGGGTGGGAGGCAGGGAGATGCAAGAGGGAAGAGATATGGGGATACATGTATATGTATAACTGATTTACTTTGTTATAAAGCAGAAACTAACACACCATTGTAAAGCAATTATACTCCAATAAAGATGTAAAAAAAAAAAAAAACAACCATCTACCCCACTTTTATTAGCATCATTAAAACAGTGGTGATTATGCAGCAGAAAAAAACACTCTGGCCTTTCATTCCCATGATTAATAAAAATTAAGAAAAGCCAAACTCCAACTTTATTTGGATCTTTCCCAATGAGCTGGTGTCATTTAGTAAGCACTGGGCTGTTTTTGTAGTGATGGGCTCCTCTAGTGTTGTTAACTCTATGGAAGGTACCAGTACTACAAGCAATGGTGTCTGCTTTTGTCTTTTCTATCAGTTCTGCTGACACTCACGAAAGATTTAAGGACCTGTGGTGTTTGGGACACTTTGATTCACTAGAGGGCAGGTTTTATATTAAATGTGTCAACATTCTGCTCAGTAAGTTTCATGTCTAGGCATCTGCTTTATGTTCTCACCACACAGAAACAACAAAATAATCTCCCAGCAGCACAGTAACACCTTTTAGTATTGAAGCTTTTACTGGACGTTGTGAAGGAACACAAGAGAGGGGAAAAAAGGGGAAGATTGGAGTTTTAATTCTTTTCCTCAATCTATACTTACTGAAAGGTTTTAACTCATGCCTGCTCCAGGGAGGATCACAGCAAGTAGAGGGATAACACTGTTTGGATAAAAGTATTTGCCTGTTTGCATGACCTGTTTCATATTCATTTAAAAGTCTGATACCAACCAGATGCCCCACAATGATGATAAATTTAATTTATTTCCAATTTCTCAAACTCTTCTACAGATTCAGGCAGCACAGTCACAGCCATTAGCTCACTGAGCCTGGTTGAATCATTGAAGGAATGGAATTGATCAGGCAGATAGACTGCAGTGCATAGTTAAGAGTCTCCTAAGAAGGGAGATGGCAGAAATCCAACATCAAATAGATGATGAAATGGCCATTTCCATTAAGGGAACATCACATCACAGATATTAATTAGGAGGCACTATAATAGAGTTAAGTGGATATGGGGAAAAAATGCTGAGTTAAAGTCACCCCGGGTGTCCTTAGCCTGAGGTAATTACAGGTGTGAAGGTGAGTCATGGATCTGCAATTTTCCATCTATTTTACAATGGCTGCAGGTAAGTTAGAGACCAGATATAACTCCAGAGTGATGATGCTTTTTTAGATTGGGGACAAACTATCCTTAAAAAAGAAAAGAAGTCTAATGTTTTCCTTTTACTATTCCCAAGGAAATTACATCCTTTATTTACAGAAACATTAATGGGAGATGACAAGGGACTACTTCCCTAGTACAACAGAAGTGAAGCAAATGAAACAAATTAGCTTTGAGTTAAAATGCCCTGCATTCTACCAACTTTTTTATTTCAAGAATGTAAATTCATCCTAAAAAATTGATGGGAGGGCTTCCCTGGTGGCGCAGTGGTTGAGAGTCCGCCTGCCGATGCAGGGGACACGGGTTCGTGCTCCGGTCCGGGAAGATCCCACATGCCGCGGAGCGGCTGGGCCCGTGAGCCATGGCCGCTGAGCCTGCACGTCCGCAGCCTGTGCTACGCAACGGGAGAGGCCACAGCAGTGAGAGGCCCGCGTACCAAAAAAAAAAAAAAAAAAAAAATTGATGGTATATTTTGTTCTCAGTCTTCAATTCAAATCTAGCTTAACTGCTAAAAATTAAAACTCTTTTAAAGTATTATTTGATACACCCAAATGCTGGAGATGGTCACATTCCAGAACTTCAGTGCTCTCTAAAACAGTCTGAGATCAATATTCAAAGTATTCATTTGCCCAACAATGGATTTATGACAGTTTAATTTTTTTGTTCTATAATTCCTTACACTCTTTTCTCCCCTAACAACTTCTAACTACACCCTTCTTATCTGCATACATAATAAACAACAAATGCAGATAGACAACCAATATGTGAGTTGAGACAATGCTGAGAATAAAAGGGTTTTTTATCTTTCTATTTCAGTACAGTTTGGATTACAACCTCAGAATTCTGGATGAAATACTTCAGGTTATTAACTTCAAATAGCTGCAGTTCTATCAAAGAAGAAATTCCTTTGCTGAAGTTCTTAACTTCCTACATAAACTCAAACAACAATTTTTACTTTTTGTCTTATCTCATCAAAACAGAAGAATCAAAAGGATATTATAAGAAATAATATAGGGTTATCTAAAAGATGTGGAATAACTCCTTGAAAGCCCTTTTATCCACAAGCACTTATAAAAGTTATGGACACATCAACAAAAACAATGGAGTAAAAATCTCAGAGAACTGTTTCCTCCATAAAAATAATAAGAACACTGGCAAAACTTGTAAGAATCATCTTTTTCTGAACTGTGGGAATTAACCAAAGGCTTGCAGCAGTCTGAGGAGTGTTTATTAAAGAAAAATTGGCTGAATATTGGTAAACACAGTGAGTTGTATGGTGTTTTAACTTGCCCTGTTCCTATTCCACTTTCCCAAGCTCCGTAGTAGCCTTAGAAACCAACAGCCTGTAATCAAAGCAGCCTGGTTGTCACCGGAGGGGGCAGAGAAGGGTTGAAGCTCCTTCAAAGCCCCATTCTCAGAGAACTGTAATCATCTGACCTGTCTGGTAGTTCCCTGGAAGACCTCACTCACAAGGCTGTCTTTATTTGACCAGACTTGGACTTTGTCCAGGGTGAAAAGCCTAATTCCCAGGGGTGTTTGTTGAAAACAATTATAGTCAATTGTTTAACAGTGTAGCTGCCTGAGGCATTAGATTACAGTTGGGGTAAACAGGCTAACCAAAAAGCTTCAGAGGAAAAGCTAAGGAATGAGAAGTACTTACTGGACTTTGAAAAGTATCCTCGGGAATCTAGACGTCTACACACATGCCCATAGCTGTACACAGGCTCAAGAAAGACCTGAGAAGGTCCTAACCTCTCCCCTCACTCTGATCTTGAGGCTCTGTGTAAGCAGGAAGGAAGTGTCAACTGCCTGGTGGAGTGTTGAAGGTAAGCCCCAACATATACACAGAGCCCTTTGGCAAAGACTGACTTACTGGCTCTAGGCATTTAAGAAAATCTCTGTCCAATCATTAGGTAACTACTAATCTAACCAAGCAGAGACTTTAGTGGCTACACATGAAAAAGAATAGTCTTCACAGAACTAGATTAGGAAAGTCACTAAACAAACATCAACAAAAACATACTCTGGGAAAAGGAGAAAATCTGATTTCAAGAGTTGCCCCATTTAAAATGTCCAGTTTTCAACAAAAAAATTGAGACATGCAAAGAAATGAGAAAGTAGGGTCCATACTCAGAGAAAGAAAGTATTCATTAGATGACCCACCCTGAGGAACCCAGATGTTGGACTTACTAAACAGAAACTTTAAGTCAGCTGTTTTACATCCATTAAAAAAAACTAAAGGAAATTATGTCCAAAGAACTAAATGAAAATATGAGAATAATGCCTCACAAATAGAGAATCTCAATAGAGATAAAAATTATTTTTAAAAAGAATCAAATAGAAATTCTATAGTTGAAAAGCATAATAACTGGAATAAAAATTTCACTGAGGGGATTAAAAAGCAGATTAGAGCAGACAGAAGAATCAGTGAACCTGACAACAGGTCAGTAGAAATTATCCAGTCTGAGAAACAAAAAGAATGAAGAAAAATGAACAGAGCTTCAGAGACCAATGGACATCACCAAATGTACCAACACATGCATAACAGGAGTCTCAGAAGGAGAGAAGAGAAAGGGACAGAAAGAATACTTGAAGAAATAATGGCCAAAAATTTACCAAATGTATCTAAACATTCAAGACATTCAATGAACCCAAACAGGATAAAGTTAAAGAGATCCACACCTATACACATCATAAACAGTTGAAAGACAAAGAGGGAATCCTGAAAGCAAAACATAAGGGACAAAATTTAGATGCTCTCCTGAAGGTTGCCTACAAATGTATCTGAGATGTGTGGTCTCAGTCTTAATTCTGTCATGTACCTCTTTGGACATAAATCAGTTGAGTTATACATTTGATAAAACTAACAGAGGATGGTTTTCATCCCACTGTAATCTTTGAAAATAACTATCAACCAAATTCTCCTACACTTAGCCTGTTAGTCTCCTATACTAATCTCAAAGTGGCAATAGATTCAAAGAGGAAATAAGAAATCCTCCTTTGCAGAAAGAAAAACATCAGCAATTGATGGCTGATTACGGCTTTTATATGGGAATGTTTTTTGTTTTTTTTTTTGGGGGGGGGTATATGTTCTTTTAGGTACCTGAATAAAAGGCTTAACTTCCCTACAGTGGCTGATTAAGAGTTTCTTAAGAGTTATGAGTTAATCATCAATTTTTTTGGGTAGCTTATACACAAGAAAATACTGTGACATAGTGATATTGTAATCTAAAGAAACTTAAAGGAAAAAAATGTAAATCTTCATTAATAGGCCTAAAGTATAAATTTGACTATGTTTCCTTCTCTCCTTCACCCATAATAACTTAAATCAAAGAGAGGCACTATGATAATCACACTTTTTCTCTTAGGATTAGAAATTAGAATAAACATAAGGCTACTGATTTATTTCCCTTCTATAAAGCTCACTGTTGTACTGACTCTCTCCAAACACTGTAACTGTTTTTTATACTTACATAGTGTGTTCATACTGAAGTACAACAAATCACTTTGGAAATATAATGGAAGAATAATAATAGGATACATGCTCAAAGACATATCACTATCTTCTTTTTAAGGACACCATATCATAAAATTTCAAACTGGAGAGTAGTTTAATCATTTTTACCCTTGTTCCTCAGATAAAGATACCAAGAAAGAAAATGTGGGGATAAAATGTCTTACTCAAGATTATGAAAATGAAACTGTAACAATTTAATAAGAACAAGTATAAATTAATGAATTAAAATATTAGGACTAATGCCCACGGTAGAGAAAAGCTACTATCTGAGTGGCCTCTCGTCTTCATGATAGATCATCACAGATGGGGAACACTACCCCATTGTCCAGACTTCTCAAAACTAACCTGTGATGATAAGACATTCATTGTGATCCAGCACCTCAGTGAAGAGCCGTGAAACAATCAACTCAGGGTTGATTAAAAAGCGGATTTCTTCTTGTACAAGTCCTGCACTGGTTACACCACCTCCAACAAAACGGTTTGCAAAATCCACCTATTTGGGAAAATGTGGCATGTTAAATGACAATTTAAAATACCTACATATATGATAAAGAAGTACACTCCCTCTAAGCTCTGATCTTCCTTTCCTTTCCCACATAAATCAATCCCCAAATTAGTAATCTTCCCGGGGAGAACAGATTGTGGTTGACTGCACCCTTTCCACCTCACTGCAGTTAACATCTCTGAATATTTCTTTGGATTCCAAAATGTTAGAAGGAACATGGAAAATAGAGCTTTTAGGCAAAAGCCTCAATGTAATTATATGGACTCTTGTTTATAAACCTTTCCTGTGCTCCAAGGGCCACAAATCAAGGGAGGTTTTTATCTGGAAAGGTTTCAAGATCATTTCTCCACCACTCTCTACTCAATTTCCATTTATGTACTTCATATGACTTTAATATAATTATACAGGCATACCTCATTTTACTGCACTTTGCTTTACTGCACTTCACAGATATTGCATTTTTTACAAATTGAATGTTAATGGCAACCCTGCATCTAGCAAGGCTATTGGTGCCATTTTTCCAATAGCATTTTCTCACTTTGTGTCTCTGTGTCATATTTTGGTAATTCTTGGCGATATTTCAAACCCTCCACCAGCAAAAAAAATTATGACCTGAAGGCTCAGATGATGGTTGGCATTTTTTTTAGCAATAAAGTACTTTTTAATTAAGGCATGTACATTTTCTTAGACATAATGCTATTGGACACTTAAAAGACTACAGTATAGTATAAACGTAACTTTTATATGCACTGGGAAACCAAAAAAATTCATGTGACTCACTTTTTTGCAATGGTCTGGAAATGAACACATAGTATCTCCAAACTATATAGCCTGTACCTTTCTTATATAATATGGAAATCAAACACTTGTCCTTAAAGGTTTGAAAAGTTTAGGATTTAACCTTTTCGGTAACTTTTTTCTTTTGTGAAAGAATAAAAGGATGAAAATTTCTTCCTTCTAAATTCAACTGCAAACCCCAAACTGCAAAAACATTACAAACTTTTTAAGAAAAATACACCTAAGGGGAAGAAAAATGAAGACAAAAAAAATCTAGTTTAACAATAAAGATTCAATAAATTAATATTTCCAATTTAGTTTAAAACTATATGTAAGTTTTCTATGGAGTACTATGATGGCATCCCCAAGCTCCTATTGATAAAGGTGAGTTACACAATCCTCAAGAGACAGCAAACTCAACTTGCCAGAATTATTTGTTTGTCTTAAACTTACTATGCACTCCAATGTGTCCAACGGTATGCTAGGCTCTATGGGGCAATATGTAAGAAATAGTTTCTGACTTTGTCTTAGATTTTTCTATTTGGGGAGTTAGATTACACACATACACACAACTTGTGTACACATACAGTCATACACAACCCCTCCCGCCCCCTACCAGAATTTAGTAAGTAACGTAAGAGAGGCTTCTATACTATTTAGGAAAAACACAATCCTGTGTCTCTTCTTTACTCTCACACTACTGCCACACTCTCGACACTTCTGACACCAGATGTGTGGATTTTCCACACATCAAGCAATTCTGCAATACCGGCTAGGTGTCCTACAATCCAGTTCAGTTCTGACACTGTCTACCTGGAGGTTAGTGAAAAATCCCACAGGCTAAGGATTCAGTCCTACAAGACTGCCCCAGTTCAGATGACAATCTCAAGTCCCAGGTTGTCACCTGTACTTCTAGTTGACCAGCTATAAATTGGGGTTCCCATGACCCCACCCGGGGCTTGATGATTTGCTAGACCAGCTCACAGAATTCAGGGTAACACTTACTTACATTTACTGATTTATTAAAAAGGATGTAATAAAGGATACAGATGAACAGCCAGATGTAGAGACACACAGGGCAAGGTATGTGGGAAGGGGCACAGACCTTCCACGCCCTTTCCAAGCAAGTCATCTCCCAGCACCTCTGCATGTTCACCAACCCCAAAGCTCTCCAAATCCTGTACTTCTGAAATTTTTATGGAAGCTTCATCACATTCTCATGACCGATCATTAACTCAGTCTCCAGTCCCTCTCCCCCTTTCCCAGAGGATGGGAGGTGGGGCAGAAAGTTCCAAACTTCTAATCATGGCTTAGTCTTTCTGGTGACCATCCCCATCCTGAAGCTACCCAGGAGCCCACCAAGAGCTGCATCATTAGAACAAAAGACATGTCTATTACTCAGGAAATTCCAAGGGGTTTAGGAGCTCTGAGTCAGGAATTGGGGTCAAAGACCAAATATTAGAACAAAAGATGCTCCTACTGCTCTTACCACTCAGGAGATTACAAGGGTTTTAGGAGCTCTGTGCCAAGAACAGGTTGTAGAGACTAATATATATATTTCCTATTATTTCACATATACTTTCATACTATTGTCAAGTATGAGATTTTGTAAAACTTGTTTGTGATCTCTAAAGCAATTATAAGAAATAGTAATGTGAAGCCTGTTTTACAAAAGAGTAAAACAAGAATATGAATCTTTTGACACGTAAAAATACTATATGTGAAAAGAGAGAAATTAATAGAAGATAAAGTAGTCTTCTTTCACTACAGAAGAACTTAGAAAATACTGAAAAATATGACTGGACAAGTTCTTGAAATGAGTTACCAAAGTGAATCATTTGGGTTTATATTCTGGCATAATAAATCAACACTAAAACTTTAACTTATATAGAAAAATAATTTTGGTTAAACTAGTCCACTGATTAGAAATAGTTACCTACTACATATTAAGTCTTTATACATTGGGTGATTTATAGCTTAAATTGTTCAATTAAACAAGTATTGATGAACTATTATGCTGTGAACCATGGAATACACAGATGAATAAGATGTGGTTCCTGGTTTCATAGCATTTACAGTCTAGATGGGAGTGAGGCACATAAGTAGAATGATAAGATGATTATTAAAGAACCTATTAGGATGTATTTGATACTTCTCAGATAATACAATTAACTAAAATTGGCGCATGGGGAGGATACAGGAGCGTTACAAAAGGATGTGGCATATTCAATTGAGATTTTGCTGACAATCAGGCTGAGGGAATAGCTGCAAAAGGACACAGGAAAAAACCAATGTAAAGAGCTGTATGAGGAGAGTGGTAAGCAGATTCCTCATGCCTGTCTGCAGTGTACAGTATGTGGAGAGTTAAAGTTGGTAATGAGCTGGTCTGGGGTCCAAGAAATTTTTACTTAATTATTAGGATTCTGGGAAAGATTCTAAGAAGAAAAGTAACAAATATATCTGTGTTTTAGGAAGATAATTCAGACTAAAGTTTAAAGAATGAACTGGAAAAGTAAAAGCAGAAAGGCTGGCTAGGTAAATACTGAATAGTTTAGACAAGCACAACTAGGGCCTCAAATAGGTCAGTGGGGAAAGAAGTGAGACCCAGCAAGGAAATAAAATGGACAGCTCTTGAAAACTGAAAGACTGGCTAAGTATCATGGTATTCGGAATACAAATGAGAAACAAAGGCCTGAGATCAGCTAAACTTAATTGTTACCGGAACAAGATACATAACTAAATTTAAAAGATAAGCTCTATCCAATCTATGTACTACTTGGAAATGATAAATGAAATACATTCAATGTGCATACTACTGTTCATTCTTTGAATAAAAGGCCAACATTTATTACTTAAAAGGTATGCACAGAAACAAATACACTAAATTCAATATGCCTCTGAAAGCAGGGGTCTTTTAGAAAATCAGTTTCTACTACTTAAAAAAGTTCTTAATAAAAGGCTCTCTATTGCAGGTAAGAAATCTGTTCCAGTACATGAAAACAAGCATATGAGTGCTTCCTTATTTTTAGCCATTTTCTAACTCACTTTACTTTAAAGCTACCTGTTCAGCTTACTCAGTTCTGAATTATAACTTGATGAAAAGAGAGAAATGATAACACTCCTTGGAGAGGTTTTGTTGTTGTTGCCACTCAGCATAATGTAATTTATATGCTACACAAGGAGATTTGGAGCACTGCAATACAATATTCCCTGATCTCCTGGGGACACATGGCATGGGTAGGGAGAAAATAAATAGAAGCCTTTATGGTATTCTTTTAATCTACTGAGGTTTCACATTTCATCTATAATACATTCCAGGGAAGTGGGGAGAATCTCAACCTTGAATGTTGTTGAATAACTCCTTGCTGAATCGTACTGTAATGAAAGGTCAGCATTCCTGCGGTGCTAACCACCAGTAGCTTTGTTTATTTCATGTGTATTAAGCTTCCCTCAGTTAATCCAAGATGTTACTGTAGGAAAGAACCTTGCCAAGATGGAAATGTGGGGGAAAAAGTGATAGTCATTCGAAACAAACTTTAGTCTTATTTCAAAATTATTGTTTTAAATAGAAGAAAAAGGACTTATTAAATATAAATATTAAAAAATTAAGTACAGGACAAATATTAATTCAGTTATCCAAATTATTTTTGTCTATAATTTTAATCACTGGGAGGTGACTTAAAACAAAACATGGTTTGCCTCTTTGAAAATTTTAAATACAAATATGTCTAAATAAAAGGCCATTCTAAAACAAATGTAGGCACTTAGAGCATATAATAAGTAGCCAAATGCAAATCAGTCTGGTCATTTTATAATAAAAATTAAGTTAATTACACAAATAGTCCATTATCAGGCAACTGCTTTAACTTCTGACCCTATATAAGCATTTAATAATGATCTAAGAAAAAAATCAGCTAGTCTCAGTATAAACAGGAGGGTGTACAAGCTTCTTCCAAAGAAAATTAGGATTACAATGCTCTTCTAAATAAGAACACAAAACACTAACATTTCGTCTCTGATTAGTGATTTTTTTAAAAGATCACTATGAAGCAAAAGGAAAGCACATGTTCAGGTTAAGTGTTACAAGTTAAAGCCAGATACAGTGTTTTATTTGTTAACTCCTTTTTCCAAAATACTTTTTTTTACATAATGGCAGGAACATAGATTAATAACAAAGATTGACAGATGGACAAAATTACTTGCTCTAAAACAGGGAAGAGATGGCAAGTATATCTGGCTCATGTGCCTAAAACTATTACACATGGAGAGAGGACTTTCTTATCAATCCGTTTTAGATGTCTGCCTCCTAGACCCAAACAAAGTTGGTGACAGAAAAACATCTCAAGCCGGTCATTTTTTAGGGCAGAGCAAGAGCCTTTAAAGAAAGAGAACAAAATTGCCTGGTGACAGCTTGTCAAGACCATACCCTGGCAACTTCCTCCACTGTCAATCTACAAGCTATATCTGAACCAAGAGGCCTGATGTTGTCCAGATCTTGGATTTTCTGTCAAAGGCTTTTTAAAGAGGCACACGTACGAAACAGAGAACGTATATCGGCAGATAAAAGTATTACCAAGGCTGTCAAGGTGATCTGTTTGGTGTTTTTCTCCATTCTGCTATTATGCTTCATTGCATTACATCAGCTTAGAAGATAAATAAACAGCTTTTCATATTTCCTTTGCTGTCGGAAGCTTGACAAGAGACAGTCGTCCCATCCCCCCATGCCCCCACTGCTGTAATTCTCCTACCTGTAGCATGCCTTGACCATTTCCTTCTATGGTTCCTTCGTAAGTGACATGCAATCGAGTCAGGAGTTTTTCACATCTAGGATTTAAAAAGGTATTTCCTTATTTATTTTTTTAATGGTAAGTATTGCACTACAGAAAAGTCTGAAAATACAGATTAACTATAAAAGAAAAACTGAAACTATTCCAAATCTCAAAAGTGAGAAACAGATGCTTATTTACTCAACATTCTTGGGATAGTCTCCCCAAATTTTTCTTATTCAAATATATAAATACAAATATTTAAATTAAAATGGGACAACATACTGTTTTGAAAATTGTTTTGCCCCTACAAAGTATCAGTTTCCCCTCTTTTTTTAAAATATTTTTATACAATTTTTAAAGGTTACTTTCCATTTACAGTTATTACAAAATATGGGCTACATTCCCCATGTTGTACAATACATCCTTGAGCCTATATAACACCCAACAGTGTGTACCTCCCACTGCTCCACACCCACCACCACCGGTAACCACTCATTTGTTCCCTGTATCTGTGAGTATCCTTCTTGTTATACCCAGTAGTTTGTTGTACTTTTTAGATTCCACATGTAAGTGATATCATACAGTCTTTCTCTGACTTCTTTCACTTAGCATAATGCCCTCCCAGTCCATCCATGTTGATGTAAATGGCAAAATTTTGTTCTTTTTTTATGGCCGAGTAGTATTCCACTGTACGTATATACCACATCTTCTTTATCCATTCACCTGTTGATGGACACTTAGGTTGCTTCCATATCTTGGCAACTATAAATAATGCTGCTAAGAACATTGGGGTGCATGTATCTTTTCGAATTATTTTTCAGATATATGCCCAGGAGTGGAATTACTGGGTCATATGGTCATTCTATTTTCAGTTTTTTGAGAAACCTCCATACTGTTTTCCATAGTGGCTGCACCAGTTTAAGTTTCTCCTCTTTAAAAGTTGAAAACCTTCTCAAAATATTTTTAAAAATTAAGATCTATTAAATTTTATTATTATGCTAGAGTTGGCAACCTAAGGAAAAATATAGAAAAATTTTACAAAAAATTATATATCATTCTCAGAGGGGCTCTATTTTCACTAGTTTGGAAACCGTATATGTGTGTGGGGTGTCTTGATGAAAATACATGCTACAGAAATCCTGATCTATGGTATTTTTATATTAATAAAATTGATAGGTAAGTCTAGTACCTGTAAGTCACAATTATTTTCTTTCCTTTTCATAAACCATGGTCACTGAGGTGTTTATGGGGTTCAGATAAACCACCCCCAAATTTGGCATCTTGGCATAGTGAATATTTTAAGCTGAAGAAGTTTGAGAAAATGGCAGAAGCAGAAAGGTCACTCTGACCTCCTCCCCCTCTCCCCCGTCTTACCTGAAACAAGCCATAAAACCCTCACATGAGGGACCCTACCTATACCTGGAGGAAAGGAGCATTATTATCTCTGAAGACAAAAAGATGCCAAGAAGAATTCCAACAACCAGAACTTGCTGTTTCCCCCAGTTTACTTCAATCACCTCATACTCTTTTACATATCATATTCCTCGTCTATTCTTCATCAAACCTAGCATAAAAGTACATAGATCTGTTTCTTTGGGTCTTCATTTCCTCATAAAGGCTCCTGTATCATGCAAAACTTATATAAAATAAATTTTTATGCTTTTCTCCTGTTAATCTTAGTTTAATTTTCATACCCAGCCAGGGACCCTAAGAGGATTGAGGAAAAACTTTTTCCTGCCCTACAGTGTTTACCTGCTTAAATCATATTAAAAAAAAATTCCTTTTTATTAATAGCAGTTGATGATGACATTTTTTCCTTAGATTTTTTTCTCCTGATTAATTACTGAATAAAAATAAATAAATTATAATAGAATGTAACAGATAGCAAACCCCTAACTTATAACAGAGTGGCATGAATTTTTGGAGGGAGGGGAATTATATATTTTTTAAAACAATTATATTAAAAAAAAATTTAGCTGGGAAGCACTATTTTATTTATTGGGATTTGCTTTTATCCTGGTATCAATGAGTCCAAATACATTTCTGGTAAAGCTCCAGTCCAACAGACTGACCTTACTCAGAAGGTAAAATAATTCAGTACAGATTCTGTTCTCAAAGCTTTATTTGTATTAACTTATTTAATCTTCACAACATCCCTATTACTATCTCCTTTTACAGATGGGAAAATAAAGCACAAAAAGCATTTAAGTAACCTGTCCAAGACTAGTAAATGAAGCAACAAAGATTTGAACCCAGAATGCCTAAGGTAATGGTTCAAGCTCTTAACCAGTAAGCTATGCTTTTAGAAAAATTACTTTCTAAATCTCTTGGAGAAAGTTAGTACCATAAGTTTGATTTTTTTAACTTCCCTTTTTTGCAGCATCCTACTTTCCTAGCTATTTTATTCCAGGGGAGACTACCTGTGAGGATACTATTGAGAAGATAAAGAAGCATGATCCAGAAGTCTCATCTGCTGTCAACTATTCTCTGTGACTGTAGTTGTCACCTTATAGTACACTTCTCAAAATTAGGAAATTGCTAGAAACTATTTTTTTAAAATAAGCATCCTCCAACTTCCTAATAGGTTTCCCCTTCTGGCCCCAGCAAATTCTTCATACCACTGCCCCAGGAATCAAAGACAGATTATTCTGGTTCTCTGTGATTAACTAAGCCTGGCTAAGGTATTTATTGATAGTCACAGGGTTAACTATAATGCTAGAATCCTGAAACTCAGAAAAGCCTCCAATTTCCTGGCACCCATTTAGTCCCTTACTCTTGGGAATACCAACAATCCTCATCTCTTCTTCATCCTCTCTCTTTAAGTGAACACATGTTTCTGGTTCTGTGGAATCTGGGAGATGGATTTTAATTGCATTCTGCAACTCACTTAAGAAGCAGCTAAAACAAAAAAGAGATCAATGAAATTAAAAAAAAAAAAGTATGAAAAGTTTCAAGTTAAATTCTGCCTATCTAGGTTAAGTGGAATATCTAGATCTTATTTAAAGAGCAAAATTATCTTACTGACATAGCAGCCTCACCAATCTCTGCATTTTGACCTATCCCTTCTCTCCCAGATGGTGTACAAATAGGTGTCCTTTCACATTAGTGCCAAATGAATGCCAGATGCAGATTAGAGATCCTGAGCTGAATTAAAAACAATCCCTCTGAATGATCTATAAAATCTACACAAAAGCAACATGAACAAAAACATCTGTGTTCCTATTAGAGACTAATAGAAGAGCTAAGAAAAGCAAACTTCTGTACTCTACTCTGGGCAGATAACACAGCAGATTGTTACTTTAGTTCTAGGCACCATATTTTAAGAGGGACCAATGGCCTAGGATACATCAACAGCTGAGTTAAAGGGTTTACAATCCATATTATATGTGAAACAAAAGAAATGAGTACTTTAGTATGGACCTGTGTGTATTGTTAGAGGTGGGGGTGGATCAAGAAAGCATTAAAATACATGAAGGAGGGTCAAATCTTAAAGAAAATTAGTTTTATTGATTGTAGTTCCAGAAGGAAGAACAAGGAATGGGATTTGGCGGGGTGGGGAGATTTTTGGAAGACAGACTTTTTTTAGTAAATGAAAGTATTAGACAATAACACAAGCAGCCAACAGTGGGATAGACTGCGGCCAAACAGTGAATTTCCCATCACCAGGGCTGCCTAGTCTCCATCTGTTATAGGTATTACAGAGCTGATTACCTTTAGTAGGCAGCTGGACCAGATGACTTCCTGGGGTCCCTTTAATTTCTAATATACCATGATTCTGAAATGCTGTACATGTTTCTCTTCCTTTCTGACTCAATTTTGTTCTTGTTTTTGTCTTTCTTTTGGTTGCTTAATCTTTTATCCACTTCCCTCTGCTAATAATCATCTCAGCCATGGAGTCAGCCTCCTAAAGTAAGTTTGTTTTTCCTCCACCTCACAAATAAACATCTTTGATGGATGAAAACACAGGAAAGCCATCTAAGCATATGTGCTTTCTCAAGTTAATTACTTTAAGAGTGAGTGCCTTTCATCACTAATTCTAAACAAAACAATTACAAACTACAATAAAAAATATTAGAAAGTGAAAATGAAGAGGCACTGATTAACATGAATGCACATCCAAAATATGCATTTAGCATGTTTAATCATGTCGTCACATGCACTGAAACAGTAGATACATTCTTCTCTAAGTGCTTTGGGAATTTGTTCCAGGTTAGAAAATGTGTTGACTATTTCAAGGCACTAAAGGAACTTACATATCTGAATAAACTCAGATTGCTTATTATTCTCCTCAGTATTTGCAGGTAAATAAGAAAAAACCCTAGTAAATTAGCAACTTCCACAAAATTGCCAATAGTACATGTTGACAACCAAACTTCAAAACTCTTGTCACTCAGACAAATATTAAGTAACTACGATTTACATTTTAGTTTAGTAAAAATAAAACTTCCTAATCTTGTCCCCCAGAAAGAAAAGCAATAAAATACAAACATTAACCATAAAACCAAGGGTAAGGAGGAACGTTAAATATTGGTGTTTAATGTTAGTGTCTTCACACAGAAAACTCCTAATTCTAAATAGGACTTTGTTTCAGAAGATAAAACTAAGGCAAAAGAGTAGAAGTGAAAGGGTTGCAGACTTTGATTCAAAAGGCATGACCTTTCTAACAATGAGAGCTATCAATTGATCATTTTAAGAAGAAATTCCCTGGTACTAGGGCAATTAGGAAGTTGGGAAACCATCTTTTCAGGGGCTGTAAAATACAATCGTCTCATGGTGCAAGAGTCCTTCCAATTCTAAGATTCCAGGATTATTTACATTATTATTACCTTTCCCACTCTGGAAAATCTTCAAGACTCTGTCTCGTAAATGTCACCAACCCAGTAGGTTCTACAAAAGCAATAAAAGAGAAACACACCCAAAATAAGTATTGAGTTTGAAAAGATTATATATATTCAGTAAAAGAATGGGTCTAACACTGGCTGTAAAGCTAATCAGGAAAAACCAAGCCTGGTGCTGGAATACAACAGAAGATTGATTTAAAATAATATTATCCTTACAATAGGAATTCTTTCTACAAAATAGTAAATAAGCCCTCCCTAAGACACAAAACTATACAGAAAACAGCACGACAGTAGGATTTGCATGCTGGTACTTTTTGGTTAAGTTTTCCAAACTGAACATACTTTTAAAAAATCCTTGGTGGGGGGCTTCCCTGGTGGCGCAGTGGTTGAGAGTCCACCTGCTGATGCAGGGGACACGGGTTCGTGCCCCGGTCCGGTAAGATCTCACATGCCGCGGAGCGGCTAGGCCCGTGAGCCATGGCCACTGAGCCTGCGCATCTGGAGCCTGTGCTCCACAACGGGAGAGGCCACAACAGTGAGAGGCCCGCGTATCGCCAAAAAAAAAAAAAAAAATCCTTGGGGGAAAAAAGGATGCACAATGGATATAGCTTATACAACAAAGACAAACTAACTTTTAATTTGTAAACTCCTCAAAAAAAAAAGCCTTAACCCTACACCTAAAGACTGGTAAATGTATACACATTTATGTGTTTTATAATAAAATAATATGTCTAAGATTAAAAAAGAAAATTGCTGGCATGTCCTTTGAGGTTGACACAGCTAAACCCAGGGCTTAGATGATACGCAAGTGCTCTATTTAAAGGCACCTTTGCCAGAAGGAGGAATTACTGTATTCTAAGAGGTTAGAGAAGAATGATGACATAGTTTTCAAGGAGCAATAGATATGAGAGGATCAAAATGCAGTAAATTTTAGAGGATCAGATCCTTTTTTGTTAGATTTACTTTTTTTTTTTAAATAGTGGCAAAAGCAAAAAATAAATCATCTGGCCAAAAGAAATTTGTTTGATTCAAATCAAAGAACAAACTAAAAAGGCCAGGCCATTTCTGTTTTCTTCTGTTTAAAAAAAAAATGCTCTTAAGCAGAGAGAACTATGTCAGGAACTATTAGTGATAATGGTGGTAGAGTCCCAGTGAAAGCTTGGCAATCATTTCATTCCTTCGGATGATTCCACATTTCTCTGCTCTCAGTCACAAGCAGCAACAATCCAAAAATCATATGGAGTAGTTACAGTAGAAAACAGAATTTTGTTAACGTGAGTTACAAAATATTCTTTAGATGTCTAACTTTCTTTAAGACAAATGGATAGCATAGTTAAAATTCACAAGTCAAATAATTCAAACACTAGAGAAGCAATTCTATTAATAGGAAACTAATGTCTGTGTCATCATTCAATAATTTAGCAGAAAAGTAAGAACATTAAATGTCTCTCATATATACTAGGAGAGACCAAGAGAAATTAAAAAATGAAAATTTCTGGCAAAGCAAGAGAAAAGGATGAAGAACATGGCTCTTTAGATATAATTAGTAACAAAAAAAAAAAAACCCTTGAGAACATGCCTACTACCTTTCTTCCATAGAAAGGCACCTTTCACACCAGAATAGGTTATTTTGGTTAATCAAATATTTCCTTTAATAAAATCA
Organism: Globicephala melas; assembly: GCF_963455315.2. Classification (NCBI taxonomy): domain Eukaryota; kingdom Metazoa; phylum Chordata; class Mammalia; order Artiodactyla; family Delphinidae; genus Globicephala; species Globicephala melas. The sequence continues at coordinate 45,527,939 of NC_083329.1, read as the reverse complement.
CAATATATACTGCATATGAGTCATCACTTTTTTGTTTTAAGATCATCCAAAATTTTTTTAAATCTTTTATTTTTTTTAATTTTTTCACCACACCGTACAGCATGTGGGATCTTAGTTCCCTGACTAGGGATTGAACCCACACCCCCTGCATTGGAAGTGCAGAGTCTTAACCACTGGACCGCCAGGGAAGTCCCAAGCCATCACTTTTTAAATATTCCATTTATAAGATAGTTTTATCTAAAATTATATTGAAAATAATTCAGAAAGCTCTTTAAAATCTTTCAGTCTCAAGAGCCTCACTACAAATATAAAATATATACTGACATCCTTGAAAAGGTGGTCCTGATGAAATTATATTTTATCAATTCTAAAAAGCATATTTTTCACATATTAAGTTTCTGAAACTAGGACATATCTCACATAGTCAAAGGTATCTAGCCATTGCTATTGGTCTGCATTAAAGCTGAATTTTTCCAGAGAAGATATGCATCTGCTTCTACCATCATCTGGGGCCACCACCAACCTGAAATCAGTCTGAATTAAATCTTCCGTTGCAGGCTTCTGTGGATCACACTGGTAATATGACTTCAGACCTCAGACTTGCGGCTCGTGGTTCAAATTCTCAGGGAAGATTTTTTGGGCGCCCTCTCTACCTAGGTTGACACTTGCAGTTTCTTTGTTGTCCCCTTTCTGCATGGCCAAGTTAATTTCTCACTTATTCTTAGACTAAGGGTACAGACCTCTGGTATACCAGCTTTGTAAGAGATATCTCCTACAACTCCCCATCCTGAGTGTTTTCTCCTTTGTAGTGGTACCTAACATAATGAAACTTCTTACCATATATCATGTCCTAGAGTTGATGAAATATGGTACTTTAAATAGGTTTCTATAGTTTCTATTCAGTAGACTCTAGAACATTCTATAGAAAGTAATTATTAAATTGAAAACCTCTTTTATTCTATTTAGTATTTCCTCCTTAAGCCTGTAGCTTTATATCCTAAAAACCTATAGTATGTCTTACTATATTTCTACAAAGAACCAAATTACCATGTACAGTGAAAAAGTCAGAAAATAAAACGTCTAATTACAATTTATTTTTTCAGCCTAATTCCCAATACTTATGATGATTTAGGGACTTCCCTGGTGGTCCAGTGGTTAAGACTCCGTGCTCCCAATGCAGGGGCCCAGTGTTCGATGCTGGTCAGGGAACTAGATCCCGCATGCTGCAACTAAAGATCCTGCATGCCACAACTAAAGATCTCACATGCCACAACCAAAGATCCTGCATGCCATAACCAAAGATCCCACGTGCTGCAACTAAAGACCCAGAGCAGCCAAATAAATAAATAAATATTTTAAAAAAATAGTATGATGAAAAAATAAATAAATAAATAAAAAATATGTATGATGATTTATAAATTTCTAGTTGAAAAAACAAAATTTTAGCTTCTTCTCTCAAAGTGTTTAAAATCCTAAAATTTGGAAAGGCAAGCTGGCTTTTAGAGCAGACATGCAGGATTTGACTTCAGGGACACAAAAGTAAACCCTGAATTACTTAGAAACAGTAATGGAATTCATTCTATTTAGATTTAGAATAGCAAAATATATACTCATCTTTCTAACAAATTAATACAAATTCTAATTAGGTTTCATGTCTCATAAGCCCCAGTGAGCATTCTCTTTCCTTACTATTTCATTCAGTACAGAGCACAAAACAAAAAATGATAAGCTAAGAAATAACTCCCTGCATGCTGCAACAAAGATCCACGTGCCACAACTAAGACCTGACGCAGCCAAATAAACAAAAACAAACAAAAAAAACAAAACAGGAAAAAAAAATAACCCTCTATCAAAAGAAGCCTATGAATTTTCCCCTTAAATTATCAAAATCCTGATTATTGATTTCTTTCCCCCAAATTTGTACAATGTCCAATAGCAATACATTCAAAAGGAAAAGAATGCCAAGTACACTAGGATGTGAGATTACTTACTAAGGGAAGGATATGAGAAAAATGACCTTAAAATAATTCAGTGATGTATTTTAAGACAATCCCACAACTTGGACAACCAGAACTGAAAAGAACTCATTTCACTTGACCTGTTCTACTTAGCAAAAGCAAACTTTTGAGGTGTTCTGGCTTCCTTTATAATTACTTTGCAGGAAAGGCTACCCATGATAATAGCTAACATTTATTAAGCATGTAACTTCTGATTTAGTATTTACAACTACCCAATGAGGTAAGTTATCATTATTCTTTTATTTTACAGATGAAGAAACTGAGGCTTAGAGATGTTAAGAAACTTGTCTGTGGGTCTGTGATCACCCAGCTCCTAGGATAAGGGTGGCAACACCCATCTAATATTAGCTGGTCACTACCAGCATTGGCTAGACATTTACCACTACTGCCTCAGGTGCTATGATTAACCTCTGGGAAAAGAAGATGGCTGGCTGAGGTCCAACAGAGGAAGAAAGACATGTAAACTCTAAGTACAAACACTGTTTTATAAGAACTCTACAAAGGGCTGAAGGAGGCACAAAAGAGAGGGATGGGTAGGAAGGCAATGAATTGGTTAACCTCTGCAAATAAACTAATTGTAATAGTCAATGTTTCTTTAAATAAAGAATATCTAAAATGTATCTCCCAGTCAATATACTTTCTTTCGAAAGTATTAATTTACTATTTTTATTCATGAACATCCACTAGCGTATGTTACGCTAGTCTAATTTCAGAGTATATAAAACCCATACACATTCATAGCACACATTTACATATACACAAAACAAATGCATAAAATCTAGATATTGAATTATTATTGTTTTAATGTGGTTTGGGGAGGAAAGTGTACTTTAAACACAAAATGTTTTTGACCTGTCTGAACTGTCCCCCTCAGTGACAAAAATTACGGTAAGAATGAAAGGAATGTACTTTTCTCTGTGACTCTTCTAAAGTAGCAGAAGAGTGTTTTAAGCTTCTCTGGTTTCCTTGATGAACGTCCTTCAAACAACCTGAAAGAGATGGAAAATAAAAGAGGGTAAGGATGATTCTAAATGCCTTAATGATTCATAGAAAACTAAATCTATACTGCTACCAAGTAATAAAAGAAGTAATTCTTCCAGAAGGCAATTCTGTAACGACAGAAAACTGGGAAACTGTTTGGATTCAAACAGAATCTGAAGAGGACTGAGACCAACTAGAACCAGGCTTCTTCAAAGTTGTCCATGTCAGATGGCACTCTCTAACAACCACGTTCCTCCAGTCTATCTTTCTGTGGGGCACCATCTGGTCCCCCAAAGTCAATTAGGCCAGTGAGTTAATGCTTGATCATGGCAAATACTATATATAATTCATAATATTACCAGGTAGTTAAATGATTGAACGAAAATGGTATCTGAAAAAAAATCCACATGACTGTTTGGGGGTGGGGTGCAGCTAGGATAACAACAAGCAGGTATGACAAGATATTGGCGAACTGACCAATCCTTGGTGATTAAACACATATACCCTTCGTATGGTGACCAAAACAATGCCTACCCTAGGTCATCCAGTTTCCAGCAACCTGGACTTGCACTACTTAATTTAGTTTTCTTTGAAATGACATGGCATTGTTATTGGTAACACATAATGCAATTTATCCTGAGGAAAGAAAAGTAAGGCTTTGAAAGCATATGACCTCAGTAAGTAGTTCACCAAAAGATTTCTAACACAAAAGCATGCTTTCAGGCACAAGATCTAGCTTTACAAAGGTATTTAAAAATTGCAAAGAAATTCTATGGCTATAAACGATGAAGTATTAGTCATCTGCTTCTAGTCATATACTCTTGCTCTAAAACCAGAAACCCTTCAAGTAAAAGTCCACTTTAATAAGTGCCGAAATGGGTAAAATTTTTCATGATTAGAAAAACAAGCTCATGTAACTATGCAGAGAGGGAAAAGTTAATTCTATGAGAAAATCCTATTGAGCAAATGAAATGAATTAGGAAAAGGGAAGGAAATGTAGATTTCAAATGATCCTGTTTCCAATGATCTGAAATTCTTTATTCAGGGTCAATTTCTGAGAAAACAATTTACATGAATACTTATTTCCTGAAAAGAACGCTAAATGTCAGAAAGCATTTTAACGCAATCTGAAATCTAATTAATGTTTAAAAGTAGTTTGAGTGCCTGTGTGAAAATTTTTTCTCATCTAAAAGACTGTATTTTCTAAAATGTTTATAACAAATACTCTTAAAATCCAGCTGCCTGCTGAAAGAAAATCTTTGCAAACACAGGTTTCAGTTCAGTTTCTTCTGCAAAATGTCAGCCAGAATAGAGCTTGTTTAAATCAAAATGACAGTCAAAATGAAGAAGCCACTTGGCAGTTTAATTAAACATCCTGTATCAAATAAATATGATTTACCGAATGAATACCTTGGGATCCATTGCAAAATCCCTTTCTAGGTTTACTACTTAGTAGAGGGAATCAGGATAAATACAAAGGCAGCTATCACCTTTTTTTTAGAGATGAACTGATGTACTTACTATACAACTCAATTAAGGGGAAAAAGTTCCTCTTCATAGAGCTGTTGCATAATGCGTGAAAATGGCTATTGCCCTTAAGAAATAATTCCCCCAAATGTAAAAAGCATCCCTAGCTTCAGCATGTGATCATTTATTTATAAAATCACATAAAAGTTAACATATTTAATAACCATGATGGCAAATTATTAACCTTAGGAGACTCTTGGGACTGCATATTTATTACCTTAGCAATATGGACTTTCCTGGAAAGATTGTATGTCTGTTATTATCACCCACTACAAATGAGCACTACTGTTTATTTTACAGGTCCAAATCTTATAGGTACAAATCAAGCAGAATCTCAATGCATTCTCTTTCTTCATTGCTCCAAGTCTAATTTCAAATCACTATGCAACCAAATATGCTTTCCATCTTCCTGATGGAGAAGTGTGTGTGGGGTGGCGTCTGGGACACAACAGGGAGGTAGAAAATAAGGCAAGATGAAGCAGGTTTAAAATCTTTGCATCAATTCTCAGATTTCGCTTTGTAAAATTTTAAAGTACCACGAATAGCCACCTAAATAAAATGAGTTATTCTGGTATGGAAGCAAGTGAAAATAACATAAAAACACAGGCAATCTGCATGAGAGAAAGCCACAAGAGTGATGTATTATCTGAAGGACAGTGTTTGGGGTGGCGGCGGGGGGAGGGGTGGTGGTGATGGGGAGATAGACAAAGGGACTGAGGACAGAGCTGAGAAAGGAAGAGACAGAAAGATGGGACTGACAAGACAGAGAGAAGAGAAAGAGACAGAAGTTGGGTTGAAGACAGAAGAGGGTATGAGAGACAGAAACTCGCAGAGAAAGACACGCAGAGAGACAAACAGAAAAAGACAGAGACTCAGAGAGAATGAGACCTTCTCATAATAATCAAGCACCATCCCAGTTTTTTTTTTTTAACTCCTCAACACCATTTTTTGTTGTTGTTGTTAATTTGGATTTTCAAGTCCTGGGGGTTTTTTTGTTTTTTTTTTGCTGTGCTGCACGTGATGTGGGATCTGTTTCAAGACCATGGATCAAACCCGCACCCCCTGCAGTAGAAGCATGGAGTCTTAACCACTGGACTGCCAGGGAAATCCCTGGATCCCTGGGTATGTATACCTGAAGGCATATTTTGAGTCAGCAGGCGTGCATGTAAACATGCACATAAACTAGGCCATAATAACCCCTCCACACATAGGGAAGACATTTTAGCATTTAACCAAATGATAATTACAGATTATTAAAGAAAATAAACAGAAAAAGCCAGTTAGGCAACCTTACTCTTGTTCTAAACAAAACTTTTATTTTCAAGGGAATAAGTCAATCAAGGGTCAGCTACTTATTAACTGGTGTTTTTCTTTCCATACATATAAAGAGAAACATAGTTTAATAAAATCTTTCCCTGAATGGAATATTGATAACATTACTAGAATTGGATTCTAGACACACACACACTCCCATGTGATTTCAAGTTAAGGATTAATCCTATTAGTATACAGTAAATCAAACCTAAAGCACTATAACCTCCACTTTAAAGTGGAAGCAAATGATAATCCGGAACCCAGCCAGAAAGTCATTCTTGGCTTTTCTGTGAAGCACTGTGCCATATGGCCCTGACAGCATTTTCAATCCACGGAAGAGACAGATGTAAAAGCCTCCTGGGCTGACCACTGCTGCAACCCACAATTAATCTCTGACCATCAGTTTCTAAGCAATCTCAGAAGCATCGATGCTAATCACATTGGAAGCCTTTGTAAGAATGTTTAGGCCCTGAAAGGCAAGCAGGGGAAAAGGTCAGGGGAATTTAACATAACTAAGCAGGGCTGGAAGAACACAAGGATAAATAAAAAAGGCAAGACCTATTCAATTTATTGACATCAGCTTGCCACCACAAACTCTTACTATTTTTCTTATTCAATCAACTGGCTAGGCTTTGGAGACTAAATACACTCACACACACACACAACTCCTAACTGGCAGAAACTATAGTCATAAACAGCAATTATGCAAAAAAGAAAACATGACAACAACAAAATGCTCCATAATCTGCTTACCAAATGGCTCATCAAATTAGGTAGTTGATCTTTCATAAGCCACACGAAAAAGGGGAATTACTGGTTGTTTTTCATTTCTGGAGTGCACGCAGAGCATTTTGCTCTTGAGAGGAAGTGAGACATAACAAAACAGCAATGAGTTTGAACAGAAGACAGTGTTCAAGTCCCACTTCTGCTACAAGTCATTTACTCTCACTGAACCTATTAGTATAGAAGCTTCCCAACTAGAAACTTCCAGAGATAGAAAATCAAAGTGAGCTGCCAATAGACAGCATCAATGATCACGAATAGTTGCGGTTGTTGGCTGTTTTCGGCTTATGAAAACACATTCATCTCACTGAGAGACAAGTGCAGACATCCTGACTGTTGAGGATTCCCTAAAACAACTGTGGAAACTACCACAGGTTTCACCTGCCTTAATTAATTTTCAGTGTTCTGGTGACCAAAAGAACATCCATCAGCCAGGAAGACAAGAGCATGCCTGGTTTCAAACCTTCAACAGACCTACCTACTTAAACTCTTATTTGGTAAAAATGCTACCAGGATACTGCAAGCTTAAATCCCTCATGGTCATTCTGGACTGGAAATAATTCTTACAGATCAAGAATTATTTCTAGGGATAATTCTAATTTCTGACTACCTATGATGTAAAAAACTATTAATCTGATTCATTCGAAAAGAGGCTATAGGGCTTCCCTGGTGGCGCAGGGGTTAAGAATCCGCCTGCCAACACAGCAGACATGGGTTCGAACCCTGGTCCAGGAAGATCCCACATGCCGCGGAACAACTAAGCCCGCGCTCCACAACTACTGAGCCTGTGCTCTAGAGCCCGTAAGCCACAACTACTGAGCCCACGTGCCACAACTACTGAAGCCCGTGTGCCTAGAGCCCATGCTGTGCAACAAGAGAAGCCACCACAATGAGAAGCCTGCTCACCGCAACAAAGAATAGCCCCTGCTTGCCCCAGAGAACCAGAGAAAAAGCCTGCGCAAAGCAACGAAGACCCAACACAGCCAAAAACAGATAAATAAACAAAATTATTTATTTATTTTTTTAAAAAGAGCCCACTGATATGATGCACCGAAAAGGACACAACATCAGTTCTCTGCTATTTCTGTCAAAAATTCAGTGACCTCACTCCATTTGTGAAAAAAATGTCAGTCAAACCTGACTGAAGAACATACTACAAAATAACTGAGGAGTAGTCTTCAAAAGTGTCAAAGTCATGAAAGAAAAGGAAAAATGAAATAACAGGGTAGAGGAGACTTAGAAAACTACAGTAGCCCCCCTTACCTGTAGGAAATCCAAGACTCCCCAGTGGCTGCCTGAAACCTTGGACAATATGGAACCCTATGTATACTATGTTTTTCCCTACAGATATATACCTAATGATAAAGTTTAATTTATAAATTAGGCACAGTAAGGCATTAACAACAATAACTATAATAAAGTAGAACAATTATACTAATATACTGTAATAAAAGTTATGTGAATGTGGTCTTTAGCTTTCAAAATATCCTATTGTACGTATTTAATGCCTTTTCCTCTTAACTAAGCACTTATCACACACATTGGCCATAACTTGTGCAGTTTGAGGTGTAACAGCAAAACTACCATAAATTTCTTTTTCCTTCTTAATTCCATGGACAGAAGCACTTTACAGCTTTTCTTTGTCATATCCCAACTGCCATCATCACTACTCCTCTGCTTGGGGTCCATTATTAAGTAAAATAAGGGTTACTTGAACACAAGCACTGCGATGCCTCAATAGCTGATCTGATAACCAAGTCAGGCTACTAAGTGACTAACAGGTGGGATACGCTGGACAAAGGGATGATTCATGTCCTGGATGGGAAGGAGTGGGACGGTACAAGATTCTATCATGCTACTTAGAATGGTGTGCAATTTAAAACTTACGAATTGTTTGGAATTTTCCATTTAATATTTTCAGACTGTGGTTGACTGTAGGTAACTGAAACCATGGAAAGCGAGCCACAGATAAGAAGGGACTACTGTAGGGACTTCCCTGGTGGTGTAGTGGATAAGATTCCACGCTCCCAGTGCAATGGGCCCAAGTTCAATCCCTGGTCAGGGAACTAGATCCCACATGCATGCCACAACTAAGGAGCCCATATGCCACAACTTAGGAGACCATGTGCTGCAACTAAGGAGCCCGCCTGCTGCAACTAACACCCCACACAACCGAATAAATAAATAAATAGAAAAATTTTTTAAAATAAATTAAATAAATGGTCTTTTTAAAAAAAAGAGGGGACTACTGTAAACACAGTGTGGGATACTGGGAGGATTCTGGATCAGAAAAATACAGTACAAAACTTTTGGAGGGCTTCCCTGGTGGCACAGTGGTTGAGGGTCCGCCTGCCGATGCAGGGGACATGGGTTTGTGCCCCGGTCCAGGAAGATCCCACATGCCGCGGATCGGCTAGGCCCGTGAGCCATGGCCGCTGAGCCTGCGCGTCCGGAGCCTGTGCTCCGCAACGGGAGAGGCCACAACAGTGAGAGGCCTGCCTACCGCAAAAAAACAAAACAAAACAAAAAACCCAAAAAACTCTTGGAATTCAAATAAGGTCTGTAGTTCAGTTAACAGTATTATACCAATGTTGATTTCCTGGTTTTGATAACTTTACTATGGTTACAAAGTACGGTTACATAGTAATATTAACATAAGGGGAAGTTAAGGAGAGTTGTATTCGAGATCTCTCAGTACTATTTCTGCAACTTTTTTACACATCTAAAATTCATTAGAAATAAAGTTTTTAACGAGACAACATTAAAAAGGTAAACTAAAATAAGTGGCATTACCACACCAATCAACTTTGAACACAAAAACAGAACAGCAAACAGAACTTTGTCAACTTTGAGCAAAGTCATGTGACTTTGCTCCATCACTACATCTCCTTCTCTGTACCCTGTCCACACTGCCCCACCCCTCAGAGGCAGGAGATGGGGATTAGAGGGAGATAATGGAGGAGGACATTACACACAGTCTACTGGGAAAGAGGAGCATATACTGGAACAATTTTCTGAAGGCCTGCTCCTGACATTAGGGGGGAAAAACCTCACATTTTACTCACAGATCCCATAAAGATAATTCTCAGGTGAAAAACAGAGATAGGGGGTGGAGGGGGGGGTTGGAGGGAGGAAAAAAACAATAATCATTTGCCAAGAAGATTTTACAATGTTTTTGTGTAAATGATGGAGAAAGTAATAATGTGGGAAAATGGTTAAAATCTAAAACTTTATCAACCTTCACAACACATTACTTTAATCAAATAAGTTAAACATTATTTTGTCTTCCTTTTAAAAAATATTAGATTAATAAATTAATCATGTCTATAAAAAGTCAAAGTCAACTTTCACTTTTGCTTTTTGTCTTAAGAACTGTATTTTCAAGTCTCATAAGACAGTCAGTCTCATGACTCTAAACTCACACTTTACAGAAAGGAGTACTCGTACTCACTCCAGCTTTAACATTATTTCAGCATACAAAGAATATAATGTACAACAAATGTTCTGTGACTAAATAATCACACGGAACAGGCATAAGGAATTCAGGGCACTTAGAGGAGGAGGACAACCTGACAGAGTGGAAAGAACATGTGCCTTGGAGTAAGACAGACCTGAGACTAAACTTTAGCTCTGTGACTTACTGGCTCCTGGACCCAAAGCAAGTTTTGTTAACCATGAACTTTAATTATCTTGCCTGCAAAATAGCAAAAATATCACTTAACTCACTGTATTGTAAAGATTAAATTAGATAATTGTACATAAAATGTTTGGCAAATCACTCAATGCCAACCCTCCATTTTAATGTTAAAAAGGGGTTCACTGAAAACATACCGATTGAAGTTAATATCTGGATAACTAGAATACTCCGATTTCATCTTAGCATTGCGCCGTGGAAATGTGCAGAAGAAAGCATTAGCTAAAAGACTAGCAATCTGTTCCTGTGACATTGTGATGGAATGATTCATCTTCTGTTTCAGGAGCGGTATTGGCTGATAGAGGAAACACAAATACAGACAAGAAGAGCAATAATTAGTTTAGCAATTTCAAAAGCAGAGGCACCAAATTGCATTTGCTAAATTAAGGTAGGAATAATTTCAGGCCACTCTTGAATCCTTAAATCAGCAATACTGTTGAAGTCAAGAGCAGTTCATCAAGGATGATTGGGAAAATGTACTTGTTTGACAAAGTGCAGATTTCTAATCAATAATAATGATAGTGAAGAGAACACAAAACATTACTTGTATTAATGAAAAATGAGATTCCTTTAGCAAGTAAGAAATAAAAACACATTACACATGTAATGAAAAATTAAAACAAAGGATGGAACAGAAAAATGTAATGTTGAGTTTAGCTACTACTGCATATGCTAAATTTTGTTCTCACTTATATTAAAGATTATTGGACAGAGTAATTTTTCTATTTCAGTCCTAAAGAAAATGAACTAAGGAAAATAATTCAATAAATAAGTCTTTTCCTTCTAATTTTGAATTACACTTCTCATTGACAATTTATAAGACCCAAATCTAATTTTATTAAAGCAATTAATGGAACATGTGTACACAGACTTATTTATGTATAACCTGTAAGAATATAGGCATTTCCTACATAATCATTTCAAGTCAAGGAAGATGCAGGACATTTCTCCCTCAAGTTTTTTACATCTGAAATGTCCTCAAGTTATACCAAACCCAAACTGACTAACCTTTTATTTTTAGTATATTCCACAGGACCTGAGTATTGCGTTCAGTGAGTTTTATTCTGTTTTAAATGTTTAAACTGTATGTTTTTAAAGTCATGCTGGGAAAGCCAAAGACCAACTGCCAATTTACATCAGTTGTTAAGCTTCAAAATGCTCCAACATAATATTTAGGGACGCTTTTCCTATTCCCTTTAATAAGTCAGAACTAAGAATCCTGGATATCTACTTTAATTCAAAACAGTATGCATAGAGAACTGTCCTGATCACATCTAAGGAATCAACACTCAAAATGAAACTGAGGAAAGGCAGGCAAGACAAATCAACTATAACAATTAGCTTTTCTCTAACAGAAAACATACATCATTGCTAGAATAAGAGTTTGCTAGAAAAAGAAAATGCTAAACTTGCAGTTCAACTATTTGCCTTGGGAAAATACAAAAGTAAACAAACAGGAAATATCAAGAATTTATTTTCATTAGGGTAAACAAAATTCTCTCCTTTTAGGCCTTAGCAAACACCAGTTCTAAGAAAGAAGCAATAGAGAGCTCATATTGATCTTCATTTTCCTTCCTATACATTTATTTACAGCCCAGCCATGAGTTTAGAAAAGGTGACAAAGTATCAATGGCTTAAAGCACACTGTTCCTTGGTTTTAGTAAGAAATGAGTTTTTAACTACCATTTACCAGGTTATCCACATAATGATTTTAGGCTTAATGGACTTAAAACACAAACATTTCTTGTTTCCCAAATAACTAAATAAGTATAATTTAAAATATAATAAGTTATTTGTTCTCCTGGTGAGGAGAAATGCTGAAAGCTAACACTTGGGGAAAACTAGAGGATGTAAATCTTATCATCGAGCACTCAGCTAGGTAAAATAAGACACTGGTTAATATGAATGAAGACCTCTCATCAGAAAGAGAAATTAAGGAAACAATCCCATTCACCCTTGCAACAAAAAGAATAAAATACCTAGGAATAAACCTACCTAAGGAGGTAAAAGACCTGTACTCAGAAAACTATAAGACACTGATGAAAGAAATCAAAGATGACACAAACAGATGGAGAGATATACCATGTTCTTATATTAGAAGAATCAATATTGTGAAAATGACCATACCGAAAGCAATCTACAGATTCAATGCAATCCCTATCAAATAACCAATGACAATTTTTACAGAACCTGAACAAAAAAAATCTTAAAATTTGTATGGAGACACAAAAGACCCCTAATAGCCAAAGCAATCTTGAGGGAAAAATACAGAGCTGGAGGAATAAGACTCCCTGACTTCAGACTACACTTTACAAAGCTACAGTAATCAAGACAATGTGGTACTGGCACAAAAACAGAAATATAGATCAATGGAACAGGATAGAAAGCCCAGAGGTAAACCCACGCACCTATGGTCAACTAATCTATGACAAAGGAGGCAAGGATATACAATGGAGAAAAGAGGGTCTCTTCAATAAGTGGTGCTGGGAAAACTGGACAGCTACATGTAAAAGAATGAAATTAGAACACTCCCTAACACCATACACAAAAATAAACTCAAAATGGATTCGAGACCTAAATGTAAGACCGGACACTATAAAACTCTTAGAGGAAAACATTGGAAGAACGCTCCTTGACATAAATCACAGCAAGATCTTTTTGGACCCACCTCCTAGAGAAATGGAAATAAAAACAAAAATAAACAAATGGGACCTAATGAAACTTCAAAGCTTTTGCACAGCAAAGGAAACCATAAACAAGACAAAAAGACAACCCTCAGAATGGGAGAAAATATTTGCAAATGAATCAATGGACAAAGGATTAATCTCCAAAATATATAAACAGCTCACACAGTTCAATATTAAAGAAACAAACAACCCAATCCAAAAATGGGCAGAAGACCTAAACAGACATTTCTCCAAAGAAGACATACAGACGGCCAAGAAGCACATGAAAAGCTGCTCAACATCACTAATTATTAGAGAAATGCAAATCAAAACTACAACGAGGTATCATCTCACACCAGTTAAAATGGGCATCATCAGAAGATCCACAAACAACAAATGCTGGAGAGGATGTGGAGAAAAGGGAACCCTCTTGCACTGTTGGTGGGAATGTAAACTGATACAGCCACTATGGAGAACAGTATGGAGGTTCCTTAAAAAACTAAAAATAGAATTACCATATGATCCAGCAATCCCACTACTGGGCATATACCCAAAGAAAACCATAATTCAAAAAGACACATGCACCCCAATGTTCATTGCAGCACTACTTACAATAGCCAGGTCATAGAAGCAACCTAAATGCCCATCGACAGACAAATGGATAAAGAAGTTGTGGTACATATATACAATGGAATATTAATCAGCCATAAAAAGGAACGAAATTGAGTCATTTGTTGAGACGTGGATGGATCTAAAGACTGTCCCACAGAGTGAAGTAAGTCAGAAAGAGAAAAACAAATATTGTATATTAACGCATGTATGTGGAACCTAGAAAAATGGTACAGATGAACCGGTTTGCAGGGCAGAAGTTCAGACACAGATGTAGAGAACAAACGTATGGACACCAAGGGGGGAAAACTGCGGTGGGGTGGGGATGGTGGTGTGCTAAATTGGGCGATTGGGAATGACATGTATAAACTGATGTATGTAAAATTGATGACTAATAAGAACCTGCAGTATAAAAAAACAAAAAAATAAAACAACTAATACTAAACTTTCTTTGGGTTATTTGTATGGAAATATGTTAATATAAATGTTTCAGACATTACATGAAATTTCTAAAAATCTTGTATGTTCTGGTATAATGTTATAAGTCATAATTCTAGTTATTACTTTAAAATGTATATCTCAGAAATAACTATACTTCCTTGTCAACTGCATTATTATGAACTTTCATCAAATCTTTAACCATGGTCATTTTTAAGTCTTTTGTCATTTACAGACAGTTCTGGGTGTACTCTGATGCTTTTGCAAAAATGTTCCTATAAAAGGGTTTCATCTTCAAGGAAGTCATGGAAAAGACTCTGACAAGTACAGGTTTCTGGTAACTGACTATACTGCTGAACTGAATGAATAAGCATGTTCAGAACTCTAATGGAAAACTGATGAATTCATAAAAGTGCTAACAAAAGATCAAGATAAAAAAAATTAATTACATGGGACTGAGTGAACTGATGAGGATGATTACAATTTTTGTGACCTTCTGTTTGAATAATAATAAAAAAATCCCACAAGGAAGGACTCAGAGGCAAAAAATATACAAATCAATTTTCACTGCAATGTAAAGGAGCTGTTACATTGGGGGAAAAAAAAAAGTGATGCTGGGAAAACTGGACAGCTACATGTAAAAGAATGAAATTAGAACACTCCCTAACACCATACACAAAAATAAACTGAAAATGGATTAAAGACCTAAATGTAAGACTGGACACTAAAACTTTTAGAGGAAAACATAGGAAGAACACTCTTTGACATAAATCACAGCAAGATCTTTTTTGACCCACCTCGTAGAGTAATGGAAATAAAAACAAAAATAAACATAATAATAAAATGAAAAATAAAAGTTTTTGCACAGCAAAGGAAATTATAAACAAGACGAAAAGACAAGTCTCAGAATGGGAGAAAATATGTGCAAACAAATCAATGGACAAAGGATTAATCTCTAAAATATATAAACAGCTCATGCAGCTCAATATTAAAAAAACAAACAACCCAATCCAAAAATGGGCAGAAGACCTAAATAGACATTTCTCCAAAGAAGACATACAGATGGCCAAGAAGCACATGAAAAGCTGCTCAACATCACTAATTATTAGAGAAATGCAAATCAAAACTACAATGAGGTATCACCTCACACCAGTTAGAATGGGCATCATCAGAAGATCCACAAACAACAACTGCTGGAGAGGATGTGGAGAAAAGGGAACCCTCTTGCACTGCTGGTGGGAATGTAAACTGATACAGCCACTATGGAGAACAGTATGGAGGTTCCTTAAAAAACTAAAAATAGAATTACCATATGGCCCAGCAATCCCACTACTGGGCATATACTCTGAGAAAACCATAATTCAAAAAGACACATGCACCCCAATGTTCACTGCAGCACTATTTACAATAGCCAGGTCATGGAAGCAACCTAAATGCCCGTCGACAGACGAATGGATAAGAGTTGTGGTAAATATATACAGTGGAATATTAGCCATACAAAGGAACGAAATTGGGTCATCTGTAGAGATATGGATGGACCTAGAGACTGTCATACAGAGTAAGTCAGAAAGAGGAAAACAAATATCGTATATTAACGCATATATGTGGAATCTAGAAAAATGGCACAGATGAACCGGTCTGCAAGGCAGAAATAGAGACACAGATGTAGTGAACAAACGTATGGACACCTGGGGGGAAAGGAGTGGGAGGGTAGGATCAATTGGGAGATTGGGATTAACATATATACACTAATATGTATAAAACAGATACTAATAAGGACCTGCTGTATAAAAAATTAAGTAATTTAAAAAAGCATGAATGAAGATCTTTCAAAAAGTTCATGTCCAAAATTTGTTTCCTTTAATTTAATTTTTATAAATCTAAAATTTACCTTTTAGATTTGGCCTAGAGAACATTAATATGATAAATCATTAAATAACAACATATGCAATTTAACTTGCCAAAGATATATTTCGATAACAAATTGAAATGTTAACTTTCACAGCAGAGATTTACCTTTTAGTCGAGGACAGAGGACAAAATTAAAATGTTCTCCCATTAGTACACTAATGGAAGGACATAGTTGTTTTAAGCCAGGAAAAAGAGATGGGAGCTGCAAATCTGATTTTGGTTCCACCCACTGACTTGTTATAGATTACAAACTTGGGTGCTTTTGAATACATATCTCATTAAGTACAATAGGGAAACCTTCTCTCTAAAGCATGAAGGGAAGAGAAGAGGAGAAAGTGATTCCTATGTAAAGGCTATATTCGGTTAATTATGAACTACAGTGAATTTAAAAAGCATTTAATTAAGCACTATGTTAGACCTGGGGACACAAAGATGATCCCCCTTCAGGGAGAATATAATCTAGGGGAGGAGACATATAAAAACATAAATTACAAAATAATGTGCTAATAATAATAAGTATGATTCGAGTGCTACAGGAGTGATAAACTTTGGCTGGGAGGCGTAGGAAAGGCTTCACAAGGGGCAGAACCTAAGAGGTAGTGAGAAATTTTACTACATAAGGAAAAAAGCAAGGAGAAAAAGAGAAAAGAATGAACATGAAACATAAGCAAGCAAATAACTTCCAACATAAACAACAAGAAGTTGAGTTTTAAAATATATTTTCTCTGCCCAATAGAAAAACTTATTTCAGACACAGTGAATTAATGAGGTGAAATTATAGTTACCTAAAATTGGAAATATCACAGTATAATGCTAACAAACATGGCACACGGAAAAACATTCAGTGGTTCTCAACATTTGGACTCAGGCATTCGGACATGGCTTTTGGTTGCCCCAATGACTATGCTTGTGTTTTTTGTGCTGTTCCAATGATACACTGCAATGTGTGGGACCATCCTACACATTCAGAAATTGCTCTGCCCAAAATGTCTCTAGGGCCCCTGTGGATCAACAGTGTTAGCAGAAACCTGGCTAGCATCCATGTAGCCAGGGGGCTGGCCCTAGAAATAAATGAGAGGCGAATTCAAGGTACTGTTGTGAGAAACACAGGAAAAGAATTATGAAGAACAAACCAACAACCTCTTATAATTACATCTACAAATTCTTTGATACTCTCCCCCCTTGAGAGGCAGAGTCTAATTATCCTCTCCTTGAGTATGAGCTAGATTTATTGACTAAATTCTAATGCAGAGAAAAAATAGTGAAAGCGGTAGTGTGTGCCTTCAGAAACGAGGTCAAAAAGGCACTGCCTCTTCCTGCCTCTCTCCTTTGGGTGGCTTTTTCTGGGGAAGTTAGCAACCATGTCACGAGGATACCCAATCAGCCTACAGAGAGCCCCACAGCAAGGAACTAAGGCCTTCTGCCAGCAGTCATGTGAGTGAGCCAGCTGAAAGGTAGCTCCTCCAGCTTCAGTCAAACCTTCAGATGACTGCAGCCCTGCCCAACACCCTGACTGAAACCACAAGAGAGATCCCGAGCCAGTACCAGTCAGCTAAGCTGCTCCCAAATTCCCAACAGAAACTGCGATAATAAAAGTTTCCTATTTTAAACCACTAAATTTTGAGGTAGTTTGTTATGTAGCAATAAATAATACACTCCCACACAAAACAAAATAATACCAGATTCTTTCTTTTATTTTTAAAAGTTAAGAATGTATCATGAACTCATTTGTTATACAATACACTACTTTGGGGGAGAGGGGAGGAAGGAGTATGTATTAAGCCATTTTGAAGATAAAATTTTCTAAATCCATTAGTATGCTTTGAAATAATGACTATCCTTTTTTGAAATTCAGAGATTATTTTTTAAAAAAAGAAAAAGAAGTATGAGTAAGCAAACATCAACACTGTAAACTGAAGCTCAGAAATTGAATGCTGCATTTTTAATGTCCACTCGCAGTGTTCTCTGTAGCCTCTAACCTTTTCCTTAGTATAGCAAAATCATCATACTCTGGCAAAAAACTGTTTCCCATCTCTCTGTTTGACCTTGACAATTAGAGTTTAAACGAAATTCAACTGTGAGTCTCAAGAAAGCTACTGAGGAAGAAGTTATTTCCACCAACCTGGGTGCAAATATTTGGCAGACAGAGTGCAATTTTCACCATATCAGGCAAAATGGACTGGTATAAGTGTTGAGCTTCTGCTTCTTCTAGTACCTGAAAACCAATAAAATGTTATCAGTGAATAATAACCAATGAACAAATATCTGTTATTAAATTACATATGTGCTTTATATAGGATCCCATAAGAAGGCATATTATCAGCATCATTGAACACATGCACAAGTACACCAACAGGTGCAGTAAGGAACTTACAAATTAATTTCCAAATGTATGTAATTCACCTAAATGCCCTCTGAAAATGAATCGAGTATCCCAAATATGAAATATCTATCATATCACATTCACAACTAAATAAATGCTTGCATATGAAAAACAGTACCTTCTGACCTCAGTTACATCAACTAAAAACTATTAGACCACAAAGAACTCTCTCAGAAGCCCTCAAGCTTCTACAGTCAGTAATTTAAAGAAATCACCATAAAAGCCACCCTAATCGTTTCAGAGCATATTATATGTGTCAAATCTAACCTACTGGGTAGTAAACAATGAAGTTCCAGGTGACTTACAATTTCCTTTTCTAGGCACCTTTAGGAAGTTAAAACCACGATTCCCATATCATAATTTGAAGTACAAGAAAGACGACATTCATGGCCTATTTCTGTCTTTTGTAATTTCCCATCTCTTCAATGCTTTAGAAATTACTTTAGGCCATTTAATCCAACTTCTCTCTAAACATCAGAGTATTTCTTTTAAAATACTGAAAATGAAAACACTCTTAATCTAGGGATTCTATATATACAGTCAGGATTAAAGTAAATCATGTATCTATCTGAAATCACATCTGAACTAGATAGATGAGGTCTCAGTTATAATCCAGTCTGATCCTGTCATTATTAAAGAGAAAAGAAAACTGAAGCCAAGGAGGTTACCTGATTATCCTAGACGGAAAATGTCAATTAGCAACTAAATCAGAACTAGAACCCAAGTATTCTGGCCTATATTCCACAGCTCTCTCCACTTCTCTATGTAACAAATGTTTGGGATTGATGAGGATACAGACTCTTTACAAATATCTATGATTCCCTTTGCTATCAGGAGCTAAGCTGAAATAAAGGAATATTCATTTGTCTGTCTACAGCTGGACACAGTATGTGCATAAATAGAAAAAGTAGCAAAGATAATTTACATTCACTCTGGTTTTACAAGAAAATTCTAACAGGGCTTCCCTGGTGGCGCAGTGGTTGAGAGTCTGCCTGCCGATGCAGGGGACACGGGTTCGTGCCCCGGTCCGGGGAAGATCCCACATGCCGCGGAGCGGCTAGGGCCGTGAGCCATGGCCGCTGAGTCTGCGCATTCGGAGCCTGTGCTCCGCAATGGGAGAGGCCACAACAGTGAAAGGTCCGCGTACCGCAAAAAAAAAAAAAAAAAAAAAAAGTTCTAACACTAAGAATTTTCTTTATACCAAAGCTCTAAAATCCAAACCTATGCCCACCTCCCTCTTTAAATTAGGAAAATGGGAAAATTGATATTCAGAATGAACAGAAAGATATTTGCAATTCAGAGAGTGTAGGATCCAATTAATCATAGGTATATAAAAAACAAGAATACAATTATTAATTCTGGGGAAAACAAAAAGTTGTACAAGAGTAGAAAAGGAATCAGATCTCAGATATGAACAGTGTTTTTACCATCCTACTAAAAAACCAGAATACTGATCTAATTGAAATGAATATGATATCTATAGTGGAAAAGTGGGGAAACATGAATAAGGCTGTTAATGGTGACAGGGTTAAGTAAACAACAGCTAAATCCTAATCTTCTATAATGGGAAGTTAACACACTAAAAAAATAAATAAAAGCTAAAAGGTTCAAAGCCTCTTCATTATAAGCCTCTTTAATGCTAATAAAAAGAAAAACTAAATTAAAAAAAATCATACATAGAAGGCATTCTATTTTAGAATTTTATTGTATATATTAAAGATACTTGCTTTCCTGTACCTGAAAATGCATAAAACATATTAATGTATTAAGATATTCAAATTCTTCTTATTCATAATTTATCTTTTTGTTTTTTAAAACATTTTATTTTGAAGTAATTATAGATTCACAGAAAGCTGCAAAAATAATATATGGAGGTCCGGTTTACCCCTCACCAAGTTTCCCTTAAAGGTTACATTTCAGATTAACTGTAACACAATATCAAAACCAGGTAATTAATATTGGTACAGTATGTGTGTATTGTTCTATGCTATTTTATCACGTGTACATTTGTGTAACCAAAATCAAGATGCAGAAGTGTTCCACTATAACAAAAGTCTCCTTTGTGCTACTAATTTATAGTCACACCCTCCTTCCAACCATCCCTAAGCCCTAGAAAGCACCAATCTGCTTTCCATCTCTGTAATTCTGTTGTGTTATACAAATGGAATCATATGGTGTGTGTCCTTTTAAGATAGACTTTTTTTCACCCAGTGTAACATCCTTGAGATCTATTCAAGTTCATGCATGTATCAACAGTTAATTCCTACTGCTGAGTAGTATTCCATAGTACGAATATACCACAGTTTGTTTAACCATTTACCTACTGAGGGGCATTTTGGTTGTTTCAAGTTTTTGGCTATTACAAACAAGGCTGTCTTTTACTTTCAACCTGCCTATACTGTTATGTCTGAAATAATTTCTTGCAAGCAGCATATAATGTGTCAGGTTTTTTTAATCTACTCTGTAAATCGTCTTTTTTTTCTTTTTTTTTTTTTTGCGGTATGTGGGCCTCTCACTGTTGTGGCCTCTCCCATTGCAGAGCACAGGCTCCGGACGCGCAGGCTCAGCGGCCATGGCCACGGGCCCAGCTGCTCCGCGGCATGTGGGATCTTCCCGGTCCGGGGCACGAACCTGCGTCTCCTGCATTGGCAGGCGGACTCCCAACCACTGCGCCACCAGGGAAGCCCCTGTAAATCGGCTTTTAATTGGTGAACTTTGACATTTACATTTAATCATTGATAAATTAGAACATTTTAATTTTCTCTTTCTTTTACCTGTTTTCTTTTCCTTCATTCTTATGGGTTACTTGAACATATTTTAGAATTCCATTTTTATTTATCTAAAGTATATTTGAACACATCTCTTTGAACAGATTTTTTTTAAATTGGCTGCTCTAGGCATTCGTTATATATAACTTATCACTGTTTCCTGGTGTCAACATTTCACATGTTGCAGTAAAGTATAGAAACTTTACCTTTAAGGCTCTTTACCCACCCCCATTATAATTTTCTTTAATATTTCTCCACATACATTGAGAACATTTGATAGTGTTATAATGTTTGAAAATAGTGAAACAGAAAATGTCAAACACTATTTAGAATACTCAAGAAGAAAAGTCTACTATATTTTTACTCTTTCTACTGTTCTTTCTTCTGTCCTGGTGTTCCAAGATTCCATTTTTATCATTTCCTTTCTGTTTCAAGAAATTCCTTCAGACATTCTTTTAGGATAGATCTATTAATGACAAATTCTCTTCCTTTCCTTCATCTGAGAATGTCACCGTTTCTCCTACAGTCCTGAAGGATATTTTCAATGGATATACACTTCTCTGTTGAAAGTTCTTTTCTCTTACTCCTTCAAAAATATTATGTCACTTCTTTCTGGCTTTCATATTTTCTGATGAGAAATCCAACAACGTTCAAACTGTTTTTCCCCTATAGGCAATGTGTTATTTCTTTCTGGATGCTTTCAAAATTTTTTTCTTTGCCTTTAGTTTGAGGAAGTTTGACTATGATATGTCTTGGCATGGATTTCTTTGGGTTTATCCTGTAAGAGGTTTGCTCAGCTTCTTGATGTTTTCTGTCAAATCTGGGAAATTTTCAGCTATTATTTCTAGTTTTCAGCCACTATTTTTTGTTGTTGAGTATTTTTTTATCCCTGCCCCTTTTCTCCTCTCCCTCCAGTACTAAAAAGGCATGACTGTTAAATATTTTTAAATAGTTCCATAGGTCCCTACACTTTTTTAAATAAATTTTAATGTTTCTTGAATGTAATGTTTGCTTGTTTGACCAGTAGTACAACCAGTATAGGAAATTTAGGAATTTAATTCAGATTTTCAAGCCAATATAAACCCCAAAATTATATATACTAGACCATTATGCTATTATTATTTTCTACATTATGAGAAAATCTGAAAGGAAATATATAGTCACTTTTAGACCAAAATTATTAAACCATTCTAACTTTTCTGAGTCACCTCAGAAAAAAAATGACATAAAAGTCTATTTCTTTCTGTTGTTCAGATGGATTCCTTTGTTCTTTTTCAAGTTTTCCAATTCTTTCCTCTGTCACCCCCACTCCCCATTGAGCCCATGCATTGCATTAAAAAAAAAAATCAGGTATTGTATTTTTCATTTCTAAAATTTCCATTTGGTTCTTCTTTATAGCTTCTATTTCTTTGCTGGGACTGTCTATTTTTCATTTGTTTCAAGGAGCTGTAATTGCTTATTGAAGCCTTTTTATGATGGCTGCTTTAAAGCCCTTGTTAGATAATTCTAACATCTGTGTTATCTCAGGGTTGGTATCTGTTGATTGTCTTCACATTTCAGTTGAGATTTTCCTGGTTCTTCGTGGAGCGATTTTTTATTGAAACCTGGATTTTATGTTATGAGACTTTGGATCTTATTTAAATCTTGTTTTAGCAGGTCTTCTGGGACACAGGAAGGGAGAGCCACCTCATTACTACCAGTCAGGAGTGAAAATTCTACTGCCCTTGTTGACTCCCAGGGCAGGGAGGGGGAAAGGCATCTTGATACCTTTGGATTGGGGGGCGGGGGGGTGGGTGCAGAGGGTGAAAGTTCAGGCTCCCCACCAGGCCTCTGCTGATACCACCCAGGTGCCATATTTTTCCAACAGCCCCACAGACCCTAGCTGGTCAGTCTTTTCTCCACCTTTCAGAGTCTTCTTATTCTTTTATAGTGTCCTGGGTTTTCAGCTGTATTTAGTAGAGGGATAAGGAGAGGTGTCTTTCCAAACATTTTTAACCTAAAGACATTTAACCTTAAGTGTCTAAATAGGCTGACAGCTTCTTCTCCTTTGGGTACCTGTCCTTGTCTTTTAAAACTGACATACGAATAGCTGCTGCCATGCTTTGCTGACCATCACAAGCTTTAAAATATCACTTATTTATCTGATGAAGCATTATTGCACTGGACTTCTGTCAACACTTGACCTATGTCTAATGTTGCTTTGAAAACACAAAAGGGAAGATAAAAAATGTCATTTGAGAACATAACCAACCCAACTACCATTTGAGATGGAATGCATAATTTAAAAAACTAGTATAATCTTATGCCCTCTCATATATTATTAGCATCTTTAAGCAAATCTTACCTTTTACAAATTATTATTTACTATTTATTAATCTGCACAATTTATTAATCTATACAATGCAAACCAAGACATTAGTATTAAAAAGTTTTTAAAATGTAAATCACTGCTTAACTTCAAGGGAAGAAGAGCCTTAAATAATAAATATTTATTTATAATATATCATATATTATATTATTTATAACGATGATGATGATTATAAGGAAATTAAGCATTTATATGATGATTAAATTCTCCCTGCCCTCTATTGGAGGGTCTGCATAATTATATATGGCAAGTCTTTGTGTGTGTGCATGTGTGTACATGCCATCCTTTTATTCTCATCCCAAAAGTTGATTATGTATGTGTTTCACTCAGAACTGATACAAAGATTTTCAAAATTATAATGCTATTTTACCCATTTCCTCTCTTTAGACTATAGAGTTGTTCATCCATTCAACTAACCAGTAAATTTAAGTATCTATTATATGCCAGACACTGTGCCAGGACTGACAACAGAACTGTAAACAATAACAGACATGATCACTGACCTCATGAATCTCAAAGCAGAAAGTCCTATGCTCTTTCTGTGATCCCCTCAATATATCAGCCTTCACCTTGAAGGACAGTAATTATTGCAATTTCATCACAGTGGTCATGGAGAAGTTATCATTCTTCCTTAGCAGATGGAAGCATTAACAAACTACTAAAATAGAGCAACTTAATTTGTCAAATGTCAAAACATGATGAATGATTTAAATATCTAGAAGCTTACATATAGAAAAGAGATTTGTACTTATTTCTTCTTTCTTAGAATGCTTGATCAACTAAAACTAAATCTGTAAACTGTGCTCTAATACTAAAGGCATATTCATGCGTGACTAAGTACAGTGCCTGGCACACAGACAGTACTAAATAAATAATACTACTGAACTTTGAATGGGGAAGTGAAATCTGTAGCCGGTAAAATCAGAAAACTAGTGATATTTTAGTGAAGGAGAATATTTCCATAGATCTACTTCTTCAAAGAGTTCATAGGAAACAGCTTTTTAATCAGTCACAAATCAACAAATATAATAAACACCTCAAGTCACTCCATGTTATCTATTGATGTAAACCTAGGTAGATCCTAGTAAAAATTTTTAAAGTTACTAATACTCTTTTTTAATAAAAAATTTCAAAAAAGTTTATACAAAAGGTCTAGAACAATAAATTTTATGAAATAATTTTTTAACATAAAACATGTATCATCCCAATATCTAAATAGACATGGTGAAAAACTTTATAGTCCTATGATCCTAAAGTTAATACAACCATTTAGGTGTTTGTTACACTTAGGTATTTGTTTTCCTTCTCACACAGAAAAAAATTACTTAAAATCACGTTACTCTAACAATTCTGTATAATTTTTTCATTAGACAAAAGAATTTTCCACTTTGCTGTGTAGTCTACATAAACATCACTAGCAACAAAATGTTTTTTTAAAAAGTCATGTATTTTCACTGTAGCAAATTAACATAAACAAAAAGAAAATAAATACCACCCACAAACCCACTATCAATATATATACTGCTAACATTTTGGCATATATCCTTCCAGTCTGTATTTTGTTTTCATTTACATAGTGGACATTTTCCCGTGTAAATAAATATAATCCTATATCACCATTTTCAGTAGCTGAGTATTATTAACAATTTGGACACACCATACCTTATTTCCCTATCTAATTCTGTTATGATAGATTTACAGGTTGTTGCCAATTTTCCACTCTTGAAATTACCATTGCAATGAATATCCTTGTACATACATCTTTCTGCAACTATTTGAATATCTCTATAAGTGAAAATGCTATATCAAAAAGCATAGGCTTTTGTTTTTTAAAGGTTTTTAATATATGCTGTCTAATCACCTTCCAGAAAGGTTCTATCAATTTATATTCTGGTGCTGTATATGAAAGTACTCAACTCCATACCTTACTAATACTGTGAATTCTCGTATTCTTGTTTTATTCACAATCTGATAGACTAAATTGACACCACTATTATTTTAATTTATGTTTATTTAATTACTAATGATGTTGAACTTTTTATCCCCGTGTATACAAACTCCTCTGTGATGAGCCTTAATCCTTCTTTTCTATTAATTTTTAAGTAATACGTGGATACATTCTTGCCTTAAAAATGTCAAACCATTCAGATGAAGTCAAAGCTCTTCTTAACCACAAATCCCCAATTCCAAACTACTTCTCAGACAAACAGATGCTTGTCTCCTTCCCAAACTACTTCTAAGCATTTCTACATATGTGCATACAGAAATTTAGCTTTCTGTTACATTAATTTTTAAACTAAATGGTATACTATATTTTTTGCAACTTGTTTTTTGCCTTAAGAGAAAGCCTTAGAAGTCTTTCCCCGTAATAGAATAAATGCTATACAGTATTTTCCACAGTATGGATATACAATTTTAACCATTCCTTACTGATGGCAATTAACTTTCCCAGCATTATGAAAAATTTCAAAAATACAGCAAAGCTAAAATAACTATACACTGAACACCCATAAACTCATTTTCTACAGTTAACATTTTACTCTATTTATTTTTGTTGCATATCTATCCATCCATCAATCCATTTTTTAAATGCATTTTGAAGTAAGTTGGGGGCATCAGTACATTTCACCCTGACCACTTCAGCCTCCATATAAATATAATTTGACATTTGTTTAGAAGTTTTTTCATTTTGAGGTAAAATTTACATTCAATGAAATGAACTAACCCTAAGTGTACCATTCAATGACATTTTACAAATGCATACACCTACATAAACTAAATCCCTATCAAGACACAGGATATTATTATACTATCACCCTAGAAGGTTCCCTCATGCCCCTTCCCAGGCAACTTTCCCACATCTGAGAGACTACCACTGTTCTAAATTTTCTTCTACCATAGATTAGTTTTGTCTCTTGTAAAACTTCATATATTGGAAACATGTGACATGTACTATATTATGTAAGGCTTTTTTTTCCCCTCAGCACTGTGCTTTTGAGATGCATCTATGTTGTGTGTATCAGTGATTTTGTTCCCTTCTATTATTTTATTCTATTGTATAATTATACCACAATTTGTTTATTCATTCTCTTGTTCATAGACAACTGCACTATTTCCAGGATTTGGCTATTATAAGTAAAGCTGCTATAGACATTCTTCTATAAACACAGGATTTTTTGTGTATACGTATATTAATTTCTCTTGGGTAGGTTTAGAAAGGAAATGAAATGCATAGGTCATACAGCAGGTATATGTTTAGTTTTCTAAAGAACTGCGAGACCTTTTTCCAACGTGGTAGTACCATTTTACAAACCCAACAACAAAGTATGAGAGTTCCAGTTGCTCCACATCTCTAGCTACATCTATTCATTTTCGTTTTAGCCCTTCTAGTGCCTGTGCACTAATACTTCATTCTAGTTTTAACTGGCATTTCCCCAATGACAAATGACACTGAGCATATTTTAATGTGCTAATTGGTCATTTGTATATCTTTCTTTGTGACCGGTCCTTTAAACTCTTTTAATTTTTTTTAATGGGGTGGTTTGTCCTTTTTTTTTTTTTTTTTTTGGTACACGGGCCTCTCACTGTTGTGGCCTCTCCCATTGCAGAGCACAGGCTCTGGACGCTCAGGCCCAGTGGCCATGGCTCACGGGCCCAGGCGCTCCGCGGCACGTGGGATCCTCCCGGGCCGGGGCACGAACCCGCGCCCCCTGCATCGTCAGGACTCTCAACCACTGTGCCACCAGGGAAGCCCGGTTTGCCTTATTTTTAAATTGAGTTCTTTATATATTCTAAACATAAATCCTTTGTCAGATAAATATATATGCTTTGCAAATATTTTCTCCTTGCCTTTAGCTTGTCTATTCATTTTCTTAATGTCTTTTGATAAGTATTTAATTTTTTTCTTTTATGCTTAATGCTTTCTGTGTCCTAAGAAATCTTTGTCTATCCCTAAGTCACAAAGATGCTTTCTTCTAGAATCTTTATGGTTTTAGTTTTTGCATTTAGTTATTTTCTATGTATGCTGTATACAAAGAGTTGAAGTTCATTTTTTTCCCCCATAAAGAAACCCAATTTTCCCAGCACCATTTGTTGAAAGATGTTTCTTTCTCCCATCGATTGCTTTGGCACCTTTGTTGAAAATCAAATGATTGTATAAGTATGGGTCTATTTCTGGGTTTTATGGGTTTTCCAGTATCAATTTGATTCTTATGCCAGGACCACACTATATTAGTTTCCTTGGGCTGCTGTAACTATCACAAACTGGGTGGCTTAGAAAAACAAAGATTCATTCTCTCACAGTTCTGGAGGCCAGAATTCTGAAATCAAGGTGCTAACAGGGTCATGTTCCCTCTGAAGGCTCTCAGAAAGAATCCTTCCTTGCCTCTCCCAAGCTTCTGGTGCCTATGGGCAATCCTTGGAATTCCTTGGCTTTCAGAAGCTTTCAACAAATAGTGGCTACTATTATGGTGATGATGCATATTGTACCCTCTGCCTTGTTTAACCTTTTACTACAGTTAAACCACTAATTATGTGTCAAGACTAAGTTCACATCTCCTTGTGAAGAAGCCTCCCTTGACTTTCCTAATTCCTTCTTCCTCATGTGACTCTATAGTCACATGCACATACCTGTAGTACAGCACTTATTATGGTTTATTATAATTATTTATTTACATGTTCTTCTCCTCTCCTTCTCTAATCTGTGACACTGCAAAAGCAAGGATTGTATTTCATACATCTTGTATTCCAGTACCAAGCATAATATTTAGTACTCGTTATTATTTGCTGAATAGAGTTGATGAAAATTTTAAAATTACATTTTATCCTGCAAGCATCCCTGCAAAACAGAAAGCAGAACGACATCTGGAGAAACTGAAGCTCAAAGAATGTAAAGCCAATTTCCCACATTCAAACTTAATGGCATACATCGGGACTAGAGGCCAGGACTTTTCTTCCCAGGTTCACAAGGAAGGGTATTTTAGAGAATGGAGCACTTGGCCAAGAAACTGGAATGGAATGATAAGGATAATTCGAACTCTGTTTACCTTACAGAGTTATGAATGCTCAGCTATAACCGTGTTTTATGAATTCTAAAGCCCCATATATAAATGCAAAGTATTATTATCTACTGGGCCAGTAATTTATGCCCTTTCTGGAGCCTCCTCTTTCTTTCAAGACCCCCCATATTAATTAACTGCCAGTCCTACTGACTGATCCAGCGGCGTCACATATTCATTACCTCCTCTTAATCACTACTAAACTACCCTGACTCAGCCCCTCATCCAGTCTCACCAAGATTACTACAGTAATCTAACTGTTGCCCTGCCGCTAGCCCACCTTCAGTTTTAGCCCAAGTACACCCTGGTGTGTCCCTGTTCCACTTGAAAGCTTTCAATGGCTTTTCCTTGCCTTTTCAGTACAGTACAAATCCTTCAATTAATAATCAAGCTATCTGGCCCTAGATGCTTATCTAGTCTTACTTAGGGCTCTCTCTGTCTCTCAAACTACCTTCTGTGCATTTTACATACTAGACATTTCAGCAATTTACTCTTCTCTAGCTCCTACCTGTGCTTCCACAAATACAATCTGTGCTACGCCTGGAATATCTTTCCTACTCTAAAACTTACCTAACCTTTTAATGTCTTACTCAAACAATACACTGCTTCAAAGTCTATCTAAATGGACGCACCAACTAGAAGGTAACTCTTCCTCTTATAATTTAATTGTCTGTTTTTTCACAAGACACTTAAGACTTCCTGCTTTATGTTGTAGTTATTTATGGACATGCATTCTAGAGTTTATTAGAAGTTCCTTGCATACAAGATTGACATTGATTCACTATGCTAGAACATACTCTTATGTAATGTTCTCAATAAAAATATTTGTTAAATTAACTGACACTTTCTACCACAGCTAGGTAATTTTACCAAGCTCTCCCTCTTCCTTCTCTCTACTGCCTATCAGAATCTCCCTCGAGAGGTTTTTTATTTTTTTTATTTTTTATTTTTTTTTTAGTAAATTAAACTGCATATGAACTGAGTTTTCTATAAAACACCTAAAAAACTTACTGGAACTACCTCCAGAGCTTCCCAAGTTCGAGAGACAGGTTCATATTACAAAGATTAAAAAGAAAGAACATAAGTCAGAATTATTAAGATCTTTCAGATCCACCTCTTCTTCAGGCATGTTTTTAGACTACAAAAATTAAACATTAGAGGAAAAAAATAATTATAGCACTAAGTTATGTAAGGATAAAAAAATCAACTAGAGAAGGTGAATGTTTCTAACATTTACTTGTGCACAATTCAGGCTGACACTTTGAAGAGAAGAATGTGACAGCTTACAAGAAAACAAACTCACTCATTCCCCTTAATTTCTGAAAGCTCATGCAAGTCTGACAAGCCAACCACAGGGTGATCTCTCATGTGTATCACCCATGACAATTATTGCTTTAATAAAAATGTTCTCCAAATTTTAATAAAGTCCAATTGGTTTTCAGGAAATAGCCAGTCTAATATTTTCATATTTAAGAAGGCACATTTCACAAATTAGTGAACTAATTTCTGGACTTAAATAAGACTTCCAAAAATTTTATATTATGGCAACAAAAGAGGTACAAAATGAATATGGTGGCGAGGCAAGGTGATGTGCTGAGAAGCCACCCTGTCTCTCTATTGTCCCTTGGTTTGGTTTTCTCTTCAAACAGCTATTAAGAGCTTCCTAAGTAATTTTCAAAATGCTATGACTCAAACCTGAGAAGCACTGATGAAGATCACAACTCACTAGAAGCACCTGAAATGATCTGTTTTAAGGATAATATAAAAGATCCTTTGAAGTATGTGCCCTGTAACTTACACTAGAAATAATCCGTATTTGTCATTAAATTAACAGCTGTTTAATATGGGATAAACCAGGTTGCTATACACTTCCTTTTTCTCCCCATCAATGGGTGCCAGCAGGAGTAAAAGAGTGCCAAGCATTAGAATCTCCTTTCATTCTTTTCTTCCCCCACCCAGGGGAATGAAGGATTTATTACTTGCAGCAAGTAAGGAGAACATTGGGATCTTTCCCAAAGCAGTGTCTCTAGAATCAAAGAGATTCTTAACCTCCAATCCCATAGCCAAACTCTTATTAGCCAGTAAAGGGAAGAGGAAGTAACGATGAAGTGAGAAAGAGCCCTGTGGCAGGTTACCTCAACTCCACTTCCACTCTCCCAATCCTTGTTCTGTTTCTCAGGACAGAACTATGAACTAGTTTCTCACTTCAGGAAACAAGCCATTAGTGGCTTAAAATTCACAGACTTTTGTAGATGGGTGTGGAAATTTCACCATCATATACTCCAAAACCCAAATAAGTGACAACTAATTTGGGAACACAATCACTTTAGGAAGAATATCATCATCCAGTTCTTGAAACAAAATATGCCTCTAATCAAAACCAGTCACACTATTTCCTATACAAATTTCATTAGATTAAACATGAAGAACAAAATTGTGTAGGTTTATGACACATGAAGGAAGCTCTTCTCTAAACAGTAATCATTATCTTTTTTCATGCTAATAATAAAATGCACAAATTATTTTTGCCTTAGAAGGATAAAACATAATAACACACCCTTATTATCCTCTGTCTCCTAGAAGAATTTACTTCTCAATACCGTCATGGTAAATGATTATTCTTTAGGGAATGATCTCAGACTAGCACAAGATGCTCTGATGGGTCTTTCTCATCTCTCACTCCTATTACTGTATGACTACATGGCCATAACCATCAATCACTCTAGCAAACAGCACCAAACCACAATGCTATTAACACAAGCCAACAGATATTTTCAATACCATATAGTCACACTATTATCCATCTTTTATAGACAGGCAATCAAACTCAGCATGACAAGATTTCAGAGAAATAGCTAATGGTTAATGGAAGTTTTCTCATCCTGGAAGCAAAATGGACTTAATTTGTCTGAGAAATATAAGTGAACAATAACTTCATTCTTTTACTATAGTTAACAGTTTTAAATTTAATAAAAATATTTTTGAACTATAAGAAATACTTTAAAATTACTTATTTTTACTTTTACCTAATTTTTAAGATAGTTCAATGACAGCTTCTCGCACTCACACCACTAGGAAAGTAATTTGCCATGCGAATCAAGTAATGTGCATACCTACATATTATAACACTTAATTCTTAATTTAATTCTTAAATTATCCAGTATGAATAGTCAATATTATAGTCCAAACTTCACTCTTATTAATAAGGCTGAAACAAACATATTTCCCAAAAGGTTTGAGGGCACCCCCCGGTGGCAGACTTTGGGGAGGGGGGGAAAACCCCACAAATACCATTACAATGAAAATATCTTTTTAAGAAATTGACCAAGTTCTACTCAGCAACTCTATTATTACAGGTAACATCCAATCTAGAAAAAATTCAAAATGTGATCAAAGAATGTTGGGAAATCTCTGAAGTTCCCTGTGAGGAGATCTGACCAGTACCAGCTCCTAGGTAGCAGGACTAGCAAGATGTCTGATGCAGAAGAAACCTTAGAGATGATCTCATCCAGGGCAGAACAGAACTTTCTACACTGTCCAAGACGGTAGCCACCAGCCACATGTGTTGACTGAGCATGTGAAATGTGGCCTGTGTGACTGAGCAGCTGCATTTCAAATTTTATTTCATTTTAATTAATTTCCATGTAAATAGCCACATATCGCTATTGGCTTATTGTTTGGACAACAGAAATCTAGTCCTACTCTTTACTCCACTCCAATGAAATAGAAATAGTCACCAGAGCAATTCAAGGAAGAGCCAAAGGTTCCCAGACACATGTACAGCTGGATGGTGCAAATACATATAATTGGACCTGCACCATTTTGTCTGGGGATTCTTAAATGCACCTAATTTTATTCCATTGCATTGGATTACTTTTTGGTAACTGCAATTCATTTGAAAATACAGATGAGTTTGAAATGGTAAAATATCCCTTTTGAAATAATTTTTGGCTTTAAGACATGTGACGACTGGTACACCAGTTAGCTACATCAAATAAAACGGATTACGAGCTCAGGTTCAATTTATCATCTGGGGCATTCATTCTTTTCTCACATAGAGAGAATAAACAGGTAAACAAGCCCCTGAACTGTGAATTAGCTAAGCTCAGAAATCCAAGAAAGAGAACAGCCCAATTGATCCAGCCTCTACTTTATACTTAACTCAAGTTAGGCATATTGTTAGTAGTATGTTGACATTTAGTTCAAGCATATATTGAGTGTCCACTTTGCCCAGGATGTCACATTGAGCACTGTGAGGAATAAACACAGTGCTCAATATGCGCACTGTGTTTAAATAAATAAAGGTAAACAACGCAAAGCGAGGTCTCTGTCCTCCAGAAACGTACTACTTTTTAGGGTAAAAATGCCATATAAACAGACATAAGGGTTATGTGTACATGCCTCATCTTTTCTACCAACTGCCAATCTCAAATGGTCAACTGTCACTTTACACAAATAATTCCTAAATCTTTCAGTAAGAGGCTGTGGCTTAAGACCCACATTTCTGTGTGCTGATCTACTCTCCTTAAGTATACTGAAGTTAGTTCAAGAAACACTTACTGAGCACCAGCCATAAGCTAGAAAACACTAAGATGCCCTGGAGAGGTTCAGCCTCATGAAGGATGCAGACATTTTATAGAAAGATCATGCATTATGTGGCAAGCGCATGGAGGCAAGCACAGGTACTACTGTGAGCACAGAGTGGAGTCTTTAGTAGAGGCTGGGAGGACAGAAAAGAGTTCCCAGAGGAGATAAAGACTGAGCTAAGTCTGGAAGGATGGATTAAGAACAAGCCAACAGCATGCCAGAGAACCTTTAGGAATTCAGTCATTAGAATATCAGTTATGGAGAAGCTCAGTATCAAGTGATGCTGGAGAAATGGGTAGAGGCAAGGCCAGGGAATACCATAAACATCATCCAACAGAACTGAAAATAGATGAGGTGCCACATAGGGTTTGAAGATATATGCTTCAGATAGCTCACTGTGGGTGAGGAGCATGAAGGATGGATTTGAATGGAGCACCACTGAACATGGGGGTCAGCTGGATGACTGCTGCAATATACCATCTGAGTCATGATGACAGCATGGATTAGACAAGTATAACAGAAATAGAGGTGAGCCTCAAGAAGTGTTTAGGAAGTAAATTTATTATGTCTTAATATAAGAAGCTGACAGAGAGAAGGAGCTTAAGATAAAGATTTGAGTGTGCCCAGCATTAAGTGGTATTTAAAGCTCTTGGCACTATGTTAAGTGCCAAGGAGTAACTAGATTTAAAAGGCAGACTACAGTTGACCCTTGAACAACACAGGAGTTAGAGGCACCGACCCTCTGCACAGCCGAAAACCTGCATATAATTTATACTTGGCCCTGTGTATCCACGGTTCCCCCCATATCCATGGTTCTGGAATAGTACCTGTCCCTCAACTTTTTACCTTGCCTGAAGGAGTTTTTCCTCTCGGCAGTTCTTCCTTCTCAAGTAGAACCTCTTAGAATGAAGAGGAGGAGCTGTTATTCTCCTCAGCCCCCACCGCTAATTCCTTCAGATTCTACCAACTGTTGATCGCACAGCACTGTAGTACTTACTATTGAAAAAAACACACGTATCAGTGGACCCACGCAGTTCAAACCCATGTTGTTCAAGGGTCAAATGTGCAGGTACCAGGCTGGGCAGGAAAAGATAGGAAGGCAGGAAAAAGCCAATAGATTACAACTGTTTTGCAAGGTGTGTTCCATGGGACATTACCTACGAGGGAAATCATAAGCCGTTACACAGAAGGAGGCTTTGTTTATAAATAAGTTTGGGGAAAATGTTTAGTTAACCAAAACTAAGCAGATTTCTTCACTATAAGACTCCTCAGAACTATGCCCAGTAGGAGGACATAACGTGTAGCAAACTAACTTGACCATTCAACCCTTTATTTAAAAGTATTAGAACAACACAACCTGGAAAACAGTGGCCCAAAAGAAAAGGGATGGAAGCAGTAGCCTTAAAAACAGAAAGTGCTATAGGAATAAGTGAGTATAAAACTAGGAGGCTATGGTAGGAAAGAAATGCAGAGTTAATGATGTTAGAGAAGGAGCTGGCCCAGGGCATAACCAGATCCAATTTGTGATCATAGGTTAATACAGTAGAGAGTCTCACATATAGGTTTGAGTCAGACTAGTTCATAGGTCATCAACATGATTATCAACCGAACAAAGGCTGTTGGATGTTGGTAGGTACCCTCCCTAAGTCAGTGCTTTTAATGATGCCAGATCTAAGGCCATAGGCCACTAAAGCCACCTTTTTTTAAGAGGATTTTTCCCAGGCTCCTCTTCTTTCTACTTATAATTCAAATCTTTGACCTTTTCAGGCCTCCCTAGATTTAGTTAATTGGTTTCTAGGACAATTCTGTCCCTTAACTGAATCATTTCCAGCTGACCTAATGTTTGGCAGTATGTTTGACTGACAGTATGTTCCTCTCGAGGTGCTAAGTCAAAGGCTAGCTCTGATGGCATGCACCACAGGGCACAGATAAGAGGAGACCCACCTCAGCCCAGCTCTACAGGTATCAGCCTGGGTTTTCACAGATCTAGGTCATGGCCAAACAATTCAACAATGGACAGGAATCAGCAGTGGGGGCTGAGGAGAAAAACAACTCCTCCTCTTCATTCCAGCAAGTTCTACTTGAGAAGGAAAAACTGCCAATAGGAAAAGCTCCTTTAGCCAAGGTAAAAAGTTGAGGAACAGGCACTCTTCAAGGAGAGGTTTGAGAAAGATGGTACAGTAGAGCAGTTCTCAAACTTTCACATCTATCAGAATTAGCTAGGGGATTGTTAAAGCAAAGATGGCTGGGCCTCACCCCCAGAGTTTCTAATTTGCAAGGTTCAGGGTAGGGCAGGAGAATTTACATTTCTAACAAGTTCCCAGGTGATGCTGCTGGATCAGGGACCAAACCTCGAGAACCACTGCAGAAGAGCAGGGTTACTTGATCTAGGCACTACTGACCTTTTGGGTTGCATAATTCTTTGTCACCGCGAGTGTCATCCTGTTCATTGTAGGATGTTTAGTGGCATCCATGCCCTCTACCCACCAGAAGCCAGTAGCACTTCTCCCCCAGTTGTGAGAATCTAAAATGTCTCCAGACCTTGCCAAAGGTCCCCTGGGAAGCAGAATAACTCACTGATGAGAACTACCACAACCGATTATAGTCATTAAGAGCTAAGACTCTGGAGTGAGTGGCACCTGGGTTAAAATCCTGGCTTCATCACTTGAACAAACTACTTAAACTCTCTAAGCCTTGAATTTTTAGTTGTTCATTTGTAAAATACAGTGTCTATATAATGGGGTATTTGTGAGAATCAAATGAGATAAAATATACTGCTTACACTGTACTTAGTACATAGTAAAGATGTCAATAATAAGCACCACCACTATCTCTACCACAGATAACCAAGTAGGATGTCGCATCA
Source organism: Globicephala melas (assembly GCF_963455315.2). Taxonomy (NCBI): domain Eukaryota; kingdom Metazoa; phylum Chordata; class Mammalia; order Artiodactyla; family Delphinidae; genus Globicephala; species Globicephala melas. The sequence goes on along the minus strand of NC_083329.1, from coordinate 45,491,969 downwards.
AACACTGAGGAGATTATCTACAAGGCGAACTTTGTAGAAGGGGTAAGTCCAGGAGGAGACAGGGTTAAGCCTGGAATGGATAAGGGTTTGCATGTGACGTGAAGATAAAATGGTCTGCAGCTTAAGCAGTCGGCCAAGAAAAAGGAAAGGGTTAAAAAAGGAGCCAAAAGTCAACCATGGGGAAAGAGGCTATTTATACGGCTGCTCAACCCAGTGTGCTGTGACAGTAAGGACTTTTAAATTCCACTCCCAATGGAAGAAGATGCTCTGGTTCTATAGATAGAATGTTTTGTCCCCCCAAAATTCGGATGCTGAAACCTATTCCTCCAATGTGGTAGTATTTGGAGGTGGGACCTTGGTGTGATTAGGTCATGAAGGTGAGGCCATCTTAAATGGGATTTAGTGCCCTTATAAAAGAGACCTCAGAGAGCTTTCTTGCTCCTTCTACCTTGTGAGGACCCAGCAAGAAGACAGCCATCTATGAATCAGGAAGCAGGTCCTCACCAGACACTGAATCTGCCAACACCTTGATCTTGAACTTGCCAGTGTCCAGAACTGTGAGAAATAAATCAACCACCCAGTCTATTCTGTTAAAACAGCCTGAATGGATTAAGACACCTTGTTTATATCTAAGCTGGGCTTCCCAGGGCTAAGGCAGATTAGACCAATAGCATAGCTTGGGAGTACATTTGAAAATATTCCATATTTCACTATGCTGGAAATGGTTCTTCTTGCAGAAAATGTTTTTGTAGTGCTTTTCATGTAATCAAAGAGCAACTGAGGCAACAAGGTACTATGCCACTCGGCTTACTAAAAACTTCTTTAACACTGTAAAGAATAATTGCTCTGACAGCTTAGAATCTGACTGCCCCGTGCAGTTAATCATTACTTGTCATTACCATAGCAATAAATCATGGATGAGTATTTTTCACAATTAGTACCAAAAGTAAAATGTGGAAAGAGCTATTGGCTCAGTCCTACCGAGTTTACTGCACTGTTTATACAGGCTACACATGGAAACAGTATATAAATTTGAAAAACAGATTTATATTGTTTTTATTTCCTCTTACTATTTTTATCTTCAGGTAATATATACTACGAAAATCCTTCTAGTGTTAAATATGAGATCTTATATGTGGATAAAAGTGTTACGAGGAGCTTAACCAAAAGGAATACAGAATTTATTTTTAATGACTAGGAGCATAAGATGAGTAAATAATCTGAGAAGTAATCTAACAGGATTTATAAATCAAGGTATGGTGTCAAATTGCATCGAAAAAAAGAAAACAGCTCAGAGCTAGTTGATAGAGATATAAATCACAGGAGAGATTAGAACATGAAATTATTATCACCCCTCCAACAGAGTAGATTTCTAGATAATGAAATCAATGACACAGCAACATTTAAAAGTAATGGCTTCCATAGCTATTTGAACAGAGTAGGTAGGGTTGGAGTTACAGGACATTAATGTACTAGATTAATTTCATCATTAGAATACAGGAGGAATTCTACTAAATAAATTTTCACTTTTGGATGTCTATAATTTCCATCCTCCTTGTCCTCCACACACATAAATACAACACAGTGTTTCACAAACACATAATAACAACTCTAATTTCATCAATGATCTAGTGCATAGAGGGCTCAACTGAGACTAATTATCCATTATACCTCAGCAAGTTTATAAAGCAAGGTGCCTAGTTCCAATTGGAGCAATTAATTCTATGAGAGGTGCACTATTTAAAATAAATCATGAATGAGACCCTCAACATATGCTCCAACCCAAAGGATACATTAACCAAACCAAGGAGGAAGTCCACATATTTCACACAAATCTAAAATTTAATATTTTGCTGACTCTGATTAGCTTTCTTTTGGCTCCTGCAGTTCTCATGAATTAAATCAAGTCAAGCTGTAAAAGCAATGCAGACCTTATTGATTCTAGAGACTGTGAGTCACTAAGGGAAAAAGTCCAAAAAGGTTAAATTTCCACTGAACTCCAAATCAGAGGTTCGAAAGCTAGAGGAATAAAGACATTAGCTGTAGTCTTGTGAAACATTCAAGGCTGCTTTCATTTGATTAGGAATTTGCTACAGGCTCTTTATGACAAAACTAACAAGGATACTTTAAATCGTTTAAGTTTTGAAGAAACGTCCAGAAATAGATTCGTTATGAAGAATTCCACTTGGAACTGGAAGCTAAGGAGTAATGTGTTTATATACATTCAGAAACTTACTTCTGCACTATTAAAAAAAAAAAAGGCTATTGTGAAAGCCCACAATTTTTACTGGTTATTGGTTAATGACATTTGTTCTGATTTGAAACAGTGGTTAACAACATGTTGCCTTACCTCAGCTTTTCCAAAACTAGTCTAAAAAACACTAATGTTCCATGAAACATTTATAGAGATTGTGGTGATGGGGGGTGGGGTGGGGGTGGGGGTAGGGGTGAGGGAATGGAGAGAGAAAAAAGAAAAAAATCCTATAATATTTTTGTTCTAAAATTTTTTTCTTATATATATGTGTGTGTATATATATTTTTTGGCTGTGTTGGGTCTTCGTTACTGCACATGGGCTTTCTCTAGTTGCTGCAAGCAGGAGCTACTCTTCATTGTGGTATGCGGGTTTCTTCTTCTGTGGTGCGCGAGGACTTCAGTAGCTGTGGCACGTGGCTCAGTAGTTGTGGCTTGCCTGCTCTAGAGCACAGGCTCAGTAGTTGTGGCGCATGGGCTTAGTTGCTCCGCGGCATGTGGGATCTTCCCGGACCAGGGACCGAACCCGTGTCCCCTACATTGGCAGGCGGATTCTTAACCACTGTGGTTAAGAGCACCTAGAACCTGCACACCTAGAGCCCGTGCTCTGCAACAAGAGAAGCTACTGCAGTGAGAAGCCAGTGCACTGCAGCAAAGAGTAGCCCCCGCTTGCCTCAACTAGAGAAAAGCCCAGATACAGCAACGAAGACCTAGTGCAGCCAAAAATAAAATAAACAAAATAAATAAATTTTAAAAAATATTTTAACATACAAAAAAGTACTAAGTACATTCGATATAGTTATTATTAGATAAGCTGCCCATAATACTATGGCACGCACCAGAAAGCCAGGAAGTCTGAAAGACACCACTTACGTATGAATGCACATATGACGCCCAAGTGATGCATAAACATACAACTATTGCATTTTATGCTACTTAATGACAGGTGACTTACACTATGATTTTTGCCTAATAATTTCAATATATTATATTTTAACTTTTTATCCCATAATAAAGATATAAGTCAAAACAATTCCATCTAGCCATTACTTTATATATGTGAGATAACTTTCTCGGTAATCCATTTTAATACAAGCTTATATTTGTTTTCCCTGAGTTTCTATTGTTGTTCTGTCAATAATGATAATTTTTAAGGTTTCTCATGGTCACGTGAGTTCAAAAATGTCATTTTAGTTAAACATGGCTATAACAGCACACGTCTCAATTTTTGGGACAAAGAATTCTGATATACCTGTTTTTTAAATGTAAAACTACACAAAAAGAACTCTGAAGGAAAAGATGACTTAGGCATAATAGTTTGCTCCACTTAGTGCACATCCTTCAAAACTCAATACGACACCTATTTACCTTTTAAAATTAAGTAGTACATAAGCAAGAATGCAAGTTCATTATTGATAGATTTACACATCCTCATTTACAGGAAAAGAGGCTTTACACAACCTTTCTCTGACAAGTCATAGGACACGAGCAGACAGGACAATACATACTCAATATTTTAATAACTACAGCAAAGGCAAGAGATGCACAATTACCGAGTTGCCATAAAGAATTTACTGTGTACGTATGACTTGAGGTATAAATTTCATGCTGTATTTATTAAAAAAAAAAATAGTGGCTTCCAAAGAGGAATATATTTCTAGCCTAACCACAACAATAAAACCTTTGAACTTTGAAGTTTAAATTTTTCCATTTTTTATTTTAAATGATCTCCCATTCCTGTACTCCTATCTCTCTCTCCACTTTTAGCAATCACAGATGTAAAAATAAAACAACAACAAAAACAAAATACCTGATTTTGGTATTTATGAAAGCCTTTATGGATAAACTAACTAACATAAGTGAGGAAATAAGAGACCTACTCATTCCTATCTTTTCTATTCCAGACATAAAACTAAACATGGAAAGGAAGATGAAATAGTCACCAAAAACCTTAGGTTTCCTTTCAACAACTATTCCATTTACTGAAAAAATTCACTATACAAACCAGTTTTAGAATTTAAAGTTCTTTATTTTGACAATTACATTTATTGTGAAATAAATGTTCAAAAAGTACACAAAATATATATGGATGGCCTAATGAATAATTATAAGGCAAACATCCATTTTTTAACTAGCATCCAAGTCCAGAAATAGAAGCCAGGATCACAGAAACAGAAGTAACCACTCTTAACATACGCCATCCCCACACCCCTCTTCCATCACTATGGCCATAATGTGCTATGTAAATTTCACAAGTTAGTTCACTGAGAATGAAAAGAAATAGTGCCACAGTTGTTGTAAGAGGGAAGTATTTAAAATATGTCTAAAATGTATTAATAGAGAAACTTTCTTAATATATAGGACATTCTGTTAAACTTTCCTGTGAAAAATGTCAGCAGTAAGTATATCGATTCAGTTAGAATACGAATTATAGAAGTGTTTGAATTTAATTTTGTGGAACACCACCCAGGAGGGCCATAAAACACAGATTATTTGTTCCTAGCACTTCCAACAGCTGGCAGGGAGGAAAACTAATATTAGCATTCAAGATGCAAAAAACACTAAATAATGGCCATTTCAACTCAGTAGCACCTAAATATTTAACTATGATTTACAAAATAACAGGTTGATTTCTGTGATCTTTGCTGGTCTCTGAAAAAATTTTTTAAAAAGCTTAGGCAGTACTCCTTGCTTTTATCCTAAATAAGGATGCTCAAAAGATCACCAGGATTCTGGGTCTCTTACTTCTTGCTCTCAATACTAGCATTTAGGTAATGACTGTAACATGGAACCACACTAAATGACTGTTGATATGAACACCTCCTGTTCTAAAGTAGTATGGGTTACAAAACCTATTACTCACAGAACCAGCCAAAGCAAAGTTTTAAGGAGATAAATGTTAACAGCCCCAAAATCAACTTAACTGTAAAATATTAAAATTGATATGATATTAAATTTAAACTTCATTTTTTTCTTTAGCAAAACAAGTTACTCAGAGCTGGGTGTGACATTTAAGTAAAGAATTCCCAAATACTGTTAAAAGCAACATTTAAGAGCCCTTTTAAAAGAAGCATTCTTACTCCAAAATGTGGACACAGACAATACAAAGCAAATAGAATTCACTTATAATTTAAAACCTAGCCAAACAACTGCTTCCCTTGCACTAAAGATCTGTTTTTACTCCTCCAATCCCACCACATATGTATCTAATACTTACTTCTCAATAACTCCTGCAATCCTGGGCAATGTTATCCCTGTGGGCTGTGACATGGTAAAGTTCTATATTAATACCTTTGGAAGTTTGAAGGACAGAAAAACACACAACTGTATTAAATATCCAAGGTCTACTGTTAAGTACATTGACAATGCACAAACAACAGACAGTCATAGGGACGAACACCCTTAAATCTCTAGACATGCTTTACACAAAGAGACTTCCTTAAATCTCTAACACTGGAATGGCTAAGCAAATGACATATCATTTGATGGAATATTATGCAACCATTAAGACTAAAAATGATGAAGCTATGTAACACAGCTTTATAATATATCATAAAATATTTTAAATATACTTTTATATCTAGATATAACTATAAAAAATAGAGAGAGAGAGACAAAAACTTAAAGAAAACAATAAGAAATGAATATTTGGTACAATTGTGAGGACTCCCCCAACCTCCCGTATGTTTACAAAGTAAATAAAAATCAGAAGGTCAAAAATGCAATGACTCCTCTCTCTAGAGAACTGTAAAACTATCATCAGCACCTTGGTAATCACCTCATATTTATGATCTACACTAAACACACCAAAACTTGCTATATATTACTCTTACAGGAATGTTTCTGGGCAAGGTCACTAGATAAAAGGGAAACAAGGTCCTGTCTGAGTAGAGTGATTAAGAAGAGAGGAAAAATCGACTACTTTACCTCATAGCAAGGTGACAGGGGTATTTTAACCAATGGCGTGTTTTACTGCCATCACAAGGTATCAAATGTACCTACCCAAATTAACAACTGTAACTAGTTTAAGGCACGAACATTACAAAACGCAAACAGACCATCTATATACTATAACTTAAGTGACAAAGATTTTATCAGTTTGGTCAACTTTTCATTGCATCAAAAATTACATCTCTTTAAGAGTGAAAGACATCTAGATACAAAGATATTCTGACATAGCCATAAGGCTTCCATTATTTTATGCCTACCTTTAAACATCATATGGTTCAAAAGCGCAATAAGGTAACCCTGAAATTGACTGGTCCTGCCTCAAGATGCAGAATTAGTATGGATTCTATTAATATGATTATAGAAATTACCCTTCACAGCTAACTTTTTTCAGAAATTAATAAGCTGACCCTAAAATTCACATGAAAGCACAAAAGATCCAAAACTGCCAAAACAAATTAGAAAAAGAACAAAGCTGGAGGACTCATATTTTCCAATTTAAAACTTATTACAAAGCTACAGTAGTCAAGATTGTGTGGAAGTGGCATAAAGACATATAGAGCAGTGGAATAGAATTGAGAGGCCAGAAATAAACCCTCACATGTATGGTCAATTGGTTTTTGCAGGGTGCCAAGACAATTCAATACGGATAGAAGTCTTTTCCACAAATGGTGCTGGGACAACCTGATATCCATCCACATGAAAAATAATGAAATCAGACCTCTATCTCACATCGTATGTGAAAATTAACACAAAATGGCTATTCACAAGCAAAAAAATAAAATTGACCCCTAATTCACACCATATACAAAAATCAATTCAAAATAAGTCATGAACCTAAAAGTAAGAGCTAAAACCATAACATTCTTAGAAGAAAACACAGGAGTAAATGTTTGCAACCTTGGATTAGCTTCTTAGATATGACACCAAAAACAGAAAAAATTAATTTAGGCTTCATCAAAATTAAAAACCTCTGTGCTTCGCAAGACACCACCAGACGTAGAGAATGGACTTGAGGACATGGGGAGGGGGAAGGGTAAACTGGGACGAAGTGAGAGAGTGGCAATATATACTACCAAATGTAAAATGGATAGCTAGTGGGAAGCAGCTGCATAGCACAGGGAGATCAGCTGGGTGCTTTGTGACCACCTAGAGGGATGGGATAGGGAGGGTGGGAGGGAGATGCAAGAGGGAGGAGATATGGGGATATATGTATATGTATAGCTGATTCACTTTGTTATAAAGCAGAAACTAACACACAATTGTAAAGCAATTTTACTCCAATAAAGACGTTAAAAAAATTGTTTTTAATTAAAAAAAAAAGCCATCTGACAGGCAAAGATTTTAAAGCCTGACAATATCAATCAAGCATTGGCCAGGGTGTGAAAAATAAAGTACAACTATCTTGGAGAGTTCTTTGTGGATACCCAGGGAACCTCCAACATGCCTGCCCTACCCTGCAGCCTATCACAAGGGCACAAAGACAGCCATAGGCTGTGTCCATCACAGCACTGCTTACGACAGCAAAACATTAGAAACTCCCCAACATCCAGCAGTACCGGCACAGGAAGGTAAGCTATTCATACAAGGAATCTAATCAGCATTAAAATGAGACAATTCTGTATATATTCAGAATCCTTAGATCCCAACAACATACTGCTGAGTAAAAATAAGGCAAGTTACAGAATATTATGTACACTATGACACCATATTCCATCATTTGAAATGCAGAAAACACTGCTATCTCTTGTTAATGGATATGTAGTTAAAATGTAGAAAAAAAATAACTGCCAAATCAGATGCCACACTTAGGACAATGCTGCCTTCAATGAAGGAGAAAGGGAAAAGAACTTGCAGAGAGAAACAAAGGAGGTTTTAACTATATATACTATTTTTCATTAAAATTTTTGGCAGAAACATATCGTATCATGATGTTTAAATGTATTAACTCTAGAAGGTGAGGGATAAAAATGGCCAGGTGTCAGGCACTGATCTATGCTTTGCATACATTACATCATTTAACCCTCACTACAACTCTGTGAGAGAAATGTACTATTTACCCCCATTTCCCAATGGGGAAACTGATGCGCTGAGAGAATGCCTCAGGTTACCCACCCAGGATCCAAACCCAGGCCATGTGGACCCCTATCTGTGCTCCTAACCACTCTAGAATCCTATCTCTGTGGAATGGATGTGGAGGCACATTGCAAATCTTCCTGATGTTTACGTATGTTCAAACAATGTAATTACAGAAGAAGAGGGAGAAGTGCTACAAGAAAGAGATTTCCAAAGCCCCTGTGTGATGGTTCATTTTGTTTCAACCTGGCTGGGCCCCAGTGGCCAGATATTTCATGAGACATCATCCTGGATGTTTCTGTGAGGATGTTTTACATTTAAATCAATGGATGAGATTTACATTTAAATCAACGGACTCTTAGTAAGGCAGACTGCCCTCCATAAGGTGGATGGGCCTCATCCAATCAGTTGAAGCCCTGGACAGAACGAAAGGCTGACCTACCTCAGCAAGAGAGAATTCTGCCAGCAGGCTGCCTTTGGACATCATCTGCAACACCAGCTCATCCCTGGGTCTCCAGTCTGCCAGCCCACCCTGCAGATTTTAGACTTGCCAGCCCCCATAATTGTGTGAACCAATTCCTCCTTAAAATCTTCCTCTCTCTCTCCCCCACATATATATACAGATGATAGATATATAGATATAGATATATAGATGTATCTCTCTCCCATTGGTGCTGTTTCCCTGACTAATACACCTTCCCTCCAGCTCTTGCCCTACGGCGACTGCTGATGGACAGATGGAACAAGGCCTGTCTGGGTTGCTCCTGTTCCCTCCTGTTTGGAGTCTTGAGAGAAAGAACCACAAGAAGCCACTAATTATCAGAATATCATACTCCAAGGTAGCTACTGTTAATCCCATTTTATGGGAAGAAAACTGAGGCTCAGAAAAGCTAAAGAACTTCCCAACAGCTCCCATCAGGCAAGGGACAAAGTGCTTTTATGCTCAAATCTCACATCTTTCCCTAAAGCATATGGCAACGGCCAAGACAGTGGGTGTGCCTTGGCTCTGCCAGCAATCAAACACAAATGGGGTAAATGCCAGGGAACCTAAGAGTAATTGAGCAATTGAGCAGACATTGAATTAAGACAATATACAGAAATGTATAATTATGGGGCATAGCTCATGTTATACTATGGAGAAATAGATGATGAGGGCTTCCATGACAGCAAGCAAGAGAAATATTGGAATACAAGGTCCTGTCTGATCTAAGAAAACCCTAAATAAATGAAGACCCATACCATCCTTATGGAGAGGAACATACAGTATTATGTAGATGTAAAATCTTTTCCAATTTATCTGCATATTTAATGCAATTCTACTCAAGAGTCCAACAGGATTTTTATGGACACCAACAGGCTGATTCTAAAATTTACGTGAAAGAATAAAGAATAGCCAGTACACTTGTGAGAAAGAAGACTGATGAGAGGCTCGTTTTACTAGATATCAAGAATTATTATGAAGCTATAGCCATTAAGACATTGTGGCACTACTGCAGTAATAGACAAATTAACCAGAAGAGAATACAAAGCCCTGAAACAGATTGTTGTTTCAGGTGATTGTTTGGGGGTAGCCAAAGCACAAGTAATTTTTATTGTCTTACTTCTTATATTTTTACAACATACCTACAATTCAGATATGTTAATGACAGAAACAACTTTTTCTTGAAAAGAGGCAAAACAAACTGTTTACAGAGGTAAGAAAGTAACAACATACTTGATTATCATTCCAGAATTTTAAAAGTGATTTCAGATACATTAGTTAGCTAGCTAGATCTTTAAAACATGTCATCAAGATGCATAAAGTGGTTATTTTGTCAATTTCACAAATGAGGAAACTAACGCTGAGGTCATGTGGCTTACCTAAAGTTACAAACCTTTGAGACTAAGAAACAAAATACTCATTTCTAATTCTATGCTCTTTTTTCCGCCAGCAGTTCTCAAGGCATGGTCTCTGAACCAACAGCAGCACCACCTAGGAAACTATTAGAAATGCAAACTCTCAGGTCTCATCCCAGACCCACTGAATCAGAAAACTTGGAGAGGATGGTAGGCAGCTACCTTTTGTTTTTGTTTTTTTTTTTTTTGCCGTACGCAGGCCTGTCACTGTCGTGGCCTCTCCCGTTACGGAGCACAGGCTCCGGATGCGCAGGCTCAGCGGCCATGGCTCACGGGCCTAGCTGCTCCGCGGCATGTGGGATCTTCCCAGACCGGGGCACGAACCTGTGTCCCCTGCATCGGCAGGTGGACTCTTAACCACTGCGCCACCAGGGAAGCCCGGCAGCTACCTTTTTAATAAGCCCTCCAGGATTCAGATACACAATAAATCTGAGAGCCACTGCTTATATCATGCTGCCTCACGGATACTTTGTGAAACAATCAAAACACTACTGGAAAAAAGAGAGTGGTGGTGTTAACACTGTCAATTTCATTTTCACATTTTCAGGTTCTTCCTTATTTGTAACTCAAAAATAAGGGTTCACAATAATCTTAATGTTTGATTCCTGACCATGTAATTAAGCAACCACTTTCTTCTGGATTACCACCAGCAATCCTAGAGGGCAGACTGATCTTCAGTAATGTCACAGGAAATGAAGTAACAAGAACACTGGAACATCACTAGCTAAAAATGCTCAGAGAAGGAAGAGTCTAATTTAGATGTGTTGTGTGTGTGGGCAGGGAGTGGGAGAAGGAATCAGAAACATCAGTTTTTATTAACTCAAACCGTTACTTCTAGATAATATTCTCATGACCTTGGTAACCATGAAAACCAATATGACTGCCTGATCTCCTGTTGAAATCCAGTCCATAACTACTTACAGAGCACACACGATAAATAAGACATTGTATAGATGCTACACGAAACACAAAGCTAAGAAAGATACAGTCTCTGCCCCAAGAAACTTTTGACATACCAGTGGATGTCAACATTTCATCTAGAATAAAGCAAAGCAAAGACAGGGAGTGCCACAAGATAAATTTTAAAATTTGTCATGGAAATTCAAAGAACGGTGACATCTCATTTTGGAGGGAGTAGATAGGAAGATGTTAGTCTTGGGAGACAGAACTTCAATACAGAAAAGTGGACGAAGCGGGCATATCAGTCTCTAATTACAGAGAAAATGAGCAGCAAGTAGGAGGGGAAGGTGTGTGCAGAGGGACATCAGACTGTGATCGCAGGCAATAGTGGAAAGAACACTGATTGGGTTACACCATCCTACCAGGGACAAACTATGTCACTTTGGCCAAGAAAGTTCATTTCTAAATCATAACTACTCATTTACGACAGGAATAATAATTATTGTCTTATTTATCTCACAGTTATTTATCTGAAAAAAAGACCAGAGAGGGAAAGGCCACAATTAAAAACAACATAGGACATGTTTAAAGTTCAATAATTATTCTCTATTAGGTAAGTTAAAGTTGTATAATATTGAAAATATTTCAATTCAAAATGTTTCCATTTCAAAAATTACTTTCAGTTTCTAGTATTAGTAAATGAAGCATATATAACATGGATAATTAAACTGTGGGCAGAAAAAGCAAATTATAAAAAAACTTTTAAACAGATTGTATATGAAAGTATCTCTTTGGGAAGGCTTACTTACCTAGCAAAAGTATACTTACTGGCAGTTTCTTCTAAAACTAAAAATACACTTATCAAACAATTCAACAATCGCACTCTTGGGGATTTACCCCAGAGAAATAAAAACTTATGTTTATGCAAAAAACTGTATACGAAAGTTCACAGCAGCTTTAGTTCTAACAGCTAAAAACTAGAAACAACTCAAATGTCCTGAAATGCATTTACAGTTAAATTATGATACATCAATCTCACAGAACACTACTCCGCAATAAAAAGGAACCAAAAGGCAATGTGAAAAGGTTACAAACTATAACCTTTCTGAAGTAACAAAATTATGCACAGGGATAACAGATTAGTGGTTGCCAGAAGTTAGGAAGGAGTTGGTGTGGCTATAATGGGCAGCACCAGTGAGCACTGTGGTGATGGAACAGTTCTGTATCTTGACTGTGGTGGTGGTTACATGAAGATACAGTTACATAACTACACACACAAATGAGTACAGGTATAACTGGTAAAATCTAAATAAGGTCTCGTGTCAGTTTTCTAGTTTTGATATTGTATTATACTTATTTAAGCAATCAACATTTGGGAAGATAGGATGAAGTGTGCATGGGACCTTCCCTGTACATTTCTTTACAATTTCTTGTGAATCTATCATTATATCAAAATAAAATGTTTTTTTTAAAATGGTATACTGCCAGTTTTTCAAAATGGATGATACCTATTCTTCTAACAGTACTATCAAAGTGGTATTCTTACCCATTGCTGATAGCATACTAAACTGCTACAGTCCCCTGAGGAAAAATGATTTTACAGCATAAATCCAGGGCTATAAAAGTTTTGTGCCTTTTGACCTAGCCACCTAACTTCTGGGAATCACCTAAAGAAACAATATTAAATTTGGGAAAACATATACATGTATTTATTCACATACATATATAAAGATGTTACTACAGTATAATTGAGAAGGGAGTAAAACTTATGCAACCTAGATGTCTGAGAATATGGGAATCATTAAATTATCAAAATCTAGACATGAAATACTATGCAGCCATTTTATACTACTGAAAATGGTACAACAATACAACAGAAAATGCATATCATGAGAGACTAAAGCAAAATTCAAAATTAGCTGCATATAAAATAGCAGGAAGTATTTCTCACAAAAATAAAAGATGATAATGGTGTTAGTGTGACAGAATTATGCATATTTTTCTCAAACTTTTCCATTAGAGTTGTCATATTAGTTTCATAGTTTAAGAAATAAGCATACTTCTACCTTATCCCAGAAATCAACCAAAGCTGTAAAGTCCCATTTCTTAGAATATGCCACATTGTATTTCAGAATAGCATCCTAGGGAAAAAGCATAAACAAAATGTCATGATATAGTAAAGTGAATTGTCTATGAACAGCCTGTCTCCTTTATGAACTATTTCCAGTATATTTCTTAATGTTGGGCAAGCTTCTCCTACCATTAGCTACTCCACGTCAGTAACTATGAACAAAAAGAGCGCATACTAATTTATTATTCACTTAAGAAAAATGAGATTAGAAAGCTCAAGTAACAGGGGGAAAAACATAATTACTCTAAAACATGCTCTCTAATCAGAGGCGATATAATTCAAGTGGACAAAAATTGGATCTTAGGGATAAAAAAAGTAAATATTATAGTGACTTTTGGTCTTCAACAGAGTCACACTACATGTACAGATACACTGCGCATCAGCATTAAGATTTCATTAGGAGAGTAAATTAGGAAAAAAATATCTAAAAAGGCTCCCTGGGAAAGAGAGCAATAATGAAAAAAAGACTGAGAAACATTAGCTTAAAGCCTAAAATAGTCTTTTCTCCTTTACTATTAGCTATTTTTATAAGCTACATAAAAATGGTTATCTTTCCCCATTAGTCCATGTAAATTACGTATTTTTGTAAAAAGTTAGACTATTGCGCCATCTGCTGGTGTAATTTTCAACTGTCTGAACAGGCAGTACTTCCCAGTTACCAGAGTGGGGTAGGCATATGACAATCCATTAATTATGCAAAAAGAACAATTATTTACAATTATATTTTATCTCAACCTTTAAAATTTCTATTTTGATTATCTTTTATAATATATATTAAATTACTAAAGTAATAAATACATAGAATTTATAAAAAAACATTTATGACTGTAACACACCCCCCCAATTTTTTTACTGAAGGCATATTAAGTCTGAAAGACACTGTGTTAGATTATTACTATAAACCTTCCAAATTTCCTCAGAATTGATGAAGTTTTTAAAAATTAACACTCTGCCAAAGAGCTTCCTGAAAAATACTTCATGCCACATAAATTATTACCAAGCAGCTAGGTTAAATAATGAGCCAACAAAATGTCTTATCTATTTGGAATAAGAAGATACCCAAGTTTTGGGGCTTCCCTGGTGGCGCAGTGGTTGAGAATCCACCTGCCAATGCAGGGGACACGGGTTCAAGCCCTGGTCTGGGAGCAGAGCAACTAAGCCCATGCACCACAACTACTAAGCCTGCGCTCTAGGGCCTGCGAGCCACAACTACTGAGCCCACGTGCCACAACTACTGAAGCCCGCGCACCTAGAGCCTGTGCTCTGCAACATGAGAAGCCACCGCAATGAGAAGCCCACGCACCGCAAGAAAGAATAGCCCCCACTCGCCACAACTAGAGAAAGCCCGCGTGCAGCAGCGAAGACCCAACGCAGCCAAAAATAAATAAATTTATTAAAAAAAATAGCAATGTCTATCAACGGGTGAATGGACAAACAATGCTTATACTGGAAAAAGCTACTGATACATTCAACAACACGGATGAATCTCAAAGATCTTCACCTAAGTGCAAGAAGCCAGACACACTAGCATACATAATACATGATACCATTCATATAAAATGTATACCGATCTATAGTTTTAAAAAAAAGGAAAAAGAAGAAGCAGATCAATAGTTGCCTGGGGCCAGTACAGAAAGAGGAAACTGACCACAAATGAGTAAGAAGAATCCTTGCAGGGTGACAGGAATGTTCTGTATCTTTACTGTAGTGGGGGCTTCAAGTGTATATGCAAATGTCAAACCTCATCAAATTACATTCTTTAAAAGGATGTACTTTCTTATATGTAAGTTATTCCTCAAAGTTGGTAAGGAAAAACATTCTAAATAGCATTTATGCTGTAATTCTTTAATGGAGTTGTGTAATTAGCATTAACTCCTAACTAATATTTACTTTTACTTCAGTCTTCAAGTCTTAGAAGTAGTCCACCATGAGATCTCCTATCACCAGAAAAGCTGGATGCTACTCTATACAGTATTCTTAGCTGAGTAACTTTTTTTCAGTTCATAATTCATAATAAGCACAATGAGTTAAAGCAGAAAGTCCATTCTTTACAAACTACCAGACACATTATTCATAGAAATATTACAGTGTAGATCAACTTTTGAGGACACTGTTCCTTTTTTACATTTTTAACATCTCTAATCCCTCTTAATTCAACATCAAATGGCATAAAAACAGCAAAAATATTATTATATTCGATAAGAGGGATTTAACGTTTCCCCATCCCTCTCATAGTGTTCTTTCAGCAAAGGAAACAATTACCATAAACAGAAGAAAATCTCGGTGGATTAGTGTTCTATTGAACCTACCATAAAATAAACAAGAAAGGGAAATTCAGATTAAAGCAATTACCCCTTCCTAAGGTAATCATGGCGCACTAAGGAATTGCTAACAGAGGCAAGCAGCAATGTAATTTAGAACACTATGATTATTCTGCATTTGTGTTTAAAGAAAAAATAGGTAAATTCTTAAATAATCCTGTTTGTAAGGCCATAAAGGTCCTAAGTCAGTGTTTTTCAAATGGAGTCTGGATAGTATTCTTGATTGGCCTGCTTGTGTTTATGAGTATATAATTGTGGTTTGGGAATGAATACAAAGGCCAAAAAACAACACACTGTAGAAATGAAAGATGGTGCTTCAAATACATAAAAATGGTGGAGAGAGTGAGCGATCCTAAGATGCACTGCAGTACAGAAATGCCAAAGTCATAAAAACCTGGACCAAAGTGGTCACCATCATACTTATTCACAAGCTGATGTTCTGCATACGGATCCCATCTTTGCCTCTACCAACATCCACCAACTGTTTGTGATTGGTTAAAAAAAAAAAAAGTAGTAAATACAAAACAAAGAATGTTTTCTTTATACAGTATTTTTTTTAAGTTTCTCAGCATACTATTTCAAGGCTCAGATCAGTGTTTAAAAATCTGTGCAAAAAGGAAATGCTGATTACAAATTGTTTTGACTGTGATAATGAACACAACTCAAATCACGGGTCATAATGCTTAAAATGGAAAAACATCAAATTGATATAGCTGGATACTATGAAGAGTTTATATTTAGCTTTACGTTTGTACATATGTAATTAAAATATTAACAATAAGTAAAGTCTGGGAGACCCTGAGAATTCCTCCCATTTAAAAGAAGTAATTACAAGATTGAGAAACACTGTCACTAAGAAATAAAATTTTCAAAATATATTATAGTACAACTTATCACTATTTTTCATGTTAAGGAAAAAAAGAGCTAAGGAAAAAAAAAGGAGCTACAGGAAAGGTATAAAAAGTTTAAGAATAACCTGTAAGTACGTAACAAGGAAGAGCCAAATCTGACTACCTGTTTCTTTTACTTTAACCTTTGCTTTCCAGCTGCTTTTGTTCACTAAAAGGATACTGTCTATCCATAATGGCTGGCTCAGGGAACCGTGCCCCTCTGCCTGAATGTCAAACCAAAGTGCCTTTGTTCAGGGAAGCATCCTGACCCTGTCCACCTGTGAATGTCTGCCAGAAAGAAGAAATTAACACATCTCCTCCCCAAGGCCGGCCATTCCAGGGGATATCTGCAAAACTTATGGCCTTTTTACTTTACTTCCTCATCTCCTCCCCTTCACTGTTCTATAAAAGAAACTGACATCCAAACCCCCATAAGATGGTTTTTTTGGAGACGTTAGTCTGCCATCTTCTTGGTCTGCCCGCTTTCTGAATAATTACGAATAAAGTTATATTCCTTGCCTCAACACCTATCTCCTGATTTATTTGCCTGTCATAAGGCGAGAAGAGTGAGCTTGGACTCGTTAACAATAAATAAATGAAAAAAACAGTATTAAACCTGAGAAACTGTATACAACAAATTAAGTCTCTCAAATAAAATGAAACCCATTTTCACAGAAGTATAAAAAAATCTGTTTATAGTTACAAAAACTTTAAAAGTTTATATAAGGCTATAGTGCCAAAAATAAACATATACTCTCACTCATATTTTAAATATTAGAAAAAACTATCTAATGGTTGCCCTTACAATCTTGAACGAAATGTTTTTTAAAGCAAAAATTGAATTATTGCCAAAATATAAGATTAATAAATTATGAAACTGCTAGAAGCTATATTAAGAGCAATAAAAAGTAGAATGCTTAATGTATACTTTAATCATTAGGAAACTCAGCTTCCCTTCGGGCAAACAATGGTGAAGTCATAATTCTTCCCTCATTTACTTTTAAAGACATTTCAGAAGTATGATAATTCCAAAACAAAATAAAAGAGAAGCCAGGACCAAAGGAAACTGGATGGGCAATCAAGAAACAGAAGTCTTATTCCTGGTTCTCCAAATTATTCTGTGTGGCTCCAGGCAAGTAATTTACAACTCTCAATTCTACTCATTTCCTAGTGATGGAGTGTAAACCAAGAATGTCTCTAAAGAGAGTTCCTCAGGAAGCAAGCACTTACCATATAAATAATGCTGTTACCTGAGTCTATTAAAGACCAAAAAATGTCTCTGAGGGAGGACACCAGGGCCCACCTCTAAGAACTACATGTAAGAGACAAGAATAGCAAAAGAACACACCTTCAGGTTTTGGGGTCGACTGAATTTGTTGAGAAGTGCAGTCTGAATGAGCTCCCACCGGCTCCCTGCAGTTCGCTCACCATTCTTTAAGGAAAAGAAAAACATGAGGAAACTATTCCAAGTTCCTTTACATGGTAGAATCAGAAGTCAAACAGCAAGTATTAAAATACCTTTCAGAGACTAAAAGAACATCAGTTCTGTTCAGTTTTGTTCTTACCTCATCTTCCACCGGGTACAAGTTTTGTTCTGAACAAGGCATCTTAACATGCTTGTTGTCCCACAAATCTTTAAAATGTGTTGGGAAAGGTTTAGGAACTTCTCCTGCTCGCAGAAGATCTACCTGAAATATAAGAAAACTGTAAGTGCATAAAAACTAGGCATATCTCTTGTACAAAATAATCCAAAGAAAGCAGCCAAAGCAAATGTTATAAAATACAGACCAGCTCCTAGGCAAGAAATCTCATGTCTTTTTCAGTTGTTCCCACTCCTTACCTCCAGTTAATCAGTTTCCAAGTCACCATGTCCTTGGCATTCTATCTTCATTCCATCCAGCCCCCACGGCCACCCCCGGTCCTCATTATTCATTGCCTGAATTTCTGGTAACAGCTTACTATCCCTCTCCCTAACTCCAACTACTCCCAGACACATTCATCCCCCATAAAACCCTTATCCCCACTTGGGAATAACAGTATGTTTCTAAAATATCCCCAAGCTTCTAATCCTATAATGGCTCCCCTCTGCCTATACTTTGATTCTAATGATGCCAGTTTTTAACATTCTCTCTTACTGCAAACACTATCTGGGTAAACATCTATTCTGACCTTCAAGACTCAGCTCAATCTTCATTTCCTCTAAGAAGTCTTTAAAAACTTTCTAATAGGCAGTAAGTGTATTCTCTCTTGTTTTACTAGATCATGATCATACTAGAGCACACTTTTTTCCCTTCCCCCACTAGACTCTAAACTTCTTGAGAATAGTAATTATATTAACTTTGTATTTTGAATATTTACAACAGAGCCTGACGTGTGTTTCTAATAGGTATAAGTGTTTACATACATACAGTTGACCCTTGAACAACACGGGTTTGAACTGCTTGGGTCCACTTATACAATGATCTTTTTCAATGAATACGTACTACAGTACCACACAATCAGCAGTTGACTGAATGTGTGGATGTGGAACGTTGGATATAGAGGGCCAACTGTAAAGTTATACTTGGATTTTGGACTACCCAGAGGGTCGGCACCCCTAACCCTCGAGTTGTTCAAGGGTCAACTGTATATGTAAATGTACACATATATGTATATGCATGTATATGTATGCATATATATACACATGCTACTTATAATAAGCATTAAGTAAATGTCTGAGGAAAAAGATACTTTACAACAAAATAGCTTTACATTTTGCCTAATCTGGACATTTCATATAAATGGAATCATACAAAATGTGACCTTTTGTGCCCGGCCTCCCACTTAGCATAATGTTTTCAAGGTTCATCCATGCTATAGCATAAATCAGAATTTCACTGTAGATCATCAAATAATCACATAAATAAATATAAAATTTCAACTGTAAGATGCTATAAATGAGAGGTTCATAGTGTCATAAGAACCTTTCTAGACAATTTTAACTTATCTGGTAAGCTTAGGGAAGGCTTCGAGGAAGTAGCAGTTGAGCTCAACTCCAAAGGATAAAAAGAAGTAGGAAAAGGCGGAAGAAACAAGAAAAGGGAACAGCCTTGAAAAGGGAAAGCTGCTGTCAAATAGGCAGCTTCATTAAAAGTCTGCAACCCAAGATAAATAAATTTATAGGCCATTTATATAGATAACCATTAAAACCATGAGTGTGTATAAGACTACCCCGAGAGAGGAGGAGAAGAGGACCTATGAAGAGCTTTGGGGAACTCCAACGACGTTTAAGGGCCACATATAGAAAAAAAGCTAAAAGGAACATAAGAAGTGGCTTAAGGAGGTAGGAAGAAAATCACGATTATATGGTGTCAAGGAATCCAAAGGATGAGAATATTCCAAGGAGGAAAGAATAAAGAATGGTCAAAAGTGGCTGAGTCACCAATCATGCCAAAAGTATTTTCACCTCCATATGAGGATCCCAAAAGTGATTCTGTAAAGATGTTCCATGTAATCTGAGGTGACAAAAACAGGTACCAGGAGAGGTTCACACATAGGAGAACATATATATAAGGATATGCTTTGGATGTCTGTCTGTCTAAATGTGTGTGTGCATGTGCATAGTGCATGCACCTACATGTGTTTACCTTATGTGTGTACATGTTGGTGCGTGAATGTGTGTGTGCGTTTACAGATAATCAAGCACTATTATGTCCATCCATGCAATTTCAGATTGCCTTACATTTCTAACGCTAAATATCAGCTTTACTTTATTACTTCAAATTCTGTAACTATTAATATCTGGCATCTCAGAAATGTAATTAAGGACTGTCTATTTAATAACTAACTATTAATTATACATATATCATATTACCATATTCAGGAAAAAGGATCTAGAAGAAAATACACCAAACTGTTAAACTCTGGGAATAGGACTGAGAGACACTTGGGTTTTCTGAGGTATACACTTTCACATAACAGTTGCTTTTTTTTTTTCCCATTGAGCCTATATTACTTTTGTAATAAAATAAAACTTTTATAAATTCATTGGATATCTAACAATAAATAAACAGTAGTTACAAAGATTAGGTAATGATGGTATAAGATGCTTCAGGTTTTCTTTGTGGGTAGCGGGAGAGAGGAAGCAGGAAAAGTCAAAATATCACTTACTTCCCCCGATCAACCTTTTCTCCAAATCTTCACCATTAACATCTTGTCAGTCATCCAAGTCTTTTCTTAATTTTACACACATTATCAATGCCTCCTTTTCCCTTATCACCCATACTTAAGAATTCACCATGTCCTATCAATATTACCTCAAAACAATGCAACCATTTATTCTTTTTTATTCTCATGGTTATTACCCTGTCTCAGTTATTTCCAAACTTTTTTTAAATTTTTTTCTTATTTTTTTTCAAACTTTTTAAAATAGCAAAACTCTTTTTTCCCTAAGAAATGTGATACAAAATCATTATATTTAAACATAAGCTATTTAAATAAATATAATTTTTACGGTAACTTTACATATTCTAACATCAATAGCAATGAGGTTACTTTAAGGACTATAAAATCTGAAATCAGGAGTTAGAGATGACAGCTAAAGCTTACATCAACCTACTATTTATATCTCTTATCCAGTATTAAGAAAATCCTATTCACACACCAAAACAGTTGCAAATGGTAACCTTTTTTAACTGATATTTTGATACTTAAGGAAATTCTTCAAACAGCAGTGGCAAGAGAACCTTGATTCTATGATCTGCGTAAAAATGAGTTCTCCTGGTAAAATCTGCTGGTTAAAATATGGTATTAAGCATTTTAAAATTTGAGCGCATTTGTTAGTTCTTTTACTACAGGTTTTTCATAGCTAAAAGTATAATTTAGAAAAGAAACGAGAGTCAATTTCAAAAGAACCCCTGAACAACGTCCATGCAGCACAATTTGATAATTATTGTTTCTTTACTTTTCATCTCTTATCTGAGCTCTTACATTACCTTCCCCTGTTTCCAATGTATCCTTACTTCAGTTTTCCTTACTTATACCTGTCTGATCAATCTTGCTATACATACAGTACAACTATTGTCTACACAGACATTTTAATGAGTTCCAATTCCTACAGACTCAAGTCCAGTTCCTGGCACCTGAAGCCCTCTACAATATGGACCCAATCCACTTTTCAAGTCTTCTCTTCCACCATTTCCCATCCAAATTCTCAGTTCTAGCAAATCAATTGTTTTTCGTTTCTAAAACAAATAGCTTTTAACCACACAGCCTTTTCCTATACAGATTATGTATCTGTCTGGAATTCCCTTGCCTCGCTAAATTAACTCCACCTCAGAAATTTCTGCTCATCTTTAGGAGCTCAGTCCAACCCCACCACCCTGCTCAATGTTGCTGCTACCTAACTATGTTAATAAATTCTATACTTCAAAATATTTAATCACATGTGGACTAAGTTGTACAAGAAAAGGGATTTTTTTTAAGTAGCCCCTGTGAAATCTAATACAGCATCTGACTAATAAATGGGATAAATATTTAATCCTCTATGGGGTTTTTTTTGTTTTTTGTTTCGGCCACGCCACACAGCTTGTAGGATCTTAGTTCCCTGACCAGGGATAAAACCCAGGCCCATAGCGGTGAAAGCGCTGAGTCCTAACCATCCTAACCACTGGACCACCAGAGAATTCCCAAGAGATGAATATTTAAAACTATTCTATGAGTGGTAGAAATCTTCTAAAATTGGATTATGGTGATGGTTGCCTAAGTCAGTAAATTAACTAAATATGGGCTTCCCTGGTGGCACAGTGGTTAAGAATCCGCCTGCCAATGCAGGAGGGACAGGGGTTCGAGCCCTGGTCTGGGAAGATCCCACGTGCCACGGAGCAACTAAACCCGTGCACCAAAACTACTGAGCCTGAGCTCTAGAGCCCACGAGCCACAACTACTGAGCCCCTGTGCCACAACTCCTAGAGCCCGCGCACCTAGAGCCCGTGCTCCACAACAAGAGAAGCCACTGCAATGAGAAGCCTGAGCACCACAACAAATAGTAGCCCCCACTCACTGCAACTAGAGAAAGCCCGCGCAAAGCAACAAAGACCCAATGCAGCCAAAAATAAATAAATAAAAATTTTTAAAAAATTAACTAAATATCACTGAATTGAGTACTTAAAATGGGTTAATTTTATGTACCTCAATAAAGTTGTTGTTGTTGTTGTTTTAAAAAAAAGAACGCATGGACAGTGTGAAAGAGGCTACCAGGGGTTAGTTAGGTATGGGAAGTTATTGTTTAGTAGGCAGAGTTTCTGTGTGGGAAGATGAAAATTTTCTGGAAATGAATAGTGGTAATGGTTGCACAACACTGTGAATGGACTGAATGCCAATGAAATGTACACTTAAAAATGGTTAAGATGGTATATGTATAACCATAATTTTTTTAAATAAGGTTTTAAAAATGTTGAGTTTGAGATACCTGTGGGACAGTGAGGGAGATGTCTAGAAGAATCTAAAGCTCAGAAAAGAGGGTAAAACTGAAGAATGATTTGAGGATATTGAACCACATACAACTTTGAATTTTAGTACCTAACATGTAGTGGGTACTCAATAAATATTGTCAATTGAATTTTTTTTTAATCCAATAAATTTTCTTAAAAATACAGAAAAATTCAATTTTCTCACCAGCTAACAATGATTCCTCTTATGGATTCGTTAAGTACCGTGTTAAGTAAGCTATTGTTATATTTCTCCATCCTGTAGAATTCTCAGTACTTTATATATGCAGAAAAGAGAAGCACTTTTATGCTTTGGTCTGTTTTTCACATTTATAAGTATCAGAATAAATTAAGACTTAGCATCTTCTCTCTTTATAGGTAAGAGGTAACACCTACCCGAATAGTCACTGTGTGATTGGCAGATGGTCTCAAGGGAGGCAGCCGGACCCCACACCTTGGCATTCTTCTCATCTCCTCAATAGGAGTTCCAAGCCATTTCTTATCTGGAGAAAGGTGAGGTGGAATGTATTTAGGGATCTTCCTTTCTGTTCTTTGATGTTTGATTTCACATTGTTCTTTTCTAAGATCAAAACAAATGTAATCAGTCACAAACCACTTACCGTTTAAATTTACTTAGATACACAAGTGAAAAAACTTACCCAGAACATTATTGTTTAAAATGTGCCAAACTTGCTCTTTCTCCTTGGTATTTAGAAAAAAAACAAAACAAAACAACAAAAATACCTTATAAGGTTTACAGTAAAACCCGAGAGCTTATTTTCAATAGTCTGTGGAAGGAATTTCCAAACACACGTAAACCACCTTCTGAAAAAAGGGAACGTGTAAAAATATATACACTGCCAAATGAGTCATGATTCACAGTATCAGCTACTTCTCAGGACTCTAGACAGTAATATGCAATGAAGTGAACTTACTATGGCACGCTTGCCATAAAGATCACAAGAATTACAGAGTAGGCTTTAAGATATCATATGGGATAATTGCATAAATAAAATTTTTACATTTACATTTTTTTTGTAATCAGACCGGGATTTAAATCCCAGCTTTACTACCCACAAGTTACATAATTTCAGTGAATTCTCTAACCCAAATCTCAATTTTCTCATTTGTGAAGTGAGTACAATAACACCTGCCTGCCTGTTACAGCATTAGAGAAGGTGCATGTACAATGGCCTAAGAAAACAGCAGTTACTATCATATTTATGTTCTAATAATTCCCATAAATCTCAGAAGGAAGTTCATGAAACTAAAGTCTGATTATTTATTTACTTTTTGTTTTCTGTTTCTGGGACTTTTAGAATTTAACATTTTGAACCTAGGTTTAAATTTAGCATAAATAGTTAACAAGAAAGACAATTATTTCTTTGCTTCAGTGTAAACCATAACTTTGTTAAACCCCCTTTGTTAAACATGTTACACTACTGAAGATACTCTTGATGGCAAAAATTACCTTTTGTCCTCTGCTTTCGGCATTCTCATGAAATGATCTGTGATTTTAGAATCCTTTTTCCCATGTTGCTTAGAATTTCTGCCCTCTACATTCAGGCTAGAAGTACTTCCAGGTAGTTTGACATTTAAATCATTCATTCCAGTGCGACTCTCTCCTTCAAATTGGAAATGTAATCGAATCTCACCTCCCTTAGCAGAGGACCGTTTCCTCAATTCAGTGTCAGCTTCTCTTACTTGGAACCTTGAAGGTTTATTTGCTGTTTGGGCGGAACTATCTTCCTGTTCATCAAAACCTGGACTTGTCTCTTCATCTGCTTCTGAGTCCTGACAACTATTTTTGGAATTATCTACATCCATTGGTGACTCGGGTTCACTTTCTTTCTCAAATGCAGGAGAATTTCCTAGGCTACTTTCTTGTCTACTCAATTTGTTGGCATTTTTCAGTCCAGTACCAACATCCTCAGAGCCGATATCTGACAAGGGGCTCTCTGGCACCACGTCTGTCTCTTCCTGCTGACACCCTGCACAGTCTTCGGCGGGATGGCAAGTCTTGCTGCACTTCTGGTGGCTTCTGGCTTCTACACCCTGTTCATCTTCTATTGTCTGTTTTGCATTTGCAAGTTTTATAGGTGTCAAAAATTGTTGATTATCTCTACTCTCCTCACTATTTGTGTCGCTGTGATCATCATTTTGGGGTGACTGATCAATGTTAGCATTACTGAACTGCTCTGGTACCAGAGTTACTATTGGAGGTTCACTTTCCAAAAGTCGCTCTGAATGTTTCCCTTCCTTTTGCCACTTACAGATAGCTGCAGTCTGATGCTGGTTCAAATACTGTGTACTTTTTTCAACTGGTGATTTATCAAAACCTAGCTGAGAAACGTTTTCTAATTTTTCCATGTTATGTTGATAAAAGTTATCTTTCTGTACAGAACTCATCATGGATTCTTCTCTTGTATTGTTGTTTTCTTTACTATGCAAACTACAAAAGAATAGAAAGAATGATACAACAGAACTTATGATACAACAGAAAGAATTTATGACGCAAAAAAATCACTTACCTGAACACACTCCTACAATGTCACAGCATTAATTAAACTACTTGTGATTACCTGAGCATACAGCATGCTCTTTCATGGGTCCATGTCTTTGCACATATGCCTATAATGCCCTTTCCCCAACTGTGTGCCTGGCAAACACCTGCCGCAGTGCAGTGTTAAACTTCACTCACCTCCTGTGCAGTCTTTCCTGTAAAAGTAAAGCTGATTGTCTGTTTTATATGCTAACCACCACTGTACCTTGTTTAAATCTTTACTGTTGCATTGATCACACCACGTAATCATCATGTATTTTGGTGTCTGTCAGCATCACTACACTATTAAGTATCTTAAAGACAGAGACTATTCCTCTTTCATCTCTGTATCTCAAGTATATTGGACCATCCCTGGCACATAGGAGACTCTAAAAAATTATTATTTATTAAATGAAATGTAGATAAAGAAAAATGAGAAAGTAAAAAGAAGAGAAAACAGCATGAAGCACAATAAAACATCCATATATCATGTTATTCATTTCTCTATATAGGCATGGCTCTTTACCTTTCTGATTCAGCTGTCTTGAGTCCTTTCGTGTCCATCCAACTGGTAATAGTCTTCTGTTTGAAAACTGTAAAAAAAAAAAAAAATTAATGTATGTGCATGCATACCTTCAAAGAGAAAATACCTATAGCAGCATATATGCATGTAAGGCATTATGACAGGTTCTGTGGATTAAACAACGATTAATCACTCCTTCCCCACTCAGGCAATGGGAGATAATACATTTGGCATAGAAGAGAAAGTGACCAGACCCTAAAAGAATTGGTATGGCCTAATGGATGAGAGTACATGCTTTGAAATCAGATTACCTAGATCCAAATCCTGGCTCTCCTACTGGATTCCTGTATGACTTTGTGAAGAGCCATTTCTCTGTGTCTCTGATTCCTTATTAGTAAACATGCAAATTAATAGTATCTCTCCTGGGGTTATTGTGAGGTTTAAATTAAATAATAACCATTGCAAAGTGTTTAGGGCACTATCTGATATATGTTCAGTAATATTAGTTCTTAATTATCATTAGTATCAAAAGAGATGCTGAGGGAGTTCCCTGGTGGTCTAGTGATTAGGATTTGGTGTTTTCACTGCCATGGCCCAGGTTTAATCCCTGGTCAGGGAACTGAGACCCTGCAAGCTGTGCGGCACGGCCAAAATAATAATAATAATAAATTTAAAAAATAAAATAAATTAAAAAGGTCCTGATAAGAAATTAAGATATTTCTGAGGAAAAGACTACTTTAGGGAACTGAAGTAAACGGGATCATCTGATAAGTAGTGCTTGAATTGTGTCTTGAAGAATAAACATGTCATCACATAAAGGGAAAATCAGAAGCAACGGAACCAACGGCAGAAAAATATAAAGAAAGCAACAGAAAATATGGCTGAAAAGTCAGCTAGGACCATACCATAGAGATCCCCGAATAATCCACAAAGAGAGGTACAAAAAAGTGTCAAAAGTCACACTCAGAGTTAATGCCAGAGTTCAAATCTAGGAGGCTCCAAGTCAGGCAGGATACATAGCCTGGAGGGCAGATGTGAAGGGGCAAGAAAGGAACAGCCTGTCAGTAGAAGCGAGGGAGGAAGGTATTGGTCTAGGTCAGTGGTTCCCAAACCATCTGAATCATCAGGAGGCTGACAACAAATGGATCCAAGGGCCACACCTAGACCTTCTGAATCAAAATCTATATGTGATGATGGAGGTATGAGGGAAGCTGGAATCTGTATTTTTTTTTCAAAAAATGATTTTGATGATCAGCAAGGTTGAAGAACTACTGGTCAAGATCTAAAAATAGCCCTTGTAAGGACACAATAAAAAGTTGAGAAGTGAGAGTCATTACAGACTTCACAATGATAGGAGAAGTTAAAGGTGACACTAAGCTTTAATGCTTGAGACTTGAAAGATGATGACAACATTAAACAGAAATGCAGAATATAAAAGAACTGGATTTAGGGGAAAAATATGATTGGGTCAATACTGAACACACTAAATTTGAAATGCCAGAAAGATAACTAGACAGAAATGACCAGCAGACAGTAGCAAAAGTAGAATTGATGGTTCAGTAAGGGACATGTAACATAAATAAATTCAAGCCACAATTTATATAAACATTAGAAATTTAAGCATACTTTCAAAATTTAATGTACTGCATATGGATTACATGTATATAATATTTTAGTATAAGAAAATCTTGAACATTCTCAACCACTGTCTAAATTGCAATGTAAGAATCTAGGTACCTTAGGTCATAAACTCCTCTTATTTACCTATGTCCCCTCAAACACCATAACATGAGATACCATCCCAAATATATGAAAATCAACAATTTATTTACCACTGCATTTGAGTGCCATATAATTTATACTTTCCACAAAATCTTTTATTAGCATTTTTAGAATCATTTCTTTCACAAAAAAATATATATACATTTGATATTTCTTGTTAAACACCACTACTTTCGTGACTTTATTAAGTTACTACTTCTGCAGCAAATCAGGCTTCAGAGAAAAAATTAGATTCAGTCACAAGGGAGTAAGACGATGATCCACTTTGTTCTGAGACTTTTTCTACAGTTCCATCTTCTCTATTTAATTTCCTTATATTAAACACAGCAAGTATAGAAAATCCTCAAAGTACAAATCAGCAATGAGCCAAAAAATTCATTTTTGGGGTCAGTGTAGAATTTAAAATACCTTTTTCCATAAATGTAAAGATTCAATGGTATGCAATGGCTAGGTTCCTATAACACACATGAAGCATGGCACTATGATGACAAGTCTACAGAACCTAAAGAGTGCATGCATCATTTCCTAAAAAACTAGGAAGAGTGTTCCAGTGCAGTTGAAGGAGAGGTCTCCCTCCTGCAGCTCTGATGCTGAGAATGTGTTCTCTCTCTAGCTTCAGGCTTCCTATCATAATCCTGAAGCCTGAGAACAGGGTGAAGGAGGAGAAGCAAGAGGTGAGGAACTGACATTTCCTGCTAATAAAATGGTCTTCAGTCCTTCTGATGGCCCCAGAGAAAGGACAGCCTACTTCTCTTTCCAATACCACTACTTCTGGCTTCAAAAGGTTTCTTTCACAACACATCACAGGACTGTATCAGTTGTACCCCTCTTAATCCTGAAGTAAGCATAAAATGATGTGTCCTGGGTTCTGGGGAATTTCTTTTAACTAGAAGTAATCACAGCAAACAAAAAGGGAGGCAATAGAAGGTGATGAAATATCAATAGATACGAGATCTGGAGTCAAACAAAATCCTGGGCTGAGCTCTTTGCTCAGTCACTTACTAGCATGTACTTCCATTTCTTTAAGCCTTTATTTCTTCACCTGCAAAATGGGGTTAACAATACCTATTTCCAAGGCTTATGTGGATCAATGAGAGAAAATATTGTGCCAGTCTCACAAAGCAGAAACTCAACAAATGTATTCTCTACCAACATTTCACCCAATCTCATTTTTCACTGAGATCAGTAGTTCTCCAACTTTACTCTGACTTCACACCATTTACATAATCTCATAAGTAACCTCACTCAGTAACCAGCAAATTTCAATTAGCAAATCATTCAATTAGGTGCTAGAGATACCGGCAAAAGGCACAAAATGCAGTAAAATTCACCTGCATTTAAAGGAACACCCAGACCTTCACAAAAAGCCTCTTTCCTCCAGCAGCAGCAAGATAAGGCATGGGAAGGAAGGGTGTGGTGAGACCTAAGAGCAATGGACAGTGGGAAAGTTTTGAGGTGAGGAAAGAGGTTTGAAGGTGCTTTTGACAGCACTGAGGCTGAAAGAATGATAAGGGGGATGGGGGACAAGGCAGCTCTAGCCTCCCACCCACCCACCACTGACCTACACTCGGATCATCCCTGGAGTGAGGAGAGAAACTCTAGGTAGTTATAACAGGCAGAAAAGGGGAGCTCCTACAGTAACACAACTGGATAAACCATTCCCCATCAGAGTGTGAATAGCATGCTGAGTTCTGCCTATATGCAGATTTGCAGATTTCAATCAGTATAAGAAATATGCCCAGGAAGATAAATAACACAAAATTTAAAGATACTGAATATTCATTTCCCTATCTCACTTCTCCTAGGATAACTATATATATACATTTTAAATATCAAGTTCCTAAAAGAATTCCAAAATCTCAAACAACAGATTTTGACACAAGTTTAGATTTTGAACATTTTGTTAATTGGTGTCCTGTGCCAGGTATACAGAAAACATTTACACACATGCACAAGTACAGCCCAAGTATTAATTCACTCCCTCTTCTGCGAAAAATCAGGAGATCCAATTAGTGAGGACTGACAGCACCCCCAACGCATTCCTTCTCCTTTACATGCAGATAAAGTTAATAGGACCACAAATTAGCCTGTCACAGAAGTCAGATACAGTACTTGGAGGTCACCCTTAGTTCCCCTCCCCTCCACTCTCCTTCAACAAGTTCTCTGAAATCTACATCCTAAATCTTAAACCCATCCCTTCCTCCCCATCTTCAAAATAGCACCAATATTAAAAGAACAGTTACATCACTCACTGGGCAACTGCATTTGTTTCCTGCAACTGGTCTCCTTGTCTACAGTCTTGACTTTCTCTAACCCAGCATTTCACAAACTACAAATGACCAACATTTTTTAATGAAATAATACAGACAACATGATAATGCAGCACACATAGTAAAGTATTATTTCATGAAACATTTGTTATAAATATGACCTATTTAGAGAGAGAGAGAGAGAGAGAGAGAGAGAGACTGCTTACTCTGTGTACCAGGTGAAATTTATACTGTGGGTTGCAGTCAGAAAGGTCCAAAGATCACTGCCTACGCCATCTTTTCTAAAATATTAACCAAATGATATCCCTTTTCTTACAAGCTTTTTAGTGGCTCCCCGTTAACCACAGATCAAGTCCAAACTCCTTGAAATGGCACTTGAGTTTGTCCATAAATAAGCTCTTGCTCCCCTTCCCAGCCTCAGCTGAGTCTTGTCATTCTGGTCTCCTGTCAAGCCACATGCTGCTCCCTCTGCCTATGTAATTTTTTCGTTCCTTGGTTTATACAGCAAATCCTGCTCATCCTTCAATACTAAGTTCAGGTCTGCTCCTCATTGCCTCCAAGTCCCGAGAGAACTAAGTGTACACCATTCATCAGAGGACTTCCTAACCTGTGCCCATTCTCTTATACTGCTGACCAACACATCCTTTTTGAAATGCTCCCGTCCTTGCATGACACAACAAAAGCAGGCTTTCCTCCTACTTCTCTGGCTGCTTCTCTTCAGTCTACTCTTACACGGTGGTGTCTGTCCTAGGTCGCCTTTATTTTCACTACATGCTTTATACTATCTAATCTACTACCATCGTATCAATTATGGTGTATGTGACAATAACTCCCAAACCTGTATTTCCAGCACAGATATATTTCTTATGAGGTACAAACCCACATAACCCATTCCCTCCTAAATCCATCCACTTTTCCCCTCTCCTACCTACTGCCTGCAACCAACTATTAACCATGATTATCTCCCATCTAGACTAACTCCTTAACTATCTTGGGCCTGCGATTCTGCTCCCTTTCAATCTATTCTTCATTTTCCACACACCAGCCACAAGGACCTTTAAAATATATATTTTTAAATAAATATACACATATTTAAAAATATATATCCAATCAAGTCACTCCCCTACTGAAACCCTTTAATAGTTTCACATCGCCCTTAGAAATAAAGTTCAAAACCCTTAGCATTGCCCAGTATGATCTGATCTTTGCCTACCTCTCTGCAACCTCATCTCGCACTACGCTCCCCTGCTGACAATATGAATCAGCTGCACTTTGAGATCACTTCATTAACTTCTCTTCATCTAGCTAACTCATCACTCTTCAGTCCTCGGAATAAGGTTCTTATCTTCTGGCTGGAAGATTATCTTTGAGCCCACAAACTGGATTAGGTACACCTGACTTCTACCATAACGCTCTGTTCCTTCAAGAATTGGAACACCCATTACCCTTTATTATGTTAACTTCCCTAATTGTCTATCTCTCCTGACAGATTTTAGGGTCTGAAGACAGAGACCAAGTTACTTTTGTTCAACACTGTACACCAGAAACAAGCATAATGCAAGCTAAGAATAATAGCTCTGCACCCAGGGACTCAGAATGTAAATTGAGATAAGCTGTGATTTTCTTTGCAGCTTTCTTTCCATCTAGAGGCTGAAGCGTCACATACACAATTAAACCTCATTAACGACTAAGGCAATTTCTCAGTCAAACCCGAAGAAAGCAAACAAGTGGAGTATCCTACCGCTTCCCTCCCTGTGAGTGACTACTCATCAGGGTTTGTCACACCACCAATCGCCACGGGAAAAATCCGGCCCCATTCTCCAACTAGTAGCCTTGGTGGCTCAGCAAGGGGACCTCAGAGTTCAGAGCGGTGCACACAAGACCAGAAAAGGGACGGGGGGGGGGGGCGGTGCTGGAGTCCCTGGCTCCTCAGAGACCAAGAAGAGGTTTGGGCCGAGGCGAAGGACAAAGAGCTTTATTTCCCCACGTACCAAGCGAGGTGGCGCTGCCTCTGTGCGATCCCGCCCGCCCCGGGACGCAGCCTGACGAGGACGGCGGGACCCTGAACTGCACCGGAGCGTCCTTGGGATCGAGGACGCGCCTCTGCCTGCCGGGGAAGCTCCGGGCGTCCGAGGCGGCCGGCGGAGAAGTTGCAGCGGCGCCCCAGCGGGGTCGCTTGGTGCAGGGCTCACAGCCGGGGCCCGCACTCATGCTGGGACCCGCAGCGCACAGTCCCCGGGCTAGCCCGGGCGGAGAGCCTCATTCACTAACCCTGGGAGGGACGGACTGCGCCTCCTTCTCGGCGCCTCCCGACACCATGCCCTCTCTGCCTCTGCCTGCTTCTGCAGCTGCTGCTCTGCCGGCCTCCCGAGCCAGACCCTATCCAGTCGCCTGCCTTCCCTCTTCCACAGGCACCCCACCTTCCTCAAGATGCGCCGCTTTGATTCTAGCTTCGTTCACTTTCCCACCACCGGAAAGCTGCCGTCAGGCACTTCCGGCTTCCGGGACGTACGCTGTCGCAAAGCGGAAGTGCGAGATTCAGCGGGCGCCGGCGCCTGGAAGGTCAACTTGTGAAGGAGGTGGTGGTAACGCGGGTCTCCCCACTATTACAGAGGAAAAACGGCCGAGCACGCGATCTCGGCCTGAGGCGGCGGGGAGAAGTGGACGGGCGGTTTGCTGCGACACCATGGAGGGCGGCGGCGGAAGCGGCAACAAAACCACAGGGGGGTTGGCCGGCTTTTTCGGAGCCGGTGGAGCAGGCTACTCGCACGCGGATTTGGCCGGAGTCCCGCGTAAGTATCGGGCCTAGCTTGCGAACATTTCTGACTGGTTCTTGCGGCCACGCTACACATGCGATGTGCCCTGTTCCCTTTTTTTTTTGCTGGCGGTCACAAGCTTCAGTAGCAGTGGTGGGGTTAGTGTGTCTGCGCGGCCGCTCTTTTAGCACTGAACGGGTGTTTGGAGCCATGGATTCCGAGAAGCTCTCTGTGTTTGACCTGGACCCAGGAGATGTTGCATGTTTTCTTTTATATTCAAGCTTCGTGTCTTAGCGTTCCTCCCACAAATTCCTTGTTTGTTGGGCTGTGTGCTTGGCCCTAAGTGCAGAAGAGCGCCCAGTTTTGCAAGTAAATGCATTCCACGTATCGAGCCCATACATAACTTTTTAGCACAAAGTCACATTCTAAACCACGAAGTAGCCGTCAAGGTAAGACACTCAATACTAATGCATACAGGAGAGAAAGAAATAACGTCTCGAGACAACTGGAGGAACTTGGAAGAGAACTTTTATAGGCATGAAGAAAGAAGCCGGTAAGAATTTTAGGAAAGGAAATTATTCAAGATCTAGGGTGCCGAAGCACGAATACCCTGCCTGTTCCCTCTCCTAAGTAGTGTGAATATGTATTCCAGATCTTTGGAACTTTCTAACTGTGGTATTTAACTGGATGAACAGAACTTGGAGTTAAAGATAGTGGGAAGTTGGTGAAGGATAAGCGCTTCATAAAACTGATTTCTCTTGAGAATCATTGTACTATTTCTTTAGGTCTCTTTTGCTCAAAAACAAAAACGCCCTTTAAAGTTCCTAGTGTCACCTGTGTCAGAACTGCATCTAGGACTTCCCTGGTCGGCAGTGGTTGAGAATCCGTCTGCCACAACTACTGAAGCCTGCGAGCCCGTGCTCCGCAACAAGAGAAGCCACCGCGATGAGAAGCCCGCATATCGCAACAAAGAGTAGCCCCCCTTTTCACAACTAGAGAAAGCTTGCGCACAGCAACGAAGACCCAGAGCGTCCAAAAATAAATAATAGATAAATTTAGTTTAAAAAAAACTGAATCTAGAACATAGTTTGTATGTAATAAGTTATAGGATATAATTGTATGTAGTTTGTATATTAGTCTGAGGACCTTTGAGTTTTGGAGCACAAAGGGCACTGCCTTAATGTGAAGAAGCATTGTTACGTTAATTAAGATTTGAAGGTAAATTAAGAGATCAAGGGGTGAACACCATTCACTGAGTACTTGAGGTGGACTTTTCTGGGTGCAGGACTACAGTATTTAAATTTTAAAAGATGAGTGCTGTTTTCATGGAGCTTACATCCTGTTGAAGTGAGCCAAGTAACATGAGTAAAAAATATTTCAGTTAGTGATAAGTGTGTAAAGGCAATAAAAGGATCCTGAGATGGTGATGGGTGCCGAAGCCATTTTAGAATGGTCCAGGGGAAGCAACTCAGGGGTGTTGCCCTTTGAGCTGTGACCCGAAGACAGTACAAATGCCTGGGGGGAGGCAGGTGTTTGAGGATCAGCTGTTAGGTCATTGTATCTACAGAGCTATTGGTTTGGAGTTGGTTTGGTGGAAGATAATGAGATTAGAGGGGCAAGGAATGGCAGCTAAGGTAGTGTTGTGTAAGCCTTTTGTAAGGAGTTTGGATTTGGTTACAGGTGTAAATGGAAGCCATTAAGGCTGATTTCCCTTTCTTAAAAGAAAATCACTTTAATTGCCATTTAGAAAGTGAATTGGAGGGACTAGAGCAAGTAAGGAGTCCGGTTAGGTAGGAGATAGTTACTACAGTCTACGTGAGATTTAGTGGTTGGCCTAGGGTGGTAGCAATAAAGATGGTAAGTAACACAATTCAGGATAGATATTGGATATAGAATTTATAGGACTTTGAATTGATGAAGACCAGAGTCCTGGGTAGTGGATAGGTTTGTGAACAATCAGCTGAGATACAAAAGGATCCAAAGATTAAATTTAAAATGTGAGAAAGTTGATTTTCCTTGATAGATTTTTCTATCTTCAAAGGTAGTAGAATTCAAGTCTGGCCCTATGAGAGTGCCCATTTCTTTTGCCCTGACCCCTTCCTTCTGGTGATGACCTAAGAATTCTCTACCCTGTAAATCAAATCTGTCAACAACTGTCAACACTAAGATCTGAAGGAATTGCCTTGGAATATTTATACACAACACATAACCTAAACGATGTTTTTCTCATAAAATTGATTGGTCTCTGGTCAGTTTTATTTTGCATTCTGTATAGTTGTCAAGCATTTTTGTAGTAAAGTAGAAAGAAATTAGCTTTTTATTGATCTGGGCTATGCTTCCTGCTACTTTGATTATTTGATCCACGTCACTGCCAATATCTTGTTGATATGCGATCCTGAGACACCAGTGCAAGATTGAGGGCCCCAGGAAGAGGCAACCCCTAAACTGCCAGACAGGAAGGATAAGACCAAGAAAGTGGTAGAGAAATACACATTCATTGAGCCTGTGCATCAAAATTGCAAAACACACAAAACAAGAGCAAAATTAATGCTAAATGAAATAACTTTTTAAAATTTTATTGCAATATAATGCTTTGTTTTCTCTTTAGTAACTGGTATGAACCCTCTGTCTCCTTATTTAAATGTGGATCCACGGTATCTCGTGCAGGTAAGATTAAGACTAGTCCTTTTATGATTTTACTAATTTGGTCCTTTATCTTACCATTTAAAAAAATATCCCCAAGTACCTCTGTTGACTTGATCTGTGATATGTGCATCTGGAGGCACCAAGTCTCTGGTCTTCATTCACCCTTTTTTCCCTCACAGACGTCTGGGCTTGCATTTCTTCCTGATACTAGTTTTCTTTTTTTTTTTTTGCAATTTTTAATTTTTATTTATTTATTATTTATTTATGGCTGTGTTGGGTCTTCGTTTTTGTGCGAGGGCTTTCTCTAGTTGTGGCAAGTGGGGGCCACTCTTCATCGCGGTGCGCGGGCCTCTCACTATCGTGGCCTCTTCTTGTTGCGGAGCACAGGCTCCAGACGCGCAGGCTCAGTAATTGTGGCTCACGGGCCCAGTTGCTCCGCGGCACGTGGGATATTTCCAGACCAGGGCTCGAACCTGTGTCCCCTGCATTGGCAGGCAGATTCTCAACCACTGCGCCACCAGGGAAGCCCCCT
This sequence comes from Globicephala melas, assembly GCF_963455315.2. Taxonomy (NCBI): domain Eukaryota; kingdom Metazoa; phylum Chordata; class Mammalia; order Artiodactyla; family Delphinidae; genus Globicephala; species Globicephala melas. Next base: position 45,456,038 of record NC_083329.1, on the reverse strand, counting down.
GATACTAGTTGATTAAATGATTTTGGGGTTTGGTGGGTTTTTTCCATTTTTTAAAGTTGTGATAAAATACACTAACAAAATATACTATCTTTAACTGCACAGTTCAGTGGTATTTAATGCATTCCTAATATTGTAGCATCACCACCTACCAGCTCCATGCTTTTCATCTTGTAAAACTGAAACTCTACACCCATTAAGCAATAACTCCTTTCTCCACCCTCCCCCCAGCTCCTGGCAACCCTTCTGCTTTCTGTCTGATTTTTGAATACTCTTAAGTACCTCAAATAACTGGAGTCATACAGTATTTATTTTTCTGTGACTGGTTTAGTTCATTTAGCATAATGTCATCAAGGCTCATCTGTATTGTAGTGTGTGTCAGAATGTCCTTTTTAAAGCTGGATAATATTCCATTGAATAATATTCCATTTTGCTTATCCATTCATCTGTCCAATGGACACTTGGATTGCTTCCATGTTTTAGCTATCGTGAATAGTGCTGCTATGAACTTTGGTGTATAAATATCTCTTCTAGACTCTCATTTCAATTCTTTTGATTATATATCCAAAAGTAGAATTGCTGGATCATATGGTAATTGTATTTTTAATTTTTTGAGGAACTGCCATACTGTTTTCCATGGCAGCTGTACTATTTTACATTCCCACCAACAGTGCACAAGGGTTCCAGTTTCTTCACATTCTCGCCAACACTTGTTATTATCTGGGGTTTTTTGGTAATAGCTATTCTAATGAGTGTGAAGTGGCAACTCATTATAGTTTTGATTCGCATTTCCCTAATGATTAGCCATGTTGAGCAACTATTCATGTGCTTCTTGGCCATTTGTGTATTTTCTTTGGAAAAATGTCTATTCAAGTCCTTTGTCCAGTTTTGAATCAGTTCATTTGGTTTTTTGTTGTTGAATTTTAGGAGTTCTCTATAGATTCTAATTATTAACCCCTTATCAGATACATGATTTGCAGTTATTTTCTCCCATTCTGTGGGTTGCCTTTTTACTCTGTTGATGTTGTCTTTTGGTGCACAGAAGTTTTAAGTTTTCATGAAGGCCAGTATTTGTATTTTTTCTTTTGTTGCCTTTGCCTTTGGTGTCATATCCAAGAAATCATTGCCAAATCCATTGTCGCAAAGCTTTTCCCCTGTGTTTTCTTCTAAGAGTTTTATAGTTTTACGTCTTACGTTTACGTCTTTGATCCATTTTGAGTTAATTTTTGTATATGGTGTTAGGTAAAGGTCCAGCTTCACTCTTTTTCATGTGTATATCCAGTTTTCACAGTACTGTTTGCTGAAAAGACTGTCTTTTCCCCTTGGAATGGTCTTGCATTCTTGCCAGAAATCGTTTGACCATATGTACAAGGGTTTATTTCTGGGCTCTCTCTTCCATTTCATTGGTCTACATGCCAGTACCACACTGTTTTGATTATTGTAGCTTTGGTAAGTTTTGAAATTCGCAAGTGTGAGTCCTCCAGAATTGTTCTTTTTCAAGATTGTTTTGGCTATTTGGGGTTTGTTGAAATTCCATATGAATTTTGAGATGGGTTCTTCTATTTCTGCAAAAATGTCAATTCCTATTTTGATAGGAATTGTATTGAATCTGTAGATTGTTTTGGGTAATACTGACATCATAACAGTATTAAGTCTCTGATCCATGAATATGGGAAATGTTTTCATTTCTTTATGTCTTTTTAAGTTACTTCCAGCAAGTTTTGTAGTTTTCTTGTAAAAGACTTTTACCTCCCTGGTTAAATTAATTCCTAAGTATTTTATTCTTTTTGATTCTATTGTAAGTGGAATTGTTTTCATCATTTCCTTTTCAGATTGTTCGTTGTTAGTTTGTAGACGTGCATCTGATTTTTTGCATTGACTTTGTATCCTGCTACTCTGCTGAATTCACCTATTAGTTGTAACAGGGTTTTTTTGGTGCAGTCTTTAGGATTTTCTACATATAAGATTATCTGTGAAAAAAGAAAATTTTACTTCTTTCTAGTTTGGATGCCTTTTATTTCTTGCCTAATTGCTCCAACTAGAACGTCTAATACTGTGTTGAATAGAAGTGGCAAAAAAAAACGGGCATCCTTTGCCTTGTTCCTGATCTTAGAGGAAAAGCTTTCAGTCTTTCATCTTTGGGTATGGTAATTGCTTTGGATTTTTCATATATGGCTTTTATTATGTTGAGGTAGTTTCCTTCTGTTCCTAGTTTGTTGAGTGTTTTTTATCAGTGAAAGTATGTTGGATTTTGTCATACTATTTCTGCATCAATTGAGGTGATCATGTGGGGTTTTTTCCTTTCATTCTGTTAATATGATCTGTTACATTGATCAGTTTTCATTTGTTGGAACATCCTGCATCCCAGGAATAAATCCCACTTGGTCATGATGTATGACCCTTTTAATATGCTGTGGGATTTGGTTTCCTAGAATTTTGTTGAAGATTTTGCATCAGTGATCATAAGGGGTATTGGTCTGTAGTTTTCTTTTCTTGTAGTGTCTTTGCCTGGCTTCAGTATGATAATGCTGGCCTCATACAAAGAGTTATGAAGTGTTCCAAGTATTCCCTGCACTTCAGTTTTTGGAAAAGTTTGAGAAGAATTGGTGTTAGTCCTTTTTTTTTTTTTTTGGCTGCGCTGCTACACAGCTTTTGGGATCTCAGTTCCCTGACTAGGGATTGAACCGGGCCATGGCAGTGAATGCCCAGAATTCTAAGCACTGGGCCACCAGGGAAGCCCCAGATTGGTGTTAGTTCTTTCAGGCTCAGTGGCCATGGCTCATGGGCCCAGCCACTCCGCGGCATGTGGGATCTTCCCAGACCGGGGCACGAACCCGTGACCCCTGCATCAGCAGGCAGACTCTCAACCACTGCGCCACCAGGGAAGCCCGGTGTTAGTTCTTTAAATGTTTGGTAAAATTTACCAGTGAAGCCATCAGATCCAGGGCTTTTGGTCTTTTGGGCTTTTTCTTTGTTGTGAGTTTTTTTATAAGTGATTCCGTCTCCTTACTGTATGGGTCTCTTCTGATTTTCTGTTTCTTGGTGAGTTTTGTGTTTCTAGGAATTTGTACATTTCATCAAGGGCATCCAGTTTGTTGGCATACAGTTGTTAATAACATTTTCTTATAATCCTTTTTAATTCTGTAGAATCAGTAGTGATGTCCTCACTTTCATTTCTGATTCTAGTAATTTATTTCATTTATCCCTGCTCGAATCTTTAATATGTCCTTTCTTCTGCTAGCTTTGGGTTTAGTTTCTTCTTTTTCTAGTTCCTTAAGTTGTAAAGTTAGATTTTTGATTTGAGATCTTTCTTATTTTTTAATGTGGGCATTTATAGCTATAAATGTCCCCCTTAGCACCACTTTCACTGAGTTTCACAAGTTTTGGTATGTTGTGTTTCTTTTTTGCTCATCTCTTAAGTATTTTCTAATTTCCCTTGTGATTACTTCCTTGATCCATGGGTTGTTTAAGGAGGTGTTTTTTTTAATTTCCACGAATTTGTGAATTTTCCAGTTTTACTTCTGTTATTGATTTCTAACTCATCCCATTGTGGTTGGAAAAGGTGCTTCGTATGGTGTCTTTTAAAATCTATTGAGACTTAACTTGTGGTTAACATATGGTCTATCCTAAAAAATGACTTATGTGCACTTGAGAAAAATGTGTACATTGTTGGGTACAGTGTTTTGCATATGTCTGTTAGATCTAGTTGACTTAATGTGTTAACTCCTCTATTTCCTTATTTTCTGTCTGGTTATAACAGTTACTATTCATTATTGAGAGTGGAATTTTGAAATCACCAACTGTTACTGTAGAACTTTCTATTCTTCCCTTTAATTCCATCACTTTTGCCTAATATATTTTGATGGTCTGTTATTAGTTAAGTAAATGTTTATAATTGTTATATTTTCTTGCTATGTTGATACTTTTATTGATATAATGTCCTTCTTTGTCTCTTGTAAACTTTTTTGCTGTAAAGTCTATATTTTCTGATGTTAGTATAGCCACCCTGCTCTTTTTTGGTTATTATTTGTGTGGAATATCTTTTTCCATACTTTCACTTTCAGTCTTTTTGTGTCTTTGGCTGTAAAGTGAATCTGTTGTAGACAGCATATAAATGGATCATGTTTTTTAGTCCATTGTGCTTATATCTGTCTTTTGGCCTAGAGAGTTGAATCCATTTATATTTAAAGTGTTTACTGATAAGGAGAGATTTCTGGCATTTTGCTATTCATTTTCTATAAGCTTTTAGCTTTTTTGTCCCTCCCTTCCTGCATTAATATCTTCTTTTGTGTTTATTTGATTTTTTTGTAGGAAATTGTTTAAATTCCTTTCTTATAACCTTTTTTTTAAAATGTATTCTAAAGTTATAACACTAATTTGAATTTATACCAGTTTAACTTCAGTAACATACAAAAATGCTGCTCCTTTACCAGCTGTCCCTGCCCCTCTCAATTGTTGATGTCACAAAATTATATCTTTATACATCATGTGGTCAAAAACATAATCTAATAATTCTTCTAAATGCTTTAAACTTTATGTAGAAAACAAACGTGGAGTCAAAAGCGTAAGTTACAGTAATACTTTTATAATTGTCCATGTATTTGCCTTTATTGATATCTTTATCCCTTTATAAGACTTTGAGTTACTGTCTATTGTCCTTTCATTTTACTTTGTAGGAGTCCCTTGATCATATCTTGCATGGCAGGTCTAGTGGTCATGAACTCTCTCAGCTTTTGTTTATCTGGGAATTTCTTAATACCTCCTTCACTTTGAAGAACAGTTTTGCTGAATATGGGGTTCTTGGTGGACAGTTTTTTCTTCTAGCACTTTAAATATATCAGCGCACTGTCTAGTGGCCTCCAAAGTTTCTCTTGAGAAATCGGCTGTTAATCTTATTGAGGATCCTTGTATGTGATAAGTTGCTTCTCTTGCTGCTTTCAAGATTCTCTCTTTGTCTTTAGCTTTCGAAAGTTTGATTTTAACATGTTTCAGTATGGGTGTCTTTGAATGTATCTTACTTGGTGTTTATTGAGCTTCTTGAATGTTCATATGCATCTCTTTTATCAAATTTGGGAAGTTTTCAGCCATTGTTTCTTCAAACATTCTCTTTCTCTCCTTCTGTAACTCATGGTCTGTATGTTAGTCTGCTTTGTGGTATCCCACAGATCCCTTAGGCTCTGTTCACTTCTGTTCAATCATTTTTTCTCCATTTCCTAAGACTGAATAATTTCTATTCTGTATTCAAGTTCAGTGATTCTTTCTTCTGCCCGTTCGAATCTGCCTTTGAATCCCTTTAGTGAATTTTCCAGCTATTGTTCTTTCAGCTTCAGAATTTCTTTTTGGTTTCTTTCTACGTTTTCTATTTCTTTGTTTCCATTTTGTTCATACATTGTTTTGACTTTCTCCACATTTCCTTTAGTTCTTTGAGCATCTTTATGACACTTTAAAGTCTTTGCCTAGTAGACCTATTATCAGGTGTTTTTTAGGGACATTTCTGTTGATTTATTTTTTTTCCTTTGAATGGACCATGCTTTCCTATTTCTTTGTATGCCTTGTGATTTTTTGTTATTGAAAACTGGACGTTTGACTCTAATAATGTGGTTAACTCTGGAAATCAGATTCTCCCCCCTTCCCCAAGGTTTGCTTTTATTTGGTTATTGGTTTTTATTATTATTACTATTATTACAGTCTCCCTATGTGCCAAGGACCAGCCTGAAATGTAAACTTAAGCTCTTCTCAGTTCTTTTCTGAGCGTAAACTTTTTCCTGGGTGTGTGTTGTCACTTTCTAATTTTTCCTTTTTATGCAATTGCTTTTGAATGTTCTAGTCTTTAATGTCTAGTTCACAAACGGGGAAGCAGCAAGGAGACCAGCTCCCAGCTCTTCTTTAAAGCCCCTGGAATAAGTGGGGGTGGTGAGGGTACAACAACAATGGCTGCCTGCTTCTTTGTACACACTTCTGTGATCAGAAGGAGCAGTGATCAGAGCACAAATTAAAGATTTATATCTAAAAGCAACAAGTAGGGCTTCCCTGGTGGTGCAGTGGTTGAGAATCCACCTGCCAATACAGGGGGTATGGGTTCAAGCCCTGGTCCAGGAAGATCCTACCTGCCGCAGTGCAACCAAGCCCGTGCGCCACTGCTGCTGAGCTTGCACTCCAGTGCCTGCGAGCCACAACTCTGAAGCCCATGCACCTAGAGCCTGTGCTCCACAACAAGAGAAGCCACCGTAGTGAGAAGCCCGCGCACTGCAGTGAAGAGTAGACCCCACTCACAACAACTAGAGAAAGCCTGCACGCAGCAACGCAGCAACGAAGACCCAATGCAGCCAATAAATAAATAAAATTTTTAAAAAATACATAAATAAAAGCAACAAGTAATTAACTTTAAAAGCACCCCAATAAAAAATATTGGAGTGAGTAGTTACAAAGTTATAAGAGGTCATTAATACTAAGTTAAGTGTAAATGAAAGTGTAAAGTGGGAATCTTTTTACTGAAATCTTGAACCAAATCTACATTTGGGGAAAAAAATACCACCTGAGTTTATTTAATTAGATCAGATTATTATTATTCAAAAGCCTATGAAAATAAGAGTGGTCTCATGAATACAAACATTTGAAATTAGGGGGTTATACATTTTAAGGTTTATATTAGCCTCGGGTTTTGGTTGGTTGTTTTTGTGGGTTTTGTTTTTTCAGTTTGGAGAAGTTGCTGATTCAACACAGATAAAGTTGCAAATAGTAGGTTTTTTTTAAAGCTCAGTTTACAACATCAGGCTTCGAAGAGTAGTTGTTGGATATCTCAGGAATGCAAGGTTGACTCACTAGCTGAAGAATGAGTCGGTGATGACATGCACTTGTATCAATACTTACTGTTAATCATGACCATCTTTTTTTATATGAAGGATAATTATTTACCTCATCATATTAAATATACCATTCCTAAAAACCTCAAACAGGAAGCACAATTTAAAACTAAGTCATTAATTGAAAAGTCAGGAAACACCCAGAATTTACAGATCTATGTATAATAAATATAGTTAGACACTGAAGTTTTTAGAGTTTGCTTCTCATTGCCCAACAGACCATTTCTGTGTGATGAGAGTACGTGGGCTTGTTTATTGTACAGTTTTTGGTAAGAACGTGTGCACAAGCCAGAAGTCAAAAATCAGTACAGAGGTACAGTTTTCCTAATCAGGAATGCATTTACCAAAGGTCAGTATTTGCCAAAGGGATGTTTACTTGTTAGTGTTTTTTTTTTTTTTTTTTTTTTGGTTAGTGTTTTTTGCTAAGGGTGTGTGCTATCCTTCAGGGGCTCATTTTAACCATTTTTGTATGGAAAGCTTGGCAAAAATGTATTTGTTCATCATAAAAAAGTGGATTGTACTGCGAAATCAATCCTATTGTGCTCTTACAGTAGCACTTCTCAACCTAGGATTCTTGGCTGACCTTCAGGGGGTTCATACCAAATTTTGTGTATGCATTTACTAGAAGGTGGATCTAGTAAGCTTTCTAAGATTATCAAAGGAATATATCCCCTTTAAACAACTAGTTAAGGAGGTGATTTTTGCCCTTGCGTAAGTGATCCAAACTGTTGTACTTTTATAGTTTCTGCTCATTTTTTATGATCATTGGTCTTACATATAGTAAAATGGTTCTGGATAAATAGTAGCTACAGAGTGAAAGTTATTTTCTCCTTCCAGACTGGTATTCTGTTATCTCTCATAGCATTCAGTTTACCTTTCTCTAGAGATGGCCTTCCTAAACTTTCAAATTTATCATGAAGGCAAATTTCCTATAATCTATCAAACTTACATTAAGATGTAAAGTTCTGGGCAAGAATCTCTCCTAAGAACTAATGAGTATAACTATATATGTTGTATATTTCATTTAATTTTGATTTACATGTTCCTTTTGTTGCAGAAAGTTTTACTTTTGACTTAGTTGAGTTTTAGTTAATATACGGATTTACATTATGTGAAAAACTCCTTTGAAAAATTAAACACTTTGCCAAGTACTGTGTCTTAAGGGGAGCTCAACTTGGTTTTCATTGTTATCCCTGTAGGATACAGATGAGTTTATTTTACCAACTGGAGCTAATAAAACCCGGGGCAGATTTGAACTGGCCTTCTTTACCATTGGAGGATGTTGTATGACAGGTTGGTATTTATATATGTTTTTTTAAGTATCCTCAATCCAAGTAGTCAGAGGTGCTTAAAAGCAAAGGCAATTAAAATATCACCTTCAGGGTTGTTTTTTTGAAAATCATTATTTACAGTTTTCTTATTGTTAAATAAAAATGAAAAAGAATGAGAAATATAGTTGTTCTTTAATATATAGCTGATTATTTGAATGAATTGTTACTATGATTTGCCAGGGGCTGCGTTTGGGGCAATGAATGGTCTACGGCTAGGACTGAAGGAAACCCAGAACATGGCCTGGTCCAAACCAAGAAATGTACAGTAAGTCTCATGTAATGACATAGTGATGTTTGAATATTAATCTCTACTTTGTTGGCTTGATGAGCACAACCTTGAGATTACGGTTGTTTAGAGTATTGGTATACTTTTTGGTCAGTTTTTTTTTTTTTTTCCGGTGTTTTGTTTTGTTTTTCCCTTATTCAAAATAAAAGGAATTTAGGAATTAAGTCCTGGGTCTAAGCTTTTAGAAGGAGTGATTTTTGAGTCAGTGTCCCTCCGTCAGCTGGTGCTATCCTAACCTAACTTCTCAGCTACACCTGTTCCATTTTGCAGGCCTATATAACATGCTTTTCAAATTGTTGAATTACTAGTACATTATTTGGATAGTTCAGGGATGTGCATAAGCGTAGGACATGATAAGTGAAGAAATAAGCACATAAGAGTAATTGCTAACTCTGCCGACATTTGACTTGAGCTTCTCATTGACTTCACTCTCCTTTTCTTAAGTGCAAAGGTGCAGAAAATTTAAATGAAATCCCTAGAACTTAGAGGTGGTTCCAAAAGGAGTAAGACAGTGTTCTCTTAGGAAACTGAAGTTTGCAAAGAAGGGAAAGTGCAATTAAGGTCAGAAAGTGTATATAACATGTATCTTCACCCTGATTAAGGAATAAACATGAGAAGTTCCTGTTACTGTTCCCTAAATAATATATTGTTTCGTTTTGCATGTTTTTATGCTTCATATGAGTGGAATCACACAGTATGTGTTCTTCAGTGGCTTGTGGTTTTTATTTTAGGACCCTTTAAGCTCCATTTTCCTTATATGTTTCTTAGCCAGCAGATGGCAGCAGTGTGTTAGAATTGGACCTTGGGAAACCTGAAGGCCTGTCAAGTTTTTCATATTCCTACTACTGTATGGATCACTGCCCTTGCTTTACAAGCTCAGATCCTTGAATATTTTTGTATTTATATTCTTAATATTCGTTCTTTACTCCAATTTTTTTTTACTTTTTGTATTATGGATAATTTTGAATCTATACAAAAGTAGACAAAGTAGTACAGTGAACATCTATGAACTATAACCCAAGCTCAACAACCATCAACCAGCACCAGGACCAGTTATGTCCCACCTCCTTCTTCCCTTCCATATTATTTTGAAACAAATCCCCAGCATCATATTACTGAACACCAATTTGAAAGTGGAAGGTCTCTTAGAAAAGATAACCTTTGTTTCTTAAAACCATCATAGTTACTAATTTTGGGGGAGAGTCAAATTGGTTTGCATTTCTGAAGTCAGATTTTTAAAATCTTACATACCATTTTTTAGTATAATCATTCTGATCTTTCAAATAGAGAGACAACATTTTAAAAATGGAAAGGTAATTGGGTTTCAGGCCAGACAAATCTATGTAGTTTCAAAGCCCAGTTTCATTGCTTACTGTTTTGGGATCTTGGGTAAGTTTCCTTACTTTCTGCCTTTAATCTATTGAGAGATGGTTAAAGTGGGAAGTAGGTAAGGGCCCAGTTAAGTGGTGTTGCCCGATCACATTCCAAAGGACTTTGGCAATTTGCAGTGCCACCAGCAATACAGTAATGAAAATTAATAGTTTTAGATGCTTGTTATAAATGAAAAACAATTAAGTGCTAAACTTAGTAAATATGTACCATAATTAGATTAATTAAATGTGTAACATAATATTTGTAATCATTACTAATTTTTTAAATAATCCTTTAAAAGTAATACAGATTTTTGTTATTACTGAGCATTAATTTAAATGAGTGCTTTAATTAAATGAGTTCTTTTACTGTTTGTTGTTGTAATTCTATAATCTCCAGCAGTAGTCAGCTGTCAGGACAGAACCATTCCTGTGACAGTGTTACACTGCTGGGAGAGCAGTGTTCTGTCTTCTTCCTCCAGTTGCCTCCGTCACTGTTCTGGTGACGTCTGGCACTGGATGAGGGCAGCGCTGTGCTTCCTTGAGAGTGTGCTAAGCATTCACTTTGGCTGCTTAGTTCTAGTCTGGGAGCAGACACAGAGTGCACTTTCTTCATGTATTCTAGTTAGATGACTTTTTCCTTTTAGTATTTGTCTTTAAGTTTGCTTTATATTCCATGATATTCCACACTTTGATTCTACTTAACATTCTGAGTATACATACTACCCCACACACATAAGAAACTTAATTATAAGCTAGTTTGTCTGTTATGTCATTTTTTTTTCACATAGATCAGTTTCTGTAAACTTTATAAAATACATTCCCGGATATCATTCAAACCTTTTATATATTTAATAGTTTTACACATTTAATAATCAGAATTTACTTGTTGCCCAGAAATGTTGGAGTTTTTAATCTAATCTTCATTTATATTTACATATAAATATAAATATTTATATAAAGTAAAAGCTATCCTAATTGAATTCTGAGGAGGTGTTAAGTTTTAAAATTAAGAAAACTTTGTATATTGCGTTTATACATTTAAAATTGCTATTATTATGGTTTTTCTAAATACTAAAGGAATACTGGTTCTAAATACAGATTCTTTCTCTTTCTGCCCTGGTAGGATCTTGAATATGGTGACCAGGCAAGGGGCACTTTGGGCTAATACTCTAGGTTCTCTGGGTAAGTAGATATCTCACTTTTTAATAAATTATTATTACTGCAAAGAAAGAATGTACATGTATTATGAACAATTTGATCAACTAAAATCCTGGTCCTGGGATGTTAAAAATTATGTTTAAATCCACTCTGGTGAGTAGTATAGATACTACTTAGGAGAAGACCATAAACTGTATAACAAAAGAATCCCAGCTGCTAATACCATTGTGAAATACATTCATTTCTAAATGCTTTAAGCATTGCATACTCTCCTGTCTCAGCAAGACACCAAATAAAATCATGTTTTAACTAAATGAAATTAAAATAATTTAGGTTCAAGGCAAATGGTTTTGTTTGTTAGGAGAGGTTCAAGTTCCTGTAGTAAGATATGGTAGATTAATCCAGCTGTCCTGGTAAGTTTTCCTAATAGAGCATTCATCATTCTCTTTACCTAATTAGATTTCCCAGACTTAATTGCCAGAATTGTAATAGGGCCTTTGTAGACATTGAAAACATTTGCAGTTCTAAGGAAGGGATAATTTAGTAGTACTTAGGACCAAATGCTTTCATACTGTAATGTTTATGAATGATTGACTCTTTTGATTACTCATGACTTATAATAAGCCTACTTATGGCACTTATGCCCTAATCCAAAGTTTACTTTATTTGAAAGTCTGAAAATCTTTTACTTGTGGCAGATTAAGTAAGAGAAAATGTAGGCATCTTGTTAAAAAAATAGGAAAAGCCTCTGTGTAACAGAGTGAGATCCTAGCCTTGTCATAGGCTTTGGAAGCAGTACATTTTCACACTGTAATAGTAAATGTCTGCTTCCATATGCTGCCCATGACCCCAGTGCCCTTCCCAAGCACAGTCACCCTCCTTTGTACCTGTGTGCCCAGAGTAATCAGTCGTGCTGGTCTCCCTAGGACTTTCTCAGTTGTAGCACTTCCTGTTCCAGGAAACCCTCAATTCTGGGCAGACTGGGGTGGCCAGTCACCCTGTATGTTTCCCTTGTAATGTGACCGGTCACAATGTTCTGCTCAAGTTTAGTTTCAGTTAAATAAATTGAAACGGGAAGAAGAGCCCTTATAGAAGTATAAAAATATCACAGCAGAGGAGTTGTAAGGCTGAGTTTGGTATAATTTTGAGGGGTCAAATGTGGCTATAATTTTGAGAAAGGGTAAGGAGAAGGGTTAATGCATTCATGGCTAATCAGTCTTTACAGGCATAAGAGAATGGTAGTTTGGGGGAAGATCTTGTTAAAACTAAATAGTGCTAGTGTTAGGGGTTTTACATGTGCAGGAACCAGATCTCATGTTTCTGGAAGTTATATTTTTCTTAGAATAGAAATGCATGTGTTTTGTTTTTGTTTCTAAACCCAAAGTACAGCTGTTATGAATCAAATGGAAGTGAAAATTAAAGATATTCTTCCTGGGACTCCCCAGTAGTACTTCCCATAAATAGCTAATAAATTTCTTCTGAATCTCTCCAAACATTTTCTTTGCATATCCAGAGTCATACACACATGTGCCTGCTTTACATATTAGTGAATAGAGCTCTTCCTGCGTTTTAAGTGAGTACATAGTATTCCATTATGTAGAAAGTCTCTTTCTGGATCAGTCCCCTCTTGAAGGTCACTTTATTTGTTGCTAGGCCTTTTTTATTACAAATAGTGTTCCAGTGATCATTGTTTATATGTCTGTGAATACTTATAATATGTCTGTAGAATACATTTATCTAAATATAATTGTCACACTGACTTTCAGTTTACTTTTTTATTACTGATCAGTTCCATTTCCCCTATAGCTTTGCTCTATAGTGCATTTGGTGTCATCATTGAAAAAACACGAGGTGCAGAAGATGACCTCAACACAGTAGCAGCTGGAACCATGACAGGCATGTTGTATAAATGTACAGGTAGGTACTATTAAATAGTGAAGCTGTCTCTTAATACAGTTGAAGTATGCTTTTTATCCATACTGTAGTTTCAAAGGAAACGTTATACTTTTTTTTTTGTAGTATAATGTTCTCTGCCATCTTGTGGTTTGGGATTTTGGTTTTTATTTTTTGTAAAATACACATAACATAAAATTGACCATCCGAACCATTTAAGTGTACAGTTCAGTAATGTTAAGTATGTTTACATTGTTGTGCAGCTAATCTCCAGAACTTTTCTTGATCTTGCAAAACTGAGACCCTGTACCCGTTAAACAACAACTCTGCATTTCCCCCTTCTACAGCCCCTGGCAACCACCATTCTACTTTCTGTCTCTCTGAATTTGACTACTTTAGGTACCTCACGTAAGTGGAATCATGTAGTATTTTTCTTTTTGTGACTGGCTTATTTCATTTAGCATAATGTCCTCAAGGTTTATCCATGTTGTAGCATATGTTAGAATTTCCTTCCTTTTTAAGGCTGAATAATACCCCATTGTACGTATGTCCCACGTTTTGTTTATTCATTCATCTGTCAATGGATACTTGTGTTTCTTCCACTTTGGCTACTGTGCATAATGCTGTTATGAACATGGGTGGACTAAATACCATTCAGTTTGGGGGAAAAAAAAAAAATCAAAACCCTGAGAGTTGAGTCAAAATTAACTGGATGAAGATCAAATTCTCCTCTAAGATGGAAAAGAAATTAACATTCACTGAGTTATGATTACACTCTCAGCAATAATCAGTTAATATAACTTGTTTCATTTAAAACTTTGTGAAGTGATAATCATCACACCCCAATTTTATAGATGAGCACGGTATTAAGATGATCTTTCTGAAAAGATCATATAACTAGCGACAGCCCCAGATTTTTCTCACATTTCTGTTTTAAATTGCCTAAACTACATATGTTCTATACTCAAGCCTCTGAAAACTACTTTTATTTGTTTGATTGCTTTATTATGCTTTTAGACACTTGATTAACTGAGTAATTTCGTTTTTATGTAATTCCTCTATCACAAATATCAAGTAGCATTTTGGCCTCATTTTTACTGAAAAGAAATGAGAGAAGTCTCAACAGAATTGTAAAATCCAAAATTTCCTGATATAACTGAGAGTAAGAGGCTTTTTTAATTTTGAAAATGGATCACATGGGAATTTTCTTCTTAAGAGCTCGCAATACTTTCTGCATGTGCTTACGCACATCAACAGAGCTCCCAGGTAGAGTAAGACAGTAAATACCTTTTATGTCCATGAAAGTGTTACCTTGGCATAGAAGAACCTTGTTAAAAACCTAAAAATACTTCCACATTGAAAATCTTTGGGATCAGACAAAGGAATTGAAAACCCTAATTGGCACCACAAGGGTGGCACTCAGCCATCAAGAGTTTAGTTGGCCCAAACTATGTTTATTAAAAATCAAATTAAAATTTAAAAAACAGGAGATTTCACACAAAAGTCTGGAAATTTTAGCTTCTTTTGAACAAATGGAAGACACTAAGCTCACGTTATGTGTGGTGGCAGATGGCTGGAGCTGAGGTTGGGGAGCAGCTACCCCAGTGGATGGCATTGAAGCTCCAGCTCAGTTCCCACCAATCCCCGTTTTCTTGCTCACGGTAAGCCATTACGGCATTTCTTGTGTTGAGGGCAGTCCTGAGTATAAAAATGTACTGAATTACCATCTCATTTAAGACATATTACACGTATTTTAAAGATAAAAAGGGAAAGGCTGAATACTTGGTATCATCCAGAAAAGGAGAGCCTAGCTTTCTGTGTCCAGAACTTCCTTGCGGGAGTAGCATTTATAACACCACCTGGGACACCTCCAACATCAAATATGGAAGAGTAGGCTCTTGGCTCAGAAGAAAAAGGGCAAAAAAGAATATTCATTAATTCTATGTCAGGTGACAAGTAGATTTCAGTTTCCACCGCAATTGGGGAACGTAGACGAGGTAAATAGTCTGCTGACCCAGAATTCCAGCATTGGTTTGTAGTTCCTGGCTGAACAATTTAACTCAGCGCATCAAAATTGCTCTAAAAGAGGCAAATCAGTGTCTTATTGATTTCTGGTTTACACTCTACTTAAGACAGAGCACAGAATTATGAGTTTTGTGTGGCAGGAATATTTGTAAAACTTCTAGATTCAAGGATTTGGAAAAGAGTTTAGGCACTCTTTAGTGTAGAATCAGCATAAACCATTGAGGAAAGAAGTTTACATTTAGAGAATGGTTGATTCCTGTTGACCTAAAATCTTTCCAATCCCCAGTTTACTCTTCTAGAATAGGAATTTTTTTCTTTTTTTTTTTAAAGGAAGGGGTTCAGAATGAAAGCAATATGATTCAATTTAGGTATGGAAGCTACTTTTGTAGAAAGAAAAACCATGAGGGAAAATACATGAGAAGGTGGGTAGTTGTCAGACCAAAAAGAGGCTAAAGGAATAATTCTGATGGTGTGGTTTTACTTCAGATCTAATGCTTTATTTAATGAACTCTGTAAATATTTTTCAGAGGATGTGAAATGTCATTATTAGGTTTCCTATGCCATGTGAAAATCTAATGACCAGTATTTTACCAGAATGAGAACAGCTGTAGTTTTGCTATTATGTGTAAGTTTAGGAATGTTGAAGAGACCTGATCACTTATCTTCAGGAAACAAGACCTCAGAAACCAAAAAATATGGGTGCCCCTTTCCCCCTCGCAGAAAATTCCTTACCTGTTAATCCTGTGCCTTCCATGAGAAAGTCACCTTATAAAAGCAAGCTAAGTAAAAGTAAGAAGATAAACAAATACAGTTCTTCAAATTAAGCAATTATCAGGGTTATTGTTAAAATGTACTACTTCTCAATGAATGCCAGGCCTTCAAAATTAAACTTCATATGCCACAAACAGCCTCTTGATGACTTCTTTATTTCTATTACTGGCATCAACATTCTTCCAAAGAGCTAACTGCCATAATGTATAAAACATGTTCAACAAATCACTTAAACCAACATCCCAGTAAAAAGTGGAGTAAGGATATGACAAAGCCCTTCAGGAGGAAAGGCAAATGACCAATGAACAATTGAAGTTTGCTCACAAGCAACCAGGGAAAAGCAAAATAAAACATTAAGGTAATATTTTTCACAACGTGGCTTTTAAAAAGTGATGGTAGACGATGCTTATTGGCAAAGGTAAGCAAGTACTTTGAAGAGCAATTTGGCATTAGTTATTACTATTTTAAATATGTAGATCCTTTGCTTAAGTCATCTAATTTTCAGCAATTTATCCCACAGCACACAAAGGCATACATGGGAAACTGTATGTACCAAGGTGTTTTAAGACACCCTTCAAGGAAAAGGTGATATCTGACCAAAGATGGATAGATGAGGGAGCGTGAGGTGGATGTCTGGAGGGAGCAATTTAGGTAACAGCAAGAACAAAAGCCCTGAAGTGGGAGTTAAAAGGCAATGGGAGGGCTTCCGTGGTGGTGCAGTGGTTGAAAGTCCGTCTGCCGATGCAGGGGACACGGGTTCGTGCCCCGGTCCGGGAAAATCCCACAGGCCGCGGAGCGGCTGGGCCCGTGAGCCATGGCCGCTGAGCCTACGCGTCCGGAGCCTGTGCTCCGCAACGGCAGAGGCCACAACAGTAAGAGGCCCACTTACAGCAAAAAAAAAGGCAATGGGAGAGTAGTAGAATCTGGAGTGATAAAAGTGGGAAGGGACCAAATCATATAGATGATAGAACTTCATAGGCCAGTGTAAAGACTTGGCTTACCTGGACTTTAATTCTTAGCATCTAAGTACTAGAGCATTTCCATTTACTTACAAGCCTGAAATTGTTTATTGTAACTTCCAGAGAGTTAAACTTTCACCCTTCTCCTGAGTACAGAGTTTACACCAGGAGATGTTAAGTCAGGGTTTCTAAATCCTCTAAAATTTCCATAAGGTTCTCAAAGGGGTCTGGGACACTCCCTACCACCTGCAGAAAAACAGCCACCGAAAGACTAGTCCTAAAAGGACACTGTAACGTGGGGGCTCAAAAACAGCTGGGATATTTTAGTGAGTTTTGTCCTGCATGGAAGCGCTGGCATTGCAAGGAAGGACTGGATGGGGCAGTGGTACGGGAGCCCAGGAAAGCCCAGAAGTGCAGTTCAAAGTCCCACCTATTGCTTCCACTCTGTTACAAAACCAAGAAAGAAAAAACAAGAAGCAGGAAGCAGGCCTAATCACCTTTGATTTCTGCCTTTCTTACTCTGTCCCCTCATTCCATCAGTTATGAAGTTTACCACACCCATCACCTGAGTTGAGGCCCTTATCACAAGCCCTGAACTTCTCTAACAGTATTTTCCATTGACCATTTTGACATTAGACTTCTACCTCCAGTCTCTTACCTACTTACTATTTCTAGCTTAATCTTCCTCAAGGAAGGTTCTAATTCTAATACTCCCTACCCAGGAGCCTGTGATGATGACACACTTCCTATCTTAATTCAAACTTCTCACCCTAGCCTTCCATGTTCTATTCTTAACCTATCTTCCCAGCCTTTTCTCCCACAGCTTTCTCATGCATGTCGTATGATCAAACATAAATTTGAAATCCAGTCCATCCTTAAGGCCCAGCTCAATTGTTAGTACCCCTTTCAAGAAATTTCCCTGATAATCTCCGGAGGCAATTTGGTATGCTGAAGAAAACTGGGCTTTGGAGTCAGACTGAGTTTGACTAGCACTGGATCCCTAAATAAATGTGTAAATAGGAGAGTAACTTGTCTGAATTTGAGTTTGTCTATAAAACAAGGGTGACTGTTGCCTTCAGAGAGTTGTAAATGTGATAACAGTAAACCTTTCTGCCATAAGCATATTTTGTACAATTCTTACGAGACTTGACACAGTTTTCCTAGTAGGAAGTCAATAGACAATATCTAGGATTGAAATATCAAGAAATAGCAAGATAAAGATGTTCTTTAGAAACATGCAGGTAAAAAGCGAAGAATTAAAGTAGTTGCTTTTGGGAACTGGGAATTAGGGTAAGAACGATGAGGACCCCAGACTGTTGTGCATCACTAAAATCTTTTGGTACTATCTTGACTTCTAAAATTATCTATATGGACTACTTTGATAAAAATAAAAATTAAAGTGAGCAAAGATATATCAACATAATAAAAATTAAATTAGGCATTAGATTGGGAAGGGGAGGAGGGAATTGTTGTTTAATGGGCACAGAGTTTTTGTTTTGTAAGATGAAAAAAGCTCTCTGGAGATGGATGATGGTAGCCCAACGCCAATGTACTTAATGCTACTGAGCTGTACACTTAATAATGGTAAATTTTATGTGTATTTTATCACAGTTTTAAAGAATGGTTTTAACAAAAAAATTTAAGTAGTACGAACATTTGTTGAATGGAATTTGTAGCCATCTCTGTATGTAAGGCTGTTTGTCTAAAGCAAGGGCCACAGACTCCTGCTGGCCAGATACCTGTCTCTTCACTGAATGTATTTTACATTTTTAAACAGTTAACATTTTTAATGGTTATATAAGTACCTACGTAGCCTTTGCACTCTCAAAGCCTAAAATATTTACTTTCTGGTCGTTTCAAGAAAAATGTTCTGACCCTTGTGCTAAAATAATTTTCAGTTCAGTGTGTCAGCTCTGCCAGTGATCAGCTCTATACCCCATAAACCAGGCATTTAAATATTCTGGGCCTCATTTTCCCAGGTTTAGAAGAGGTGATATTGGCCCTTTCTGGAAGAGTTGTATAAGTATCCAAAAGATAGAAGATAAAACTGTGACACACAAGTCTCATGTTTGTTCTGCTTTATAGAGATTAACCATTGGCCTCATTTGGTTACTCTGTGTTCAAAGCAAGTTTATTTGCTAATCGACTTCCTGTGTTTAGTTGGGCAAAAGTTGTTTTATTACAGAAAGCCTAAAGCCAAGGCTGTCAAACTTTTAACAGATCAACCAGCTGGAAAACCCTGAAATTAATGGAAAGAATTAAAACTAAAACATGTAATAAAAGGCTACCCTTGAGTCAGGGTTACTGTGATTATTAGTAAATGAAGCACTTACGTATGTTTGGTGTCTTCTTACTAGAAACAACTTTTTTCTAGTCTTCAGAGAAGTAACATAATTGATTTGAACTAAGTTTGTTTCATTTTGGTCAGAAAGTAGAAGGCTTTCTAGGGGATAAGTTTTTCTTAAAGGATACAGTGTGCCATTTATGTGTCCAAAATCTTAAATCCTTATAGTTCCCAATTTCATTATTACCCCTAGTACCTATATCCAGGGAGGCTTGCTATCTGATAGATGAGTAGTGTGAAGATCCTTCTAAAATGGCCAAGTAGAAACCATGTTCCTAGGACACTCAAAGCAAAAGGCCAACTGAAAGTAAGAGCTTGCAGCCAATTCCAAACCAGTGGGCAGACTTCAGAGTCCTGTGGACTTGTAATCGGCCAAAGGTCCAGGGGAGTTAGTCTGAAGTTGAATGTATGGTCCCAGGAAATGGTGTCTGCGAAATTATTGTGCTTTCAATTACCTCCCCTATATCATTTTTCTAATTTTTCAACCACACTGAATACAGTTGCAAATTCAACTGTCATGCGTAGTCTGTGTGGCAAGATACAAAGAGATGATGTAGACTTCTAGGAGATATCTCCCATTTACTTTAATTTTTTTATGTTTCTGATCCTCCTTCCCACATATTTGACAGCTGTTTACAGATGATGCCTGCAGTTTCTATTTGGGTCTGTTTAAGAGAGATAATTAGGGCACTTCATAGTTGAAGCTTAAACAGGTCAGCTATCTTAAGTCTTCAGGCTAGAGAGCCTCCTAGAGGTAGTGGCCCTTTATCATCTGAAGCCATCTGGCAAGACTTTCATTGCAGAAAGGGTTGGTCTGAAGCATTCTAACTCAGCAGTGTCATGAATTGCACGGAATTTACTGGCTTGTAGCTAAAGGGCCTATAATAAGGTATAACCACTGGACCTTTGCCTTCCTAACATGTGACTTGGAACAAATACTCCATAGGTACAATATAGGCTACACCTGAAGTCTGTGATTCCTACTTATTTGTGAAACTGTAAGAGAACATCAAATATTTCTTAAAAGCTTCTTTGGGTACCCCCATTCCTCTTATTAGACTTGGGGACTATTTTCAGATAACTGACTGAAACATTTTTGTTTCTGCATTTCAAATGAAATATCTATTCCTAATCTTTTTCCACATGAAAAATTCTTTTGTTGTTAAGCAGAAACAGTTCAAAGTCTAATCCTTGAATGTTTTTCAACTAGTATGATGATAAGTGCCTCGCTGCTCCTTAGTTGAGATTTTCTGACACATCAGGGTAGGAATAAGCAACAGGGGAGTTGGTGCTTCATCAGCATCTAACTCAAAGCTTGATTATAGCCATCACCCACCATTCTGTCTTGAGTCTTCAAAGTTAATATTTAGAGGACCTGTGCAGAGTCCAAAGGCTGTTAATACTTTTTCAAAGAGGGTGTCACTGTTTACATACAGCCTTAAATCAGTTGACAGTGTCAGTTAAGTTCTTATTATTAATTTGGTTGCACCAGGTCTTCATTGCAGCAGGCAGGCTCCTTAGTTACGGCCAGCGGGCTGTTCCTTAGTTATGGCTCACCGGCTTCTTAGTTGCAGTATGCATGTGGGATCTAGTACCTTGACCAGGGATCGAACCCGGGCCCCCTGTATTGGGAGCTTGGAGTCTTAACCACTGTGCTACCAGGGAAGTCCCAAGTTCTAAATTATATGACTAGCAGGGAATTAATTACTGATCTGGCTGTGACTTCAATGATAAGCATAAGATTTTGTCCAGAAGTGTTCTAGGATCAAGTCAGATTGAGAAAAGTCAAGAAATTATGCTGATGATCTTAGATACAAATTGTGAAATTAAAAGTGGAAAAAAACGTTGTGAATATGAAGGTATAGCTTATGTATTAAACAACTGATTTAGGGAATCTCTCTCTCCTGAAGTTCAGTCTTGGTTTATTACTTTTACAGCTTATTCTCCTGTTTGGGATGGAATCTGCATAAACATGAACAGTGTGTCTCAGCTTTAGGAAACTCTTAGTTAACCCTGTGATGCTAGGACAGTATGCAATACAAGGCTGTTACTTTCTTGTTTTTCCTCTGCAGGTGGTCTTCGAGGGGTGGCACGAGGCGGCCTGGCAGGACTAACCCTTACGGGCCTCTACGCGCTATATAATAACTGGGAGCACATGAGAGGCTCCTTGCTCCAACAGTCTCTCTGAAGATTACTAGCTGGTGAACGGAGGACACTTTAGTAGTCATCCAGATCAATTTATAAGTCAGTCTGGAGTCATTTACTCTTTTACCTGCAACTAGTTTGAAAAAGGAGATTTCCAGTTTGCTGTGATGAAGATCATGGATGGTTGACCAGGACTGGCACTCCTTCCAGCCATTAATGAGTTGAAGCCAAAACCCTTTGGTGGCTGAGTAATGTGGCTCTCTTCTCCTTTAAAGAAGATCTTGCACCTGTTTTTTCTCGTACCCCCTGAACTGGAAAACCACTTACTCCCAGAATTCAGGTCATGCTTGTCAATGCTGTATCACCACATTTATTCATTTAATAATCCAAGACTGTAATACTGCCCTGTATCCCAATAAAGGGTAAAAACAGAACCAAAGTCATAACTCCAACATAAAACATAGTGGGTGTCTCCGAAGTTACTCTTGGCATTTGTTTATGCCCCACTAGGCTAAAACATGTTTTCATGTTTGTGTTGAAATGAAGGGCTACTGGCAGCATTAGCAACTAGGTTAAACTTTTTCTCCAATAGAGTTGACACTACCCAACCTCAAGATATTTCAGATTAACCATTATACCATTAGTGTACTGTGCTAGAACAATCTGTGCAACAATCGTGATTCTGTACGCGTTAACTCATCTTACTGGGGATAATTCGAAAAAGATGATATAGACACAAGCTGTAAGTTTTTAGGAAGCCTTGGGAAAGCAAGCTAAAGAAAATAAGGACAAGTTATTTAATTTCTGAGTTAGTCTTCTCATCTTTGAAATGAAGTTAAATAAGATTGCACAGCACGATATACATAAGAAATACTAAACAACTGGTGGCTATTGTGATTGATTAGAGAAAGTAAAGTAGGGCCTTTCTGAATGCATCTAGTTAGAAGGAATTTGGCAGAAAAGCACTGAACTTCAGCTGAAGTCCTCTAGTTTAAAAAAAAAAGAAAAAGCAGTTTAATATCTTACCTGCAACAGCGGATTAAAAATTAAAAGTAGATATGAAGAGTGTGCAAGAAAGACAATGGAAGTTAGTAATAACCTATTTGCTAATTCAAGAATCATAAAATACACTGATAAATTTAAGTGAATATAAAAACACTGTTTTTATGTTCAAGTGTTTCTCAACTGTACTCCTAACCAAAGGATATCACATTCATATAATTTTGTGACAAGGTGTTTTACAAATCACAGGACAACTATATGGCTGTTATGCTTTTAATGGAGGGAGGCACAAAATCCATCAATGCAAAAGAATGTTTTACACTCATTAGCACAGTGATTGTTAATTTAGGGATACACAATGTGTTAAACCTCAAAAACTACAAGGTTTCCTGCAACCTAAGATAATGGAAAGGCTCCTTAAGTTTTTACCCACCACCTTTAGTTTTAAAGTTCTAAATGGTGTTGGAGAACTAAAAAATAATAGGCTCGTTTCAGCTGTGGTTCAAGAATTCTAATGAAGTTGGCAATGACACTGGGAATGTGAAGTTTCCCCAAAAGGGCTTTCTAGATGACCACATCACAAACTTTAAAAGTATTTCCAATAACACATAGGCAAGTTGAGTGGCTTAATAGTGTAAAAGCCTGGAAAGCAGCTAAGATGTCTCATCTTACGGAATTTTAAAACATGGTATAAATACCATTTCTTTCCTACAGAGAAACTTTTTAAAGCATGGACATAACTTTAGGGATGCTAAGGAAACATCAATACTTTTCATAAAGCTTCAATAAACACCCCAAGGCACAGTGTTCAAAACGGCCTATTCACTAAAATGTCACTGCATTATAAGCTATAGGTATGCTATGCTTGCAGTGAGAGGACATTTAATTTATGCCTAGTTAAAAGCACCAGGTGTCCAGTTCAGCTTACATTTACACAGGATGCACCAGTAACACTTAGGATAGTGAATAGTTCAAGTACTACATTTCCAGCATGTCTTGCCTTTTGCTTTTTGATTAGTCAGCACTGGGGCTCTTCTGCCTGTAGTTCTTCAGAATACTTTGAAAGAGGCTAGGATTACCCTGAATATAGTCTTCAAGCAATATGGAGCCCTTCTGAAAGAGCTGTCTAGATACTTCAATAATAACGTTTAGAGAAGGGAATAAAGATAAAACTTGAAATAGTTGAGTTTGTTTCAAAAAAAAAAATAATGTAGAATCTGGCATGTAAGCTAAAATGTTTTGTAATTAATGTCAAAAATTGCCAAGATTGTTAATACTGTTTTGGTAAGAAAAAAACCACTATATTGGCAAGGTTAATTATTTGTGTGAAATAATATTGTACATTAATTAAACAGAAGAATTCACCGTTAATGGAAGAAAACCCACAAGAAGGGGAAGCATCCAAAGGCAATCAAGAGGTTAGGTTAAAAAAAAAAAAAAAAAAGTAAGTTTACTAGTTTCAGAATACATCAACACACCTTGATTATAAAACTATTTCATTTTTAAAACTACAGTGCTTTAATGTACTTCTAATAACAACCCAAACTAAGGAGCCGTGGAGGCTTATGAAAAAGACCTACCCACTATGATGCTGTGTTTCTAGTGTAGGGGTGAATTAATACTTCTGTAAGAAGGAACTGAATCACCTCAACATCAACAAACAGCCTTTTTCTTTTACACAGTAACTCATAATTTGATTATTTCTCTTCACTAGTTCAAAATTAGGCAGAAAAGGAACTACATCAGACCCAGAAACGCAATGATTTGGCAAGCCGCAGTTACTCAGCTCATGGATTTGTGCTAATCTGCAGAAAATTTGCTTGACTCCAGTACTCCATTCCTTCACATCTGTAAAGAAAAGCCCATAGATAAAAAGTCACTTCACTGCAGGATAAAAAGCAAGTTTCCCACCCTGAAGCTCTCACTTCTCAATAAGCTACTAGAATCCACACAGGCTCCAAAAATTCCCCCAACAGCTACATCATCTTGAAAGGTCACTTTCAAGTATGTCCTCGTTACTTCATGGAGCAAGTTCAAGTGAAATACATGAAATTTTTATGATCTTTTCCCCACCTCACCTAATATAGAAACCATTTATAGGAATACAGTTCAGTGGGCAAAGTATGAATTCATATATAAGGCAAAATATCTTTGAGCAGCTAAAACTAATATTTGCACTAGTGGCATGTACCCACCTGTAGAGGAGTTCGATACAACCATTTTTCTTTATCAACTTTAAGCTGCATACAGGCAAAGAGATCACAAACTGCTGGGAGGCCGTAACGGTCTGGGGGAAAGCTGTGTTCCTCCTGTAGGGGCGAATTAAGTAATACTTCCTGCAAGAAGACAAAAGGTGGATTGCTACATGACAACTGGGAGGCGTGAGACCAACAATTCATCTTCAAATAGTGTAGTGTCTATAAAGAATGATGTAAATGTTGGGCATTCTAATAATGAGCAAAGGGGACAACTATTTTCTCTTTTCCATAAGTAGCAATAAAATAGGCCAGATGGGGATTTGGGGCCTAGAAAATGCACAGAAATTTCAGTTTGAATAATCAAATCCTCCATTCTGTTGCTAACATGGCACCAAAATTAATACTTAAGCCATATTTAATAGTTAAGATATTTAAGGATCTGGCCCATTTGCAAGGTTTGGGATTAAGAAAGTAAAAATGTATTAAATATACTTCAAAAGGTGCTATTTTAATGTGTTGTGCTCACCTTGGCCTTCCGAAGTAGCCATTTGTCTTCTCCTGAGGATAACTGGCTAAGATTTCCTGTCTTTTTTCCTGGCAAGACCCAGTCAGCTGTGTTAAAGGGACACCAGGAAGTGGCCAAGTGGCTTGTAAGCTTTGGTATGCCAGCTCTGTCCTCTCTAAGAGGCACTTCCTTGGGACATCCTTCTTTGCATGAGGGGGTAATGAGCCACTCTGACAAGGGACTGTTCCTTATGACTTGGAAGGAATCAGCAATTCTAGAAGAAGCCATTGCCTTTGGTGCCTTAGCTTGTTCTGTTGCCTCTCTTCTGGATGGACAGAGCCACATATTCAGGGAATCTTTATGTTTCTCAGGTTCAGGTTTTGGTTCCACAGGCATACCATTTTTATCCTTTCCTTCTTTCTTCAGAAGCCATTTACACAGAGCTTCCTTCTCACAATTTTCATCACACACACACTCTGCAAAGCTTGTACAGGGCTCATTGGCTTTGCAGACCTCCTCTACTTTATATGGGTCTTGATGATTCTGGACAAGCCAATCCTCAGTAATCATGCTGGGAGTGGACAAGGGTTTCTTGGCCTCCAAGTGGTCATTCAGGCACTTCAGATTGCCCAGGTTCTCAATCTCCACACCTTTGAGCTGGTTACCCTGACAATTGGTACAAGAATCAGGCTTGACAAGCCAATCATTCACACTATAGGACTCCTGGAACACCTGGAACAAGAGCTTAAACTTCTCACTGGTTTCACAGCTGCCATTCTCAGGCTTCTCAAGCTTATGGGATTCCTGGGGAGTCACCAGCCAATCAGAAAGCTCCATCTCATCTTGATCAAGCAGCTCTAGATCTCCAACCTTTTCAATTTCAATGGAGTAAGAACTGGTAGTAGAATGGCTGTTACACTTTTGGTAACTTGGTTTTTCAGAAACTTCTTGTTGCTGACTCTTGTGGAGCCAATTTTCCAAGCCCTTTAGGTTGCCCCAGACTTTACTGAAGAAATTGCAGGCTCTGGCAGAAGTCTACGTAAGAAGTACACAATATTAGTTTGCCAGAATATTATGACTGCTTTGGGATTCAATGATAAGACTTCTACTTATATTTACCACACTGCCCAATGTTTCTAAATTTAAGTATATACATAGCCAAAAGGTATGGGATTTCTCTATTAAGATATTAAAATATATGGTTACAGTAAAACTTAATTTTCTGCAGTTTTAAAATAAACAAGGCAAAATAGGAGGAAGCATTTGTAGTGGTTTATAGAAAAGAGACTAGTACTTCTATATAATGTGACTTTATGAATAAAGAAGACAAAAATGAGCCATGGATATGATGAGACAAGTCATCAAAGAAGGCTAATAAACATGAAAAATACTCAACCTCCTTAGTAATCTAAGAAACTCAAAACAAAAGTTTTTACTGTTACTTCGTGTCAAATTCAGAGAAATAAACTTGTAAACGACTACCACTATTAGAGAAGTTTCAGGGAAGCAGGTCTCTTCAATACTCTGGTGGGAATATAAACTGCTATCAACTTCCTGGAAAGCCAAATTGGCAATCTGTAGCAAAAGTCTTAAAGGGACTGCAGAACTATAATCTAGGAATGCCATTTTTAAGAATTTACTCCTAAAGACTGAATCAAGAATGTACGCAAATAATTAGTTCCTGGACATGCAGAGGAAATGTATTTATATTCAGAAAAACTGAAGTTTAGAGCCAATCAATGAAATATAGTGTGAAGGATTTTATGGAAGAAATTAAATGACAGAGAAATATATTCATGCTCTATTAGTAAAAAAATCTGCTAGCCAAAACAAAAGTTACAGAATGATATTTTTCTTTAAAAGTGTATGTATGCATAAACAAAAATGTTACAGTGGTTGTTTCCGCATGTGGGATTATGGGCTTGTATTTCTTTATACAGTTTTTTCCTAAGCTTTTTATCTACAGTGTAGACGTGTCACTACTGTAATAAAAAGTTATTAAAAGATATATATTTCCCAGACTAGAACTAAAAACCAAACAAAGACATACACTATCAGTTAATAACTAGCCCCATCTATTACTTCATCTATCTCAGAAACAATAAAGGCAGCAACACACCTGACTATTCTCCAAGGTCTGCTTTTGGGTGAGCCAGTCCTGCAGATTGGTACTGGGTATGTAAGGAGCTTGGCGACTGCTGGCAGGTTTGCTTCCAAGGAGCCATTCGCTGAGAGGGACAGCTGTGGTGCTGGATGCTGACTTCTGCTAATCACACAATACTTTGCTGCTTAACAAGGCAATGTCAAATGCAGTAGAAAGTTTGCCAGAAAAGCAGGAGACCCAAGTTCTCTAATCTTGGCTTGGTGCTGACCCTGCACAAGTCAAATGACTTCCCTAAGCCTCCATTTTCACAATTACAAAACAAGGAGTATAGCTGATCTCCAGGGTTCTTCTCAACTCAAAACTTCTAGGATCCTATATTCACATTGCCTTTAGAAGTAAATCACCTCTATGAATGATAAAGAGAAGGATCCCTAAGAGAGAACCAACCCAATCAGAGAGCTATTGATAATTCTTATGAACTAACTGATAACAATTACTTTCTTACTCAACACCTCTAAAACCTCTAAATTTCTGACATTCAGTCTCAAGGGAAGCATTTAATTGCATAAACTAATTTATTACCACTGGTGCCTTTTTACAAATAATTCGTAGCCAAAAAAAAAAAGTGATATAATCAAAACCCAAAAGAAACATAAGCCAAGTAATAACTCAGTTACAAGAAACAAAATGACATTTTACCTGCTCTGGCAATGCGATATAGCTTCTTTTCTCCAGAAAGGGCCCAATATTTGATGAACTAGCATGAGCCATCAGGTGCTCAGGAATTTGCTATAAGAAAAAAGCAAATTAATCATGTTTACTAATGTTATGCTTTCATACCAAAAAAGTGAAACTGTAATCCCTAAATTTCAAAAGTATTAAGCAAAGTGTTACATTTCACTAGAATATTCTTTATACTAAATTCACTGACCTACGAAGTAGTTATAAAATCTGAGAGTTCCCTATCTATTGTACTACATAACTATCTTCATGTAAGAAACCTTCACCAGAATTGGTAGTATTACTACTTTTAACAAGACCCAAATGAGACCATATTTGACTCTAAAGACCATTCAAGCCATAAATTTCATAAGAAAGAAGTCAAAGGTATTTAAAGGGATACAAGATGAATTCTAGAGATGATCAATGAGTCAATACCACATTCCAAGCACTACCAGCCTAATACTCTATAAATTTAATCAGAAAATGAAATTTCTGAAGCTTATCAAATTCTCAAGAAAGCCACTATTCACAGTGAAAATGTGTTATTTTTAAGACCACCTGTGAGGCCACAGACCTGAGAAGCTCAGTATGAACCTTCTGAGATGAACACTACTCACAATGGTCTTAAGAGACCCAAACGTGGTGATTGCCTGGCGCAGGGCAGTTATATCGGCTTCAAAGAGTAGGACCGTCGAATCTTCAGGTTTGAGGGTCAAACTGCCCAGTCTGGAGAAAAAAAATAAAACCTGGCTATTTTAAAGAAACATCTATTTCAAATTCATCCAAAATAGAAACCAAATTGTGAGTTATTTGAAATGACTGTACTTTTCTAAGAAACTCAACCAAAGATAGATGACTTAACCATGTACCATGTATCATACCAAGTATGATATTAAATATATAAAGCAGGATGATCTTATCCAAGGAAGAGAGACGTCAAGTTAAATCCAAATCATGCAATGAGTTACGAAGTGACTCTTTTTTAATACACCAAAGTCAAAGAGCCAAAGTCAAAACAAGCAAAAAGGGTCTTTACCTCTCCAGGCACACAGAGACTTGATTGGCTAGATCTTTGTTCTGGGTGCACTCCAGCTGATGAATAAGACAATTGAACTGACCCAGCAACTATAAAAAAAATGAAACCATCTAGCCACAATGATACTAAAAGCACCAAGAGTATCCAAGTTAACAAATAGCAAATAGCACTCGAGATTAAATTTTTATCTCATCTATATTAATGCTGCATTACAGGAAAATGTCTCTGGAAACCAGAAACCACATTCAAACCAATCATGGCCTTGCAGTCATCTTACCCAGTACAGCTGTTGGGCCTGCTGCTGTAGCGTCTCCTCTTTAAGCTGATAGATCAGATCTACCTGTTCATACAGCCACACCTCACGGCTTCGAAGGCATTCCAGGTGACGACTTATGCAACTGTGAATCTGGGCTTTGACCTAGAAAACATATATATGTTAGCTTCACTAGTGCTGTAAGCTCAAAGAATGGTGTTTCCCACAGAATGGCGAGGTCCCTAAACTTCTGGGGGTCACAAATCCTTTTGATTATCCAATGACATTTATGCAGTGTCTCCCCAGAAAAATGCATACATTCAAAATTTTGCCTATAATTTCAGCGTTGAGTCCTGAATCCCATCCATGAAACCACCAAAGCCCCATGGACCCCGTTTAAGAATCCCAGCCATAATGCATATCTAAGCTCCAAAATCCTCCTTCAATACTCCTTCTTCTAAGAGGATCAGGTTTATTTTGGGTGTCCTAAAGGAGTCAAGAGAAAATACAAGGATATGTCATGCGATACTGATGCCCCTAAGTTTTCCACATAATTTGAAAACCTATAGTTTTACAAATTCACAGTGGAAGAAGACAAGAATATTAATAACTAGCCCTTACCTCTTTTCTCACCCTACAAATGAGCAACACATTTACAGTAGGCCAATTTAGTAAAGAGATGTGTCACTACATGTCAACAGCCAGAAGACCATCAGGGCAGACAGTTTATGTAAAATTACAAACTAAATGTCTCTGGAAGCATAAAGAATGATTCAAGAGGGATAAATATAAAATTTCTAAGGAAGAAAATCATAACATCTATAAATTATCCAGGAGAATCCACATAAGAAACTATATATATTTTGTTTTGTTTTGTTTTGTTTTTGTTTTTTGTGGTATACAGGTCTCTCACTGTTGTGGCCTCTCCCGCTGCGGAGCACAGGCTCCGGACGCGCAGGCCGAGTGGCCATGGCTCACCGGCCCAGCCGCTCTGCGGCATGTGGATCTTCCCGGACCGGGGCACGAACCCGTGTCCCCTGCATCGGCAGGCGGACTCTCAACCACTGCGCCACCAGGGAAGCCCCAAGAAACTATATTTTATAACACCTTTTTCTGGATAGTAAAGTGGTATTTCAAAGTCATGTAACACTTGGTCTACCCACTCACCAGCAGAACGTTATTAGGCCAACAGAAGGAACAGATTTCGTTCTGGCTAGCTCTAACAATTAAGTCGTTTATAGAACCATGCCACCACCAAAACCATGCCAATACCAAATTAACAGATGGTAGGGGACATGCTAAAGTGCCATCCTTTATGCATTAAGAACAACTGACCAGTTCAATGAGCTGAGCTCATTCACTTTGTTACTTTTTAGCGGATGGCAGTGCTTGGCACAGGGACCACACACGGAAGCAATCAAAAATGCACGCTGGGGCTTCCCTGGTGGCACAGTGGTTGAGAGTCCGCCTGCCGATGCAGGGAACACGGGTTTGTGCCCCGGTCCGGGAAGATCCCACATGCCGCGGAGCGGCTGGGCCTGTGAGCCATGGCCGCTGAGTCTGCGCGTCCAGAGCCTGTGCTCCGCAACGGGAGAGGCCAGAAGAGTGAGAGCCCCGCATACCGCAAAAAAAAAAAAAAAAAAAAATGCACGCTGGACTGAATTATCTAAGGTGGTGCAGGAGTTTCCAAACTCTTCTAACATCTGCTTTATTTTCCCTTTGGGATCAAAGGCATCAACATTTCAGGCAGACCATGCAAGGCATGGGGTAAAACTTTTGGGTTTGGAGAAGCCAATCCCTTCGCCATGCTCTAACCAGCCCTGTAATAAGAGTTCAGACAAGGAAAGAGAAAAGCACACGTCACACCTCTCGCAAGTTATCTTTAATTTGCTGTTCAGCCCGGAGAACTCCACCAATAGCAAGCTCCAAGTCCCTCCGTGCATCACAACACCTCAAAAGGGGTTCTTTATTACTGGAGCAGCCACTCTGGTCCTGTGAGGTACTCATTCTGCTCCCTGTTCCTTTAAAAGAAAAAAAGAACAATCCAAATTGCACCATAATTACAACCAAAAACCACCCTGCAATCATCTCCCAAATGATTATTCCAACCAGCTCCCAGTTACTACTTAGATTACTTCCGACATAGGACTTGGTACATAGTATACCCTTAATAAATATTAACTCCTCTTCCCCGCCCACCATTACTGTGTTCCTGCCCAAAAATCCTATGCATCTACTTTAGTTACACTTTACATGGGAACAGATATTTCTGAAAAAATACACTAAATTGCCTGAATTGATAGGGCATATAGCCTCCAAAAAGTTAAAAGAACACTAGATTGTTTCTATTTACATACCTGAAGTCATAAGGGGCATGTGTTCTCGTTTTATAGATTTAGAGCTGAAGACTAAAAGGTCTAGAAGGAACCATAATTACTTTGGAAAGAAGGTGCAAACCAATAACCTAATACACAGAGTTTAGAACACTGTTTAGATCTGACATTAACCTAAATTTATTGGGAGGATTAAATTTTTCCCCCCCTCCTTTTATATTTAGGAAGAACTCAGGGATGCCTTCATAGCTAGGAAACTCTCAGGAATGTAAATCTGACAATAATTTCATGGGATTCTGCTATAAGGGAGGTACTTAGAGAAACTGGTGTGGGAAACCACAGAGAATTTTCTAATAAGCATAGGAGAGAAGAAACAGAAGTGGAAAAATACCACATAACCCAAGATATGATGATATGAGACTGGGACAGAAGACTGTCAGAAAAGCAATGAAGCAAAGCTTGACAAAAACTGCTGGAAGAACAGTCTGATGTGTATCCTGGATAGATCTAGAATCAGAGATGGTTTCTAAATACTTACAAAAAGAAAGCAGTGATCACAGTAGCGCAGCATGGATTCACTAAGCCCTGTGACACCAAAATTATTTCCTTCTTGGGTAGTTTTACTGAACTGGCCAGTCAACGTAATCCTTTAGACACGATATATTTGGACAATAGTAAGACTTGTGACAAGGTTGTATACCATCTCTGTGGACAAAGTGAACATGGGCAAAACAGGCCAACTAAATTGAATCATAAAATTATATTTTACAAAGTACTCAAAGGATAATGAATTGAAACCAGTCTGTTAAGTATTTAGAGGTATGCCCCTGTTTTCCCCAATTACTCAACTGTTTTCCCTAATTGCCTGGATGAAAACACAGAAGGCAGACATTAAAGTTGGAGACAACACGGGGCTGTGACAAAAACAGATTCCAAACAATCTCTACATAGCTGTTAAATCTTATAAAACAAAAATGTAGATTTTTTTTTTTTTTACTTGAACGGGGGAGGACAAAGTGGAAGAGAATAAATGTAAAAGGATGGAGGTTTTTAATTGAAAGCAAGCTCTATATGAGTTAGCAGTGTGCTGGATCTCAGAGGAAAATTACTTACATGCTATTTGACTACATTTACCAGAAGTATAGCATTTGCCACTAATCAGTTCCATGTTTATTAGACTAATTTTGAAATTTCTTTCTGAATAGCAAACTTCAGAAAGAGGCATTTAGAAGAAAAAAGAAAGGGGCCTCAAAACCATGAAAACTTTCTCCAGGAAGGGAGGCTGTTTAGATAAGAGGAGTCTCTGGGAGGACAAATTTACTATTCTGGAATACTTGGAGACCTGTCAAATAGAATTAGACCTGTTCAGAATGACCCAAAGGAGTAGAGGAGGATTAACAGAAGATATCTGAGGCAACATATAAAAGAACTTCCTAACAGTCCTGAAGGAAACGACCTTCTCAGAGAAGCAAGCCAGCTTTCGGCTGAACAGCAGTCTACACAGTGCAAATGGCTGACTGCTCATCCGAGACACAGGGAACTCTGGCCTACACTGCATCTTTAAGCCAAGGTTTAGGGCCAGGTGGCTAGCTAGAAGCTGAAACGGGCTGAACACTGTGATTCCCCACCCCCAGAAATAAGACAGCGGGAGGAAAAAGCCCAGTAGGCTTTCTTTTGACCATCTCAGCAGAAAATTCCCATTCAGGAACTAGAGTTCCTGAAAGATTCAGGAAATTTTCTAACTTCCCCCTGCTGTTTTGTTGCCACAGTCTGTTTCCCCATAATAATCTCTAAAATGGAAGGGCTTCATTAACTGGATTCGACAGGAATCCCCTTGGAGATTTTTTTTCCAACCTTTGAAACACCAGCTGCAGCTACTTTGCTACCTTCTTTCTCACACTGTAAGCTGCCCTGTTTTAAGCACACCATTAGTGTGCACTTAGTGCACACTGTAGGAACTTTGAACAATACCTGCATAACGAGTGAAATGCTGGCTCATATTCAGAAAGTGGAATGTCACCTCATTACCACAAGTTGCTTCACTTTTCACTTAAGTTACTTATATGCAAAGCATGTTTAGGTCTTTCAAATGTATAACCAACTTTCACCTGTGCCAAATTTCCCATTCTTAGGACCTCACCATGTGTGTGCAATGCCACAATGCCTGGCACAGTGTAAAATTTAAACAGTAACATTAAGTCAAAATGTTGCTTCACAATGTCCAGTACCCCAGAACTCTAGATCACGTGGGAGACAAATTCAAATGCACACAGTGCTGACTTAGAGAAGTCTTCTCAAGTCCATCACAAATACTATACAACTGCCTAACAAGAACAGAATATGGCAAAAGTACACAAATTGGATTTTCCCCTTATCAGCTATGGATAGAAAATAGGATGAGATTTAAAAGTTACAAAACTGATTTTCCCCACATATTTATCCCTTGTTTTCAAATTAAAATGAGTGTTATCCTTCAAAACAGTAACCTTGTTAGACTAGGGGTCTTTAAAGCCATTAAGAAAACCTGTTTCATTCCTTTACGGCCAGCCCCAGGGATGTCTGTCCCTTCGCTGCCCTTGGCTCTGACCCTCCTCCTCCCTGTGGAGCAGTCAAGGGGCAGTCAGCTTCCATAGTTGAAATCCCAAGAAAGAAGCTGTGCAAAGGTTTGCCTTCTTGTACTGCAGTGAGGAGAGAGCCCTCAGAGCTGAAATCAAGAACTCCACCACATGGGTGAATTCAAACCACAATAAGGTGAAGCCTGAGCTAGCTTTATGAAATGTCACATCCAAAGAGACCTTTATGAGTTATCTAGCTCATATGGTCAATTTCAAAAATTCACCATTCCTTTCAGGTTAGAGAGTCAATGTAGCAAGCATGATGTTTAAGAGATTACTCTGAGGCCTGACAAACCAGAATTCCAGCTCCATCTGCAACCTTCAGACCCATGAGCGAGTTACTTAACTTCTCTGGACCTCAGTTTCCTCTAGAAAAATGTGGACAATGACAGTAGCTACAAAGTGCTGCAATGAAGTTAAAGTGAGACAGTATCTGCCTTTAGGCACTTAACCCAGGCCCTGCACACTGCACTTTTTAATGCTTTGGTTGTTTTTGGTTAGCTGAATTATGGGGACCTTAAGAATCTCCACCTATGGACTATATAGAAAGCAGCACTGAAGCTAGAAAAGGCTTTGAAGTGAGGAGGCCCTGACTTAGAATCATTTAGCCATTAATCAATGCTATGACCTTGGACCATTTGCCCTTTTTGAACCTAATGTCTTAATTAAATAAGTGAGGATAACAATACTTACCTCATAGACTTAGGGGTGAGGATGTGGTACCTATTTAATAAATATAGCTCCCCATATACTCTCTCACTGTAAAACCCAGCAAAAGGCAAGTTGTTTTTATGGCAAAAGCTCAGTAGTCTAAACTCTCTAATATACACCAAGTGTACACACACTTTTGCCTGTTTTCTTACCTGTAAAAAGATTAGACCAAATCAGCTCTAATTCTAAAATTCAGATCAATGAAAGACTACTAAAAATGTCTTTTTCTCTTCACCTTTATAATACAAACTACTGCCCTACCACCTTCAACAGAGGATTGCCTTAAATGTGTATTTTTTTTTTTGAGACAAGTTAAAAGTTTAAGTGCTTTCTAAAACTTCCCTGCCTCTAGGGTTCCTGTTCTAGGTTTTGGAGGAGGAGAGAGATAGAGGGGGAAACACACACATCCCTCAAACAAATGAATAAGGCTCCAGGAAAACCTGGAGCTTTCCTCAAAGAAGAGTTCCACAAACTATATATGCCATACTTGCATAATGCTTTGCACAAATCTAGTTATGAAATCCAAAGATTATGGAACCAGAACTGAGCAACTAAACCACAAATGAAGCTAAGTCCCTATCATATGGTTTAACCATAAAATTTCCAAAGAAACATAACCCTCTTGTGACCGACACAAACCACAATTTAAAGTTGGAAAACCTTAGCCATCTCTTTAGTAGACTACTCTCATTAAACAGATGAAGCCACAAAGCCCCAGAGAGTTTAAATGACCCATCCACAGCCATTACACGCAGATTTGGTTTAGAACTAGCATTCCTAGGGTCTAGTCCTGGATTCTCTCCTTCTTACCAGCTTGTTCTTCCTTTAGTGTATTATCACCCATAAATTCTTTTTATTTGCCAACACTAAAGATTAAAATTAACATTCCAATGGGTTACTAATGGAACACCTTCCATTAAGAATCTCAGTCCAGGGCTTCCCTGGTGGCGCAGTGGTTGAGAATCCACCTGCTGATGCAGGGGACACAGGTTCGTGCCCCGGTCCGGGAAGATCCCACATGCCGCGGAGCGGCTGGGCCCGTGAGCCAGGGCCGCTGATCCTGCGCGTCCGGAGCCTGTGCTCCGCAACGGGAGAGGCCGCAACAGTGAGAGGCCCGTGTACCGCCAAAAAAAAAAAAAAAAAGAAAAAAAAGAATCTCAGCCAATTCTCATAGTCCTCAATAAATTATAACAATTTTTCAGAACCGTCTTCCTTAGATAATGCTAACAAAAATAAACAGCACATCATGATAGACTCAGAATAATCAAAACACTTCCAACATGAAGGACAGGAGCAACAGCCCTGGGTTCTGATCTCACATCTTATCACAAGCATTCCGCATTCCATTCCTCTGTCTGAATGCTTATATCATTTCTAACTGCACCTTCCAGGTCTCACTGCTTGTCCCCCCTTCCCAAATGGCCCTCCTCTCCAAAAAAGGTGTCCACTTTTCACTTATTTTCCTAGCATCTAAATCACTGCGAAAAGACCAAGCCCTTAAAAAACAGACCCATAAGACACTTACTATGTTCTATGAATTACTAAATTCGAAACACTAACTGCCCATTTGGTTATCTTTGATAAGACAATATATATCAGAACATCTGTACAAATTTTCAGGAAAAAAATTATAGTAATAGTCCGCATGCAATTTTACCTTGAGACATTTCTTAACATGTTCTTTCTTCTTACTGTCAGTTTTAAAAAACAAAAGGTTTTTTTATGTCACAATTCATTAACTCAAAGGTTATCTATACGTATCTTATCCTAACCCTTTAATTCTTTAATAATTTCTGAAATTCAAGATCTGATTCTTCGTAATTTTTTAAAAAACCATGTAAATAAAGATTAATTCCTGAAGAAACAAACAAAATAAGGTAATAAATTCACGATAGCACATTTTAAGATCGTTTAACACTTCAGACCTTACTGCGCTCAGATCTACCTTTATACATGTAACTATGAGCAATCAATTCCAGCACTTCAACTTTCCGAAGCAGTAACTGAAAACTGACCACAATATTGGTCATTACCATCTAATGCCAATTTAAGCGTTTCTAGTTCAAAAGCAACATTGACTCATGCGACTTTCCAGGTTTCCCAACACTTTCTAGGAGCACTGTCGCCCTAAGAAGCCTGGGTCCCGTCCTCCCTGGAAGCCGCAGCCGCGCGTTCACTCTCCGCTTAAGAGCGGGCACGAGTACTGCTCAGTACGCATGCGCACAGCCCCGGCCGCAGGGCCCGTTCCCAGCCCGGCAAGGGGAGCCCACCCCGAGGGCTCCCGCTGCGGCCCTGCACTGCCAGACGTACCTACTTGCAGGCCAGGTCCCCGCCGTGTGAGCTGCCCAGCAAGCAGAACGCTGCTTTATCCGCGACCAGGGTGACAAAGTTTCCTTGAACCCTCAGGTCGCGCCCCGCCCGCGCGCCGGGCAGCTCCCCACGGGCGGGCGGGAGCGCGCACGTCGGCGCCGGGGTGGGGCCGGAGGCTCCGCCCACTCGGGCGGCTCGCGAGACCCTATAGCTGCCCGAGGACCCCCCGCAGCCTCCCGCAAGGCTCCGGCGTGGCTCCAAGCCGCTTGGGCTCCCGGCTGGACGCCACCATCCCCGCCCGACCGCTCAGGGCGAAAGCCAGCTCGCAGAGCCCCGAGGGATGCCAGGGGCTCCTCTCCAGCCTCTCCTCGGCCCACCTGCTCCAGCGCTTAGCCTGTGTCCACCCCGATCCGCGCCCCAAATCGTCAAGACGTCTTTGATTTAAGGATTTTGCTGCTAATCACTACAAAGAAATAACGAACGTGGGCCAGTCAGAAGGCTTCCGGAGTTATTACTGGAATGTTCCTGGCCAGTAGCTCCTGACTCCCTGAGATTACCACTGTCAGCCTAACAGGTTCAAGGCCCGGCTTTTGTTTCAGGCTCTGACATCTCACTTCTGTGACATACCTCTACCTATACCCCAGCGTCCCTCTGTCTCTCTCAAACACAGTCCACACGGCCTCAATCCAGTGCTGCATTTAACACTCATGGATGCTTCTCATTCAACAAGCTGAGCACCAACCAGATGCCAAGCTCTATTCTAGGTGCTGGGAATACAATAGTGAAATGAAAGCTCCACCAGGACAGTAGTACAGAGTAGTTAAGAGGATGAACTCTGGAGCTAGACCGTTGCCACACAAAACCTGGCTCTGCCACTTAGATGCGGTGTAACCTTAGGCAAGTCACTTAACCAGTCTGTGCCTCAGTTTCCCCATCTGTAAAATGAGGACAATAATAATGGGCCCAACTCAATGAGAATTATATGAATATACAAAAAAATGTTTAAGACAGTATCTTACACATAGTAAGTACTTCCTGTCTGATGATTATCACGCTCATGGTACTCTACTTTGATGCCCTTCTCTCTGAAAATAATCCTCAAAGTCTGCATATCCCATCAGGCCAGAGATAGAATTCTATACAGCCTTGTCATTCCCTTCAATTTTTTTAATGTAAAATACTTACTCTCATCTATGCATATGAAGCTATCTTCATAAACAGAGTAAAGCAAAACCACTTGACAAAAAGCAAAGGCCAGTGGACACTGAAGACTATCACCCTCAATTAAGCATCCCTCAGATTTCAGATGAACAGAGTTTATGGAAGTGCCTGCTTTATCTGTGTTGCACAGTTTCTGGGATCCCACTTCAGACATTCACTACCAAAAATAATGAGAAAGCAACTTATCTCTGAATTCAAAATTTCTTCATTGGAGAACATATTTTGTGAAGATACAAAAAAGATACATACCTCTGAAAGATGTTAAGTTAAAATTTGATAGCCCTTTGTATTTATACTTTAAGTCAATGGCTAGAAAAAAGGAATTCTCAGTCTGTAAAAATGACTGTCAAGAACTTTCACCTCTCTTTTATATGCCACTACAAAATAGTTACAATGTAAATAAATACAGTAGGAACTTTGTGGACCATCACCTACATAACCAGTGGTTTCTATGCCCTCTCTAAAGGATCCTGGCCAATGCCTCAGCACACTAAATGCTGCAGCTCTTCTTCACTTGAACTTACACAGTTACTGAGAGTCAGTGTTATTCTGTTTATGACAGCTTTAGTTACTATAATGATGTGATTTACTAAAGAGTATATAAATATAAAAACACTGGGGAGAGAAAAAAACCATAAACATCTACAAGAATTCTGCATTCAGACTTTGCAGGCACCTCTTTACTCCCTTAAGCTTTGTTATTTGCCCTGGCATATTTATGAAATGTTTAAGTTCTAAAGGGAAAAAAGTCATAAGGCATTTTACCTCTCTTATGTTTCAAGATTTCTATGGTGTCTCACAACAAGAGAATCATCTATTTCCCGGTAGATTAGTAGATCATCTCATCTAAAGAGAGCATAAACTATAACTCTCAAATGGTTCCCCCCTGCCTACAGGATAAAGTCCAAATTTCTTTAATAAATAAAGTTCTCTGTCTTCTGGCTTCAGCCTGACTCTCCTGCTGTCTCCCCAGAGCAGCGCCCACACCATGATCTTCCAGACGGCAGTTCCATGCATGGACCAGGCTGGTTTGCCTTGTACAGCTTGGCTCTCCCAGCTCTCTCTGCCAGCAAAGCCAGTTCCTCCCCTTCTCCCCAACTGTCTGCTTTTCTGACTATGCTTAAGTCACCAACACTATTAAGCCTTTCCTGACCAAGCATCCCATTCCTCAATAGTTTTGACCTAGTGAGTTAACTGCTGCCTCCTCTGGGCTCACTGTAATATGTATAAGT
This sequence comes from Globicephala melas, assembly GCF_963455315.2. NCBI lineage: Eukaryota > Metazoa > Chordata > Mammalia > Artiodactyla > Delphinidae > Globicephala > Globicephala melas. Next base: position 45,416,650 of record NC_083329.1, on the reverse strand, counting down.
TTCCAGCATGACACCTATAACACATGTTATCCTTACTGTTACATGTCTGCCTCCTTAGCCTGAGAGGTCCCCAAGAGAAGGGACCACATATTATTTGGCTTTGTACACCCTAGTGCTGAACAGACTGCCTGCTATCGGTATCATGGCATTACCAACCCCCCTTTACATTCTATGTGCTCTATTGAATTGAAATAAAGAGAATGGTGTCCCTGGAGTTGTGCAGTGCAGTAGCCCTCAACTCAACAGAGGCTTAATACATGTTTGATAAATGGATGAATGAATAATGTTAAATGAATGCTCAATTTCAGACCAGCCACAATAACTATGGTAGAATTCTGCTTCAAACATAAGTAATCAACTTGATGTCCCACTAAGGCCTGCATTAATTCAGGAGGGTTTTTCAGAAGTGGAAATGTTTCTACCATAACTATTACTTTTTGTTCTCTTTCAAACAAGACAAAACTAGCAAGGATATTGCTACTGAAACTATGATTCCAGGATAGGCACTGATATAATGTGTCTTTCCTGATGCCAAGCCCATCAAAGCCCAGCTATACAGATTCACAAGCACCAGCTGATTTGTGAGTTAAAGGGGAAACATTAACTGTATTTACAGCCAACTCTAGATTTTTTTCTCTGATTTTGCAGTACCACAGAAATTCCAGCTGACATCACTGAAGTTTGGTAAGCTTTCAGAAGTAGGGCTGTGCCCTATCTTCACTTGAAACTTCCCACCATAATATAGCCAAGGTTAGGAAACCATGTTATTTATCTACCATCACAGTAATAATATCATTTTATCCCTGATTTTATATGGTAAACACCTTGCAGTTTTCCCCACAGAAATAAGCAAGTTATAAAATATTTTCCCTCCTCTAAAGCCTGGGGGACTAGAAAATATGCCAAAATAAAACTCAAAATATACCTGAGATCATGTTCTTATGAAATCTGTAGTTGTCCAAGTATTAAAAGACCTAACTTCTTGTCTATGAGCAACTGACAAGCAAAAACCTTTTAACCTATGTTGCCAGTTACTCACTCCTTCACTGAACCAAATTGTTACATTTGTAAAGGACTCAAGGCAATGCTAGATAAGAGGAATACTTAACACCCAAACATACTCCTTACCTCAAAAAGAACATCTTGATTCCACTGCATAATTGAGCCAAGCAAAATCAGGGATGACGAGCTGGGATAAGAATGGCTAAGAGAGTTGGAATGAGCATTCATGTCAGTAGTAAAGAAAAAAAAGCACCCTCAAGATAACTTTTTGTTCACTTGCCAGTGAATCTATTTAATTCAGAGTAAGGATGACTTGCTAGGATTTGAGGTATGGCAGGCTAGGTGGGAAGTTTACAAATTATGACTGTAATGTTATGATTTAACAAGCAAAGAAGACAAGCTGAGAAAGACTATATGGCAGCTCCTCTAACTGACAAGCATAGATAGAAACACTATTAAAACAATTCACCAGAGCAAAAATGGTCAACTTGGTCTCCTTATCAGCCTAGGCCACCTGCATTGTTTACATCTTGTATGTCACAACAATGTATTTAGACATACCTGTATAGGAAACAGAGCCAAAGTGAAAACCCGGAGCAAAATTTTAAGACAGCCAAAAAGCAGCAGGAAGAATAATAAAACTGCCATGGAAATCTATAGTTCTTTCATGAAACTGAACTTAATCCAGTATATACATATTGGTTGGTCCCTTATCATAATCACTTTGGACTTGCAACCTAACTAGTAAGTATACAGAGACACTGAATTTACTGATTTCTGTAACACTCAGAAGGTGCTCTCTGATCCAGCAGCACATTGCACTGTGTATCCTGCATAGTGAATGGTCTTCATTCTCTGAGGCTGGAACTGCTCCTCCAGCATGCCTCAGGGCCCTTGCATTTATCCTCCAGATATCGTGCCCACTCCTCTTCCTTAGTGTCATCTTCCTCACTACCCTATGTAAAATAAGTCTCCCTTCCACACACTCCCCCTTAATATATTTTATTTTTAAATTATCTCCATAGTACTTATCAGTATCTGACACGTAGAAACCATTTATTTTCTGATCCCACTTCAGAAAACACACTAGAAGATATACGTTCCACACAGGCAGGGACTTTGTCTTTTTGTTCACTGTTATACAGTAGATGTTCAATAAATATTCATTGGAAGAATGGATCCAGGGACTTCCCTGGTGGCGCAGTGGTTAAGAATCCGCCTGCCGATGCAGGGGACATGGGTTCGAGCCCTGGTCCGGGAAGATCCCACATGCCGCAGAGCAACTAAGCCCGTGCACCACAACTACTGAGCCTGCGCTCTAGAGCCCGTGAGCCACAACTACTGAGCCCTGTGCCACAACAACTGAAGCCCACGCACCTAGAGCCTGTGCTCCACGACAACAGAAGCCACTGCAATGAGAAGCATGGGCACAGCAACAAAAGAGTAGCCCCAGCTCGCCGCAACTAGAGAAGGCCTACGTACAGCAACAAAAGACCCAACGTAGCCAAAAATAAATAAATATATATAAAAAAAAAGAATGGCTTCGGTAAGTATTTAATATATCTATGTGCCAAGACTTTTACTTTTACACATTATCTCATTTAGTCCTCACAAAACTTTAAGGTACATATGCACTATCAACACAATTTATTTATTTATTTTAACATCTTTATTGGAGTATAATTGCTTTACAATGTTAATTTCTGCTGTATAACAAAGTGAATCAGCTATCTGTATACATATATCCCCATATCCCCTCCCTCTTGCGCCTCCCTCCCACCCTCCCTATCCCACCCCTCTAGGTGGTCACAAAGCACCGAGCTGATCTCCCTGTGCTATGCAGCTGCTTCCCACTAGCTATCTATTTTTACATTTGGTAGTGTATATATGTCAATGCTACTCTCTCACTTCACCCCAACTTACCCTTCCCCCTCTCCGTGTCCTCAAGTCCATACCCTACGTCTGCATCTCTATTCCCGTCTTCTTGCCCCTAGGTTCATCAGAACTTTTTTTTTTTTAGATTCCATATATGTGTTAGCATACTGTATTTTTCTCTTTCTGACTTACTCACTCTGTATGACAGACTCTAGGTCCATCCAACTCATTACAAATAACTCGATATCGTTTCTTTTTATGGTTGAGTAATATTCCATTGTATATAGGTGCCACATCTTCTTTATCCATTCATCTGTCAATGGACACTTAGGTTGCTCCCATGTCCTGGCTATTGTAAACAGTGCTGCAATGAACACTGTGGTACATGTCTCTTTTTGAACTACGGTTTTCTCACGATATATGTCCAGTAGTGGGATTGCTGGGTCATATGGTAGTTCTATTTTTAGTTTTTTAAGGAACTATGTTCTCCATAGTGGCTGTATCAATTTACATTCCCACCAATAGTGAAAGAGGGTTCTCTTTCCTCCACACCCTCTCCAGCATTTATTGTTTGTATATTTCTTGATGATGGCCATTCTGACTGATGGGAGGTAATACCTCATTGTGGTTTTGACTTGCATTTCTCTAACGATTAGTGATGTATCAACACAATTTTAAAAAGAGAGAAACTAAGGCTTGACAAGGTTAGATATATTACCTACAGTCACAGGATTCCAAGTAAAAGAACCAAGATTTAATGCCAGATGAGTCTAAGGTCTCCAACCACACAATGCATGTTGAAGGGATCATTTAGGTGTCAAGATTTTATTATCTCTTTTTATTCATTCAACAAATATTTATTGAGTGTCTAAGCTGACACATACTGTGATAGTCCCCAAGGACACAATGGTAAACTTGCCATCTAGAGGAAAATTTGTGCCATTGAGTCACCGAAAACTAAGAAAATAAGAAAACTTTGAAATAGACTGCGATTTAGAAGTCCACCAGCAGCAACCACTGCTCTGAATGCCTTCCAGCGTGCCAACACTTACTCTGGGAGGGAAGCTAGCTAGTGGGGGAGGGATATGTATCAGAATCGCCTGTGCAGTTTTATGAAGCCCCTACACAGGCTACTGAGATTCTGGCACAGCTAAACCGACTGAATCTTAATAAAATGTGGGTGGAGTGGGGAAACCTATGTAATTCTAAAATAAGATACCTCCTCCCTCTTTGAGAATCACATCTTACTTTCCCTGCATAGCTCACCAGGCTTCTCCACTTTTGAAATACCTCTTTTCCCAAAAGTAATAATATAATTGTAGAAGTTTATTTAAACACAAAATACAGTTATCATAAAACCTTAGACCACTAGGTTTTCCCTGGGGACCCAAGGACAATAGAAAAGGAGGAAAGAATATTAAAATGTAAGAAATGTTACCATGCTAGACTTTACATATACCATCTCACTTACTTAACAAATCTGCAAGCTAGCAAACTGTCAAAATGCAAACCAAGTGACTTGCCTCAAAGGTACATGCACCACACCCCCCATCTCCATTGCAGCATTTGGGTGCGTCTTCCTCAAAGGCTCTGAGGTTATTTAAAGTTCAGAAATGTCACATTAGTACCTTGTGCAGAAATGAGCCAGCTATGATTACCTGCCCCGTTCTCACCCAGGAAGTAACTCAATAGTCCCTACAACCATATTTCCATATTACCAAGTAGGTGGTTCAAACAGTTATGCTATGGTGAACCTTACCCTGATTAGAAAACAACACAAAATGGTACGGTGAAAAAAGCTCTGCCTTTGGGGTCAAACAGACACTAGCACTCCGCCTTCTGCCATTCTTGATCGCATCACCCCTGTTACATCATGTGACACTTAAGACTATATGATCATTGTTGCTCCTGCCACAAGAATTTAGTTCCATGAAAATAAGGGCTGTGCCCATTTTCTTTCATCGCTGTATCCTCAACACCCTTAACATATAGGCACTGAATTAAATAATTGTTGGTGGAATGAGTCAATGAACCAGCAAGCCTCGCTTTTCTCATCTGTAAAAAGGAGATAATGGAACTACCTCTCGGGACTGTTAGGAGAACTACAAGCACTTTACGGTAAGTGACGCTGTGTTGGCAGGTAGAGGGCCGAAAAAAACGTTATCTTCTTCGCGTTTCCACCCAACAGGCTAGGAATGTATATACTCTGGGTCCGGTCAGGAAAACAGGCCCCTCCTTGCTCCAAGTGACCCCGGCGAGAGGGAGCAAAAACTTGGAGCTGTCACAGCCGGGGCCGGGGGGCGGGCGGGCAGACAGCCGTTGGTGGTCCCCAAGCCAGAGTGTCTAAGGACGAAGGGAGAACAGGCCGGGCGGGGAGAAAGAGGTGGCCCTCAGGCCGAGAGTCGAGGGCCAGAGAGAGGAAGGCAGGCCCAGGCCGGCGGGCAGGCAGGAGGAGGCCGTCCTCGAGGCAAGCGGGTCGAGGGAGAGGCCGGCCTCGAAAGGCAGCCCAGACAGGCCCGGGCCGGTCCGGTACGCGGCCATGGCGCCCCAGACCGACCCGCGGCGTTGAGATAGGGAGGAGGCACGCCCGCCCCGCTAGCCCCTCCGGTACTTACCACCTCCGAGTGCAGCTCCGGGCGTTCTGAGGAGACCTTAGCGGACAGAGGCACTGCCCGACACAAGCCAAGGGCCTAAAGGCAGACTTCTCGCGATAACACAACCTTCCTCCCACGCCTCTTACCAAATGTTTGACAGTCTCGCGAGATCTCAAGTCGAGTCGGCCCAGGTCCTTGACTACCCTCCAGAGGGCGAGAGCGCCGGCGCACAAGTTTTCCTGGGCCATAGATCAGGGACCTTTCGCCGTTTAGGAATAAATAAGATTAAATGAAAGAAACATTTGTCGAAGGCAGGCTCTGTAACGAGGACTACCCTAAGTGATTCTCTCACACCAGACGTCCTAACAAGGCAGATATTATTTAGGCTTAACGTACAGATGCAAAAATAAAAGTCAGAACACACAAAAGGACAAAGTATGATTCCATATATATGAGGTACCTACAACAGCCATATTTATAGAGACAGAAAATAGAATGGTGGTTGCCGCAGACTTGGGGAAGGGAAGTTATTGTTTAATGAGTACAGAGTTTCTGTTTGGGATGATGGGAAGTTCTGGATATGGGTGGTGGTGATGGTCGCACAGCAATGGGAGTATACTAAATGCTGCTCAATTGTACACAAAAATGGTTAAAATGATAAATTTTATGTTATGTATATCTTGCCACAATTTTTTAAAATTCAGTAAATAAATAAATGTCAAAGCCCAGGTTCCAAATTACACCATCTGACTTAAAAGCATTTTCTTGTTTGCACCGTATCACACACCACACAGTTTTCTGCACTCCACATTCCACCACTCTGTACCTCCCCTCACGTTTTGGCATTAATTATCCATATTGGAATTTTATTTAGTTGTTTGTTTGTTTATTACCAGATGTTAAAATAAGAATCTTTCTGTCTTAGTTCTGACAGAAGTCCCCAATACTAGCTGCTAACTGCTCCCCAGATTTCCCATGAGTAGGATTTGCAAAGGAAATGATTGTAATTGGGTTTTATGCATCTCACCCAAGAATAACAAGGGGTAAGGCTATCTCAGCAGACAGCAACAGGAAACATAGGTTCAGATGCAGAAGCTAAAAGGGCTCTCATGGCCTGTGATTAGGAGCGGAGCTGTGGAGAAAGAGGAGCTGCAGGGAATATCAGAAAGGCCCACAAAAGCCTCATGAGGAAGTAAATCATCTTAAACACTGCCACAGGCAGACGGAGCCAAGATGGCATCACACTGTCCCTCATTCCCTCTTCAATTCAGAAGCAGATTCTGGATTGAGACTTCCTTTGTAACTAAAAGTGACCAAGGCACTTTTTTATTATCTTAGGGTGACCGAAATCTAGGACCTGCCTAGATTGCTCAACTAGTCCACATAGTATGTTTGCACAGGTGGGGTTAGGGGGCAGAGGGCAAATAAAGCTCTTTACTGATTGCCCATGGATTGTTCAACAGAAGGCTCTTTGCTTGTTTGTGATCTGTCATGTACACACACACCCAACTCTAAGCCCCAAGAGAGCAGGGACCTGCTCTCTCTGGTTCACTACTGTATCCCCAGGCCTAGAGCACTGCCAGGCACTCAGTAAGGACCTGTTGACTGAACAAATGTTCTGTAACACAGAAACAGCAAGAGATGATCAGCATTGTCACTGTTTTAAGTCCCTAAGTTTTGAGTACTGATACTGTAGCCCTGCACCCAAGCCATTCCCCATCTACAAGGCAGGACTCCTGGCCTCTTAACACCCCACTGGGCTGCAAGTGGGCTTAGAGGCACTTCCTCCAAGCTATCCTGCTCTAACCTGCTCTAACCTCAGGCAAACACAGATTTATATAAGGGACACAACAGATACTCTCTGAAGAACAGGAAGGAAGGATAAACATGAAAACCTCAAAGAAAATAAAGGATCTGATTTCATCTTTAAGACACATTTATATTTTGAATTTTTCACCAGATAGTGGGACACTGGGGCAGCAAAGCACAGATCTATCAGAAGCAAGAGAAGCAGCAGTGCTCCCCTGAGTAAGGGATGCACAATGATCTATGGGAGTGGAGGGAAAATAACTTTTATTCATATTTATTTTTGTCTCCTTTAAATGTTTACATGCTTTATAATGTGTGTATTATCAATGCATACATAATGTATAAACTAAAAGTATACACATATTCAAGTGTTTGCTCAAAACACTTTTGACTGATAGGTGGGGTTACACAATCATAGACTATTAGAGGCCATAGGAGAATGACGCCTGGCCTGGGAGAACCTGGGCGCCCCCAGCAGGCTGGGAGCTCTGGGTCCATGAGAAGCACATTATAACACCCATCCACTGACAGCACAAGTCTTTTCTGCGTCCTCCTGTTCCACCACTGCATAGGTTCAGGTCTCCTTGTTGAAGATTATCTGGCACTTGTTTGTGTCATAATCCACAGGTACAGCAGCACTGTCATTGAGACAAGAACAAGGCCTGTTAGAAGGAATAGGATGTCCAGCCTCCCCAGCGCCAGCTTTGTGCTGGAAGCAGCCTGCACTCCAGGTGTCTGGGGTGCCCCTCACCTATTTAAGGTCACCCCTTGTCTGGGAACCCCAAAATGCCACCTTCAGGAATCGGTACCCATATATATATAGGACCTAGACTATGAACACAGACCATCCCTGACATTGTTGGTAAATTCCATCCCGCGCACACAGGACCACAGCAACTTCCAACAGGCCCAGAGGCAGGTCTGGACTCCTCTGAGGCCAGGCAGCTTGCTTCAGCCTGGCTCTTCTTGTCCTCCCTGCTGAAGAAGTAGCCAGCAGTACTGCTGCTTGAATGTGGGAAGGGAATGGTTGTCCCAAGCCTGGCATAGAGGCTTGTAAAGTCAAGAGCTGGCTCAGCCAACAGAAACGAGTCACTCCAGGCAGGGACCATGGAGCCCTAGGAAAAGCTGATGAAAACTGGAAACAATCTCCCCGGGGAAAATCCACCCACACATTCTAGGGTGCCAACAATTTTAGGGCTCATTGCCCCCTTGAAACCCAACTGTAAACCCCAGATTTAAATTGCCCGTCCCCAAGGTGTACACAGAACAGCCATCCCCAGGGCCATTTGTGACAATGTTTCCTTCCACAAGGTGACCCTTGACTTATTTTAACAAAAGAGGACATTTCAATTATCTTCCCAAAGGGTAATCAGGAAGCCAAAAGGAAGACTGGAAAAAGCTTTTCCCAAGGCACCTGGGGTAGGTGCCCTGGGTAGTGGGGAGGCCAGAGCAGCCTGGGCCACCAACCTCAGCCTCGACTGCCACTAGGCAGCTTCATATCTGGACAACGGCCCCTAGGGCAGGGGTCCCCAACCCCCTGGCCAAGGACCAGTACTGGTCCGCGGCCTGTTAGGAACCGGGCCACACATCAGGAGGTGAGCGGTGGGCGAGCGAGCGAAGCTTCATCTGCGGCTCCCCATCGCTCGCATTACCGCCTGAACCATCCACCCCACCCCGCCCCCCCGCCCCCCCCGCCTATGGAAAAGTTGTCTTCCACAAAACCGGTCCCTGGTGCTAAAAAGGTTGGGGACCACTGCCTTAGAGAGTGCAATGGGTTAAAAAATTCTCCCAGAGAAATTTTAATCAAAACGTGTATTTTGGGATTCCCTGGTGGCGCGGTGGTTGAGAGTCCGCCTGCCGATGCAGGAGACACGGGTTCGTGCGCCGGTCCGGGAAGATCCCAAATGCCGCGGAGCGGCTGGGCCCGTGAGCCATGGCCGCTGAGCCTGCGCGTCCGGAGCCTGTGCTCCCCAACGGGAGAGGCCACAGCAGTGAGAGGCCCGCATACCACACACACACAAAAAAAAACAAAACAAAAAAACCGTGTATTTTGCTATCACAAAAAAGAAGTTCATGAGAGAAATTTCATAGGTGGCGAGATAATTATAGGGGAAAGGAGTTGGCGGCTCTGAGCAGAAAATATGCCCCTTTCCTCCACGTGGAGCGCTGTGCTAAGTGGGATAGGCAACGTGTTAAGAAAGAGGGAAGGGGCTCTGTGGGCCCTGACTCGGAGTCAGTTTCTGTCCCAGGCTTGAGGTACACATAACTGGCATAGAGAAGGCATCAAATCTGTTTTAAGTTAATGAATTTATATGCAGAATCTCATTTAACTAATTAATTAATTTTTTTGGCCGCACTCGTGCCTTGCGGGATCTTAGTTCCCCGACCAGAGATTGAACCCAGACACTCAGCAACGAAAGCGCCGAGTCCTAACCACTGGACCGCCAGGAGCCCCCTCATTTAATTCTCATATCCACCTGATGATCCCTATTTTACAGTGAGGAAACTGAGGCTCAGAGAGATTAAGAAACTTATACAGGGCACACAGCTGGTGTACAAAGGAATGGAGATTCAGACTCAGTTACATTGGCTCCAGCATCGAGCCTCTTCCCACTTCACTGTTTTCCACACCAGGTCCACGGGACCCCTAGAAGAGGGTCATATTGACGTGGCTGTGATGATGCATCACTGAGTGGGGTGGGAGGGTGTCAAATTCAGTTGACAAGGGTGCTTTGGCCACTCTGGAGGTGCACTCCGATGTCAGAGAGGAAGAGCTCACTAGGCCTTAACCTTGCTGATACAATCGCACTCCAGAGTCACATTGACACTCGATACAAAGACAATATCAAATTTCAGGAGCACAAAATCAAGGTTCAGTTGTAAGACACAGTGACCCAGCCAAGGCAATATCTGCAAACCTGCTTCGGGCAGCCAGACATGCAGTGTCTGGATCTGATATTCCTCTTGTTCCATTTAGCACTTAGCATGGGGCATGCTCAACAAATGTATTCAGAACTTTCCAGATACTTAAACTTCAGTAGCATTCAGATGTTCTAAGTCAAGTGCTTGTTCTTCTACTTCCTGCTGGTATCGTAAGACTCTCTGAGGCACTTGTTAAAATCCAAATTGCATGGCCTCCTATAAATTCTGATTCGGTAGGTTTGGGAGTGGGCCCCAGGAATCTGTATTTCATCAAGCCTCTCAGAGGAGTCTGTGATCAGGCAAGTTTGGGAAACACTACTTTATGCCAATGCTTCTATCATCAAAGCCACTCCTGTTCTTGCAAAACACTATAGGGCCAAGGCTGATGTGAAGACATAAGATGGATGGGGGGGGCGGGGGAGTAGAGGTGGAGTGGCTGATTTGGATGTAACTATTGAGGAAACAGGGCCATGCTGCAGATATTCTGTTTTATTGGCCCAAGTACCAGAACTTTGGAGTCCACACTAACCCAGCAGAAAACATCTGTGCGACCTTTGGGCTGACGTGAGTTAAACTTGAGCAGTGAAGCAACTTCGGGTTTAGAGTACAAGGCTCACTACAGATCATCCTTTACTCCCCACATCCATTCCCTCTGCCTGTGTTCAGAGCCACTCCTGTTCCTGCAAATTGCCATGGGCCAAGCAAGACTGCAGTGAAAACCAGCTCACTTCTAGAATAGCTTCAGACTACTGGGTACACTATCCTGTGTTCAGCAACCCATATGGATTTAGATATTTAATAATAAAGGTTATTTATCAAGATTCAAAAACAACTTAAAAGAAATAAGACTGAGGTAGAAGCAACCCATTAACAGATGCATGGATAAACAAAATGCGAGATATATAATATATATAATTTAATATATTTAATATAATTTTTTTTTACTTTTTAAGGTTGAATAATGTTCACTGTATATATAGTGAACATTATTCATCCCTAAAAAGGAAGGAAATTCTAAGACATGCTACAACATGAGTGATTCTAGAGGACGTTACACTGATATAAGCCAGTGTAGGGGTTCAGGACAAGCCTCCCCCAAATGTGCCACTTTTGCATGAGGATTTTTCTGAGCTAAAGGCAATAGACACCTTGCAGGTTCAAGAGAAACTACTGCCCCACTAACTACCTAGGTAGTATTAAATTGAGGATTCTTCCCAGAGAAGAGTTATTACCAGAGATAAATTTTATTTAAGTGACCCCATTTATATGTCATGGTAAACATCTAATTACCAAACATATACTCTTATTCTTATCATCCTGTAAATGACTCTCCTGTCCTTGGAAGCCCCAAGGACACTAATATTATTGCTCTATGACTTTTCACTCACATTTTGCTTTTTCCCCAGTTTATTTTAGTAACTTGTATAGATCTTGTTCCTCTGCTAGATTATCTGAAGGTAGAAGCTTCAAATGTACCTCCTGGTACATTTGAGGGACTTACCATTTTATTAGTTTGCCCAGGCTGCCATAACAAAATACTTTAGACTGGGTTGCTTAAACAACAGAAATTTATTTTCTCACAATTCTGGAGGCTAGAAGTCTGAGATCAAGGCATTGGCAGGATTGGTTTCTTCTGAAGCCTCTCTCTTTGGCTTGTAGATGGCTGTCTTCTCCCTGTGTCTTCATGTGGTCTTCCCTCTAAGCATATCTATGTCCTAATCTCCTCTTCTTATGAGGACACCAGTCACAATGGATTAGAGCCCAGCCTAATGATGACCTCATTTTACTTTAATTACCTCTTTAAAGCCCCTACCTCTAATACAGTCACTTTCTGAGGTACTGGGGCTTAGGATTTCAACATATGAATTTGAGGGTAACACAGTTCAACCCGTAACACCATCTTATCCCCAAATGTTCCCCCTACAGCTTGCCACGGTGCCTAAAATTTCACCCTGTGTTTGCCTCTACACACAGACGCTCAGGCCTCTTAACCAATTGGCTCTCAAAGCTCTTCAGAGCTGGCCATGGTGCTCCTTTCCAGTGCCATCCTCTACCTCCCCTAAAATAAGTCTTTGGGGTAGCTCTCCTGCTCCCTTGAGGGGTTGCCTCCCCTCTCACCAGCGATGCCATAGAAGTGCTGTACACTTCTGCTTTCACCTCATATGTTTAAACTGCCCGCTGCCGCCTCTGAGTTCCTGGAAGTCAGGGGCACATTCATCATGGTTTGTGGCCCCTCGGTTTCTTTTGAAACAGAGTTTGAAGAATTTCACACGATGTGAGTCCCATTACACCAAAGTAGCATCCATGACTTGCTGTCCTAGCATCCTTGTCACAGATGTGTGACCTCAGTTCCACAATCAGACACATGGAGCAGGACCTCCTTACAGAGGATACCTGGAAACTGCCATCACACAGAGTCCCCCAGGAACGATGGCGGGAGTGGATGCTGCTCCTAGGGCGAGGGTGTCCAGAGTCCAGTGTGCAGTGTCAGTGGCATGAGCGGCAGTGACTATGACCAGAGGCAGTGAGGTCTTGCTGGAGCAGTGAGGTTTGGGGAGTCTATCTGGCCTCATGGCAACCAAGCCTATGTCTCTGGCCTTCCACAAAGCCTGTGAGCTGCCTGACATCTTTAATAAATTCCTTTCCTGCTCCCACAGACTACAGCAGGTTTGTTGTTTGCAACTAAGAACTTTGTGACCAAGTTAGTGACCATAACTTATTCCTGTCCATGTTCCTCCCAATGACTGACCCAGTGCCTGGCACTGAGCAGCCATGCAGGATAGAATCACACCTGGTAAAGAAGATGTGGCACATATATACAATAGAATATTACTCAGCCATTAAAAACAGTGAGGGCTTCCCTGGTGGCGCAGTGGTTGAGAGTCTGCCTACCGATGCAGGGGACACGGGTTTGTGCCCCGGTCCGGGAAGATCCCACATGCCGCGGAGCGGCTGGGCCCGTGAGCCATGGCCACTGAGCCTGCGTGTCCGGAGCCTGTGCTCCGCAATAGGAGAGGCCACAGCAGTGAGAGGCCCGCGTACCACAAAAAAACAAAAAAAGTACTAAAAGTAAAGTCAGATCAGGTCACTCCTGCAGCGGCTTCTCATCCTGCTCAGAGCCCAGGCTGGAGTCCTTCAGGGACTGTCAGCTCCTCCATGACCCTTGCCCCTTGCCCCTATGGCCTTGTCTTCCCTACAGGCCACTCCCAGGCTCCATCCTGCTGGCCTCACTCTCCTTGCTAACCCCCAGACACCTCCAGATCTTTGCCCAAATGTCACCTTCTTAGGAGGTCCTTCCCTGAGCGACTACAGACCATCTCACCCATAGGCCTGTCCTCACGCTCCCCTCCTCCCCACCTTCCCTGCTTTATTTCTCTGCGAGGCACTGATCATTGCCCCACCTAAGACATAGTTACCTGTTTGTCGTTGTCTGCCTCCCGCAGAGAGAATATCAGCTCCTTTACAGCTGGCACTTTAACTCTTTTGTTCATGGCTTTATTCCCAACACTCAGAAAAGTGCCCCGCACAGAGTAGGGCTCAACAATACGTGCGGAGGGACTGAATAACAAAAAAGTGCTTTCGCAATTCCTGACACCCAGCATGTCCTCTATAAATGGAGCCACAGCTGTGCTGCTGCTGTTGTATAAACCGAGAACGGTGATAACAGCCACCAGGCCTGCCATGAGATTTAAATTAAACGATGTATGTGGAAGGGGGTGTAGAAACCGTAAAGTGCTATGCAAATAGGGGGTGAGAGTTTTTAATACAAGGCTGTATACTGATAAACCTTTTACTCATTAGAGACTTTGTTCATTGTTTGGACCGATCCTTGGGTCTCAACAGAGCTCACAGCCTGTCACAGAATAACCACATACAGTTTAGTTTGTCCCCAACAGTGTGCAAAGATTCTGCTCCATGTTCTGCCTGTCCACCCTGCCGTCATAAATACTTCGCGAAGGGCATGCCTGCTCTCCACCTTGCCCCAGGAATGTGTGTCAGCCTCTTTCTCCACCCAAGTCACTACTGGCCTCTGGGGGCATTTGCCATGCCATCCCAGGCTCCAACTATCCAGAGAGAAAATATTTCATTACTCTCCTTTGAAATGGACTTTCAAGGCAAGGAGTGTTGTGCCAGCATATTTAAATTGCTGTTGTTAAAAAGGACAATGTGAAGACACTGTCGGGAAGCTGGCTTGCTTAGCAGACAGGTCTTTATGGACAGTTTTGTCCTGCTGGGGTTGCAGTGTTCTAGGCTGTGAAGCTCTGCAGAGAAAGTTGGGTCTCTGGACAAATCCATTGCATGTTCTGATCTGTGAACACACAGGCTTGTACCAAACTCCCAAGAAGCCCATATACGAATGCTGACCTAACAAGGTCCTTTATCACACTGGGAAGCGCAAAAGGGAAAAGGAACTACACGTGTGGGGAGGCTGCCCTGTGGCAACACTCCAGTGGCCCAGTCAGAGGGGTTCCCTGTGAGGTCTCTAAGTATCCCTACTCTGCAGATGAGGACAGAAGGCCCTCTCACTATTCCACAGCTTGTAAATGGAAGTACCTGGAATGGAACTCAGATCTGCTGGCTCCCAACCTCACTCTCTCCTGTATCTCACTACATCTGTTGGCCACAGTCTCTTCCTTTAGAAAATGCAGCCTGGGGAGCTGGGTGAGTGCAAAATCAGAGCAAGGAGATTTAGTGTAGAGGCTAAGACAGAAGTAGGTTCTAATCCAAGTTCTGCCTCCAAAACATGGGGCAAATTTCTTAACATCTCTGATCCTTATTTTCCTCATTTATTAAGTAGGTATGATGATCTCCACCTCAAAGGACTGGCCTGAAAAAATAATGAGCAATGTGTCTAAAGTGTTCAACCCAGTGCCAGATAAAGGGTGATGTCATCTTTTTTATTACAGAAGTATAGTTAATGTACAATATTATGTTAGTTTCAGGTGTACAACATAGTAATTCAACATTTAAATACATTACAAAACAATCACTACAATAAGTCTAGTAACCATCTGTCTCCATACAGTTATTACAGTTTTATTGACCATATTCCTTATGTTGTATATTACATCCCTTTGATTTATTTTATAACTGAAAGTTTGTAATTCTTAATCCCTTTCACCTGTTTCATCCAAGCCCCCACCTCCCTCCCCTCTGGTAACCACTGGTCTTTTCTCTGTATCTATGAGTCTGTTTTCTTTTCCTTTGTTCATTTGTTTTGCTTTTTCATATGTTCCACATATAAGTGAAATAATATGGTACTGGTCTTTCTCTGACTTATTTCACTTAGTGTAATACCCTCTAGATCCATCCATGTTGTTGCAAATGGCAAGATTTCATTCTTTTTCATGGCTGAGTAATATTCCATCATATACCACATCTTTTTTATCCATTCATCTATCAATGGACACTTAGGTTGCTTCCATATCTTGGCTATTGTAAATAATGCAGCAATGAACAGAGAGGTAAATATATCTTTTTGAGTTAATGTTTTCATTTTCTTCAGGTAAATACTCAGAAGTGGAATTATGGGATTGTATGGTAGTTCTATTTTTAATTTTGGGGGGAACCTCCACACTCTTTTCCATAGTCACTGTACCAATTTACATTTCCATCAACAGTGCACAAGGGTTTCCTTTTCTCCACATCCTCATCGATGCTTCTTATATGTTGCCTTTATGATGATAGCCATTCCGACAGGTGTAAGGTGATTTCTCATTGTGGTTTTGATTTGCATTTCCCTGATGATTAGTTGAGCCTCTTTTCATGTGGCTGTAGGCATCGGTATGTCTTCTTTGGAAGCTTTTGCACAGCAAAGGAAACCATCAACAAAACAAAAAGGCAACCTACTGAATGGGAGAAGATAGTTGCAAACAATACATCCTATAATGGTTAATGTCCAAAATATATAAAGCTCTTAAGCAACTCAATTACAAAAAACCAAACAATCTGATTTAAAAATGGGCAGAGGATCTGAGCAGACATTTTTCCAAAGAAGACATACAAGCGGCCAACAGACACATTTCATAGTTTTTAATAAATGCTGGTGCCACCAAGCAACAGCAGCTTGCCGCATCCTTCTCCCCTGGGAATCTGGTGGCCAACGCCTTCTCTACTCTGGGAAGTGTCAGTGATGCCCCGCCCAGTTCTCTCTCTGTAATGTCCCATATGCCTTAAGCTGGGGATGCTTCCACGAGCCACAAGCATGAAGCCACACTTTTACTGGGAACTCACCCATCCCATCATGTGGTCTGTAGCTGGTGATTCTGGAGAAGAGAAGAGATGGAAGCAGCTACCTTCTATAGGTGGGTGATCTCTGTACACATAGGCTTTTACTTGCTAATTTCCTCTCAGAGGTAGCCTCAACTTCACATTTTATGAGATATCTCATAGTGAAATCTCATTATATGTGCTGGGTAAACACCTTTTCTGTGAGGTAAAAACCTTACTTCCCTATAGTTTGGTTCTTTTCTGTAATTTCACAGATGGGCCTTTGAGAAAAGGTGGGTAAAGTATTGGCACATGCAAGAGTTTTGATGTATTTGTTTGATAAATATTGGCTGAGTGCCTGTTTAATGTCTTCTGACTGTACAGCAAACATTTTAAGTCTTAATCCAGGATTATCTTATTTTCAGAGATACAAGTTTCTTTAACTTAACCCAGGGGGATTCATGTTTGCCAAACTGATAAATGGCTGGGGACTTCCCTGATGGTTCAGTGGTCAGGAATCAGCCTGCCAATGCAGGGGACACAGGTTCGAGCCCTGGTCTGGGAAGATCCCACGTGCCCGTGCGCCACAACTGCTGAGACTACGCTCTAGAGCCTGCGAGCCACAGCTACTGAAGCCCGTGTGCCTAGAGCCCGTGCTCTGCAACAAGAGAAGCCACCGCAATGAGAAGCCCGCGCACTGCAACAAAGAATAGCCCCTACTTGCCGCAACGAAAGCCCGCGTGCAGCAACAAAGACCCAACACAGCCAAAAATAAATAAATAAGAAATTGATAGATGGCTGGCCTTTTAACTAAATTAACATAGATTCCTGCCTGGAATGGGAGAGAGATGTTGCAAAAAGAAAAAAAAAAAGCAACCACTGCTGGCTCTTTATGGGTATCCCAGTCAATTTTACAAGTGAGCCTTTAAAATGTTTCATTGTAACAAACTGTATTGTATCTGTTAAACAGAAACTGTTGTAATGAGCAGAACTAGAGGGACCCTCCAAGGATTGTGTGCTTTGACTTTATGGACAAGGACTGAGACTGGGGGAGTCCAGTGACTAGCTAGTGAATTGCAGAGTTCAATGTCAGAGGGAGATGGCTAGAGTCTCAGGCGGCAGAGCAAAGGACAGATGAAGAATGAAAGTGGGTCACCTCAGGTCTATCTGAAGCATAGGAATAATAGGACCAGCCTGCTTATCTCCCAGGGTGATCGTGAAGACTGAGGGAACTGACAGATGGCAAGGAATAAATATAAAACACCCTATAAACTAGGCTTTTCTTGCTATAATCATAGCAAAGAATGTTCAGGACTTCCTGGTGGACAACTATTGGTCTAATTTTTAATCTCTTGGGATG
Source organism: Globicephala melas (assembly GCF_963455315.2). Lineage (NCBI taxonomy): Eukaryota > Metazoa > Chordata > Mammalia > Artiodactyla > Delphinidae > Globicephala > Globicephala melas. Next base: position 45,398,878 of record NC_083329.1, on the reverse strand, counting down.
AGCCATCTTTGAAGTGGGAAATATTGCTTTGCCAGCAGAAGCTCAGTCCTGCTGACATTTGATTGAGCAGGTGGTAATGGGAGAGAATATGCCATCCTCTATCACCACCTAAAACCTGATAGGCTGTTTTAAGATGACCTTGGGAAACCAGGCTTTGAAATAGAGTCTCCATAATAGACATTGTTCCTGTAGATAATTTCTCATGGAGCCTATAGAGCCAGATAAGAATGATCAAGGCACATTTCCCGCTCAGTCTCAGCCACAGTCTTGTGTCTTCTAAGTTGCTTTTTCTGGGAATTTGGGCTACTGTGGTAAGAGGTGTGACCTCATCTGACTGCAGTTTGCGATACAAAGGAGGATGGACTCCAATGAGATGTCAGCCAGAGTGAGGTCCTCAGCACCCCACCTTCCACTGTGCCCACCCTAGCCCCACCTGGGGATCAGCCTTACAAGGCCCAAGCCCCAGATCTGCCCCACGGGCTGCTCAGCGTCCATAGAATCATACAGCCCTCTGTTGAGGCTGCTGCAGGGTGGGCTGCCCAGGATCAGGGTGGCCCCCACTCACCAGTCTTCAAGCTGATTACTTGTCTCCCATCTGTCACCCCTCCAATCCTTCTCCAGAGCCTTTCCAAACTGTCTGCACTTCTCTTAAACCTCCCACCCACCTGTGCCTCCTTCACACCCAGAAGATAATCTCACCTCTTATCTCACAGCCAACAGATGTGAGAACTGCTGCACTCACCCCTACACATTGACCTGCACCTTCTCCTATTCCTTCTCCTCTCCCTCCAGGTCCCTTTTCTGTACCACACTTGCCATCTATATTCCACACCCCCAACAGACACATGCCTTCCCAGGGACTTCCTCCAGCCTCCCTGGTGACAGGCAGGCTTGAAGGGGCAGATGGAAAAGTATCCAGCACGCGAGAATTGCCGAGTTCCCAGCCAGGGAAAGCGTGATCCTCACCAAAGAGCCATCCTCCCCTGAAGGCCCACCCAGCCCCCTGTCAGTTTTTCACTTTAGAGTCTGATACCCCACGGCAGGACCAGTTTCTGCATTAGCCAGGATACTGTCAGAAGTGTTAGAAAAATGAACTCAAGTGAACGCAGGCAATGTTTTGGGTTCATGCGTTCAGTCCAGAGCTGAACTAGTTTCTGGATTTAGGGGCTCAGACTATGTCAGATCTTGTGATAGAGTTTTTACTCTCCAGAAACCAGAAAGATGGAGGCCAATGGTAGTCCATGTATTAATTTATGCCAAATTAATATTTCCATTTATTTCAATACAATAAGATGAATTCACTGCTGTATGCCGAAAGATGCAGCACAGGGTCTTTTACAATATCAGAGATGCTGTAGGGTGAACCCCTAACACTGGGCAAGGGTGGCAGCGGGACAGAGATTCTGTAGTTCCAAGGAAAGCTACAGTGACACTGTGAAGCCACCAGTAGAACAGCAAGAATGTCACAGGTGTGGGTTTCCTGAGCCATCCAGGTTCACTGTAAATGCCATCAGCCACATCTACCCTGGGTAAGTGTTGAAAGAATGTGCTCGAAGCTGACAAGCCAGGGCACCAGGAAAATTGCTGGTGAATAATCTTTTTTTTTTTTTTTTTTTTTTCTGTAAGGCAATTGGAATGCTTACCTAGAGGGGTGTGAAAACAAAAGAAACAAATGAAACACTGACACAGAGATGGACCTAAGTAAACATGTCTGGGATTAACCACTGAGAACCTGAGAAGCAAAACCAGGTTTTGTTCCAGAGAAAGGGGAGACCCAGGCATCCTCAAGGAGGCTCGGAAGTCTCGTTTGTCAAGTGGATTAAAGGCTATTTGGTCAATGATTATGTGTTTACAGCTTAGAATGACTGTGCGAAGAACCCAGGAACCACTGCCTCCCTGACCTTGATGGGGGCTGTGCAAAGACTGCACCCTTTGTCAAGCTGATGCTTGCCTTCTTTTGAAGATAAGACAATGACAATAAGACTCTGTGGACAGATAGTTTGTTCCTTATTTCAGGATGGTAAGCAAAACGTTGAGCAACCAGCATGACTAACCACTGACCCACCAGTACAGTTGCCAGCAATGTGTCTGGGGGACCCTGCTCTGCCAGGTGTTACCTCTTCTATTTCTGTGTCTGGTGAGGTGTGGAGGGGTCGGGATACTCAGTATGGTGAGTGGAGGCACTCAGGAGTCTCAGGGCAGTGGCCAATGATCCGCCAGGACCCCTGAACTGATGCCCATCAGCATTGCCAGCCCTGATGCTCTCTCATCATAGAGCACCTGCAAAGTAAATGTGGCCCCGAGAATCAGAGAAGAAAGTCAGCCAGCAACCCTCACAGTCTTGCTATGAGCAGAGTCTTCCAGAACCACCTGAGGATTGAGGGCTAAGAGGTAGGAGCAGAGCAGTAGCCAATACATCAGCCCTCTTATAACTGCTTACATGCATTCCCTCATTGAGTCTTCACTGCAACACTACAAAACAGGCACTCTCACTCCAATTTCACTAGTGGCACAATTGAGGTTTAGAGGGATGGAGAAATCTATCTGGGGTTTTCAGGTGGTGAGAGGAGGCTGGATTTGTACCCAGGCCTGCTGACTCAAAGCCTGTGCTCCTTTTTAAAAAAAATTATTTTTTAAACCATTTTTTAAAATTGAAATATAATTTACAATGTTGTGTTAGCTTCAGGTGTACAGCAAAGTGATTCTGAAAAAGAATCTGATTTCTTTTTCAGATTCTTTTCCATTATACGTTATTATAAGATGTTGAGTATAGTTCCATGTGCCATACAGTAGGTCCTTGTTGTTTACCTATTTTATACATAGTAGTGTGTGTATGTTAGTCCCAAACTCCTAATTTATCCCTCTCCCCTTTCCCCTTTGGTAACCATAAGTTTGTTTTCTATGTCTGTGAGTCTATTTCTGTTTTGTAAATAAGTTCATTTGCATCATTTTTTTTAGATTCCACATATAACTGTCCTCCTTTTATGGACAGATGTTACATCCTTTTATGGACAGATGTTACATCCCTCACACACCTGCCTGAAGGGCCTGCAGCAGCTGGATTCAAGCAAAAAGAACTAAGCACCACTGAACCAGAGCACCAGGATGGCAGCTGCCACCTGGATGGGGTTTTCGGGCCAGGGGTGTCCACTGCCCTCCTCCTTTCCCTTCCTCCTCTCTTGACAATGAGTTTGAGCCTCCTGTGACCTTTGGCATCAGGAAATTCCAATAGATGCTAATCAGCCTAACAATTTAGGCCAGGGTTAACAACCCACATGTTTTTGTTTTTATTTTTATTTTTCAAACACCTTTCTTTATAGGCATTCACTAGGAAAATAAGTGTCTCTCAGACATGGTTAACTAACATTTGCCACGGAGGCAAAGGAGTAAAGGAGCATACAGCTAATTCAGTATGTGACTTTGGGCAAATTGATCACCTTCCCCAGGTCTGAGATTCCTCTTTGGCAACTGAGGGAGAGCCCTCTCTAGGAGCGGCAAGCTCAAATGTTTCAGGGGCAAATCAGGCAATGTATCCAAGTGAAGTGGGTGTGGTGTTTAGATATTAAACACAAGGTAAGAAGAGCCTTCACTTTGAGTAAATTTACCTTCTCTGTTTCTCATGAAATGTGTTATCACTTCCAGTCTGTTTTGCTTTATCTCAGTTCTGACAGAGACATATGTGTAACAAGTAAGAGGGAACTGGGCGAGTGTGATGATAAGTGACTGCTGACACCCAGCCCAGTTTGGGAAGACAACAGGGATGGTGGGCTTCGTACTGGCCCAGGGAGTGTTAGTAACCCATGTCCAAAGGGCCAGCAGAACTACACACCAGCTAACTGTTTTAAGACCTCAGTTATACCAGACAAGTAGGAAATCCAGGTTTTATGTGAAGTCTCCCGATTGTTAAATAATGGCCAAGATGCAGTTGATTTAAAATACCATCCAGGCTAAATAAAATGTCTGTGGGTTAAATCCCACTTAGGAGGTTTCGAGTTTGTGACCTCACTCCTAGATAATATCTAAGGCTCTGTCTGCCTGGGTTCTTTAGAAAGTAGAGAAAAAACGTTCATGTTAACATTTTGCTGGGAATACAATTCTAGGGAACCAAGAATGAGGGGAAATGAAAGTGAGGCAGGGAAGGAGGGAGTGAGGTAATGAGCTGGCCACAGCTTTGCCATAATGAAGCTGATTTCTCTGTCTTGTGGGACATCTTCAGAATCTGTATGGGGAATTCCCTGGCAGTCCAGTGGTTAGGACTCTGTGCTGTCAGGGCTGAGGGCCTGGGTTCAACCCCTGGTTGGGGAAATAAGATCCCACAAGCTGTGTGGTGCAGCCAAAAAATAAAATTAAAAAAAAAAAGAAAAAAAAAGAATCTGTATGAAAGTTTTTTGTCTTGGAAGTTTTGAGTAGAAGAGGCATGGAAGAGGGTGAGCAACATATCCTCTAGTTTCCTCCCATTTCCTCGCTCACTGGTCAAAGTCCACACATATTGGAGTTAATTCGAGAGTTAACTTATGGCTGCAACAAGCATCTGCTCAGCAGCCACTGGGAAGGCCAGAGCCTCTGTGGGTAAACTCTTGCACCAACTGATGCTCACAGAAGTTAGGCTCCTACCCTCCCACAGAGATTGGGAGATGGAGACCCCATTCTTCTCGATTACATTTCAAAGGGATAGCTCCCAGGTCCTTGAGAAATAAATTCCTGGGTTACAGAAGATACATCTCAGAGAGACAGAGAAAGGATTCACAATTTACTTTAGTTTTCTAAAGTAAATGCTCTAAGAAAAGGCAGGTCAGGAGCCTGTGATCAGGTAGTGCCTGGAACAAACAGTAATTCTTTTGGCAGCATTGAGCTTTGTCAGGGAGGAACTTAAGGGGGCCAGGGTCACCATTCCAGGCATGCAGACTTATCAGAAACTATGCTAGTGTTTGTTCAAGTGTCTTGGTGTGGGACTGGACAAAATTGTTTGTGCTGAGAGTCTCAAGTTCTCATAGGTCACGACTGGAGGCTAGTCAAGAAGAGAGCTCAGAGGTAGCTGACTGAAGTTTGGTCAGGGAGAGAGTCTGTCAAGATAAAGCCACAGTAATCAAGACAGTGTGGTAGTAGCATAAGGATAGACATATAGGTCAATGAAATCGAATTGAGAGTTCAGAAATAATCCCTACATATGTGGCCAATTGATTTTGACATCTAGCAAATATTGACTAAGCTCTGATCGCAAACCAAGCATGGCACTACTTCCTGGGATTATTGAGATAGTTAATATATGGCCTCTCTTGGGTAACTCAGTTTTGTGAAGAGTAGATTTTTTGTTAAGGGATATAACAGAAATATAAGGAAAGTACCAAGCAGCTATCAATCTGCTTTCAGTTTTCCCACTTATAAAATGAGGAGTTTGGACGAAATCATTGTTCTAAAACTTTAAAGCACATAAGAATCACTTAAGGAATCTCTAAAAATACATATTCCTAGGTCCCAACCCTGGAGAGTCTAATCTCATAGGTCTGGGGCCCAGGAATCTGCATTTTTAGCTAGACACCTCACTTGATTCTGATGCAGGAGGCCCAAGGAGCACATGTCAGAAATACTGGCCTGAAATATCTTTGATTTCTGATATTTTCTGATACTACTATTATTTGTAATGACACCACAGGCAATAACCATACAACCTTAAAAGTGCATACATTTACCTTTGGATATATTGTCAGAAGTATGTCCAAAATATAAGAACTAAAGTGATAATTGTAGCACTGTTTCTATTAGAAAGAGAGAGAATCTAAATACTCATCTATAGAGAACTAGTTAAATAATCTTTCATAATTATTACAAAAGACTACTACACAGCTGTTTTAAAAAATGAGGTAGTTATTTATCACTGATATAAAAAGAACTCCAAGTATACTTTTTTTTTTTTTTTGTGCTACGCGGGCCTCTCACTGCTGTGGCCTCTCCCGCCGTGGAGCACAGGCTCCGGATGTGCAGGCTCAGCAGCCGTGGCTCACGGGTCCAGACGCTCCACGGCATGTGGGATCCTCCCGGACTGGGGCACGAACCCGTGTCCCCCGCATCGGCAGGCAGACTGTCAACCACTGCGCCACCAGGGAAGCCCCCAAGTATACTTTTAAGAGTGAAAAGCAAGATGCAAAACACTGTGTGTGGCAAATTATAGCCATAACTATATCCGTCCTTCTGCAAAGTAATCTTGTCTCCGCACCATCAAGAGTAAAGTCTTTTTCCCCCTCCCATTGAATCTGAGCCGGTTAAGCAACTTGCTTAGTCAGTGGAATCTGACAGCTGGAACAGTCTTGGACTTCCAAGGCTGGGTCATAAGAAACTGGGCAGCTTCTGCCTTGGTCTGTTAAAATGTTCACTCTTGAGATGCTCTTTCTCAGAACCCACTAGCCATCCCATGAGAAGCCCAAGCCTCATGAAGAGATCATATGCCAACATTCCCTTCTGTCAACTTAGTTGAGTTCCCAGGGGACTGAGTCTGCATGTCCAGCCCAGATCATCTGGGCTGACCTCCACTGCTATCTGATTGTAGCTGCGTGAATGACCACCCTCTCAAGAGGGAACCCCTCAGCTGAGCTCAGTTAACCCAAAGAATTGGGAGCGATAATAACAAACTGTCATTTTAAGCCACTAACTTTTGGAGTAGTTTGTTACACAGCAACAGATAACTGTAACACTGTGTATAATTCGATCCTATTTGCATACTTTTAAAAGATAAGGATTTAATGTGCTAATATACACATAAGAACATTTCTGGGAGTATCTCCAAGATAACCCCCCTGCCCCCGCAGTGCCCCCTGTTTCAGGAAATGGGGCCACTCAGTTGTGCAGGCCAAAGTACTTCAGCCCATTCTAGCCTCCTTTTGTTCTTTACCTTCCACATCCAATTCACAGGTAATCTCTGCTCACTCTATTTTCAGAATGTATCGCAAATCCAACCTCTTCTCACAGCCTAAGCCAAGTCTTCATAATCTTTGACCTGAGCTACGGTAATAGCCTCAAAACTGACCTCTGTGCTTCCACTCTCATCGTTAGCTGATTATTGTGCACATAGCACCAGAATGGACATTTAAGATATATATGATCAGTCAGTCACTTCTTTGATCCAGCCCTCCAATGGCTCTCCATTACACACAGAGTGGTGTCCCAAGTACTTATCTTGTTCTGTTTGACCTGGCCCTCAGCTTGCTCTCCAGTCTCAGCTCCTACCACTTGTCCCCCTGATTACTCTGATCTGGCCACTTTGGTCTTCTTGCTATTCCTCAAACCAAGAAACCCCTCACATCTGAATTTTGTACTTGTGCTCTCCCTCTCTAGAATGATCTTCCCCCAGGTACTCTTAGGTTCATTCCTTCACTGCAGGTCATAGCTCAGAATAATCCTCTACTCTCGACACTCTCTTTTCTTCCATGCTGCTTTTTATTCACGGCGTTTACCACTACCTGATACTCTTTTATGTATTAGCTTATCACCTCCCTTGTCCACAAAAGTGCAAGCACCATGAGGCAGAGACTTTACATATCTTGCTCACCAGTGTTTCCCAGCACCCAGAACAGTGCTCAGCACATAGTAGGTGCCCAACAAGTATTTTTAAATGAATGAATATCAACAGCTGTTACTTTTGGGGTGAAGCGTTGGAACAGTGAGGGATGGAGCTTTACTTTTCATTTTATACTTTCTGTACCATCTGAATTTTTCTAATCTCATGCATATATTACCTTTTAAAAGTTTTATCATCTTTTTAAAAAATAAATTATTTTATTTATTTATTTTCGGCCGCGTTGGGTCTTTGTTGCTGCATGTGGGCTTTCTCTAGTTGCGGTGAGCAGGGGCTACACTTCGTTGCGGTGCGGTGCGCGGGCTTCTCATTGCTGTAGCTTCTCTTGTTGTGGAGAGCTGGCTCTAGGCTTGTGGGCTTCAGAAGTTGTGGCACGCAGGCTCAGTAGTTGTGGCACATGGGCTTAGTTGCTCCCCGGCATGTGGGATCTTCCTGGACCAGGGCTCAAACCCGTGTCCCCTGCACTGGCAGGCGGATTCTTAACCACTGCGCCACCAGGGAAGCCCTAGATATGGGTCCTTGAATGGGACTTCTGTGTCCTACTCATTACTCCACCTACGGTGGGCAGCAGAGGAAAGGGCATAGGCAGCAGAGGCCCCAGATAAGTGGGAGGGTCCTAGAGTGGGAAAGGAGAGCTGTGCTCACTTCTCATGGGGCCCAGGGAGAACCAGCGAGGTCTTGAAACATCCCCACAGTGTGGCACATGGTGAGAACAGTGGGGTGCAGCACAAGCTGCTCTGCCTCCTGGGCTCCCGGAGTAGTGAGGCCGCATATCTAAAAGTGCCCCGTGCCCTATGAGAGGCCATTGGGCCTGCAAGAGCCCTGCATTGAGGACAAGCAGAACTCTGAGTGTGCAGAGGGATACTTTTGGCAACATTTCCAGATAGGTTTTGGTGCTCTGAAAATAAGTCCTGTTGCCTGGAGGCCTCCCACCCATTGAGTCAGGGAAGAGGCGGGTGCCACCTTGAACAAAGGGGTCATTGTTCTGCTTTGGCCCTCAACACTGGCTTCTGTTTCAAGTTCCTACCAAGACAATTATCCTGAAGACCAGGCCTGGTTCAAAAGAAATTCGAAGTTCCTTAAGATTAAAATAGGATATGTCTAGGTTTATGTCTGTTGTCCCACATAATTAAGAAGGGCTCTCTTTCGGCCTTTTTGGAGTAATGGAAATGTTGTAAATTTGTATTATGCTGGTGGCTGCATGACTCCACACGTTTGTCAAAACTCATCCAATTAGACATTTAAAATAGGTAAATTTTTATTGTATGTAAATTTTACCTCACAACTGATTTTTAAAAAAGACACAGGATGCTGAAACCAGTGAATGGAAGTGTAATTAAAGACAGAATATTATACCATCTCAAAATTGCTTATTAATTACAAAAGGGAAAAACAGTAATTTTCAATGCAGACTAAGGGATACCACTCTAACCAAATAACCAAAGTTAACTGCCAATGATGGGGTAAAAATGAGCTTCCTACTACCATGCCCTAGGACATTTTGGAGTTCCTGCCAAAAATGCATAACATAAGCTAATCACAAGGAAACATCAGACAAACGTATTCTACAAAATAACTGGCCCATAGTCTTCAAAAATACCAAGGCCATGAAAAATTGAAGAAAGGGTGAGAAGCTGTTTCAGGTTAAAGGCAACTAAAGAAATATGACAACAAAATGAAATCTTTGATCCTGGACTTGAATCTGGAATACTGGGACAATTGCTAAATTTCAAATATGGACTGTGGATTAGGTCACATTATTTTGTCAACGTTAAGTTTCCTGATTTTGATAAATGTACTGAGGTTATATTTAATAAAAAGGTCCTTGTTCTCAGAAAATTCACATAAGCATTCATGGATAAAGGGGCATGATATGCAAATTACTCTCAGATTACTAAAAAAAAGTGTGTGTGTGTGTGTGTGTGTGTGTGTGTGTGTGTGTGTAGAAAGAGACAGAGACAGAGAGAAGAAATGATGACACAAATGGGATGAAATATTAATAGCTGGGGTGAATCTGGGTAAAGGGTTATCATAACCTTTTTGAGCTATTCTATAACTTTTCTGTAAATGTGAAACTATGTCAAAATAAAAAGTTTTAAAAAGTGTCTTCTGTTTTTTGGGGGTTTTTTTCTAATTTTTTTGCAGTACGCGGGCCTCTCACTGCTGTGGCCTCTCCCATTGCAGAGCACAGTCTCCGGACGCGCAGGCTCAGCGGCCATGGCTCACGGGCCCAGCTGCTCCGCGGCATGTGGGGTCTTCCCGGACCGGGGCATGAACCCATGTCGCCTGCATTGGCAGGCGGACTCTCAACCACTGCGCCACCAGGGAAGCCCTAAAAAGTGTCTTCTTAATGGTCAATAAGCACTTGAAAAGATGCTCAACATCATTTTCATTAGGGAAATCAAAGTCTCTGAGATACCATTTCACACCCACTAAGACAGCAATAATCAAAAAGACAGATAATAGCAAGTATTACCAAAGATGAGGATGTTTAGGTTATTCCTTAAAAATCTAAACATAGTTATCATTTAACCTAGCAATTCCACTCCTAGGTACATGTCCAAGAGAATTACAAACAGGTACCAAATACATACTTGTACCTGAATGTTTATAGCAGCATTACTCACAATAGCCAAAAGGTGGAAACAGCCCATATGTCCATGAATAGATAAACAAAATGTGGTATATCCATACAATGAAATATCATTCAGCAATAAAAAGCATTAAGTGTTGATACACGTTAAACATGGATGAACTATGAAAACATTATGCTAAGTGAAAAAAGCCAGTCCAAAAGACGACATATTTTGAAACTTATTACAAAGCTAAGGTAATCAAGACAGTGTGCTACTGGCATAAGGATTGTTGTATAGATCAATGGAAAATAATTGAGAATCCAGAAATAGACTCTTGGATTTATCGTCAACTGATTTTCCACAAGGGTGCCAAGACAATTCAATAGGGAAATAACAGTCTTTTCAATAAGGAATAATGGGACAACTGGATAGTCATATGCAAAGGAAAGAAATAAAAACCTACATCACACCATACACAAAAATTAACCCAAAATGGATCACAGGTCTAAATGTAAGAAGTAAAACTATAAAACTCTTGGAAGAAACCATAGGAGTAAATTTCTGTGGCCTTGGTTTTGGCAAAGCCTCTTAGATATGACACTGAGACCATAAGAGGCAAAAGAAAAAATAGCCAAATAGGACTTCATCAAAATTAAAAATTTTGGGGGCTTCCCTGGTGGTGCACTGGTTGAGAGTCCGCCTGCCGATGCAGGGGACACGGGTTCGTGCCCCGGTCCGGGAAGATCCCACATGCCGCGGAGCGGCTGGGCCCGCGAGCCATGGCCGCTGAGCCTGCGCGTCCGGAGCCTACGCTCTGCAACGGGAGAGGCCGCAACAGTGAGAGGCCCACGTATCGCAAAAAAAAAAAAAAAAAATTAAAAATTTTGTGTTTCAAATGATACCATCAAGAAAGTGAAAAGACAGCCCATGGTGGGACTTCCCTGCTGGTCCAGTGGTTAAGACTCTGCGTGGGACCGATCCCTGGTTGGGGAACTAAGATCACACATGCTGAAGGGCATGGCCAAAAAAAAAAAAAAAAAAAAAGCCTGTAGAATAGGAGAAAATATTTGCAAATTATCTATCTGTTAAGGGACTTGTATCCAGGATATATGAAGAACTCCAACAACTGAGCAGTAAAAATTCAAATAACAATTAAAAATGAGCAAATAACTTAAACCATTTCAAAGAAGACATGCAACTGGCCAAAAAACACATGAAAATACGCTCAACATCAACAGTCAATAGTCAACATTAAATGCAAATCAAAACCACAATGAGATACTAGGATGGCTAAATCAAAAAGATAGACAATAACATGTGTTGATAAGAATGTGGAAAAACTGGAACCCTCATACATTGCTAGTTTGAAAGTAAAATGGTGTAGCTGCTTTGGAAAATAGTTTAGCAGTTCCTCAAATGTTAAATATAGAATTGTTATATGACTCAGCAATTCTACTCCTAGGTACATACCCAAAAGAATTGAAAATAGGTACTCAGACAAATACTTCTACACAAATGTTCATAGCAGCATTATTCTCAAGAGTCAAAAAGCAGAAACAACTCCAATGTCCATCAACTGTTGAATGGAAAAGATGTGGCATATACATTCAATAAAATATAATCAGGCAATAAAAAGGAATGGATTACTGAACCATGTAATGAGGCTGAACCTTCAAAACATACTCATTGAAAGAAGGCAGTCACAAAAGACCATATATTATATGATTCCGTTTATATAAAATATCTAAAATAAGCAAAATTATAGAGACAGAAAATAGGTTAGTGGTTGCTAGGGGGTGGGAGAATGGAGGACAGAGGAATGATAACTAAGGGGCATGGGGTTTGTCTTGGAGGTTCTAAAAATCTAAATATTTCTGAAATTGATTGTGGTGATAGTTGGACAACACTGAATATGCTAAAAACCAGTGAACTGTAGAGTTTAAAATGGTGAATTCTATGGTATTTGAATTATATCTCAATAAAGTTTTTATTAAGAATTAATCCTACCAAGGACTAAAAAGACAACTTGAATAAATGGAAAGGCATGTTCTGTTCTTGTATAGGAACATTCAAAATCATGAAGATGTCAATTCTTCCTAAGTTGATCTATAAATCTATTTTTAAAATATCTACAGGATATTTTTGGCACTAAGTGATTCTAATGTTCATTTGGGAAAAGAAACAATCAACAGTAGCTCAAATAATTCTGAAAAAAGAACAAGGGACTTACCAGAGGTAAAAAGAGAGTATAATAAAATAATCAGATATTTGGGCAAGCAAAGTTGAAACATTGTATACTAAGTTGGGAATCAGCCTTGCTGCAGTGCTGGCCAAGTAGGCCTGCGCCAGCTTTTGGGTCCCTAGGTGTTTGAGTGACTCAAGGGTAATTTTTTTATGTTGAACCATATGAAATACTTGTCTTTGACCTACAAAAATATCAGTTTCAACTTAATATGGTTTAACTTAGTATTTGGAATGACAAAATGAGGGGACAATCACAGCAGGGAATCTGAGTCAAAGTCTTTTGCCAGTGGCCAAAAACAAGGAAACCAAGTATCATACCAAGATTAAGGGCCTTAAAACTGGTCCCCAATTCAGAGATACAGCTCATGATTGGTAGCTGATGCAATTGTGGAACTGGAGCAGGCTGAGCATGAAGTGAGCAAAGTCCCAAGGAACAGCTAAAGAGGATCCTGGGCAATTTGGGGCTTTCTTTGATTGGCTATGAGTGGGAATGTGGTGAAGTACAAAAAAGGGTGACGGGTCTGGCTTGAAGATGCAGGGTCAGGACTGATCACAGAGACTCACATGGAAAAGGGGAATTGTAGTGAATATGAGATGCAGTTGTCATCGGGCAATATATATGGTTCAGTTCTCAAGTTGGAAGCCAAGCAAATTACTATCAGGAATCAAGACACATAAATGCAATGTGTGATCCTTGATTGTATCCAAGATTAGGGAAAAATCACTATAAAGAATGTTATTGGGACAACTGGGCAATTTTGAATATGGACAATGTTAAGTAACAGTACTATATCAATATTAAATTTCCTGAGTGTGATAATTATTGTTATGTAGCAGAATATTCTTGCTCTTGGGAGATGATATAAATGGAAGTTTGTTTGTTTTTTTGGTAAATTTATTTATTTATTAATTTTGGCTGCATTGGGTCTGTTGCTGCACACAGGCTTCTCATTGTGGTGGCTTCTCTTCTTGCAGAGCATGGGCTCTAGGCATGAGGGCTTTAGTTGTTGTGGCTCTCGGGCTCTAGAGTGCAGGCTCAGTTGTGGCCCACGGGCTTAGTTGCTCTGCGGCATGTGGGATCTTCCTGGGCCAGGGATTGAACCCGTGTCCACTGATTGGCAGGCGATTCTTAACTACTGCACCACCAGGGAAGTCCCTAAATGGAAGTATTTGGGGATAAAGTGACATGATACCTGCATCAAATTGCTTCTGAAAAATAGAGACAGAGACACAAAGTAACTGTGGCAAAATATTAACAACTAGTGAATCTAGACGATATATATTTGATACTTTTCAAAATTAAAAAAAAACTTGGAAGGGATAAAAGGAATACTAGCATACATTTGGTCCACTTGATAGCTATTGCTCTGTCAGATGGGGGACACTTAGCAAAAATAGGAATCAGGTACTGGTGAACATGTTTTAAAAAGTAGACACTAGGGGGCTTCCCTGGTGGCGCAGTGGTTGAGAGTCCGCCTGCCGATGCAGGGGACACGGGTGCGTGCCCCGGTCCGGGAAGATCCCACATGCCGTGGAGCGGCTGGGCCCGTGAGCCATGGCCGCTGAGCCTGCGTGTCCGGAGCCTGTGCAATGGGAGAGGCCACAACAGTAAGAGGCCCACGTATCCCAAAAAAAAAAACCAAACTAACAAAAACAGATTAACAGGAGAAAAGCATATATAAATTCATTTAGTATAAGTTTTATGTGATACAGGAGACTTTACAAGGAAATAAATACCCAAAGAAACAGTTAGACTTGAGTATATTTATACCAGGTTTAATCAAGAGTGGACAGTCATGGAGGAAAAGGATAGTTTAAAGCATATGAGGTAATTGTAGTAAACTGGAGGAAACTTAACAAGGCCTCTCTGTTAGGATTCTTCTTGGCATACTTTGGTCTTCAGAGATTAAGATACTCTTTTCTCCAGGTATAGGAAGGGCAAATTTGAGAGTTTTATGATCTGTTTCAGGGGAGAAGGGCAAGGGGGTAAAGGTCTGAGTGACCTTGCTTCTGCTGTTTTCTCAAAATCCTTCAGCTTCCATATGCCACAGTGCCACATTCTGGGGTAGTGTATCCAGAACCCCATCACTATATATAAGATCATGTCATCTGCAGAGATAGTTTTACATCTTCCTTTACATTTTGGATGCCTTTTATTTCTTTTTATTGCCTAATTACTCTGTCTAGAACTTCTATTACTATGATGAACAGAAGTGGCAAGAGTGTACATGCTTGTCTTGTTTCTGATCTTGGGGGAAAGCTTTCAGTGTTTCATCACTGAGTATGATTTTAGCTGTGGGTTTTTCATGCATGACCTTTATTATGTTAAGGACACACATTCTTCTTGAGTGTTTTCTATGTGCCAAGCATTTCTAAGTGCTCTGCATGTATTATCTCGTTAATCGTACACAACCCTGTGAAATAGGGATTATTGTCCTTTTTACAGATGAGAAAACTGAGGCACAAAAATTTGTTCTCTCCATAAGTGAAATTTTTGCATGCAGTTTTTATTTTTACACAAAGCATGTTGTATTTTTATTAAAATAGTGAGTTATTAGGATATATTAAGCATTAATTCTAAAACAAATTTTGTAGCATCACACTATATTGTGAATTTAGATCACACAATCATTTATTAGATGGTGGTTTACTGCAGTCCAGCGCTAAGCTCATGATTACTCTGTACTCTGAGTACTTAGTACACAATTGTGCACTGTTGTGGTTCTTAAATACTCATTGCTTTATCGATATTTATTTTCTAATATATGCAAAAATGATAACTTTTTTCTAGATAAGAACGGTATTATCACTTTGCAACATAAAATAGTTCAGTTAAATGGTCTAAGAATTCACCATTGCTTAGTTGTTAAGAACCAGCACCCTGGAGCCAGATGGTCTAGATTCAAGTACTGGCTCTATTATTTGTGAGCTGTATCACCTTGAGCAAGTTATTTACCCTCTCTGTGCCTCAGTTTCTTTACCTTAAAATGCGGAGTAATGCAGACAAACCTAAATTTTGTACATTTAGGGGACATTCTACAAAATGACTGGCCAGTACTTCCCAAAAGTATCAAGTTCATGAAAGGAAAATTAAAAAAATAACAAGACTAAGGAACCATCCCAGATTAAAGGAGCCTAAAGAGACACAACAACCGAATGCAATGTGAGCTGTTAGGTGGGATGCTGGGGCAGGAAAAGGCATTAGAGGGACAAATAATAATTGGCTATATGAATATACCAGCTCTCTCCTCCCCCCCAGAGAGAGAGAATTCTGAGTAGTGTGTTTTGCGGTGCCTTCCAAAGACTCCCTACAGGAGAAGGCTCCAGTCACTCACTGCGATAGCTTGATTCTTAATACGTCCTTTATTGGCTGCTGCCTTCCATTCTCTGTTTCCTCACTCCCTGCCCAGTGTTCACTCTACCTCCCCAATAAACTACCTGCTCTAAAGTCCTTGTTGCAAGGTCAGCTCCTAAGGGAATTGAAACTAGGACATTTCATTCCACTGATATAAAGCACAAAAATAGCTAGAATTAATCTATGCTATTAGAAGCCTGGGTAGAGCTGGATGGGGACAGAAATGGGGCTCCTGGGGTGTATGTAATGTTCTGTTTCTTGATCTAAGTACCGGTTATATGACTTTGTTCCATTTGTGAAAATTAGCTGAGCTGTATAGCTACAATAGGTGCTCTTTTTCTGTAGGTATATTATAATCCCCCCCCCCAAAAAACAATAATAATTCTGTTAGTTTTGGCAGAGTGTTTTTGTTTTTTTGGGTTTTTTTTTTTCAGTGAAGGAATGGTAAAAATTCTTACTCACTGGCTTGGCAATGAACACAGGGATAATACATTTATATTAGCTAAAACAACAAATCATTTTTATAATTATTTTTCTGGTTCACATATGGTCAGTAAATGAGAAGAAGCAAAGGCCAAAGAGATGAGAACTTGGGCCCGGATGGCAAAGGAGAAGACAAGAAAAAGAAGATAAAGGTGGCATAGTATTCACAGATCAAGAAAGAGATAAAAGGAAGCAAGAGACAACAAAAAAAGAAACACAGATGTTTTTATCTCCCTAGGGTCAGAATAGGTTATAAAGCTTCCTCTCCAGGAAGACATATATCATATGCTGTCAATTAAATGTGGAATATAAAATCAAAGACAAAACCAAGCAAGCAAACAACACTCCTCCTCAAAACTCGGACATACAGAGAAGAGATTGGTGGTTGCCACAGGCGGCGGGTGCGGGATGTGAGAAATGGGTGAAGGAGGTCAAAAGGTACAGACTTCCAGTTATAAAATAAATAAGTCGTGGGGATGTAATGTGCAGCATGGTGACTATAATTAATAATACTTATTTTATATTTGAAGGTTGCCAAGAGAGTAATCTTAAAAGTTCTCATCACAAGGAAAAAATTTGTAACTATGTGTGGTGATGGATGCTAAGCTGACCTGCTGTGGCGATCCATTTTGCAATATACATGAATATCAAATCATTATGTTGTACACTTGAAACTAATATAATGTGATATGTCGATTATACTTCAAACAATTTTTTTAAAAGACTCCTTTCCAAACCTTAGAAGCACAGACATTCATAAAATGACCTCTATTTCTTACATTCAATAAAGAAAAATTTCATTGAGGAAAACTGCAGTCAGTCCCAGTTACAAAGGAAGTGCAACTCTTTTCGAAGCATCTTGTTATCATCCTGTGGCCTTTTGCCAGAGGACTCAAGATTTATAGCCAAGGCAGAGAGGATATTTCCCACTGGCACCTGCCTGGTGGTTTAAGTGTTAAACCCAAGCCTCAGAGGAGAAAGTCCCCATTCTTGTTGCAGATTGTAATGAGAGACTAGGAGGGAGATATCTGAACCAGCTCTGTGAATTTTATTTTAGGTTGGACTGAGCAACAATATGCATATCAAAAAACAAGCAGAATCGCCTTCCCTGGTGGCACAGTGGTTAAGAATCTGGCTGCCAATGCAGGGGACACGGGTTCGATCCCTGGCCCAGGAATATCCCACAAGCTGCAGAGCAACTAAGCCTGTGCTCCACAACTACTGAGCCTGCGCTCTAGAGCCCACGAGCTGCAACTACTGAGCCCACGTGCCACAACTACTGAAGCCCACTTGCCTAGAGCCCGTGCTCTGCAACAAGAGAAGCCACGACAACGAGAAGTCTGTGCACTGCAACGAAGAGTAGCCCCCCGCTCACCACAACTAGAGAAAGCCCGCACACAGCAACGAAGACCCAATAGAGCCAAAAATAAACACAAATAAATTTATAAAAACAAAAAAACAGAAGATTATCATGAGATTTAGAATTATTTGTTAGCTACTCTTTCAAGGTCCTCCCTACAGATATTAACCCTCCTTTTTTTTTTAAACAGGAGATTCCAGGCTGACATATATTTAAGTTAAACTGAACTCTTTAGGGCACTGACACTAAAACATTATTGCAATACACTGTAAAAACAAGTTCAAATGTCATAGCATGTGTATGAGTGCACACACACACACAAACCTACTTTGAGCCTGTGTCTGACATTTTCTACTCTCCTAAGTAAAGAACAAAACTTTTGCTGAGATTTTTTAAAAAGTGTAATTTAGGGATTTAAGATTATGCAATTAAAACAGTCTGAAAGTTACTCCCCTCCATGCTGTATCCTTATAAATGATACAACAGATATAAGAAATAAATTGTTGACTTCATGTCTGGGCTTGAAATCATGAAGTGGGATTGCTTGAGAGTACAGAAACAAACAATGTGGCCCCCCCCAAAGAAAGAAATTGATATGAAACCATGGGAGAAGCCAAGCCCCCAGGTAACCTAAGTTTACACCCACATAGGAATTCTGCTGAATCCTGAATCAGGTGGGAGAATTCTAAACCAGAAAATTAGTGTACAGTCAAGAAGTGCTAGTGTCCGAGGAATGCCACTGCCATGGAAGATAGATAACAAACTATCTAAAAAGTAGCAAATGGAAGATCTTATATGTGATCAATAGATCAATTAAAACAAATTCATTTAGTATATTCAACAACAGAAAGCAAAATAATACCAAAGAATTATGAAAAAGAACCAGTTAGAAATCTTGAAAATTAAAGCCCAAATTGTTGAAAAGAAAAACCTCAAAAGGTAGTCTGAGTAACAGAACAGACACACTGTGTGAATTAGCAAGCTGGGGATTAAGTTTACGGGGTCTTACAGAATAGAACAAAGAAAAAAAGAAGATGAGAAAGTTTAGAGACATAAAGAATGGATAAGGACATTTTACCTTTCATTTAGGAATTCCAGAGGGAGAATATAGAGAGAAAGGAGGAGGTAGTATTTAATCAATGGCTAAGCATTCCCCAGAAGTGAAGAAAGCTAAGAAATTTCAGAACATCAAAATAAAGAAAAAAATGCAAAAAGTTACCATAGCAGAAAGATAGTTTAGCTTTAAAGAAATAAGGATCAGATTTTCATTGTAAATTTCATTAGCAACACACCAAGAAGACAATGAGATGATATCCTCAATGAGCTGTTGGAAAATAACTGTCATTTTAGAATTCTACACTCAGCTACAGTATCACTTTAAAGCACAGGCGAAACGAAGGCATATTTTAAGTATTCAGCATTTAAGAACGTTTAGCACCAACAGATTCCCACTGAAAGAACTACTTAAGATGTACGCCTACATACAAAAAAGGTTGAAGGAATACAGAGGGAAAAGCAGTATGAAAAAAAGTAATCTTAGCCAAGTAATCTTGCACAATTCAGTCAATCCTATAGTTTAAGACTAAATTAGTATTAATTGCCAAACATGTTTAAAACAATTTAGAATTAGAATTCTGGATGATATGAACAGGGGAGTTGGGGAGAAGGGAAACAGCAGAAGGAAGTGAAAATGTCTTCTCCTGTTTAGGAAGAGTATATACATACTGATTACCTTTAGATTTTGTTAGGCAAGTATAACTTTATGTGTGGGTATAAAAAATTAAGAGTAACCATTAGAAAAAAAGCAATGGAATGTATAAATTTCACACCAACAGAGGAAAAGAAATGCAACAAAGAAAATTCAATCAACCCAACAGGTATCAGGAATGAGGAGAAAAAAGAAACAAAGAGACCATAGGAAATAGAACACACAAAGTAAGGTAATACGGTTAAATCCAAACAAATGATTGACTATAATAGGAAAAAAGATTTAAGTGAATAAAAAATGGGAGATTCATGTGAAAACACCATTCGAGGAAAATTAAAATTGCCAATAAGCTTAAGAAAAGATGTTCAATCTCACCAGTTATCAAGGAAATACAAATATATGGCATTGAGATGCCATCTTTACTGCCCAGATTGGCAAATACTTTTAATTTTGATAACAGCACGTGTTAGTTAGGAAGTTGGGCAAGCAGTTCCCCTCATAGCCCACCATTGGGAGTGTATTACTGGCACAATCTGGAGAACAATTTATCATCTCTATTAAAACCAAAACATTTGCATACAGGTGCAAGGAAGTATAGTCAAGGATATTCTAGCAGCATGGCTTATAACAATGAGATATTGGAAAGAACCTAAATGTTTCCCGTAATTGGGAGAACAACTAAATAAGCCATAGCATGTTCATACTGCAGAATACTTTGCAGTCGTTAAAAAGAATAATTTAGATTCATTTGTGATAATATGGACAGGCATATTGTGAATATTTAAAAATACACAGAATGAAAGGTACAGAATTAGTTTATACATGTAAAAGCACATAACTAAATACTGTGTGTGTAGATAGACAAACAGACAGACACATGTACATAAACACCTAGAAAAAGCTCTGAAGGCTTAAACATCAGACTCAGAGTTAAGATCTCCTCTGAGTGGATGAGATGAGATGAAGAGTGGAGTGAGTGTTATGTGTTGGCTTGTGGGGAGAGTTGGGGTGGGGTAGATGCAAGGTCTTTAGTCTTCTTTGTAAAGTCTGATTTTACTTTCAAAGAAATATTTGTGTATTATTTGTTGAATGAGTTTGATTAGTTTTTTTTTTTCCTCTGGATGTGCCTGCCTTTGCACAAATGGCAGATTTGCTAACCTAGGCTATCTAGGCATTCAGGGAACGGGCTGAGTAGGCACAAGTGGTTTACCAACCCTTGCACAACAGGATTTATGACCTCTCTTCTCCCTCCCTTCTACCCCACAGTACACCCCAGATGCTGGAATCTTAAGGAAGGAAACGGGGCTGCTATATCCAGCTGTGGACTAAGGATGGTAGCACCCACTCGTGAATAAGAAGGTTACCAGCACCCCGCTAAGTGAAGCTGTGTGTTTGTGTGTGTGTGTACGCGCGCGTGTGTGCTGGGAAGTCGTCTTTTATGTAAGTACGCTGGAAAAATTATACTTCAGGTAAGGTTTCAGGGACACAATGAACCCTACAGCTTCTAAACTATTAAAGCTTTTTTGTGACCTCCCTTGAGCTATCCACTTTCTGAGCTCTAATGTGTAACATCGAGAAAAGGAGGAACCTTCTCCTCTTTGGCAATGAGAAGTTGGAAAAACAGCCAGAACAACTCTTCATGTCACTGATTAGTCTCAGGCTTATGCATTTTGCTATTTTAAATTTCTCCCTTATTTCAAACCAACTGCTTATGAATCTTTCCATTTGGCAACGTGGAAATATTTAATTAGAGCTCTTCTATAATGATGTTGTTGTAGAAGTAAAAAAACAACAATTCTTTCTGGTTCTCCAAATTCCACACTGCAAAGTCCAGTGTGTTTCCTCTCTTCCTCTCTGACCCCCATGGCCCTCAGAACTTTCTCCATACTCTGAAACCCCAGTAGTAAGTTATAATCTGCAGGATCCATTTGGAATTTACAATATTGAATTCCTATAGTATTGCCAATCGTATTGTACCACTGGTTCCTTCTATCTTTCTATTTCTCTCCTTTGAAGTTCCTAATGCAGTGGTTGATTGGTTACTTGATTGAGTAGAATCTGGAAGTAGCTGGTGTATAATCATCATTAATGCTTGGTTCCCTGAGCTAGCGTTGGCTAGGTGCCTGGGACAATGTCTGGGCAGACCCTCATCTTCTCCCCTGTGGTCCATTAGCCCAGGATGTTGCAAGGAAACTGTGGGGAGTCCTGATGAGTCTGAGCCTCCCTAAAGCCAACAGTCCAAGAGAGGGCTACTTCAGTTTCTAAGCCTAAGCACTTTTCTTCCATTACCACCCAAGGAGTTTGGCCCCAATACACCCCGCTCCCGGCAAGGATCCACTACATAATTTGTGGGGCCCAGTTCCCTGCCTCCGTGGGGGCCTCCAGAAGCAAGTCCTGGCCTCTCTCCACTATGACAGCTCTTTCTTAGTCATTTTCCATATGACAAAGAGACACACTGGCTGTCAAGGTTGGCACCATGCAGCTGCACTGCTCACCAGGGAACACAGCCTGGCTCTTTATCCCTACATTCTTTAATTTCAGGAGCCTGGGCATCACCTGGGAGCTTGTCAGAAATGCAGTGTCTCAGGCCTCATCTCAGACCTATTTATTTAGAATCTGCTTTTTAACAAGATCCCTGGCAGACACCTGGGCACAGAAACTAAGATTAAGCTCAGAGAAGCTCAGATTAAGGCTCTAGGCCTGGGATCTCCCCTGATACAGTTGACTTCACAAATACCATGGCAGGAAAGTCCTCTAGGATTTTCACTGGTTGACAGTTTTAATCATGTAAGTATAGCAAGAGAATGACCAGTATGACAGGTAGATGTATCTGAATTCTCAGGCATGGTTATTGCAGTGCAAGATCTCTTTAACATGAACAAATTCAATACAAAGCATGACTCAAAAACATTTGAAGGAATACTAGTAAAGAGAGTAAGATTGAACACACAGGAAGGGGAGTTCAAAACAGCACCATTCCAGGAGAAGCAGGAAAGGCTCAATCAAGAACATAGTGGTCACTGGCCTTGGGCGAAAGGGGGGATGACTCTTCCAGAGACTGAAAGAAAGGAGCGGAGGCAGCATGTAGCCTGCTGTTTTTGTTTGCCTAGCATCCCTTCTTCCTGCTTTTGGTAACAGTCCCAACTTTTTGTTTGGGGACCATTTCTGTCCATTCTATGTGGTCTTGGTAGAAAAGCCAATTAGGGGAGTGGGAATACGACCCAAGGGAAGCTAATGAGATTCTATTTACCTCAGGAATGTGAAATTCAGAGGAGAAAACCAAGAAGAGAAGTGACTGGAACTGAGTCCTTCTAGTGGCAGGGGCTCAGAGGAGACTGCCCTAGGTTCCTCTGCTTTATGCTCTTCCCAAGACCAGTGCCTGCTTGCTTTCCTTAAGTTCTGTGAACTTTGCAATATCTTTCCCCCAAATTCTGGTTTGTTTGAGTTTGCCAGTCAAATTATGTTGTGTGCAAAGAAAGAACTGTATGAGATACAGAAGGTGTAGACATAGAAACATTTTAAGTTGAGGTGAGAAGTCCATTTTCTCTGGCAGAGGCAAATAGGATGGATACTTTGAACCACATGGTAAAGTTATGGAAGGGATCTAATCAAGGATAAGTACATAGAGAAAGTATAAGTAAAAGGACTGCCAGTCAGTGCTGAGGGGCCAGCTAAGTTTGCAGAATATGAAATCGCAGTGATTTCCTTGAGTAACCTAGGTGTAGGAAAGGAGAAAGGGCATAGTTGGACTGATTCAAAGCTAGGAGTTAGCAGAGACCACGTGTCAGAAACATAAGGTGGGGATATTAAAGGGCTGTCAAGAGAAGTTAAAAGCTAATATCATGGGCTGCAGGCAGGACAAGCTAGGAAATGAAGCTAAGACGGCGAAATGGGGAGGAGGGGCACTGAGAGACTGAGGCTTGGGTTAGTTGAGAACAGACCAGGGAATAAGAGAGAGACTTGGAAGTTTAAGAGGCTGCTCTACTGCAGTCCAGATTTAAAAGTCAGAATGTTTCAGCTGCTAAGGTCCAGGGTGTGGGTAATCCACGGACTTTGAGAATTGGAATGTAGATTAAGGTTATTAGGGCACATTGAGGCCAGGGTCAACCACATGGTCACTGAAGTTGACCATGATGATGTTATATAAGATGTAAGTTTGGTAACTGGCTCACCTCAATTTTACCAACCAAGTTCTTAAGTGGTTTTATTTAAAAATATTTTAAATGAATGTATGGGAATGGCCAGGAGGTTGGTAGACTGCAATTTAAAACTGAAGTTCCTTCAAGAAACTACTAGCTATAGAGTAACATAATGGCTAATGGTGTGGGTTCCTGGCTCTGCTCCTTTACTGGCTGTCTAACCCTGAGTAAGTTACTTATCCTCCCTGTGCCTCAGTTTCCTCAACTATAAAATGAGCATAAGACTACCCGCCTCACAAAGTCATTGTGAGAATTAAATGAATTAACATGTATAAAGTGGTAAATGCTGAGCACTTCATAAATGTTAGGTATTTTTATTAAAGAGGAGACATTATAAATAAACTATAATGTGATACTCTATGATGAATATTTGTACAAGCATGTAGAAAATAACCGGGGGGGGACACTTAACCACTTAACCAGGGAAGTCTTCAGTAAAGAGACAGAAGCAAAAACAAAACAAAGTCCAAGAGTTTGATAAACAAAGGGCATAGGGGAAGTGGTAGGATCTATGTTCAATGCTCACAGTATGACAGGCACCGTGCTATTTTACAAATATTATCACATTTAACACCACATCCCTGCAAGACATGTAACTTCCTTTCACTGAGGAAAACTCACAGGGATTAAATAACTTGGGCACACAGGAATGGAAAGGGTATTAGACAGCATACAAAGGGTATCTAATACAAAGGGAAAAATAACAAACCACTACCCTTACCCAAAAATCCTATTCAAATGGAACTTTGGAATCACAGTTCTGAGCTTATTGGGCCCCCGGCTTAAAGAGTCCCACTCAAGGATATCCATATACTGGTTTGTCTACCGCTCCACTCAGTCCAGGTCCCAACATGGGATAGCCTAACTAGTGCCTAACTAGCCTAACTAATAGCCTAACTAGCCTAAATTGGAATCTTCATTTTAAAAAGCAAGTTGGTGTGGAAGAAAAAGAACTCTGCTGAGGGGTCTTCAACGAAGTGTGAGATGGAATAGGTAGATCACTGAGCGCTCATGGGAAGCTGGGAATGTTGAGGATGGATTCACATGCAGGGATCAGATTATAAATGGTTTTTGCCTGTCATATGAGAAGTTTGGACTTGAGTCTGAGAGCAATGCAGAGGGAGTAAAGGGTGTTTAAGGAGGCCCTACACAGTGACCTGAAACCGAGCATGTCGTTAAAGTACGATGACAGCCAGATACATCAATCTCCAGAAAATCTGGGCTGACCCCCAGACAGGCAGAGGAGACTCAGCAAGGAAGAGGAGTGGCGGCGAGCTCTTCCTCCCTCCACATCGCCGGTTGTTTAAAGCCCCTCGGCTTCTTCTCCCACACCTCCTTTTGGCTCCTCTCTCTAAACACACCTGGCTGCCTGCGTGCTTCCGGAGCTAACCACGCGCCTCCTCCTGCGCCCTCCAGCTGAAGCGCGACCCGGCCGACCCACCCCTTCAGCGCTCCCTGGCGTCTTCACCCTTGCTCTCTTTTTTTTTTAGTGAAATAATTTTTTTAAAATTTATTTTATTGAAGTATAGTTGATTTACAACGTTGTTTTAATTTCTTCTGTATAGCAGAGTGACTCAATTATACATATATAAACTTTTTCTCATATTCTTTTCCATTATGACTTACCACAGGATATTGAATATACTGTACTATACAGTAGGACCTTATTCATCCATTCTGTATGTAATAGTTTGCATCTGCTAACCCCAAACTCCCAATCCATCCCTCCTCCACCCTCCCTTCCCCTTGGCAACCACAAGTCTGTTCTCTGTATCTGTTAGTCTGTTTCACAGTTCATTTGTGTCATATTTTAGATTCCAAATATGTGATATCATATGATATTTGCCTTCTGACTTACTTCACTTAGTATGATAATCCGTAAGTCCACCCATGGGACTGCAGGGCTCTTCTAACTCGCGTACCTCAGAGAGCTGCCCGGCCTCCTTCCGCAGCGCCCCGCATCCGGTCACATGAGGCGCAGGTCACCTGTTCCTGGTCACGTGAGGCCGGTCACGTGCCAGGCCCCGCACCGCTAGCTTCCGGAGACTTTCGGGGCTTAGCGGGTGCGGTCCTGCGGCTCCCTGAGCCCACCGAACTGCACAGCCAGGATGGTGAGGGCGGGGGTTCGGGTTCGGGTTTGGCCCTGACCGCCGCCTCCCCGGAGCTCAGCCCCTCTTCTCGTCCTTCCCGCTGCAGATGAACGGGACCACCCCCGACCAGGAGCGGCCTCCGGTGTCCGAGCCCGTGTGGGAGCGGCCCTGGTCGGTGGAGGAGATCCGCAGGAGCAGCCAGAGCTGGTCGCTGGCAGCCGACGCCGGCGTGAGAGGCGGGCCCCAGGGACCGGAGGGGAGGGCGGGCCTTCTGGCGTGATGCGCGGCCTGCGAGCGGGACTCCGGGAGCCCCCAGTCCCCCTCCACCCAGTCGATCCTGTTGCCTCTCATTGACTCAATAACGCCCCTTCTCGTCCTCGAAAACTCCCGGGTGGTAGTCCCCAGGCACTTGGGCGGAGGCGGGCTGGTTGATCTTAGCCCTCTCAGTGCTCCCACTTGGACTGCGGCCCTTCCTTGTTTGGGTTTTCTAGCCAGGCGCCCAACTCCACCCTGAGCGGGGATCGGCTTCTGCCCCCTCGCAGGCTTACATGGTACTAGTTAGGCTATTCCATGTTGGGACCTGGACTGAGTGGAGCGGTAGACAAACCAGTATATGGATATCCTTGAGTGGAACTCTTTAGGCCGGGGGCCCAATAAGCTCAGAACTGTGATTCCAAAGTTCCATTTGAATAGGATTTTTGGGTAAGGGTAGTGGTTTGTTATTTTTCCCTTTGTCTCTGATCCCTGAAGAATGACAACGAAAAAGGACTTTTAAATTCCTCCAGAAACGATATAGCAAATATCCATTGACTCATTGACACTGTTCTGATGAGCTTTCTTAATGTTTTTTGATGCTACTTGGTCTTTGTACTGTCAAAAGCAGCATCCCTTTTACATTCCAGCACACGGGCGCACACACACAGGCGAAAGGAAATGAGTTCTTTTCTGTTTTGACACGCAGAATAGGTGCATATAATATTGATACTACTGTATGTTTGTTTTTTAAATAGTTACTACAGTTTCTACAGGAATTCTCACAACAGACTATCTCTAGGACCCATGAAATCAAGAAACAAGTGGATGGACTAATTCGGGAAACTAAAGCCACAGATTGTCGACTACATAATGTCTTCAATGACTTCCTTATGCTGTCTAATACCCAGTTCATTGAGAACGTGAGTTACTTAGTTACATCAGACTTATAAAAAAATAATACTGTTAGAAGGAGCAAGAGTCACTGTGATACTAAGTGACCCATTATTAGGTTCTCTAAAATTTTGGTGAAGTAGTAGTTCTTGGTGATTGATGTCCCCCTTTTTTATTAGTAAAGTTTATTTTTTTTCAAGCCTTTGAAAAAAACCTAACGATAAAACTTCTTCATATTCCAGTGTTTTCATTGATTTTTAGTTTTGGTGTAGACTGCTGAATTACATGGCACTCCAACAAGTTTTGTTATGAGCATGCTCTGTAAGGAAAGCCATACACCTGGTCTGATCCTCTGGACACCATCAGGTTATTGATTGTATCCATTACGTCCTGATAAGTTACATTAAAGGCATGTGTGTGTCTACTTGGAATATTCTCAAGTAACGTTTTGTTATGATGGCTGAACCTATGCCATAGATTATTGCTAAAAGATTATTGAGCTTTAACCCAAGTGCTATTTTGTCTATGTATTTATCGAATTTCTAGGTGCTAGGTTCTAGGAATACATAGGTAAATTAGACAGAGCCCCTCCTTAGAGAAAATAACAATCTTCCATAATAGTATAATTCCAGAATAAAAAGGAAGCAAGTGTGGCTGGAGCCCAGTGACTGTAAGGGAGATTGATAACAGAGGATGGAGAGGAAGCTTAGTTAAGCTGGTCTGTATTTCTCATAGGGTGGCTAACTTTCTCAGTATCAGTGTTAATTAATCTGTGAAAAGAGAATTAGTAAAGTAGGCTATCTCCTGAGATTGTTAGATACAAAGTAATAAAAAAAAGATTTCAAAAATTGCAAGATTATACAAAGCCCACGATTTAGGATTGTTAAGAAGAGACTAAATATTGTCACGCAGGTATCTTATGCAGCATGTTTGTACATTTTTAGTAGTTCAGGTTGAAATGCCACTACTAGGCTTTTTGGGGAAGCTGTGTGTAAAATAAAGATCTTAATAAATATCTTATTTAAGATATATCTTAAATATCTCTTTACCAGTAGGTTTAAAATGTAACAAATATTCTCGTCAACTCTGTAGTCATTTTCTGGTTGTCTATACAGAATGTCCATGCTTGGTCCTGAGCATCTTTCCTATTAGAAGAGGCAGTTTACAGGACTCTCATCTGTACTTTACTGGTGTATGCAGCCCCATCACTTTTTCATCATGCTGAATTCCGTGTCCTTTTGAATATACCTGTTGTTCTCATTCTGTACCTTTCTTGCTGGATCAGGTGCTTAGCTCTTCTCTGCAGTCAGTGTTGCAGCCCTAGACTGGGCAAGGAATAGAATTGGGAGGCTTCTTTTGTACCTGATGTGCCTGTACCACATTGGTATTGGATTGGTACCCGACTGATACTTTGGGGGTGAGGGGCATCATAAGCTTCTTTTTCTGAATCATAACCTTCAGTTCTTTTTCTTTTCTCTAGCTCTTCTTTTCTGGCCAAGTTTTCTTAGCTTCTGAGTTTCCTATAATCTAGTTTTTGTGGGTGGTTTTTTTGTTTGTTTTTGTTGATTATTTTTTAGTAATAGTTCTTTATTTCTGTTCACTTCTTGGATTCCCTACTTTCCATCCATCTGTCCATCCCCTTGGTCCTTATGCCTCTTCCCCTGCCATTCTGCAGCCAAATTCCCCTTTAGATGTGCCTGTTGCCACTGCCAAATCAAACTGCTTCCCAGACCTCCCTATAATGCCACGTGTTACGTGTTTTTCCATTTGTGGTAGAGCATGATGATGTTGAGTATGGCTAATGCTTAATAAAACTCTGAAATAAACTACCTGTTGATAATACACTTGGCAGTGATTTGACTTTGCATGTGTTTTCTTCAAACCCTGGCCAGTACTCATGTATTACAATTCTGGCTTAAATGACGGTGCCATTTGGTTTCATGGTAGTTTATTGGAAAGATACGCACAGTCATAGGTTTCTGGGTTTTAGTAATTGACCTAGAGGTAGCCAGTAGATTGCAAACTGCATTACAGTTAGTGAAACTGAAGAGCAATCAGGACTTTCCAGGGCAAGAGAAATTAGTGCCTTTAGTAAAGGCTCAAGAGGGGACTCTGAAGGAGGATAAATGCTGATTAACAGTGGCCAGTGCATCAGTGTGTTATTTGGAGGGAGTACAATTCTTGAAGCTTCATTAATCTGTTAATTTAGGAATTTTGTCCTGAAACATTAAGTGACCTAGTTAATGACTTCTTTAGTAGCACTTCCCATGAAGTGCATTTATTGATATGATTCGATGTGTTGAACTCCGCTACTAAATCAACCCCCATATTTTTGCTAAATGTTGTATTCCTTGGGCTCAGCATGAGCCTGATACATAGGGACTCAGTGAATATTTGAATGAATTAATGAGAGATCACTAAAGTGAAAAGAACCAGGGCTGTTTATAACATGTTAAGAAATCTCGGCCCCTCGTCAGCGTTCTCTCTAATTCCCCACCTTCACCTCTTACCTCATCTCCCCAAATGAGGAAAAGATGCTTTGAGGGGAAATATCAAAGATATTTAACAGTTCTGGGAATGGCTACCTGATTTTAAAATGATCAAAAAACCCATGAAGCTGTGAGTTGGGTGAAACTGGTAAGGAAGTTAGCATTGATTTCCTGCTGTGTACTGAGTACTTGAGATGCATGGTCCTGGCCAGCCTCGAAAGATCCCATGGGTTTTATGTATTTGCTGGTTGGTTTCTTAGATGTCATGTTTGGCTTTCCACAGGGTGCTGATCTCTTGTGAGGTAGTTTTTAATGACAAGCAGTAGAAAAAGTAGGGTGTTAATGCTGTTGAGACCTCAGCATGAAGCTCAACCTTTTAGGTTAAGTGGTCTCACTATTTAAAGTCTGAAGTGACCTTGGTAGCTGCCTTGTCTTAAAGTCTCCATTTTAAGATTTATTTACTTTATTTCTTCCTGCCTTTGAAAATTGCTCCCCAAATTTCTGGGCTTTATAGAACAATTTTTTTTTTAAGTATGGAAAAAGAAGCATCATCTGAAATTTCAGATGTTAAAGGAGAGCCTCTTAACATTTTGACATGTATATTCCAAGTCCATTTTCCATGCAGACATTGGGCTTTAAGTGTTTTCCTTTCTTGTTATAAAAGTAATGAACACTCACTGTAGGAGAGATTGGCATATATAAAAAGTATTAAAGTGTGAAAAAATTAAAACTACAGAAATCAACTATAATTCCACCACCCCAAATTAACCAGCCACTGAACATTTTGGCATATTTCTTTCTAAGAGTATATATGTATGTATATAACTTTAACCTTTTCTATATATTGGCAGCCTGCATTTTTCTTAATGTTAGTGTATTATTTTGTAAGCATTTTAACACATCTGTAAGATCTTGTGAACTTAATTTTTATTGTTTTTATTTCATTATGTGCCTATCATTTAGCAATCTCCCGACATCAATTTTTTTAAATAAAATATTTCATGTGTCTAGAAAAGAACAGATAATAACCACAAATGCTAATAATATACACTACCTTGCATTAACAGATTTTACTATTTTGACATATTTGCTTAAAAGGCACCAACTCCCATTTTTTCCCTTAACTCTAAATATTTTGGGTGTGGGCTCCTTTGTATCTCTGCCTTTTTACTCTTCTTCTTACTTGGAGAGTATATCTGTGTGGATGTATATCAGTGCAGGTATATGTAATATGAGGTAGGGATTTCATTTGGTTCATTTCCATACGAGTAACTTTTATTGTGTAGTTCTTTTTAAAAAATAATTAATTAATTTATCTTTCGGCTGTATTGGGTCTTCGTTGCTGCACAAGGGTTTTCTCTAGTTGCGGCGAGCAGGGGCTACTCTTCGTTGCGGTGCACGGGCTTTTCATTGCAGTGGCTTCTCTTGTGGCGGAGCGTGGGCTCTAGGCGCGCGGGCTTCAATAGTTGTGGCTCGCAGGCTCTAGAGCGCAGGCTCAGTAGTTGCTGCGCCCGGGCTTAGTTGTTCCATGGCATGTGGGATCTTCCCGGACCAGGGCTCGAACCCGTGTCCCCGGCACTGGCAGGCGGATTCTTAACCACTGCGCCATCAGGGAAGCCCTATTGTGTAGTTCTTTTCCTCACTGACTTCTGTGTATGAATGCATGCATATTTTTTTCCCATATGGATAACTTTTATTGTGTAGTTCTTTTCCTCAGTGACTTATATGTATGAATGTGTGTTTTTGTGAATATAAAATCAAGCTTACATGTAATTGTGGGTCTGTCTCTTGCCTGTCTTTTATTATGTTTATCTGCCGTAGTCAGTATCACAATCTTAAATACCAGAGATTTCTAGTAAGTTCTAATAGCGCAAATCCCTGTGACTTCTTTTTATTCAGAATTATCATGGTTATCCTTGGCTTTTTTCTTTCCTCTGTGAATTTGAGGATTATCTTGCTAAATTACCCAGAAAATTCTGTTAGCACTTTGATTGGAATTGCATAGAATTACAGATTTGGTGTTTGTGACTTTGCAGTATAAATCTGATGCCATGAGCATCTTATTGTTTGTATTTATTTTTCTTGGAACTAAATTTCAAGAAGTAGAATTCTTGGCTTAGAAGATACGAACATTTAAAAATAACATTGTTGGGCTTACCTGGTGGCGCAGTGGTTGAGAGTCCACCTGCCGATGCAGGGGAC
This sequence comes from Globicephala melas, assembly GCF_963455315.2. NCBI lineage: Eukaryota > Metazoa > Chordata > Mammalia > Artiodactyla > Delphinidae > Globicephala > Globicephala melas. The sequence goes on along the minus strand of NC_083329.1, from coordinate 45,367,456 downwards.
ACGGGTTCGTGCCCTGGACCGGGAAGATCCCACATGCCGCGGAGCAGCTAGGCCCATGAGCCATGGCCGCTGAGCCTGCGCGTCCAGAGCCTGTGCTCTGCAACGGGAGAGGCCACAACAGTGAGAGGCCCGCGTACCGCAAAATAAATAAATAAATAAATAAAATAAAAGTAACATTGTCTAATCAGATTGGCAGATATTTTTAAAAGGTAGGTAACATGGTTCCACTGCTGGCAAAGGTCTGGAAAGTGGGCACTTGAATATGTTGTGGGGACAGTGTGAGTTGCTCCACATTTGTGGCCAGAAATCTGGAGGTAGCTATTAAGCCTAAAAAACAGTTTTGTCCTGTGACTTAGCAATCCTATTTTGGGGAAGCCTATAGAAATAAAAGATCCAGGGCCTAAGAATTTAGTATATGTGCATATGTTTACAGCAGTTTATTTACAACAGCAAAAACTGGAAATCTCCTTAATGTTCCCTAATAGAGAATTATTGAATTAATCATAGTCAAGTTCACACTATAGAATATTGTGCAGATATAAAAAGGATTGAATCAAATCTATTTGCATTGACCTAGAAAGTGGTTTATGTAAATATCGAGTGAAAAAGTGGGGCAGAGGAATTTGTATAGTATAAGTGCATTTTTATTTAGAAGCAGGAAGAGTGGGAGAACTCTGAATATGTGCATATGTCTGTATATATTTGTGTATGTTTCTATGTGGGAAGCATAGAGGAGCACACACCAAGCTTAAACTGCTTATTCTGAGGGTTTGGTTGGAGGCAAGGATGGAACAATTTTTAAACACATCTCTTTCACTTATATCTTTATATTGACTTTTTAATTTTTAATTGACTTATAATTCACATACCATAAAGTTCACCCTTTTAAAAAGTGTACAAGTCAATAAGTGTTAGTGTATTCACAAAGTTTTGTAACCATCACCAATATCTAATTCCAGAACATTTTCATCGTTGCACTACTTATAATGAGAATGTTTTACTTTGGAAGTTTAAACAACAATATATAGTTAAAAAAGGAAATTACAATGAGTTGCCAGAGTGATCTATTTTGGAAAAGAGAGGCTGCCTGTTCCAGCTGTATGGGTCAGTCCCATGCCTGGCCTTCTGGCAAATCATTGGTGGGCTTGGCCTATCTATTTTCTTATAAATGGGATAATAAAAATTTAGCAACCATTTTAAGCAACAGGATTAATATAACTTACCTTTACCGTTTCCACTGTGCAAAATGTTAAAGCTCTTGTTACCTAGTAGGTAGGTTCTACCACTTGGTATTCTCATAGCCTCACATTTAAGTACCTGTAACATTGCTCTGTCAGCATTAAGTATTAGATTAAACAAGAAAGTGTGAACACCAGTTTATTATTGTTTTTGTGACTGTGGTCAACAATGAGATTGAAGGTTTTTTCTCATGTTTCCTAGTCATTTGTGTCTGTTTTTTTAAACTTAATTTTGGGAGAGTTGACTACTGTTCTTTGCTTTTTGCCCTTGACCAGCGGCCTCAGCGATTTGTTGAATAATCATTTCTTCCCCATCTTTGTCTTTTCTAAATTGTGTATTGAATTCTTACGTTGTGATTGATTCCAAATGCTGTTTTGACCATTCCAAACTGAATTTGCTTCCGTATTTAGCGTGTATATGATGAAGAAGTGGAGGAGCCGGTGCTCAAGCCTGAGGCAGAAAAACCAGAACAGGTACTTGCATTAAATCACTCTTCTGTTGGGCTCCTTTCGAGAAGAAAAGTGGTGGAGATGTGTGATGTGGCTGGTGGAGGGATTGTGGGCAGGGAGATGGACACGGGGGGAAATGGGAAAAGCTGCTCCTGACAGCCCAACAATTGAACTCTTTAGTTTGTTTGTGAAATTTAGTGTATTAAGAAATGTATAGATTAAGTTCCTGAATTCTGGCTTAAGAATAGAGCAGAGGTATGCAGAGATTTTCTGTAAAGGACCAGATAATAAATATTTTGTTTGCTGGCCACATTGACCTACGTCTCTTCGCTTCTTTTTCTTCTCTTCCTCCTCCCCTTCCCCCTCCTCCGTTAAAAATGTAAAAACCTTTCTTACCGTGAGGGCTATAAAAAATGTAGGCCATGCTGGGCTGTAGTTTGTGAGTTCTTTGAAGATTGTGCTTCCCTATCCTTTCGTGGCTGCTTTGATTCTTATTCCTACCAGTTTAAAAATGAAAGTAAGATGAAAGCCATATTGCTTGTAACATATGAAGATGTTAGACTAAGAAAGGATGTTAGAAACCAGCTACAGTTCTGCCTATTTCTAGCCTTAAAAAAATTTTTTTTAAATCTTTATTTTTAATAGTACTCAGGGATTTGCTAACCATTTAAGTGCAATAGTATCTGGTTATACCAAGTCAGGGGACAATTTTAAGGTGACAGCTATTTAGTGAATTATTTTTAAAACATCCATTATATATTTATTTCACAGGCATGTTTTCACACACTTAGTACAACGTTAGCTATTTAACTCAGAATCAAGCATACCAGAGTGCAGAAAAGATGCAGCCAAAACAAAAAAGCTAAATCAGAAAGACTTCCACACTTGAGGTAGTATAAACTACTCTTCAGATTTTCCCCTTTGGCTGTCAAAACAACACTATGGTTTGGTTCTTTCTGTAATTATGTATCAACTTCTAGAATATTTGTGAGGAAGGGAAATGACACTAAAGATATTTTGCAATATTTCTTACAACTGATGACACAGTTGAGTGTATGAGAGCTGCTGTTATAGGAAGTGGAGACCTGTGGAATATTTTCAGGAGGTTGGTGATGTGTACAGAGTTTTGTCGGGGTCGGGGGCATTGTTCTCGGGTGATGTACAGGATAGATTAGAGATGAAACTGACCCTCTCTTGGTTTGAAACAAGTTTATAGAATAATCATAATTGTCCAGTTATTTTTTTTTTAGCTGTAATTGAAAAATGACATCTCTGGCTGGGGTATTTTCTTCTAAGTCTTAACTCCTAAAATTGTCCAAAGGATCATTAAGCAAGGTCAGTGGGATACAGCCATGGCAAAGCTGAAAGTCTAGGCCCTTCGTTCCTCCAGTAGCAGGGAGGTGAAGTGCCCCTGGATGTCTTGTGGTGTGCCATTCATTATTAAGATTCTTTTACATAGCCTATAAAAGCTGAACCACCACACCATAGTTGTGCTTTTGTTTTTGTAGATGATGAACCTGAAGCTCCAGGACCTTACGTAGTTCGGTGTGTGTTCAACGCATAGACAAACTTGGGATTTACCACTCCAAAGTCTGTGTTGAGGCATTCAGCAGAATCTGACTTTTAATGTTTTTAATTGTTTAACATTTTAAATTGTTAAGAATTTAACATTTTTAATTAAAATTTGGGGGGTTTTTTGGAGCATGAGTCTAGGCTTTAGCAAACATTCCCAGTGTTTTATTAGGGTGGTATCAATATACTGGAGATCTTACTGAACAGTATTTTTTCCTAGGAGAAGACCCGGGAACAGAAAGAAGTAGATCTGATTCCTAAAGTCCAGGAGGCTGTGAACTACGGTTTACAAGTGTTGGACAGTGCATTTGAGCAACTAGATATAAAAGCAGGAAACTCAGACTCTGAAGAAGATGATGCTAATGAGCGGGTGGAATTGATCCTTGAGCCAAAGGTAAAGACATTCAGTTGAAATATTTATTGTCGCACCTGTTGGGTTTTGGTTTTACTTGGGCACAGAATTGGTAAGACATGGACTTCACTTCCAGGAAGTGAGGATGTCACTTAGCAGTCTCATACTGACTCCATCAATCAGAAAGATTTGCTGTACACAAGCATCGATTGAGCACTTACTAGGTACTAGCATGCCAAGTTGGGGGAGTACAAAGATGCAGAACATGGTTCCTACTCTCAGGATGCTTATTACAGCAGTACCAGATGGTGGGAGAGAGGAGGCTTTACAAGAGTCACCATCATAAGTGCTCTGACTTCTAGCTGGGGAAATTAGGAGGAAGATGAGATTTGAACTGGATTTTGAAGGATGAGGAGGCTCGTGAGAGGTAGGGATTGTTGGGAACCTGACATTCTGCAGCTTTCACTAAGAGGGAACCTCCAAAGTGTTGAAAGACATGTGGGTTGTTCCCAGGTTTTGGCCAATATGAATAAAGCTGCTATGAGTGTTCACGAAGAAACTATTAGCAGATGTTTATTGTTTTACTGTTACTTTCTCTCAGGCTCAGTAGTAAACACAGGAGGTTGCCTTACTGATTTTGAGAATCCTTGTGACACATAAGTGCCTTGTGAATGGAAACATGCTGCAAAATCAGTCTCTTCTAGTCCTTCATTTCACTGCACATTTCTCTTCCGATTTGAGCTTATAGTGCCAAATTGGGGCTGATCCTTTAACCATGATATGCTCGCTGGCTTGCTTTTTCACTATAGGGATTTAGAAGTCAGCAGCAGACCCTGGGAAATGTATTGCCTGGGCCACACTTGCTACTTCCAAGTCACACACCACTTTCTCTGTTACAGGAGGACTTTGGAAACAAGCCTCCTAAGTCAGTGAACAGTTAGCTCAATTAGCACTTCCATTTCTTTGCAGTAAATTGGTTGCTGTTGTATCTTTTACACTAACCTTCCCAAGCTTTCTGTCATTGGTGAAGCATCAGAATTGTTTTTCCCTGCACCCAGGTTCTTTTCTATAGGGAGGAGATATTAAGGCCAAAGGGCCATGCCTCACTGTGAAGATGGGAGGTTGCCCCAGGGTGGAGAGCTTTCTTTTCTTTTCTTTTTTTTTTTTTTTTCAGGTCTTTTACCTCCTTAGGTATGTTTATTCCTACATATTTTATTCTTTTTGTTGCCATGGTGAATGGGATTGTTTCCTTAATTTTCTGATCTTTCGTTGTTAGTGTATAGGAATGCAAGAGATTTCTGTGCATTAATTTTGTATCCTGCAACTTTACCAAGTTCATTGATTAGCACTAGTAGTTTTCTGGTGGCATCTTTAGGATTATCTATGTATGGTATCATGTCATCTGCAAACAGTGACAGTTTTACTTCTTCCTTTTTTTAAAATTAATTAATTTTATTTATTTATTTTTGGCTGTGTTGGGTCTTTGTTGCTGCGCATAGGCTTTCTCTAATTGTGGCGAGCGGGGGCTACTCTTCGTTGCTGTGCACGGGCTTCCCATTGTGGTGGCTTCTCTTGCTGTGGAGCACGGGCTCTAGGCATGTGGGCTTCAGTAGTTATGGCATGCAGACTCAGTAGTTGTGGCTCGCAGGCTCTAGAGCACAGGCTCAGTAGTTGTGTCACATGGGCTTAGTTGCTTCGCGGCATGTGCGATCTTCCCGGACCAGGGCTTAAACCTGTGTCCCCTGCATTGGCAGCCGGTTTCTCAACCACCGTGCCACCAGGAAAGCCCTTTACTTCTTCTTTTGGAGTGCTTTCTTAACTCTAAATTTTTGATGTGTGTGATGGCCTGCAGTGGAAGGATCTCCAACGTGTACTATTCTGTAGACAGTATCCTTCATTTTGGTTTGTTGTTTTATCATCTGGTCTTATTTTACCAATTTCATTTCTCTAAATTCTACAGTGTGAACCTCTGGGGCATATTATTATTCTCTTCTTTGGGTTATTTTTTTCTGCTGGGTAGGTTCTCATCAGTCTGTTGGAGACATTCCTTTAGTTAATTACGTTGACTGTGAATATTTGCCTAGTTGCCACTCTGTTTCTTTTCATCTAGCCCACGCTTTATGTTCTGTGTTCCTGCGTCTCTGCCCTGATGAAGTGTGAAGGAGTCCTCCTCCATTCCCTTCCTTTGTGCCTTACTTGTGTCCTGTTTGTACACATGTCCCCCTACCCACCTGCCTTCTCAAGTCATAAAACCATTTGGGTTATTTACTCAGTGTGCTTCTCCAAATTTAGGACTTGGTTCTTGAGATTGATTGATTGGTTGATTTTTGCTCACCAGAGTTGAATTTTAGGGGAGGAAGATAGGTTACCATCATCAAAGGTTGCCAGAATTTCTGGTTTCTTTCCTTGGTCCTCCTCCTTTTGGGCATATTACTATGAAGTTGTGCCCCTTTCCTTGTTTGGTTACTGCTAGTAAACTTTTTGCAAGCCTTTGCCATTTTTGTTAATAAGGCACTTGAGAAGGGAGATTCTATGTAATTCAGCTTTACTTTGCCATCTTTACCTAGGATTTAACTTTTTTTTTAATCAGTGATTTAAAAAAAAAATCCTGCTGTGTTTCTTATTCTCCACTTTCATTATGTAACTTTTGGGCGGTAGTCAGATGGAACAAGATGTCAAATGGAATACCTAATTTTATTTTCAACCTAAATATTTAATGGCTTATTCCCTTTCATTGTTTACAGGATCTATACATTGACCGTCCTTTACCTTATTTAATTGGGTCAAAGCTGTTCATGGAGCAGGAAGATGTAGGTCTTGGAGAGCTATCTAGTGAAGGTACTCTTTTGCACCAAATAGTTTTGTTGCTTTTAACATTTATATCTTAACTTTTTATTTTAAAATAATTTCAAACTGTACATTAAAGTTGGAAGACTAGTAGAGAGAGCTCCCACATACTGTTTACCCAGGTTTACCACTTGTGAACATTTCACCACATTTGTTTTATCATTCTTTTCCTATATACATAATATTTTTTTCTGAACCTGTTTGGGAGACATCATGCAGACGTCCTGCCCTCTTACTTCTCCGTACAGTTGGCAGTCTGTGTCCATGGGTTTTTGCGTCTATGTATTCAACCAACCTGGATTGAAAATATTTGGGAATAAAAAATTCCAGAAAGTTCCAAAAGCAAAATTTAAATTTGCCACGCACAGACAACTATTTACAGAGCGTTTGTTTACATTGTATTTACAACTATTTATGTATCATTTACGTAGTATGAGGTATTATAAGTAATCTGGAGATGATTTAAGGCTGTATACAGGAGAAAGATGTGGGAAGGTGTGCGTGTAGTTTGTATGCAGACTATGCCATCTTGGTATCTCTGTGTGTGTGTGTGTGTGTGTGTGTGTGTGTGTGTGTGTGTGTGTAAAGGGGGTCCTGGAACCAATCCCTCGAGGGACAACTGTATTTCTGTGTGTGTTTTCTAAGAATAAGAACTTTCTCTTATAGCTGCATATTCTGCATATTCATTTGCACATCTGTCATCTTGGTTGGACATGTCTATTGGGCTTTGATGTGAGGCTTTTAATATGTCTTGTTTATTAATAGAAAAATTATCAAAGTGGTTGAATTCTGTGAGACTTGGCAAGTATGTACAAATCAAGTACACTTGACTTTTCAACCTCTTCTTTAGATGTAACTTTTATATGAAATAAAGTCACCAATTGACTGTTCTCCAACAACAGCAGCAAAAACTATAATTATCAAAGTTAGGAAATTTTAACTGGATGTAGTACTAGCTAATCCTCAGTCATATTCAAATTTTGCCAGTTGTCCCAATAATGTTCTTTATAGTCTCTCTTTTTCTCTGTTTCAGAATCCAATCCACTCACTGCATTTAGTTGTCAAATCTCTCTAGTCTTCTTTCAGTCTGATACCATTTCTCAGCCTTTTTTTGCTTTTTACAACCTCAACATCTTCGAGGAGTGCAAACCAGTTTTTTTCTTTGTAACTAATATATATTTTTTGTAACTGATAAGTATCTTGTGGGGTGATACTTTGAGGCTATGTAAATGTTCCATTCCTCACTATAGTGAAGATACTTTTAATTCCAGTTAATGGGTATAGATGGTTTTATCAAAATCTTTAGATGCTGATGTATGGTGGTTTGTGATCTTGGAAGGGAACTAAGGATCTTTTCTTATGAATATTGGTGATAACCTTTATCTTTCTTCTCACCAGAAGGTTCAGTAGGCAGTGATCGTGGTAGTATTGCGGACAGTGAAGAAGAGAATGAAGAAGAGGTAAGGGCTTTCTGGTGTGTCCTGGTCATGGTGGGCAGGAAACTTAGGGTGTGTTTAGTGGGCTAAATAAATAACGTATTTGTGAATTAGCAATTTGTTTATATAAATCTTTTAATAGTGACAGAAACCATATTCTGAAGCTTTTCCCCTTGGAGTGGGAGTTCCTTTTTGTCGTGTATACAAAAACCAAGGAAAACTGCTTTAATCTCTTTTACCATTACCCTCTCACCTCCCCACCAAATTCTCTTCTTGCCAATATATTTTGAGGGTGGCAGCTTAGATGTTTCAGTGGAATCTCTGCTTGAGATACAGTCTTTGAGTAAGTTCTGTCTTTGAGTAATTCTAGGGAAAAAGTCCACATTTAAAACTTTCTTTTACTATAAAGACTTTCTAGACCAGAAGGATCCTGAAAGCATCCACTTACATGTTAGCTTTGCTGCTGCCTCTGGCATCTTCATACCCACAGAGCATGATCTGACTCCCTGCTCTACGGTCTCAGGGTCTGTGGGCCTTGGCCACTGTTGTATCTGGGGTTGTTCCTTTAAATGGAATACTCATTATTGCAAAGGGCAGAAACCCTTTGAAGGTTAGTCCCTGAGTGTTGATTTATAAACGGAGACAGCTTTGTATGTGTGCTCCCCTCTTCTCCTCTGTTTCCACAGTCTCCGTTTCCTGTCCTCCTCCCTCCAGCCCTCCCAACAAAAAAAACCTAATAGTAGGAAATAAACTTTTCTAAAATAACCTTGCTGTATAACTGATTATCTTTAGCTAAATCCTTTGCTTTTAGCCATTGAAGCAACTCTTTACCTCATTGCTCATATTAAGTACTCATGTTCCCTTCTTGGGCCTGAAGAATTAATTGTCCTACTTAGAGGGAAAATAGAAAACGTAGTCCAAAATGTAAAATAATGCAAACCAACTTTTGATAATTTAGTTAATTAAATGTGCAACTCTTACTTTAAATCCAAAGGTTAGAGATGATAGGGCAGATCAATATGAACAAATAGATAGGTTTAAATGAATCACAAAAATGACATGTTAACTGGAATAGTCCTTGGCGACATTGCCAACTCTCCACCTTATCTGCACCTTGATACGTCAGGTGACTAGTAGTCGGTACAGAGAGACCCAGTGTTGGCTACCCCAGAGACTTAGACCCGAGATCATTTCTGTGCTTCCAAGTAAAGCCTGTGTTAACAAAAAAGCCTCTTTTTTTTCTCCTATAGGAGTCAGATGAAGATTTTGCCAATCATAGTGACAATGATCAAAACCGGGTAAGATGCATATGTTGAAGTGACTTAAATTTTAACTGAAGCATAGCATTTATACTAAATCTATGCTAAAATTACTTTTGAATGACTTAGGGGAAAGTGAGGATTTATTCATGTTTACAACTATTCATGTTTCCTTCAAATGTTTCATGTTTTTAGGCTAACTACCCTCTTGTATATTTTTTCTCATTTGCTTTATATTTTATCTTCATTTTTCTTAGACAACAAAGAAGTAAAAAACGAAATTGAGAAACGGAGCCTATAAAACAAGGCCTGATTACCCAAACTGAATTTTTCACATGAACACACCTTTCCTGTTTTAAAATTTGAGACAATATAGCAGTAAGGCTAAGGAACACTCCAAAAATGGAAATCTTATTATCCTACTGTCTTAGCACTGTTGTCTTAATTTTTGTATATCCTTCTAAGGACATGTTCTTTTCATAACATGCATAGTTTATTTTCTGTTATTTTATATTAACATGTCACAGGTGTTTCCTTGACATTTTAAATAGTCTTTGTAATTTGCTTTGTAAATTTCTATATTTTTTTAACATACATATGTAATACTGTTGTAGTCTTTAAACGTGTATGGGAAATAGTTTACTTGTAAATTTTAATTTTTGACATAATGCTGCATTCAGTGTTTTCATACATAAAAATCCTTTCCTTCTGTGAACTCTTTCCTTAGGAATTAGGTGGTGTAGAGTTACTTGATACTACTGTCTAATGGACATTCAGATTAACAGATCATGCATAATGATTTTCCCAGGATCTCATCAGCACTGGGATTATGATTTTTGCTACCATAGTATATGTACAGTGGTATATTGAGATGATCCCAATTTGCATTTCACTTTCCTAATTCGGAAATATTTTTTCACAAAAATTTCCAATTATCAAGTGAAAGATTTAGCACTTTTTGGTTGTTACTTGTATTTTTTTCAGTTGTGTTCACAAATGTGGCTCATCTTTATAATTTTAATAATCCTTCTGTACAGTGTATTTATTTCTATGGAATTTACTATTAGATCTGTAAATTCGGACAGTTTTTAAAAAATTAATTAATTTTGGTTGCACCGGGTCTTAGTTGCAGCACACAGGATCTTCGATGCGGCATGTTTAGTTGCGGCATGCGAGCTTCTTAGTTGCAGCATGCATGTGGGATCTAGTTCCCTGATTAGGGATTGAACCTGGGTCCCCTGCATTGGGAGCACAGAGTTTTACCCACTGGACCACCAGGGAAGTCCCTGGACAGTTTTTCAAATAATACAGTATGGTGATTAAAAGCATTGTTGGAACCATTTGTTTGTATTGTTAAAGATAGATTTGTTGTGTGTGCCACTGCTAACCTCAGAGTTCTAAGGATTAAATTAGTTTAAAAAGTGCTTTTAGCGTAGTGCCTGGCACAGTTTATTGATTTCCATGTTAAAAAAAATTTTTTTTAATTATACAATTTTTACGTACCAGTGGCTGCCTTTGTAAAAAGTTAGAACTTAACACATAAGACTAAGTTTGAGTCATCTAATCCTCATCTCCTCACAGTCTCCAGAAATAACTGGTGTTATCATCTGGGAGTGCATATTCCAAGTGCTGTTCTTTGCGTTCACAAATATGTCTGTGTTCATAGAAGTGGTGTTGTATATGTATCAGGGTGTGGTCAGGATATCATTCGGGGTTTATCATGCACTATTTTGTCACTTGATTGGTCTTGGATGTCTCTCCAATTGTTACAGCTTATTCCTTTTGACTGTTAGTATTTTTATTAAGATAAGGCTACACTTATTTAGTTTATTCATTTCTCTAGTGGTGGACATTTTTATTATTTCAATCTTTTGCTATTGCACTGAAAAGAAATCTCGTGTGTTATTTGTTCTAGCACATTTACTGCTTCATAACTTTTGGTGCATTATTTGTTGTTCCCAATTTGAAGGAGAAGTCTGAAGGCTAAGTGGCAGTATCCCTTTTTCAGCTTGATGACCGCATCTAATAGTTTTAATCTGGTGGTTTATACTTTTAGCACACTGCACAAATGAGTGATGAAGAAGAGGATGATGATGGTTGTGACATTTTCGCTGACTCTGAGAAGGAGGAGGAAGATACTGAGGACACTGAAGAAAATTCCAGACCTGTAAGAAAGACTATAGTTGTTATTGCTTGGCAAGGTTTTAGAAATGGTACCTAGTACTCATTCCTTTTATTGTCATTTATATTTGTAACCGTCTCATTTTGCATCCTATTTGTAATTTCATTTACACTTTTGGAAATAATGGTTGAGCATCCCAAGTTGCCTTACAAGTACCACTTTCTTCTCCAAATGTTAAGATTTTACAAGTTAGATCATTCAAAATATATTCAGTTTCAGAGTTTTAAGATCCTAATACTCCCCCCCCCCCAAGCACTTCATGGTAGTTTTCTTATCTAGATCTAGATAAGAAAACCACCATGTATTAAAGTGAAGTATAAAAAAAATAAGGAAATAAAGAGATCTCCCTTTGAAGGAACACTGAGTCTTCTTTCTCAGGTGATCTGTATAGGGTGCATGTGTTTACATTTATTTAGTTAAACCTTAATTTCTCACCAGTTCAATTTCTTTGCCATTGTTTACATAGTTTCGTTAGGTGTCCAAAAGTAAACTGTACTAGTTTGTTACAAAAAAGTGATTCTTTTGGTCTTCTCTGCCTGTAGAAAAAAAGTAGACCCACGTCATTTGCCGATGAGCTGGCAGCTCGGATCAAAGGGGATGCTGCAAGCCGGGTGGAAGAGGAGCAAACAAGTATGTCACTGCCACCGAGATGAGCTAAAGGGGCAGTGGGGAAGTGTAGGACCCTCTGCTGGGCTTCACTGAGTGTAGATTTCCTTGTTTAATTACTAAGGCGCAAGAGGCTTAAATTGTAGTTCTTATCTTTTTTGGCTTATAGACTCTTCGATAACTGAACACTGTGGACCCCCACCCCCAGCCCATCTCCCAAATAATGCACATAGGTGCATCTATATATGCAGTTTCATGGGATTAATGGGTACCACAGAGAACCATGGGCCCCAGATGAAGAATCCTTGGCTTAATATTTACTCCTATATTTTATTTTGACCAGATAAAAATGTACCATACACTATATTCTAGTGATTTAACAGAGTGGAAAGATGTCAGAAGTCTTTCAGCAAGTGCAGTCCTCTCATGCACGTGACCCTGGTATGGTAGCTGAAGCTTTCTGCCTTAAAAAGAGGCACTTTTTGAGTGTCTGCTCTGGGTAAGGCACTGAGAGGGGTGCTCAGGTGGAGCTGAGATACAAAGTTGAATGTCTTGCTCTTAGCTTAGGAGTTGTGAGGATGGCAGATGTGTGTGAAGAGTCAGTAAGTAAATACTAAGGGTGGACTGAGTATTGTTCAAACTGTGAAATATTCTTCAAGGCTTATCCCCAGGGGAAGCAAAACCTCGGAAGACATTGAAAGAGAAGAAGGAAAGGAAAACTCCCTCAGATGGTAAGCCTTTCCCCTCAATTCTCTTGTTTTAGGAGGCTCTTGACTCGGGAATGGGAATATTGCTTATGTGATCTGTAAAAGTGCCTTTTTAAGTGCTGACAAATGAGGTCTGTCTCTGTACACTTTTTGAAAGCATTTAAGAGCATGCTTTTGGGGTGTGGGAAGAAGTGAGTGTGGAGTTAAAATGCTTTAAAGATTTGAATTACTAGATTTTATAGGTATCTATTAGCTGTCTTTCTAGACTTCTGTAGACGTTTAGAAACTAGGGAGCTCTAGCATTTGTTTTCAATAAGGAATATTATATCAGACCCTTTAACATTCAGCGGTAATGTCCATTATGTTTCCACCTGGGACTGTGTCAATCTGCAGCTCTCTCTTCAGTCTACCTCTCTGTCCCTCAGATTCTGGTGGAGTAGGTCTTGGATGGCAATCGAAGCATAGACTTGCTTCAGAAGAAATTTAGATGGAAGTAATTGCCTGCAGAGTTTACCTTGCCCCAGACATTTACAGACTTGTGAGTGGGAAACCAAAGAGCATTTTAAGGGATTCAGTGAACTGTTTAATGAGTTTTTGTCTGAAGGTCCTGAGACGGCCAACATTCAAGTAGTCCTTGTTACATATGGTTAGATAAACTCTATGCCAGTTTTGGGGTGTTATAAAGGTTAATCCCCAGAACTGGAGTTCTAAGCCCATCTTTAATTCTCCCTGCAAAACATTTCTTTCTGTTTGCTAGATGAAGAAGATAACTTATTCGCACCCCCTAAGCTGACAGATGAAGACTTCTCACCATTTGGCTCTAGAGGTGGCCTGTTCAGCGGAGGGAAGGGACTTTTTGATGATGAGGATGAGGAGGTAAGTCGGCGGGAATAGCGAAGCTCTCCATAGCTGTGTCATGTGTCCCCAAGGAAGAAATACAGTTAGTTCCTTTAGTAAGGAAAGGATGGCTTCTTATTTGGAAGTTGCTTCTACTTTCATATTTTAGGAGATTTTGAACTAAGAATCACAAAATGAGGAAATACTGTATCCTGATGCCCTTTGTTAAATAGGGAGAGGATGTGAGTGTTAATAGTGGAAAATTTACTTGGTTAAGTGATTGTTTCTTACCTTGTCTTTTGTCTTTTTCCACGTTTGTATTTAATTCCTGGGCAGACCTAAATTATTCCAGGGTCTGATTCTGTCATAGTCTTCACTATGGAACTGATTTTCTGACAGAACAGTAAATATGTAGCTTTAAACTTTACAAGGCACTTTTCTTTAGACATCTTTACTGCAGCTCCATTTTCCTCTGCTATTTTGAACTGTGTTGTCTACTTTATTACAAGCAGAGTGACCTCTTCATGGACGCCCCTCAGGATCGGGGAGCTCGAGCCTCTGTTAATGAAGGTGAGCGTGGATTGATGCTGCCTGTGCTTCTTCATGCACAGATTTCCAGAACTGGTTACTTCCCATCAGGAGATGGAACCCCTAAAGTTGTTCCCAAACCTTGTTTCTCTGTTAGGCAGGAAGCTGTTGTGTTCACCTTGGTCTAGTTAAAAGCTGTTCCTTTACACAAATTCATGTCTTGGAAAAAACAAAAAGTACCATCTGTAAACCCACATCACAATTTTGTCTCTTTCTTAGAGAATTCAAAGTGAACCAGCGAAAGCACTCCAGCAGTGTTGAGGATATTTTAATTTAATCAAATTTAGTTCAAAGTTCAAAGAAACATTTCTGAAATTCTGCACATAAGTTGGAAATCAGTAATTCCTCAGCCCAGTGTGCATTAGAATAATTTGTGGAATTTTTAAAAAGCATCCATAAGCTATTTAAAAACTTAAAAATTTTTTCCATTAGGTCTGTGGTAGTTCTTGGGAATTGGGAATGAGTTATTTTAAGCGACTTGGTCTCCCCAGGCCACAAGTTGTCAGATTTTAGACTTATTATGACGCTGGCTGACCTGATTGTCTTGAGGTTCCTGCTCTCCACTTTTTGGCATCTGTGACTTGCTTAGTTTCTTGCTTTCCTGTTTTTGTCTTCATTTCTGTCACTGACGTCTCCGATATTTTGCTGTCCTTTTTTTTTTTTTAATAGATTTTATTTATTTATTTATGGCTGCATTGGGTCTTCGTTGCTGTGCACGGGCTTTCTCTAGTTGCGGCTAGCGGGGACTACTCTTCGTTGTGGTGCACAGGCTTCTCATTTCAATGGCTTCTCTTGTTGCGGAGCACAGGCTGTAGGCACGTGGGCTTCTGTAGTGGTGGCTCGCAGGCTCTAGAGCACAGGCTCAGTAGTTGTGGCACACGGGCTTAGTTGCTCCATGGCATATGGGATCTTCCCGGACCAGGGCTCAAACCCGTGTCCCCTGCGTTGGCAGGCAGAGTCTTAACCACTGCGCCACCAGGGAAGCCCATTGCTGTTCTTTTTTACTTGCTTATTCTCATCCAACTGGACTGGATGGAGTCAGAACTGTTGAGCCCTGCTTGCTCTGTCCCTTGCCTCACCCATTTGTACTCTACATCTTCCTTGGCCTCCCCAGCCAACCCCAGTGTTATAGCCTGCCCAGAGTCAGTGATCTTCCATGGGAGTCACAGCCTAGATTGATTTAATACCAAGAAAAAAAGTCATGACATTGGTAGAGAAGATGATACTAAGAAATTTTAAAATGGCTCTTTTAGGAAAATTAGTTAAAAAAAATTTTTTTTAATTGGGGTATAGTTGTTTTACAGTGTTGTGTTAGTTTCTACTGTACAGCGAAGTGGATTTCCCTGTGCTATACAGCAGGTTCTCATTAGTTATCTATTTTATGCATATTAGTGTATATACGTCAGTCCCAATCTCCCAATTCATCCCACCCCTGCCTTTCCCCCCTTGGTGTCCATATGTTTGTTCTCTATGTCTGTGTGTCTATTTCTGCCTTGCAAACGGGTTCATCTGTACCATTTTTCTAGATTCCACATATGTGCGTTAATACATGATATTTGTTTTTAGGAAAAATTAGTTTTAAAATTCTCCTATTAGCTGTGTACTGTATTGCACATATTTTAGGAAGGTGCATTTAACAAGGAAAGTTGTTTTCTCTGTTGAAATGTTATCTCTTTGTTTCTCATTTTAGCGTCTTCATCCTCCAAACCTGGAAAGAAAATCCCAGCAGGAGCTGTTTCTGTATTTTTAGGTATCATAACTTAGAGTTTGTTTTTAAAAACTATATACCTGTTGTTTTGTCATTTTTAAGATTGTCATCTTCAAAGGACTGACTGGGGAGGAGAGTATGAAGAACTTCGGAGGGCATCTAAGAGTGAGAGCTGACTTAACCTGTGTTAGCTCATATTACCTTAGAAATCAGTGGCCTTGGACTTTTTTCGGTCTGAGTGATCAGTTGATTCTGCATTGTGGGACATTCTATATCAGTAAAGGTTGGAGGTTGTTGGGTCCTGTTAATGTGTTTTGTGGATGAACTGAAAGTACAAGTTCTTGGTGGTGGTACTGTTGCTTTTTTTCCCCTCCTGTAAAGTCAGGAAGTGCACCCACCCTGGCTCACAGCTGGTTTGTCCTGTCCCTCCACCCACAGGGGACACTGATGTGTTTGGTGCCACCCGTGCTCCGTCACTGAAGGAGGCCCAGAAGCCCGAGCAGCCCACTCCAGGGAAAAGCTCGTACCTCCCAGCGCCTGCTGGCCTCTTTGATGATGACGACGATGATGATGACTTTTTTGCAGCATCCCGTAGCAAACCTCCCAAGACAGGTACTGCTCCATCCTCTGTTTCTGGAAATTTAGCCAAATAAAGAATGTTGACCTAGGGGAGTTCCCTGGTGGTTTAGTGGTTGGGATTCCAGGCTTTCATTGCTGTGGCCCGGGTTCAATCCCTGGTCAGGGAACTGAGATCCTACAAGCCGTGTGGTGCAGACAAAGAAAAAAAAAAAAAGAAAAGAAAAAAAAATGTTGACCTAAAAAGGCATGAAGTTCATCTAGTTCCTTATCTCTTGCAGTGCCAGAATCCCTCCTCGAGCATTCCTGTCAGAGTTGTCTCATCTCTACTTAGATAGTTATGGTGCCTTGGAGGTCTGTATTTTATGGACCAATTTTTCCTGCTTTGGAAACTAATTACTAGAATTATCTTTCTTATTTAGAGAGAAATCTGTTCCCCTCTAATATCTGCCCAAGATGCTAGTTTTGACCTTTTCAGTTAGAGAGAAAGTTTTAATCACACTTTCTTCCAGAGTCCTTAGGAAAATACACGAGCATGAACAGAACGTTCATGCTAGCTGTTTAGTTCCCAGCTTCTCCGCTCTGTACCAGAAAGCCCAGGTGACCTTGACTTTCCCTTCTGTAACAGGGTTTTTAGCTCCTTGGCCACTTCGGCACTCTCCTTTCTTCTCCCCTCAAATTTCAGCCAGCTTGTTCATGAACTCACTCCTATGAATCAGTGGTTATTTAATGGCAGATGTCTCTCCCTGGACTCTTGTCAAAATGCAGATTCTGATTCACTGGGTTTAGGGTGGGGCCTGCGATTCTGCATTTTTGACAGGCTCCCTGGTGGGTAGAGATTGCTCGTCCATGGGTTGCAAAGGATTGGGTTTATTGGTTGTCTTTCTAGAAAAGAAGGGTAGACCACTGAGGTGCACACAACTTCTAGCAACTTGAGCAACAAAGGGCTTTTTCTCCTAAGGACTAGATGGACCAGGAAGCATCGAGAAGCAGGGTCTCTGGACTTAGCTCCTTTTCCAGCAGTAGGTGTGAAAGTAAGGACAGCAGCAGAAATGTGAGGGAAGTAATAGCCGGGTTTTAGAAAGAGTGCAAACTGGACACATACTACGCTCACATCTAGGCCGACTGAAATGACAGTGAATAAAGGAGTAAGTGCCTCTCGTGGCTTGGAAGGGCTCTCACTTGGTGGGATTAACTGATTTGGAATCACAAGTAAGTTGGTGCCGCTTTCATTGACAGCTGCTGTTCTCCTGGGACATGCGTGAGTCAGTGCCCTATTTCAGTGACACACACCTCATTCAGAGCAGCAATGCTTGTGGTAGCGAAAGGTTGGAATCCCCCCAAATATTCATCAGTAGGGTAAATTATGGTCCTTCCATTTAGTGGAATTTTGTGAAGCTGTGAGAAAGAATGAGTTTTTTGTGTGTTGACATGGGAAGATACCCTAGGTACATTGAGTGAAAAATGCAAATCATAAGACACATTCTTCAAATTGTGTTATTTATTATTTAGCCGTATTTGCGAATAACTAGAGTTAACATGTTAGTATATCTTTTGTGGAAATTAGAAGCATGTATATCAAACTGTTCCTGCTGGCCTTGTTTGGGTGGGCAGGTGGGATTATGTGGGAGGTTTCAGTTTTTGTTTTTATATGCCTCTGTATAGTTTGACTTCTTTTTTAATTTTTAAAAAAGATTTATTATTTTTATTATTTATTATTTTTTGGCTGCGTTGGGTCTTAGTTGCAGCACGTGGGATCTTCGTTGAGGCATGTGGGATCTTTTGTTGCGGTGCGCGGGCTTCTCTGTAGTTGTGGCATGCAGGTTTTCTCTTCTCTAGTTGTGGCACGCAGGCTCCAGGGCACGTGGGCTCTGTAGTTGTGGCGCGTGGGCTCCAGGGCGCGTTGGCTCTGTAATTTGCAGCTCTCTTGTTGAGGTGCGTGAGCTCAATAGTTGTGGCGCGCAGGCTTAGTTGCCTCGCAGCATGTAGGATCTTAGTTCCCTGATCAGGGATCAAACCTGCGTCCCCTGCATTGTAAGGCGGATTCTTTACCACTGGACCACCAGGGAAGTCCCAGTTTAACTTTTTAAAAGCAGGAGCCAACTGTCACTTATCAGATTCCTAGAGCAGTTGACTCTTAAATGATCTTTCTTTCTGTAGGTCTCTTTTTACCCTTTATGCTAGTCCAAACTACTCCAAGCATAAGGTACTGCTTCTTGGATAAGGGTGTAAGCCAGATGGTTAAACTGTCTGTCCTGCGTTTCATTGGAGTATCTGTTGTGTTCTTTGAAAAATTCCAATCTAGTCCACTTAATATTTCTTTGTAACTAATCAAGCAATAACATACTTTTTCTGTTTATTCTTTGAGAAAGAAGAATTTTTTTTTTTTTTTTTTTGCGGTATGTGGGCCTCTCACTGCTGTGGCCTCTCCCGTTGCGGAGCACAGGCTCCGACGCGCAGGCTCAGCGGCCATGGCTTACGGGCCTAGCCGCTCCACGGCATGTGGGATCTTCCCGGACCGGGGCACGAACCCATGTCCCCTGCATCGGCAGGCAGACTCTCAACCACTGTGCCACCAGGGAAGCCCTGGGAGAGAAGAATTTTTAATCTGTGAATTTCGTGATGGGATTTTTGACCTCCGTGTAATTTTATGCTGTGGTCTCTTTCTAAAGACAAAGTCAAATCCACTGCCAGTATCTTTGACGATGAGGAAGGAGATCTGTTCAAAGAAAAAGCGGCAGCTTTGCCAGAGGCTACTGTAAGTCAGACAGATGAAAATAAAGAAAGAGCAGAAAAAAAGGTAAGCAGGAGGGAAGACTAAACACGGGAGTGTAGATTTGGGGCATCTTGTTAATTCACTGGAACCCAGAGGGAAGTATTGTTCCTTTCAAGTGTATAGCAAACTTCAAATGTACAGAGAGTTGAAAGAATACAACAAACACCCAAATAACTAGCACCTAGATTCAGCAGTTGTGGCATTTTGCCTTCCTCGGTGGTCTTAACATCCACTGG
Source organism: Globicephala melas (assembly GCF_963455315.2). Taxonomy (NCBI): domain Eukaryota; kingdom Metazoa; phylum Chordata; class Mammalia; order Artiodactyla; family Delphinidae; genus Globicephala; species Globicephala melas. The sequence continues at coordinate 45,348,086 of NC_083329.1, read as the reverse complement.
TGATCTTTTCCTGAACCAGTTATCATGTTGGGTGGCGGGGAAAACAGAAGAATGTGGTTCTACTTCTACCATTTCTTCTTTGTTAATTAGCTGGCATCCTTCTGAACAGAAGAGCTTTCTCTCCTCCTTCTTTCCTGCTTTTTTAGTATCACTATAGGATCATAGATTCGCTATTTGACATGTTATGATCCATTAACATCGTAATTCAAATTGACCTGTATTTGGCCAATAGGCTGCATCTCCATCACTCTTTAAGCTCTTCTGGCTGCTGTCCCTTCCCTTGCTATTCTGCACAGCTTGAAACCCTGACCCTCTCTGCCTCTGACCACCTAGGTGCCAGCATTCAGAACCCAACAGCCTCCTAGGATGCCCACCTTAGGTTCCAGCTTAGGTACATGTCCCACTTGTGCACTGTATGAGGCAGGCAGTCTGTCCTACCCCGATCCCCCAGATGTGCCCTCTGCTTTATCTTGTTTTTCTCTTTTCTCACAGTTCCCTCTGCCTGGAGTGTTCTTGCTTGTACCATCTCCCATGTCCAGATCCTGTCTGTCCTGAGAAATTTACTTTACAAGGACTGTTTCTTCTTTCATTCCTAACATATACCAATTTTAAAATTCTTTCTCATGGTACTTCTCTTTTTGCATTAATTCTTTATATGCACTTGATACATGTCCAAGGTCCATGATGTTTTCATTCCCCTGCTGCATGGCCTGGGACCTTATCCTAGCAGAGATTCAGGACATCTTTTGAATGAATGAGTGAATGAACCCTCATTTTCAGGTGTCTGGCTTGTTAACTCTCAATTTTTTTTTTTTCCCCAACAAAGGTTACCCTCCCTTCCAGCAAAAATCTCAAGCCGTTGTCAGAAACAAAAACTCACAAAGGTTTATTTTCAGATGAGGATGACTCTGAGGTAAGGAATTCATTCTTTTTCTTAGTTCTGGGAAATAGTTCATGGATATGACATTGGAAAGTATTTCTGATTCAGGGTGTTCTCAGTAGAGTTATAAGGCTTATTAAGTACTTTAGTTCTTTCATTGAAAATAATGTTTTGAGAACACATGGTCTATAGAAAGCAACATGTATACAATACTTTCACTGTTGGGTTTGAATCCAGTGAATCTCCTGGGAGGAAAATTCAGGATACTCATATTTTAGGCTATTAATTGATCCATAATGTAATGAGGTGCTTGTACGAGAACAGAAATCAACACACTGCTTCCTCTTTCAGTAGTCTCACTAAACAGTGGGCATAGACTGTTAACAGTTTGTGGGCTGGCACTGCCTTGCAGACAGCCTCAGTCCTCCAGGGCCCTGCCTAGAAGCACCTTTCCAGTGACGCAGGGACAACTCTCAGAAGCGTTACTGCTTTTTCTGACTTCCACAGGCCTTGATCCTTTTAGAGCTAACTTTAGGCCAGGGTTTTAAGGGATCGGAGACCTATCTGAGAATGTGTAATGGGCAGTAATCAATCCCCTTCACAGAGAAAGATGGGAACATGGCAGAAATTTATATGTAATTTCAAGAAATTACGAACTCTGGGTTAAGCTCTTGTGGTTATTTTGCACTTATAGCCAGGATGAGCATACAACTCTTTGGAGGTAGAGGGATCACTGTTGATGGAAATAAAATCTTGAGGCATATATTTCATTGGTGGCCAGTGTGCAGAAGATAGGAATTAAGTGAAGTCCAGTTAAGCCAAACTCCTGACACATAAGTAGAGCATGATGGGGCCTCACACTCTGGTCTTATCCTGCACTCTCCGCTTCTTCATCATCACACACAGAGGCACTTGGAGATCTTTGGGCTGGCTTTTGCCCCTCTGGGAGTGCTCTTCCCAGAATCGGATAGCCCACTTCCTCACTTTTTCCAGGTCCCTGCAAGGTCTCCTGTGACAGCCCTTTGCACAATAGCAAGCCCGCCAGCACACATCACACTGTGCTCCTTAGCCCCTCTTCTGTTTTATTGTCCCCACAATATGTATTGCCATGTGACACTTCATGTCTGCTTGTTCACTGTCTATGTCCCATCTAGAGCAAGCTCCATGAGGGCAGGACGGTGTGTTTCCTGCCTGTGTCCTTAACGCCTAGACTAGTGCTTGGTATTTGGTAAGCTGTCAGGCAGTTGTTGACTAAGTGAAAAAACCAAACGTGAGCAATTTCAGTGACTCAACAGGTGTTCTCATTATTTATTACTATGAAACAGATCACTCCAAAACTTTGTGGCTTAAAACACCAATAAGTTTTATTACCTCTTATGGTTGTAGAAGTTGACTGGGCTCAGCCAGGCATTTTTCACTTACGGTCTCTCATGTGGTTCCAGTCTGAAGGTGGCCAGGCTGAGAGTCATCTCACTCATGTGTCTGGTGCCTGGGTGGGAAAGACTCGAACAGCTGGGGCTCTTGGGAGGTCCCTCTCTGTCTCTGTGTGGTCTCCCAGCATGGCAGCTTCAGGGAAGCTGGACTTCTTAGGGTGTTGCCTCAAGGCTTCAAAGTGAGATTCCCAAGAGAGCTGCACAGAGGCTGTACAGGTGTACCTGGGAGATACTGCGGGTTTGGTTCCAGACACCATAATAAAACGAATATCTCAGTAAAGTGAGTCACATGAATGTTTTGGTTTCCCAGTGCATATAAAAGTTACGTTTATACTATACTGTAGTCTATTAAGTGTGCAATAGCATTATGTCTAAAAAAAATGTATATACCTTAATTAAAAAATACTTTATTGCTAAAAAATGCTAACCATCATCTGAGCCTTCAGCAAGTCATAATCTTTGCTGGTGGAGGATTTGAAATAGTGCAAGAATTACCAAAATTTGACAGAGAAACAAAGTGAGCAAATGCTGTAGGAAAAATGTCATTGACAGGCTTGCTTGAGACAGGGTTGCCACAAACTTTGAATCTGTGGAAAATGCAATATCTGTGAAGCACAATAAAGTGAAGCACCATAAAATGAGGTATGTCTGTACTGTTTTTTGTAACCTAGCCTCAGAAGTCAGCGTTGTCACTTCTACCACATTCTGTTGGTTGAGGCAGTACAAAGGCCCACCCAAATTCAAGGGCAGGGGACATCAACTCCACTTCCTGATGGTAGGAGTGTAAATGAATTTGCAGACAGGTTTAAATCCACCACCACAGGTTTTGTCCCATGTGTACCATCACAGATTGTTTTTATTGGATATTGTCGAGGTTTATAGGCAAGGAGAAGTAAAACGATGCAGTCTAGGAAGAGCTTTGGACCAAAAGGATTGAATATTTACTCCTCCCTTTATATCTCAAGTGTGGAGCTAAAGTTTACCTTGTGGAATCATTTTGGGGAGGTGTTTAAGGTAATGGAAAGCCTTTTCTTTCCCCTAACACCAAGGAAGATATTAGTTAAGGGTCCAAAAACAGTGATGTTGAAATTTGTTTTTGTTCTTTGTTTTGGTTTACTACTACTTTTTTTTTTTTTTTTTAAACACAGCACTTTCTTTAAGTGAAATGTTGCCAATGCTTAAAATGCAGGAGAGGCATGGGAAGCCTGGGACTGCCCCTGTGTGGCCCCTTCTACCCGAACAGACCCATGGGGACTCCATGGGGCCTAGGCAAAAGCCACTGGGCTGAGTGGAGCTTTTCTCAGTTAATGAAGTAATTAGCTCCATATCTGAGTAGACATTGATTACATGATTAAAAAAAAATTATCCACAGGTCTTAGAAACTATGTTCTTGCCCTATTTGCCTGTCTCTTATGTATTGAAGTTTCTCATCCTGAGGGAATAGTTATCCTATTTCATGTTTCTGATTCATGCAACTCAGTTTGCAGATCTTTCTTTGCATTATAGGCTGACATTTTATAACATTTTGGAAATTTCTTCAGAATCTACCAGATCTTTCTCTAATTTGCAACATTTCCTAGCTGCCGTTCAAGAACGCCAAATAGTTTAAAGTTAAAATTTAATTTGTATTTATTTAAAAGAAATCATATCATACTCTTATTATAGGAAAGAGGATATAACTAAATAAAACAGAGTCGTAGATCCAATAATTTGTTAATCTAGCTTCTATTTCCATTATTAAATCTGTTTAATCTCTCTGATTCTCTGGACAGAAAAAGGAAGTTATTTTTTTAAGCGTGGTAGGAAGTTGATTGGAAAAATTTCCCCTGCCTTAATCATCCAGGTGAGAGTATAAAAACCTCTGGGTTCCAGTGACGCCACGTGGAGTTACATGTGGGTCTCTTCCTTCTCACCTGCACGCAGTGAGGATGGACTGATGCGTGTTCCTCGAGGACTGTGTCACCGAGCTTCCCTCTTTGACAAAGAGACCTGGATGCACGGCAGCCATCATGTCGTAAACTCTAGTGTTTTATATCTGATACTTTAAAAGCTGGTATATTTTATAAACCAGGAACTTTAATCTTGATCCAACAGGATTTGTTTTCTTCTCAAAGTGTGAGTAAGTCGAAAGATGCATCTCTCCTGCCTAGCAAACTCCCCACCTCGGTCTCGCTTTTCGATGACGAAGATGAAGAGGTAAACCTTGTTACTGCAACACAAGATAATCAAGTTTTCCATTAGTAGAAAACTGTTGCTGATGTAGCTTTATAACCAGAGGCTCATACAGTAGAACAAGGTGATAGGGAAGCAGTCAAGCTTTCTGAGGCTCATATAACAAAAACATTTCAGTTTTTATTTCCTTTCTTAAGTTCTCTTAACTGCACAATGGGCAGGGCCTTAGATTTCTTGACCCAACTCTATGCAAAGCTTTGTAGGTTTCACTTTTAAAATCTTCCTTTAAGAAACACTTTTTAGGGGATGGAACCCAATGGTCTACAAGAACGTCTTGGATAAAGTGGGAGTGGAGGGGAGAAGGCAACCATGTCCTCACCTTGCTTCTCTTTCCCACGCTGGATGAGAGCAAAGTGGGAGAAAGAAATGAGAGGGAAGACAAGCCAAACCTTTGCTCTTATGCAGTATTGTGCGGTGGCTGAGCTCATGGGCTTTGGCATCAGAGCCCTGTGTTCATATCCTAGCTCCACCACATGCAAATCAGGGACCTTGGGCAAGTAACTTAACCTTTCTGAATCTCATCTCGCTTAGTAGTATATAGGGTCATTGTGACAGCTAAAACAACTAATGCACAGCCATTGGCACAGTGCCTGGCACATAGTAAGTGCGTAGTAAATGTGAGCTCTGTCATTCATATCCCCAGTGAGTGCCAGTTCATTAGTCTCACAGCCTTTCGTACCTTCCCACACTTTCCTTAAAGACTCCCTTTATCCAGTCTTTACACTACAGGACTGTTCACCTGGTGTAGTATGTTGTTAAGAGTGTTTTTCTGTTTAACTTGGGCTCAGACCAAGTTCTATGGTTTTGTTCCCTTTACCTAAATAAAAGTACCTTAATAGGTACTTTGGGAATGCCGTTGAACCTATAAGAATCAGCTCTTACTAGGCCAGTGATTTTATTTAGTAAATTATTTCCTAAGTTTGTATTGTCCCTTTGAAATTAATCAGAAACACAAGTCATTCCTTCCCTCTGTCCCAGGTGTATGTCTTCCATAAATGTGAAAGAGTAGAGAAACCTCCCTGTATCTTTCTCTTTATGCATTGGTCTGGCTTCTAATTCATAGAAAGAAAGGTGCAGGCTGCTGGCTGCCACAGGGGGCTGTACTGCTCTCAGGCTAATTGCAGGCTCTGGACCCTCCCTAATGAGCATAGCGGGCCCGCCCACAGGAGGACTGGGCGGGGCCAGGTTCCTTCCTATTTCTATGACTTTGTCCTCACATTATTCCCTTTCCTGCTTCCTCCCAGGTGTTCCGCCTTTGAATTTTATGGTATCTGTTTCCCTTCTATGGATGAATATAGGTAGAGAAGATTGTAGGCTGTTGTTGTAGGATTCATACATAAGTGAGAAGTGGCATTTACTAGTATTGTGTGATTTTTTTTCCCCCCAAAAGGTGTGATATATCTTCTTCACTTGACTGGAGACTTATTCTCTACTAATTTGACATGAGAGAATGTCTTCAGTTTTTTGTTTTATGTGTTCAAAGTTGTCATACTCTTCTGCCATTTGTTTTTCTAGGATAATCTTTTTGGGGCTACAGCTGCTAAGAAGCAGTCATCATCTCTACTAACTCAGAGCCAAGAGAAAACAAAGCCCTCTGAGCTTTCCAAAAAGAAAGCATCTGCCTTATTGTTCAGCAGTGATGAGGAGGTGGGTTGAAAGTTATTTTCTAGAGAAGAGTAGGAGATGGCTTGATGAATTTAAGAGTTACAGCTGTCCTAAACCTTTTCTTTTTCTGCCTATTTAGATCTAGTGAAGTTCGGTCACCAAAAACTATGTTCACAAGACTGTCTTTCTATTCTTGAAGAAAGATATTTATTGTAGTATATTAAAGATTAATCTTTTCAAAATGCTTAGGAATAAAATAAGTATCACCCTCAAATTATAATACATGCTAATTCAAATGAGTTAGGCCTTTACTTTTTTTTTAACATCATTATTGGAGTATAATTGCTTTACGATGGTGTGTTAGTTTCTACTGTACAACAAAGTGAATCAGCTGTATGTATACATATATCCCCATATCCCCTCCCTCTTGCATCTCCCTCCCACCCTCCCACCCCTCTAGGTGGACACAAAGCACCGAGCTGATCTCCCTGTGCCATGTGGCTGCTTCCCACTAGCTATCTATTTTACATTTGGTAGTGTATATATGTCCATGCCACTCTCTCACTTCATCCCAGCTTACCCTTCCCCCTCCCCATGTCCTCAAGTCCATTCTCTACATCTGCATCTTTATTCCTGTCCTGCCCCTAGGTTCTTCAGAACCAAAATATTTTTTTAGATTCCATATATATGTGTTAACATACGGTATTTGTTTTTCTCTTTCTGACTTACTTCACTCTGTATGACAGTCTCTAGGTCCATCCACTTCACAGCAAATAACTCAATTTCATTCCTTTCTTTGGCTGAGTAGTATTCCATTGTATATATTTGCCACATCTTCTTTATTCATCTGTCGATGGACACTTAGGTTGCTTCCATGTCCTGGCTATTGTAAATAGAGCTGTAATGAACACTGTGGTACATGTATCTTTTTGAATTATAGTTTTCTCAGGGTATATGCCCAGTAGTGGGATTGCTGGGTTGTATGGTAGCTCTGTTTTTAGTTTTTTAAGGAACCTCCATACTGTTCTCCATAGTGGCTATATCAATATACATTCCCACCAACAGTGCAAGAAGGTTCCCTTTTCTCCACACCCTCTCCAGCATTTATTGTTTGTAGATTTTTTTGTTGATGGCCACTCTGCCTGGTGTGAGGTGATACCTCATTTTAGTTTTGATTTGCATTTCTCTAATGATTAGTGATGTTGAGCATCCTTTCATGTTTGTTGGCAATCTGTATATCTCCATTGGAGAAATGTCTGTTTAGGTCTTCTGCCCATTTTTGGATTGAGTTGCTTGTTTTTTTAATATTGAGCTGCATGAGCTGCTTGTAAATTTTGGAGATTAATCCTTTGTCAGTTGCTTCGTTTGCAAATATTTTCTCCCATTCTGAGGGTTGTCTTTTCGTCTTGTTTATGGTTTCCTTTGCTGTGCAAAAGCTTTGAAGGTTCATTAGGTCCCATTTGTTTATTTTTGTTTTCATTTCCATTTCTCTAGGAGGTGGGTCAAAAAGGATCTTGCTGTGATTTATGTCATGGAGTGTTCTGCCTATGTTTTCCTCTAAGAGTTTTATAGTGTCTGGCCTTACATTTAGGTCTTTAATCCATTTTGAGTTTATTTTTGTGCATGGTGTTAGGGAGTGTTCTAATTTCATTCTTTTACATGTAGCTGCCCAGTTTTCCCAGTACTTTATTTTGTTAAATGATTGCTGTGCTTCGTTAACCAAGAACGGTAGCTAGACAAGGTAGGAGTGGTCTATGCTCGTTTAATTCCTTTTTTATAAGAGTCTTAACAGTGTTTCCATTTGCTATTCAGATATATATTAACAGAGCCAATTGAGAATATAGTTTAGCAGCTGTTCAAATTTAGCTGTACAGAAAAAGACTAAATATAATGATATTAAAAGCTGTGAGTATTAAAAATCTTCCTATTTTATAATACTCTGTTTTAACATTATAGGTAAGTTATGAGGGTATGATGTAGGCAGATAAATGATAGATGTGTTCATTCTTTTTAATTGAAAGCAACTTAAAATGACACAACATAATTTGCTTTTTCTACTGAAGTCTGTGAATTTATAATGGATTTTCCTTTTTTTTTTCTTTCTAGCATTCTTAGTGGGTTGTTCTCCCTATAGTAATGGCCAACCATCAGTTGAATTTTTTCTTCTGTAGTATTACTGTGGTTCAGGGAAAATAAAAATATTAGCTAAAGCAGGGAGCAAAAGTACTTGCAGAGTAAAGATAACCAGGGTTCTAGAACAGTGACTCGGCTTTGACTGCCCAGCGGGATCGCTTAGAGAACTTTAGAGAGTACTGATACCGGCTTCCACCACTGGAGGTTCTGAATTAATTGATTTGGGGTATGGCCTGTTACTGGAGGTTTCTAAGGCTCTTTTGGGGATTCTAGCATGTGGTCGCCGTTGAGCACCCCTGCTCTAGGGGAGCACTTCTCAAACTATAACGTGTGAAGAAATCACCTGGACATACTGTGTCAAATGCAGGTTCTGATTCAGAAAGAGGGGTAGAAATTCTGTATAATAGAAGCTGCTGCTTGTGGAACCCACTTTGATTTGCAAAGCTCTAGACTCCAGGACCACTTAGCAAGTGCTCAGGAGATCCTTGATTTGAAGAGGTGAGCATAGCCAGGTGGGGTTTCCTTAATTGCTTTCTAAAGTCCAGATTCAGAACTTTGTGGTAAAAGGGTTGCTAGCAGCTTTCATTGTGTCTTGTTTACATCGCATGAGCTTTTTATACATTTTTTTCCCCAGCTTGCTTTGGGATTTTTTAATTTAAATATCATATTCCTCCAAAGTTGAGAGTTCTCGACTTTTTTTTTTTTTTAAACATTCCTGTATCTTCTCATTCCCCTGTATAACTAATTTTGATCTCTAAAGTAGAGAACTTTCCTTGTCCTAACACAGAACAGGACCATAGAGAGAGAAACACTGTGGCAGGTAGTGATGGAGGGAAACACCATAAGGTCTGGGGAGGTCAAAGAACCCAGCTGTCTAGATTTGAGTTCAGTGAAAAGCCTTGGACATAAGCTTCCCTCGAAAGTGATACACTTAGTTTAAATACAAGTTAGTTTAACAAATGTGAATTTTATTTTACTCCTCAGGTTTCTTAATCTAAATGGCCAGAGGATTTTAACATATATTTTATCTTTTAAGGACCAGTGGAATATTACTGACTCACAGACCAACTCGGCATCTGACAAGTCTAAAGGAGAACTTAGGGACTCTGGGACCACCCAAGACCAGGAGATTAAGGTCGTGAAAAAGGCCGGCCTCTTTGAGGAGGACAATGAGGATGATCTGTTTGCTATTGCTAAGGACAGGTGAGACAGTCATTGTAAGAAATCATTTCATCAGTGTCTATGGTAATAGGTGAAGGTATCTGATGTGCAAGATGTCAGCTGCTGGGGGTGACATGCCGATCGTTCATCACCTGGTAATCATATAAACGAGAATGTCTTTGATTTTCACTTGCAAGTTATTCTCCCCTGGTACTGGGAAATGTTTTTCTTCATGGATCCTTACCTAATTTCTTCTACTTATCTTTTTTTTTTTTTAACCTTAAAATACTATTTTTCTTAGTTTGTTAGGGGTTTAAGTACAGTTTGTTGTCTTTTTTGTTTTTTCCCTGGGATACCCTAAAGAATGTAAAGTTTTGTCCAAGTTACTTAAGTTTGTCATTTGGATAGAAATCTGCTCAGCATTGAGAAACATCCTGTTTAGTAAGATGGTTCTCTGCAGAGCTGTGCTGTATCACACCAGTTGCTGGTAACCCCTAGCTGGTCTTACGTTCTCCTGCACGTTAATGCTTGGACTAAAGGGTGGCAGGTTATGTAGAGCAGTGGTCCCCGACCTTTTTGGCACCAGGGACCGGTTTTGTGGAAGACAGTTTTTCCACGGACCAGGGATGGTGGGGGATGGTTCAGGCTGTAATGCGAGCGTTGGGGAGCCACAGATGTAGCTTCGCTCGCTCGCCTGCCACTCACCTCCTGCTGTGCGGCCTGGTTCCTAACAGGCCCAGGACTGGTACCGGTCTGCGGCCTGGGGGTGGGGACCCCTGATATAGAGTGAGCGTGGGCTGTGGTTGGTATTGTAATATGCTGCATATTAGCTGTGTATTCAGAATAACTCCCTTGAAAATATATGTATTTTTTTCTTTTTCTCTTGAGATCTTTAAATGATTACTTTGAAATTTAACTGAATGGTAGTAACATAAAGAGGCAATTGATTGGACATGTAAACCCTATGCATTGGTGTGGTTAAGCTTTAATACTGAATTGATAGATTCAAAAATGTCTCATATTTCTGTCTCTGACTATTATCTCTTCAGCTGTCGCCATTTCTACTTTGGGCTCCATGACTTCACCCCTGGGTGTATATTGGGCCTCTGGTTAAGAATGTAAGCTCTGGAATCCCAATACCTGATACTAAATTCTGGCCCTGCCAGTTGCTCTCTGAATAGCCTTGGACAAGTTACCTAACCTCTCTGAGCCTGAGTTTTCTCATCTGTTAAACAAAAATGATAATAGTGCTTCTGTCACAGGATCATTGAGAGGATTAAATGAAATCCCAATATGAAACGCTTAGCGCAATAGCTCGTACATTGTAAGCACGGAAATGTAATTTACTGTCATGAGTGTAGGGAAATAGCATTTCATTCCTTTATTTTTGTTGCTCTCTCTCTCTGCTGGGACTCTCTCCTTCCTTTCTTCCCTGGCCAGCTTCTTCTTCTTTTTTTTTTAAATGTTGTGCATTTTGTTTGTTTACTTATTTATTATTATTATTATTTTTGGCTGCGTTGGGTCTTCATTGCTGCGCCCGGGCTTTCTCTAGCTGCGGCAAGCGGGGGCTACTCTTTGTTGCAGTGCACGGGCTTCTCACTGCAGTGGCGTCTCTTGTGGCGGAGCACGGGCTCTAGGCGTGTGGGCTTCAGTAGTTGTGGCTCGTGGGCTCAGCAGTTGTGGCTCGCGGGCTCTAGAGCGCAGGCTCAGTAGTTGTGGCACATGGGGCTTAGTTGCTCCGCAGCATGTGGGATCTTCCCGGACCAGGGCTCAAACCCGTGTCCCCTGCATTGGCAGGTGGATTCCTAACCACTGCACCACCAGGGAAGCCCCTGGCCAGCTTCTTTTAAGACTCAGTTTAAGCCCTCTCTTTTGAGAAGCCTTCCTTAACCCAAACAGCTGAGAAAGATAAGAAATAGGGTTAGAGTCTAAAGCAAAAATGGCTCCATCTTTAACCCCCCCGCCCCCAGCTCTGTTTCACTTGAGCATTTTCTACACTGTATAGAAATTACCTATTTACGTGTGCAGCCCCTCCCTTTGCCCCCACCACACACATATCGTCACAGGTCTAGAGATCAGGAAACATGTTTCATGTGTATGTCCCAGTACCAATTACACACAATATCCAGCTTTCAGCAATGCTAGCTTTCATCAGATTCTCGAAAAAATCTTTTACAGACAACAAGTTCAGGAGAGGTTGTGGAGGAATTGGAGCCCTCACACATTGCTGGTGGGAACGTAAAATGGTGCAGCCACTTGGGAACACAGCCTAGCAGTTCCATGAAAAGTTAAACATGGAGTTGCCACATGACTCAATTTCAGTTTTTAGGAACATGCGTGAGAGAAATGTCCACCCAAAAACTTGCACGTGAATGTTTATCATAGCGTTATTCATAATAGCCAAAAAGCGGAAACAACTCAAAAGTTCATCCACTGTAGAACGGATAAATAAAATGTGTTATATCCACACAATGGACTCTTACTCAGCAATTAGAAGGAATAAAGTACAGATACATGCTTCAATATAGATGAACCCTGAAAATATTGTGATAATTGAGAGAAGCCAGTCACAGAAAACAACATGTATGATTCTATTTGTGTGTAATGTGCGGAAGAGATAAATCCATAGAGACAGAAAGTAGATGAGTGTTTGTCTGGGGCTGAGGGGAAAGGAGAATTGGCAGTGACTGTGAACAGGTATGGGCTTTCACTTTAGGTTGATGGAAATATTGTGAATTCAGATTATGGTGATAGTTGCACAACTCTGTGAATATACTAACAGTCACTGAATTGTACACTACTAAAGGATAAATCTTATAGTATGTAAATTGTAACTCAAACCCATTCTAAAAAAAGAAACAGAAGCTTTGTGACCCTAACAAAGTTGCGAAATACTGCCTTGTAAGTAGGGCACTCAGACATCCTTGCTGGTCTGGAGAGGCCTCCTTTGTGCCTGTCATTTCAGCCTGGTGGTTAATAATTTTCCCTTTCAGTCTCAAAAGTGTCCTGGTGTAGGCCATAAACTCTATAGTCATCTTAATGTGTTTTGACATCTGTCCCTTTTAATGAATCAAAATACTTACTATCCCATTATTTATAATGAGAAATACTCCAGTTCACTGAGCTGCATATTTTTCTTCTGAGGACAGATCGCCACGGGATGTCCACATTTAACCAGCAGGTACCGGAGGGTGTGGAATGAGATCCAAGGTTAAGGACTCACTGTCATTATCTATTGTAACTATGTCCAGAAAGCTAACTAGCTTTCCTCTAGCTTAGAACTTCAGAATCTGGCATCAGATTCTTTTCTGTGGGTAGCTTGGTTTTGGTTTTGATTTTTAGAAATTGTTCAGAAAATCACGCATAAGATTTTTCTTCTGCTGTAGCAGCTTAATAAGGTTTTTGCTTTTTAGGTATCTGTTGTAGTTATTTTTGTAATATTTTGTGATCATCACTTAGTAGTCATATATTTTGGTTATAATTTGTGTACATTTTTATCAGTGTATATCCTTAAAGGCATATTAGATTTTACCTGACTGTGTATGGCTCTTTGTTTTTATAATTTCTTCAGGGTGTAGACCTAATTTTTTACTGTCCTTTAGTGTAAGTGTCCAGTGTAAGTATGCTCAACTGTTTGGTTAGTTGTGTTCCCTAGTCAGTGTGATCCTTAGGCAATTTTAAGATGTAGGCAGACATCCAATGTTAAACTAATGAATAACCTTATATTATGCTTTGTTAATAATTAAACTTAGAGAAAAGATTATGATACATATTCTTATGGGTATATATGCTAATTATTTTTAGTGTAAGTAGATGGATACTGAAATGACTAGTATTATTTTTATCTAGCTAACATTGAATTTGGAATTTTCATTCCTTTGATAATTCTCTAGTATGCTGCTAGTTGGGTGGTTCCTTATCACATAGTATAGAGACTAGAACATGACCCTTCTGTAAGTAGAACACATTCTATTTGGGACTGCCCATGTCCAGTACTAGGCCTCCCTGTGTTTCTTTACTTTTATGATTCTGTTCCTTAAAAGGTCCTGATCAATATTTATTCTGGCAGACATTTATCGACTGCCCCTAGGGGCTGGTGTGGAAGCCTAGGTGGGAGGTAGGTGAAGACAGATGAGAGGAAGGTGGTGAGGAGAGCTGTGGCTGGATTTCAGCTGTGGTTGCCAAACATGGGGTAGAGATGGGTGAATATTGCTGTGGTGAACAGTGAAGATGAGCTTTCCCAGCTTCTTAGAGACTTTGTGTGGAGGGGATAGAATGGGATGGGTTTAGGGTTTGAAGGGAAGGCACAGAAGCCCACAGAGGCGCTTGGAAAGACATGGTTAAGTGGCTGAGGTGGCACCAGGCCACAGGTCACAGCCTGAACCAGGTTCTGGCCCTGAGATCTCTTGACAGCCGCCTTCCTGACCACGCTGGAAATAGGCATTGGTGCTCCCTGGTTCTTCCTCTGCCATAGGAAATGGTGAGAGAGAATGCTACGTTTGTGAATGCTAAGTGTGCTGTGTGCGTTGGCAAAGCCAACAGCTAGTGCACCTACCTTGAGCCAAAAGTAACTGACAAAGGGACAAGATGAGGAGGGCCCTGGGCTTTTACACAAGAATGCCAGACAGCGGGTGATGACTTGCTAGACACAAATTGCACCTACTTCAAAGGTTTTTCTTGCTGCAACTGTGTAAGGTCAATGGATGACTCGGGCGTTTTGGTGGTAGGTGGGTTCCTGTAGGTGTGGCCTAGAAAGAATATTGTATTTTGTAAATCACATTTGCCTTTAATTTGACTCTTTGTTTGTGTAGCCAAAAGAAGACCCAGAGAGCATCTCTCCTGTTTGAAGATGATTGTGACAGTGGAAGCTCTCTGTTTGGCTCTCCTCCCGCATCTGCTCCTCCTGCAACAACGGTATTCTTAACCTCTTAGACCCAGGAAGTAACCCTGAGGTGATGTTCCGTGAATACTGATGCTTCCCTCAATCAGGTCCTAAAACCTGACCTTGGAGACTGAGTCTTATGGAAAAACTCGTTTACCTGGTTTTAGATAGACATCTTCTGGTTAGTGGTATTTTACAGACGAAGCACACGTGCAAAGGCTGGAGAAAAGGATTCCACATCACGCAGCCCCTTCAGTGTCAGTTGTAGGCGTCTGAGTCTCAGGGAAGAGCAGGGGACAGCGCTGTTGCACTCCTTCTGGAGGAACTGCGGGGCTCAGCCAGCCCCGGTGGCATGGAATTCTGCTAACATTAGACCAGGCCAGTTAATGTACAGGTTATTCCTTACAGGAGCAAGTTTCCAGTACTAACGCTTTGGTCCTGGTTTATATTAATAGTGAATCAGTAAAAAGAAAGGAAGTTCTGACACAGGCTACGACATGGATGAAGCCTGAGGACATAATGCTGAGTGAAATAAGCCAGCAACAAAAAGACAAATACTGTATGACTCTACTTGCACGAGGTACCTAGGGTAGTCAAATTCATAGAAACAGTAGAACTGTGATCACCAGGGGCTGAGGGGGGTGCTGGGGGATGGAGAGTTGTTTAATGGGTACAGAGTTTCAGTTTTGCAAGATGAAAAAATTCTGGAGATTGGTTGTACAGTAACGTGGATATACTTACTACTACTGAACTCTATACTTAGAAATGGTTAAGATAGTAAATGTTGTGTTTTTTATGACAAAGTTTTTTTAAAAAATTAAAAGTATGTGATGAGAAAAAAGTCCATCAGTGCCTATCTAGTCTAAATAGTCTTCCAGCAATTACATCTAAATGGCATCACTAACCATGATCGCCTAAGCTAAAAGATTTAGCAAGTCTTCATGTATTTTATATCAAAAGGAGTATTAAGAAATGAGAGGAAGGTGGCATTATGATAATATTTGTCCTGGGAACCTAGGGATACTGGAATCCTGTCTTTGGCCTGTCATTCATCCCTCCCCAACACATTCCCTATGTGGGTATATGTAAGTGTGTGCACACAGAACAAAGTGAGGCCAAGCAGCATTTTATTGCCAACTGGCAATTGCCAACAGCCCCAAAGGAAACTTGAGAGCTTCTCAGGCTAGACCCCATGGAGACCTCCTTTACCTGAGCTGGGTTAGCCTCAAAGGCCAAGAATCAAGCAAAGTCATAGCCCGCTGTTGAGGGCCTTCGACCCCAACTTCAGACCACTCTAATTGGCATGTGTTAGAGACAGAAAGACATGTAAGACAGGGAAGGAGGGATGTACCCCCCGAGATTCCCCCCATGTGGGAGCAGCCACAGAATCTAAAAAGGCAGCTCCTCCACCCTTGCTTGATGAGGAAGACTCTCTCCTTCCCACTGTGGTCATGGGTGACCATGTGCAGTCCCGGATGCCTGCACATCCCAAGGGACATTGTACCCTACGGGGTACAGTGAAGGAGGGAAATGGCAGTTAAGGAGCCTAGAACTTCCTCTTTTCTAGAGACCCATACCTGGCTCTTCTTCCATATCTCCTAAATATTTTTTGTTTAAAGTTTATTTTAAATTATACAGTAATACATGGATGCCTTCTTAAAAAGGGGTTAAAACATGCATAGAGGGAGTTCCTTGGCAGTCCAGTGGTTAGGACTTGGCGATTTCATTGCCATGACCCCGGGTTCAATCCCAGGTCAAGGAACTAAGATCCTGCAAACTGCATGGTGCGGCCCCCTCATGCCCCCAAAAAGGAAGAAAGCAAAAAAAGCTAGTCAAGGTGAAAAACAAATACAAACAAATGAAAAAACATGCGTAGAGAATTCGAAGTCCCCATTCCATACTCCTCCCTAGTGTAATCATTGGTAACAATGTGTTGTCAGTGCTTTTTTCATGCCTGTTTCTAGGCATTCTTGTCTTTTTTTCATTTAAATGAGATCATGTTTTACAGTTTTATGCATCTTTTTTTAAAAAAATCCTGCAGCATGTTTTTCATTTCCATAAACTCCATCTTGTTTTTTGTTATTTTTTGATCACTATATAGTATTCCACTGAATAACTACACCAGGACATGTGTGAATATTTCTCCTTTGATGGGGTGGTCATCACTGTTTCCTGCCAGTTTGTTAGGAATGTTTCTTCCCGTCCCTACAGTCTTGTCATCTTTAGCCTTGACTATTGAGATAATTTCTTAACTGGCCTGTGAATGCTCCTTCTCTTCATCTCTCCTTGCCGCTGCCCAAGTTATCTTCTCAAAGACCACCCGGTCCTGTCATCCCTTTGTCAAGCTGAGCCTGTAGCTGAACCTACCACGCCACCTGTAATTTCATTCAAAGTAGACTCAGCTTTTCCACCTTAACTCGCCATGCACTCTTGGTGACTCATGCTGTCCCAAAATATTCCAGAGGAAGTTGTTGTCTCTTTTTTCTGGAAATATTCTTCATATTTTCAGACCCAGTAAAGGTGTTAACTTGTCCTATTCCCAGACCAGGCCCATGCCAGTTACTGATTTAGGGACTGTTTCCTCACCACGGTCCCATTAAGTGCACAGCTTGTAGTAGAAGCTTGCAGCATTGCCGCTGCTTCTGAGTGCTCATAAGCTTTTCTTTGAATTACCTGTACTTGCATCTCCCTAAAGTGGCTTCATGGTTAAGAGAGTCAGAAGATCTGAGTGGCTTTTCTTTGTAAATTATAAATAATAACTTCTACCCTGGATAAATGAGCAGTAATCTAATGAATTTTGAAGGTTCTGGAAATGTAAAACTTCCTTGAAACTGTAGTAATTATGATTGTTAAATAAGACAAAAGGTCAAAGGTATGCATCTTAAGTAACAGAACAACCTGCACACCTGAGTTTTACTATTTGTGAAATTTGATCGCCTTTAGGCAACATATAAAATATATTTTTTGTTTAGAGATCCTAGAATATTTTAAAGTAAGTTAAATATAACTCAACTGTAAACCTATCAAGAAATTAATTTCAGAATGAAGATGAAGAGTCAGCTTATCTTTAGGAAGATTTAAAATCAGTAGTTTGGGTGGCATTTTCCTTGGTTTAAGGACCGTAGTTATATGAAGGGAGAATTTGGTCCACTATACATCAGTCTCGTTTTTTACCTTGATCCACTTGCATTGACATTACATATAGTTTTCAGTGAGTCCAGCACATCCCACAAAAATTTTTTCCTTTGATCACTTTGGCTTCGTTTATTTCTTCTGAAACTCTTTTGTGGGTTTCCAGTCTTTTATTTCAAGTTCTAATGATGATGCACGGACCGTTTTCTAACAATAACTAAAAATTTGCTTACCTTATTCTTCTTATTTATTCATAGTTTTTTCTATCATAGTCAGTCATGTTCTTCTTTAGTTTCCCAAACTTGTCTACCTAACTCGATTTAGATATTGCTTCAAAGTTTACTTCCTCATATCATCTAGTCTAGTTAGTAGGATAGAGTTACTGCTTTTCTCTCAAGCATTTTTTTTTTTTGTGGTACGTGGGCCTCTCACTGTTGTGGCCTCTTCTGTTGCGGAGCACAGGCTCCGGACGCGCAGGTTCAGCAGCCATGGCTCATGGGCCCAGCCGCTCCGCGGCATGTGGGATCTTCCCAGACCAGGGCACGAACCCGTGTCCCCTGCATTGGCAGGTGAACTCTCAACCACTGCACCACCAGGGAAGCCCCCTCAAGCATTTTTGATAAGTCACTTGCCCCAAGGATGCCAATAACTCTGGGCAAGTCACGTGACCTCAGTTCCCTAATCTCTGAAATCCCTGCCTCCCAGGTAAGGAACAGATGAGAGATGGGGCAAAGTGCTCACAAACTTGTGCTGAGCCCCCGCTTGATATAAAACACCGTGACTGGCTGTGGAAATATACTGCATGATCCTTTCAAATGAGTGGGCAAAGAGATGTACGATAGCTATTAATGTAAATTAGGAGGAAAGTATAGTTAAGGGCTAGGTATAGACATAAATATTCTTATCAACGAAGCACCTGATACTTACTGAAGAGAACAGGAAAACCTTCGTGGGTGACATCTGAGCTGGGCCTTGCTTGAAAGATGAGGAAGATTTGTTTCTCCAGACAGTGCAGATCAAGCGTGGAAGTGTGGACGTTTACAATAGGTTTAAGGAATAGTGAGGATTGATGAGGTGCAGGTGGATGAGGGTCATAAAGAGGGGCCAGTTGATTGTCACGTTTAGCATTTGCTTAATGCACACAGCGCAGGTTTGGGGTGGGAGATAAAGTAAGCTGGTGGGTGTTTTATTTTAGCAAGACATCTCTGGATGATGTCATACAGCTGAAAGGTAAGGGGCGGGAGGCAGAGAGGAGAGACTAATGATTGGGTGGCAGAGGTTAGGACCTAAGCCATGGTGCACACAAGGAGTTAACAGATGCAAGGAGACAGGTTCAGACCTTGTGATGGCAGAAACTGTCTGCAAGTCTGAGGTGGTGGTGGTATTGCTTCTCCCTGTTTGTGCGCCCTTCACTGTCCTGTCCTGTCTCTCCCGACCCCAAAGTTTAGCTAATGCCTTAAAGAGGACTGTGATTCTGGGTGTTCAATACATTGCCATGCTCGTCAGGCACACGTTTTGTTTGTTTGTTTTTGAGGATGTCATTCATTCTTCTTCTGATAGAAAAAAGAGACTGTCCCTGACGTACCACCTCTGCTGTTCAGTGATGAAGAAGAGAAGGAGGCACGGTTGGGAGTGAAACCGGTGGCTAAGAAGGCTGAGAGCGCCAAAGAGTCGTCAGAATTTGGGAGAACTAGTATGGCTAAGGAGTCAGGAAAGGTGGACTTCTTTTTTTCTTGTATAATCTGATATTTTTGTCTCTCACGTGTTCTTGTAAAACCCACACACGCACACACATACCCTTACATTTTTCTACCACAGAAAACAAACGGCTCATTTGTTGAAAATTTTGAAAACACTGAAAAGTATGAAGAAGAAAATCTGTGATCCTGCCATTCAGGGAGACCTTCAACATTGCTCTTGCCTCTCCATCTCTTTTCTAGGCATATGTGCGCACACAATGATGTGCATTTTTCCCGTTTTACATTATTATGGTCATTGTGTCAGTGTCCATTTTGCCTTTCTCTGTCTCATCTCATTTTTCCTTTCGGTTTTCTCTCTGCACGTCTGTTCTTTCTGACTGGCTCTCTTCTCCGTAGTCTGTTTCCCCTTGCTCTCTTCTAGTCCCACCTGTACTTAAATTACAATGACAGCTTTAAGAAGATTTTAGTTTACCAATCTTTTACATTTAGTTGATGTTGGCTGTGAATTACAGAGTGAAGTGAAATTTGGCTTTCTTCTAAAGCATTAACTGTCTTCTCCTGGGCGGGCTGTCCTCTCCTGCAGGAGGCCTATGGATAAGGCGGCTGGCTGCATCTGGGAATCAGCAGTTCTTTCAGTCTCTGTCTCCTTTTTCTTTTTTTCTAACTTTTCTCTTACTCTCGTACTTGTGTGTGTTCAGCTATCTAGGTTTACTGTCTCTTCTAGGGCCTGTGTGAAGAATGTTGCATATACTTTTCCTGTTGAGGCTTCTTGGGGCTACAGTGATGCAAACATTTTACCTATACCTGAATCACTGTGTGACATTCTCTTCCTGTTGTTTCAATGTGACCTTTCCTGTGTTGCTGTAGCCCATTTTCCCCTTGAACTCTAGCTGCTTGTTGTACTGCTGTCTCCCTTGCTTGAGGATAAGCTTTTTGAGGATTGGGGCCATGTTCATTTTGCTCTCCGTTGCATCTGTGGTGCTTAGCTTATTACCTCGCACATAGTAGGCACTTTCAAAATTACATATTTTTTTAAAGAAGTATATATTTCCTTCATAGTTTAACCACTTTGAAATTAGGATGCACCTCACAATCGATGGCATGTTTAATTGGGAGTTTTTTTTTTTTTTTTTCTCAGCAGTTCATACAGGAACAGTGATTCTTACAGTCAATGGTATCTTGCCTGAAAGGTGGTGCTTGTTGAATGAGTAAATGTTGCATTTTATGATTATTTTAGAGATTCTTCTAATTGCATAATACAGTATAAGCCTTCTACAAGTTGTGTCCAATTCTGTCAATTAGGCCTCTCCCTTGGAGTTATGTCTTAGTTAAATACTAGGAAATATATGATCCGTTTCCAGTGATTGGCATTTGTGTCATACCTGTGACTTCAAAGTTATTTATAGCTCATGAGCAACCTATGTGGCTCAGGGTTATAACTGATATGTATGTATCTTGTTTGGAAGGAGTTATAAATATAGGCTTTAAACTGATTGGAAAAAATCATCTTTGATTATGAATTATCTGTACTAGACATTCCATTGGAGTGGCCGATCAAGAATTGGCCTGAGTGTTTTGTTACCTGGGAGTAGGTGTGATTAGCTGTCATGCCCTGAAACATGCAAGTGTGACAGTTACTGAATTAATGAGGAGCTTGGGAGGCCCCACAATAGAATTTTTGTTTCCAGGTGTTACTCATTTTTCTTCCTTACTATTTCCATTTTCAGGAAGGATCTCTGAATGTATCTACTCAGGAAGCCGCCAAGCATTCTGATTTATTTTCTGCATCATCCCCATTGGATAGAGGAGCTAAAACTAGAACCAAAACTGTTCTTAGCTTATTTGATGAGGAAGAGGATAAAACAGAAGATCAAAACAGCTTCCAGGCTCCGAAGGAAGAAGTAGGAAAGGTGAGCAAAAAGCTGTAAAGGTTCAAATCTTTAGAAGGATAAAAAAGTCTCATTTCGCGGTGTCAGTTGTGTGATGTGAGTTGCTGAAGAATGGAGGGTTCCAGCTTCCTCACATTCTTACCATCACTTGTTGACTTTTTTGATAATGGCCAAGTGTTGGTGAAGATGTTGAGAAACTGGAGCCCTCCTTCATTGCTGTTAGAAATGTAAAATGATGCTGCCACTTCAGAAATCAATTCGGTGCTTCCTCAGATTCTTAAATATAAGAGTTACCACATGACCTAGCAATTCCACTCCTAGGTATATAACCAAGAGAAATTAAAACATAAGTTCACACAAAAACTTGAATGTAATGTTCCCAACAGGTATTATTCATAATAGCCAAAAGATGGAAACAACTCAAATGTCTATCAGCTGATGAATGGATAAACACAATGTGTTTTAGCCATACAATGGAATATTATTTGGCAATAAAAAGTGAATTACTGATACATGGTACAACATAGATGAACCTTGAAAACATGCTGAATGAAAGAAGCTAGTGACAAACACATTATGTATGAATTCATTTATTTGAAATGTCTTGAACAGGCAAATCCATGGAGAGAGAAAGTAGATCAGTGGTTGCCTGGGTCTGGGGAAAGAGGCGGACAGGAATGGAGAGTGACTGCTAGTAGGTTTGGAGGTTCTTTATGGGATGATGAGAATGTTCTAAATTTAGATTGTGGTGGTATTTACACAGCTTTGTGAATATATTATAAACCATTGAATTACACACTTTAAATAGGTGAATTTTATCTCAATAGAAGTATTAAAAAAAGAGAAAACAGGCGATGGGCCATAGATTGCCAATAATTTTTTGTAAACCAAACTGAGGATATAGTCCATGTTGTTATTTGCAACAAATGTTTTATGAATTTTCTTATTATACCAGTAGGATAGCCCCATTTATAAATGAGAGCTACACACAGTGAATATGAATAATTTGCTGTATTTTCTTCCAGTCTCTTACTGTGTTTGATTTTGTATATGATTTTCATGGTTGTAAAACTTTGAACCTTAGTTGCTATGTTACAGTAATTTTTATATATAATCAATAATAATTATTAGTTAATTTTTAATGTGACACATTTTGTCAGAAGTGAGTTTTTTTGTTTGTTTCTGTCTGTGGTTGTGATACTAAAGAAAGGGAAGAATTTTAGAATGTCAAGTCTGGGGCATTATAGTATCAAACCAAGTAATGTGATAGTAACTTTCAAATGTCAGATACCCTAGGAAACAGAAAGAACTTGTTTGGAATCTGAAGGTAGTGGGGTGGAAGGTGGATGGGCATAGGAGAAGGTTGGCTGATCACACCCGTGCCAGCTCTTTGGCCTAAGATGCTGGTATGTAGAAGTTAGGGATATGTGCTTGACCACTCTGTGTAATTTCTTGTATTAAATCAGCTGCTGTCTCATTCTTCCCTTTGGGCATGAGATGGAGAGAACTTGTTTAACTTTATGTGTTTTCACCCCTAAAATGTTTCTCAGTATGGAACTAAGGATTGTTTTTTAAATAAACAGTTCAGATTCAAATACTACACAAAGGTTGAAAGATGATCTTTCCAGATTATGTATATGTTATCTGTTTTTGTAAATATATTCTCCACTGTTTTTAGTATCTCCAAAGTATTCCATTGTGTGACTGTGTCATTCCCCTTCTGATGGGCACTCAGGCTGTGTCCAACCTTTAGCCACTATAAACAGAGCCACAAGGAATATCTTTGTTGTTTCATCTTTGTAGCTGTGTATTACTTCCTTGAGGTAAAGCCCTAGGAGTCTATAAAATACGTGAACTTCCCTCTTTTTTCCTAGAGTCCTGATCCTAATGCCTGCCCCAAGAGCACAGGTGTCTTTCAGGATGAAGAGCTCCTTTTTAGTCACAAGCTTCAGAAGGACAATGACCCAGACGTTGACCTTTTCTCCGGCACCAAAAAAACCAGGGTCAGTTCCAAATGGTTCTCCATGTCATAGCTTTGTTATTATGTTAATTATTGTCTCTGTAGCTCACCTGACTCTCTTTGTAAATTGTTTTTGTTTTGGATATTGAATTTAAGTTTTTTCTATTCTAGTTGTTAGAGCCAAGTGTTGGGAGCCTGTTTGGGGATGATGAAGATGATGATCTTTTCAGCTCTGCCAAGTCGCATCCTTTGGTATCAGACTTTTGTTCTCAATACTGCGGTGTGTGGGAAGGCTTCTGGGAAAGGAAATGAATGTCCCCTTATGTGACTAAGGAAAATGCTCACTAGTAAATGAACAGCAAATAATGTGCTCATGATGGTGTTCAGGTTGTCTCCATCTTATGTTTCCTAATGTTAAACTATTAACTAACCCAGGCTGTCTTACCGTATTACAAATCTGTTTGATTTTTAAGTTGTTCATTGAAAGACCAGTACATATGATACGGTGACAAAATATTCATGCCTTTCAGGTGCAAAGCTGTAAATCTGAGTGTTAGGCCATGTGTGTCATTTCCCTCCCTTCCCCAGTAGATTTTTAAGTACTCTCTATTTTCTCTTTATCACTGAGAGGACGCCTGGTCTTTAGAACTCTATTTCTGAAATGCTGCCTTTAAATTTGTTCAACCCTCATTTGTGAAATGACTTTTAAAGTCAGAAGCTATTTTCTCTTTTTGCATTGTGACTTTTCCTTAAAATTTCTAAGATATTTGACAGACTTGGGGTATTCTTTGCTTTTGAAGATCCCAGAAAAGAAGGTAGTGAAAAAAGACCACTCTGTTTCCTCTTTCAAGAACCAGAAACATCCTGAATCCACTCCAGGTATCAAAGAAAAAGGCATATGGAAATCGGAAACACCTCAGGTTAGAACTGATCTCTTTAAGGACTTTCAGCTCTTGTTTGCATTGTTGTATAGTTTAATTGCATCATGCAGACCCCGGGGTCATTCAGAGTTCTCTTAATTAAGGAGAAAATAGCAACTAGGACTACCTCCCTTTGTTTACTTTTTTTTAAACCCCTGCTCATTTCTCCTCTCTCACTCCACACTGGTTCCATGAATCTATACTTATCATTATTACTTGTGGAGTACCTGCAAATTCAATTCCAAGATAGAGTTAAGGCAGGATTAAGATCTTCCCACTAGAGCAACATTTCTCCCTTTGGGCTACCTTGGAGTAGGGTTCCATTAGAATTAAATATGAATTATATCCACTTTCTTGATTCCCTCTCTGTGTTATGTCTTATGAGATCATTGCTATTAGGCCTCCATCCTCAGCAGTCTTCTCTGTGGCGCTCCTCCTGAGGGCAGAGCAGGGCTAGACAGTGAGTTATGGTCCTGGCTTACAGCTGTCCCTGGATGTCTCATTGAGGCCTCAGTGTTCTGAGCTGTGAAAGTGAGGCACTAGGACTCACACATCTCCAGCGACTCAAGTCTCAGCTTCTTTTGCTTCTAGAACTAGTGCATTAGGCTTGGGTGAATTTCTGTGTGCTCTGTAATATTTGCTGTGTGAGATAACCAGCATGGTCATGTTTCCAGCTGGTCCAGTTTTGGAGCTCTGACACACTATAATTCTTATGAATCTTATTCATGATCTTTGTCTCCCTTTCCTCCATGTGTGGTCTTACAGCCTTCCACTTACACAACGGATAAGGAAGCACAAATGAAGTAATGTTAGTGAAATGTTTTGAGGCCCCAGGAGAGATTTGAATGCCTTTCCCATTATAGAATTATAGAAACCAACATCTTTGTTCCATCACAGATTTATTTTCAGGCATATGTGTAATCCAAGAGACACTTTTCTATTTCCCCAATGGATTTTTAACTGAATGTAATTTCACACAGGACTCACCAGGTCCCGCTCCATTTAAAACCAAAGAGCCATCCCCTTGGATCTGGAAAATTCAAGTAATTATAACGTGTCTGGAACCTTCATTGCCGGCCTTGTGGCATCTGTAAAGTTTCTTGGGTTTTCCTTTTGTCAGCTGCTGCCAGGCGTTTTCTCATCTCTTCCCCACCCTCTGGTTGTTGCTTCCTGTGTGCTGTGTCTGTAACATCTCTCCTTTGGTCCTGTGGTGGGCACAGGGGTATAGCCCTCTGATTTAATTCTAAGACTAGATCAGGAGACTTCCCTGCCTTTCTCTTTCTCCTCTCGTACTATATATTACATACACCAAGTCTTTCGTCATGTGTCACAGTAATAAGAGTAGACTGCTGTGTTTAAGAAAACATACAGAGTAAGTTTCATTTTTCTTCTTTAGGCAAATTTAGCCATTAACCCAGCAGCCTTGCTGCCTACAGCGGCTCCCCAGATCTCTGGAATGAAGTCTGTTTTGCCAGAATTGGGCGTTCCTTCGTCTGAACCTGGGAGAATCCACAGTCTGGAAAGTATGCCCACTCTTCCCGGGAGTGGGGAGGCCGGCGTGAGTTTTGACCTTCCAGCTCAGGCAGACACCTTACACAGTGTGAACAAGGTGATGAAACCACCTTTGCTTGCTTGCCTGCTTTTTTTAAAACCAGAACAGTTTATATGTTTCTTCCGAGTTCATCAGTTGCACACGATAGGCTGACCCCGATTCCTCATTTGAAGGAGGCGTCTCATCTTTCCTTGAGCCTCTCCGCCCTCCTTCCACCTCCCTAATTCTGTGTCCACTCTTCCACTGCCTGCCTTTGTTACATTTACATTCTGCTCAGTAGCTAGCTCACTAACTCCTGGCTGCCACCTGGAGGCCTTCTGAACACTGAGCAGATCATGTCCTTACTGTTTGCTTCCTCTGCTGTCTCCTTACTGCTCAAAGGAGGACGTTCAAGCTCCTTGGTTTGGTATTAAAGCCATTTACAGTCTGTGCTATCCGAAGCTTCCAGCTTTCCCACCAGTCGCCCCACACTGTCAGCCTAAGTCCAGTCACCAGGAACCATTCCCCAAACACACATGCCCCAACATGCTGCTGCCATCAGCTCGTGCTGCTTCCTCTGTCAGGAATGCTCTTCCTCATCGACAGCTCTGCACAGACTTCACAGTTTCTGTGACATTTCCCCTCCTGCCCCTGTCCTGGGCTCCCTCTCTGAGATCCCGTGGCAATTACGGTCCTGTCACACTGTTGCATAGGACTGTGGACTTGTGCTGGATGGACCATGACCTCTTTGAGGTTTTACTTTTATTTCAATTGGTTCTCTTTTCTTATATCCGGTCTTTCTTCTCAAATCTTAGCTGTTATCTGAGTAATCAACAGTACCGAGGATGACCCTGCAAATACATTCATTTCAAGTGTTTCCAAACCTGTTTTACTTATGAAAAATAAAACATCCCTCCTTTCTTTTTTTTCTGTTCGCTTATTTTGTTGTTGTTAAGTTTAAATTGTTCCTGAAATAATTCGTGAAATTTCGACATAGGCAAAGTACAGTTAAGTACTTTGCCCAAAGTAGCTTGTGCCTTCTTAAAACTACTTGATGGTATATGTTGGAAAATGTTACAAATACTGCATTATTGCTAATAAGTGACTCATATTTTGAGGTTATATTGAAAGTTCTGATTCCTAAGCTGCATTTTTTTACATGAAATATTTAAAATTTGGATTTAGTGTTTGTTGACTTGAAGAAAAGAGCATCTGAGATTACCTTTCTGTCTTTATCATCTTATCTCCCTGTTTCTGGAGCCTGATTTTAGGCTATCCCCCAGTAAAGCTTATTGCCAGAATCCCACTGATTCTTTCTCGTTTTGAAAGATACCCACATATAAACTTAGGGCAGAGAAGGAAGGGTCCAGGGAGTGCTGTGGGACACAAGACAGTGTGGCACAAGCAGTGTGGCTTCCAGTGGCAGGTGAAGCCTTTTGTATCAAATTGAACAGAAATTGCCCTCAAAAGACTCAAAAATGGGGGACAGTGAAGGATTAAGAATGAGTCTTAGAGTACTAGGAGCTATTAAACGCCTTTGGAAATCTTTAAGAAATAACCTCTTCTGTCTTAGATAATATCTCGATTGAGGGGAACCTGACAACCTAACAGTATTTTGAGTTGCTGATGATTTGCTATGTTAGTTTTGAGCACCTTTTAAAAAACCATCAGGTCAGCATGTGGTTTTTGCCATTGCAGAGCCGGGTCAAAGTGAGAGGGAAGCGCAGACCACAGACACGCGCAGCTCGGCGGTTGGCTGCCCAGGAGTCCAGTGAGGCTGAGGACATGAGTATCCCCAGGGGATCTGTTGCACAATTGGCAGATGGCGTCATTTCACCAGATGGTCATCAGCCACAGCCCAGGGCAGCTGGTGGAGAAGACAGCTCTGAGGAGGCTGTGGCAGCTGCCATTCCAACTTGGGCAGGTGGTCCTGTGCTTGGGACAGACAGAAACCCCTTTGTGAAATCTCTGGGTCAACCTCTTGAGGATGACCTTTTTGA
Source organism: Globicephala melas (assembly GCF_963455315.2). NCBI lineage: Eukaryota > Metazoa > Chordata > Mammalia > Artiodactyla > Delphinidae > Globicephala > Globicephala melas. Next base: position 45,320,628 of record NC_083329.1, on the reverse strand, counting down.
TTCTGGAGATATCTTTTCCAAGGGCATTGCATCTCAGTCCACGGGGAGAAGAAAAGCCAAGGTGAAGGCAGCAGACAGCCTGGCCAACCCGGCAGGGGGAAGTAAAGAAAAAAGCCCCATGTTTCCTGCTCTCAGTGAGGCAGTCAGTGATGATGATCTCTTTCAGTCTGTTAAACCAAAACCAGCAAAGAAAACAAATCCTTTCCCTCTCCTGGAAGATGAGGACGATCTCTTTACAGACCAGAAAGGCAAGAAGAATGAGTCAAAATCCAACAGTCAGCAGGATGTTATCACAAAAGCACAAGATATTTTTGAGGTAGGTAATAGGACATAACAATACATTTTTGTGCAGGGTTCTTTGTTAAGGAAAATACCTGATTGGGTCATTTGAGCCACAGATTGTATTAAACCTGTTTGGTTGCTGCCCTGTATCTACTTGCTTAGTAATTATAATTAGGTTCTTTTATTAGTAACTCTGAAACTTATTCAGAAGTGGTTTTCTATTTTGTTTCTGGCCATAACCATTGATGCAAGTCTTGATTTTTATAGTTTTTATCTAGCTATTGCTGCAGTCAGCATAGATAAAGTAGCATCTCTACAGCTTGAGTGTGTAACCTCTGGTTCTTGGGGAAACAGGCTCTGGCTGGAGCTGATGATTTAACGCAAGAGGTAAGGCCTTCAGTGACACTCTTCGGGCAGATGTTTATTGAGCATCTGGGAAGTGGAAGCACAAGGTGAACTAGGACCAGTGCTCTGCTCCCCAGAGCTCTCAGGGAGGGGAATTGGATATAGACAGAGCCGCATATAAATAACGTTTTCAGGTAATGTTAAGGGTCTTAAAGAAAACAACCCAGGGCAGTGGGGCAGAGTGATGGGTTGGGGTGGGAGGTGCTCCTTCAGGTAGGACTGATAGAGAAGGGTTCTCTGTACAGCTCGAGGTTTAGCTGGGACTAGAAGAAAGAGAAGGACCATGCCAGGCAGAGATCTGGAGTAGCAATTCCCGATAGAGGGGCAGCTCACATGGCTGTTCCAGAACCCTGTGGCAGTTTGCATTTCTACAACTTGTTGAAATTAGTGTATGTCGTAAAGTAAAAACTTGATTTAAAATTGTTTTGCTTGTTTTTTGGCTTACAAGGATGATATATTTGCTACAGAAGCAATGAAAGCCTCACAAAAAACAAGAGAGAAGGAAAGAACGTTTGACTCCAACTTGTTTGATGATAACATTGATATCTTTGCTGATCTAACTGTAAAACCAAAAGAAAAGTCCAAAAAGAAAGTGGAAGCTAAGTCTATATTTGACGACGATATGGGTAAGTTTAGTTTTCTGCATATGACGGAGAGAGTCATTACTGTTCAGCGACTTTATATTTCTCCTGCTACCTTTGTCTTGACCCTTTCCTGGAAAATGTTCCCCAGTGGGTTTCCTTTGACTTGCTATATACTCCTGAGATAGACTGAGGGTGGATGAGTAAATGGCCTAGTCATTTTGGTGAAACAGTGTTTTGTTATGATGGATATGAAGGAGTTTGAAGGAGCCCAGAGTTTGACTTTCAAGTATAATTTTGCTTTTTTCTTAGTGTGCCCCCTGCCAATCATCTATGACAAATCTGAACACTGATGTCATGAAAGGAGGATCAGAAACTACCCCACATGCTAAAGTAGGCTGAAGTGGCTGCCTCGGGTGTGATGCAGTTCTAGCTGGAGAGTGAGCGTTAGTGGTTCGGAGGATGGAGGGGCAGTGCAGGAGGAGAGCAGGACTGTATAGGAAAGCAGACTGTAACTCAGACTTTACCTCTCACCAAAGATCTTCTGTGTTTGTAAACATGTTCATTTTCTCTCCATAGTGTAATGTCTACTTTATTACTGGGCAAGCCAAATGCCCCATAACCCGAAATGTAGGGCTTCTGATATGTCCTGTGTTAGTGCATAGGACTCAGGCTGAGGCCATATACACTTCCTACTCCCCCACCTCCTCTCTCCCAGTCTGGACCTTGGGGTTAACTGGGAGAAAGCTGGTACTGCAAAGCCACACTTTTTCGACTCCCCAAGCAAGTGTGCTCTGTCTCTACCTGCTTCCCACTACAAGGTACAGAAGAGACTTTATTACAAAAAATGTAATACATGTTATAATAGATTAATACTATTTGTAAAATGTAAAAAGTAAAAAACTAGCCCTAGAGGTAACTATTATTGAGAGTTTGGTGTGTCCCCTTTCAGATATGGTGACAGTAATATAGGTTTGTATACATATAAACGTATACTTATTTTTCAGTGTTTTCCCATGTCAGTACATAGAGATCTACTTCCTTGTTTTTAGTAGTTGTGTACTGTTGCTTTATATTTAGCCATGAGCCTATTGAGAGTGATCTAGGTTGTTTCTCCATTTTCTCTGTTACAAATGATACCATAATCTTTAACATTTGTACATAAATATCTTTATGTACACATGCTAAAATCTCAGTAGAATAGAATCCTAGCAGTAAATTACTGGGTTACTATCATTACTGAGTAAAATGAGTCATGGAGCATTGGAGTCAGTGAAACATTAAACACAAGTGTAGTCATAAAGACTTACACGCTTAGCATTTAGGTCTGCAAACAGATGCATTTATTCTGAAAGAGGGTGACCTGTGTTGGATTTCCCTTTGCTTATTTTTAGTGCCTTTTCCTTTTAAAATCCAGTGGGAAAAGAATGTAGAAATAAGTATAATGCATAGATGGTAAAGTCAGGGGCTGGATTGGAGATTCAGTTATCTTTCCACTTTTCCTTTCCTGCATGTGCACACACACAGCTTTGTAGCTGAGAAAATTATGCTCAGAGAGAAAATGTGACTTGTATGTGATCATAAAACTTAGTAGCAGAACCAGGACCAGAATCTAAGAGGCTTGGCTCTTAGTGTTTTTTGGTATCCCATACTGTTGTCAGACTTGAGTCTTTGGTTGTTTGTGTAGATGTGTCTTAAAAGCACCCATTTTCTTGCCTATTCAGCAACTCCTTTTTTTTTTTTCTTTTTCTTTTTTTCCTTTTTAAAGATGATATCTTCTCCTCTGGTATCCAGGCTAAGACAACCAAACCAAAAAGTCGATCTTCACAGACAGTGCCTGAATCAAGATCTGAACAGAAGGTGTCCAACATATTTGATGATCCCTTGAACGCCTTTGGAGGCCAGTAGAGTGTACCGGGTATCCTTCAGCTACATCCTTGAGTTAATGATGCTGTCTTCTGTGCTCACTGTCTTAACTGAATTATAAAAAGCATATACTGAAACAGCTAGCTCACTTCTTACCCAACGTACTTAGTATTTTTCTGTACTGGTTTTAATCATGCTTAATACTGCCAAACAGAAATAAATGTTTCACTGTTTCGTTATTGTTTTTGCTTTTTTTAACCATATTTTGATTAGCCTTGGTGGGGCCATGGTTTAGGGTCATTAGAAAAGAAACCTATTTGTGCCTTTCATGGGTGGGCAGGGACTCCCAGAGGTAGCAAATGCCAGACAGATGACCAGGAGTCTTCCCTACATGTATGGGAGCCCTAACTTAGAACCAAGGCACTTGATAGAGGAAGAGGATGAGAGATTATAAACTTCATGAGTCTTTGTAATAGGAGAGGAGGTTTTCTCTCATACCACTGAATTCTGAAGATGCCTCTGTAGGTCCACTAAAGCAAGGTTTGGCAAACTGTAGTCCTCTACTGTCTGTTTTTGTAAATAAAGTTTTATTGGAAAGAACCATACCCATTCATTTATGTATTGTCTATGGCGGTTTTCACCCTACCTCCAATGCCAGAGTTGAGTAGTTGTGTCAGAGACTGGATGGCCTACAGAGTCTAAGATATTTTCTTTGTGGCCCTTTACAGAAACAGTTTGCTGACCCTTGCTCTAAGGCATCCATTTCCATTCCTTGGAGCTTTGCATTATTTTTTGAAAGGGCAGAATGAACCCAGATAATGGTAGGAAGAAGTGCTGAGGATGGAAATGTCAGCTTCTAGAGCACCACTGTTTCATAGAACTCTGCACTGATGGGAATGTTCTACAACTGTGTTGTCCATTGTGGATGGCTGACCACCCCCCCCACCTCACCCCCCGCCCTTCTAGTCTGTTTTCCTGTGCTGTGCCATCTTGCTCATGAGTATTCAATCTGTAACCGTGGCACAATCTTGTAAGCAGACCCAGTTGGCTTCACCAATTCTGAAGCCAGTAACTTCTTCCTTGGTTACTTTTAAGGTTGAATTGGGAATTGCTCATAGTCAGAGATTTCGTATAGCTCTCACACATCAACTGTTTGTCCAGCTCTGCTGCGAGAATGACCCAGCAGCAGAAGAGGGCACATACTAGCTGCCTATTCCTTTTCCCTATCCCTTTAGCGCATCTTCCTTCTGTCCCTTAGGTTACTTGTGTACAGTTTCCTGCTCTGAGCCCAATGTGGGATCTGACTCAGTAAGCATTTGTTAAACATGTTTTTCTTTTGGAATCATCAAATCTGCTGACCCATCATTAGGATTGATTCCAGGGAATTCAGGAGACAATAGAGTTGGAAAATAGGCAAATTGCTATTTTGAGAGGGTTGAAAGTGGGAGGGAACTTAACACTCACTGGTCCAATGGTAGGCACTTTTCATGTCAGTCTCCTTAACTCTACCAGATAGGTGTTGTCCTCATTTCACAGATGAGGCTAAAATCTGGAAGCAGAGTGGACCAGCGGAACAAGTTTGGATTTTTTTATTGAGACCTAGATTTAAATCTGCCACTTAGAGCTGTTTGAGTATAGGCAAATTGTTTTACCTTTCTTAGCTTCTGTTTCCTTCTTTGTCAAGTAGGGGTTTCAGTACCCACCTTGCAGGATTGTGATGGGACAGAATATGCAAAGATCCTTGTTAACTATCTGGCACTTGAAACATGGTAGATGATGATGGTGAGAATGAATGAACTGGCCAAGAGCTTCCAGTGTTGGAACCCAAGGCTTTAAGCTCATCCACCTGACTCCAAAGCTCCTTCTCACAGTTCTCCCTGACTGAGAGGGGTGGCAGGTTTTAGAAACTAAGGTTTTGCTTCAGTAAGATTCATTTCATCACAGGCACTCATTTAAGAATTTAGTATACAAAGATAATAATCATATCTCTGTCCTCACGGGGCTCCAGTCAACTCAGTATTAGAGTTTAAGAAGGAACCAGTGGCAAGAGAGCCTGAAGATGAGTGAAAGCACAGTCCCTTATCATACATATACCTCAATGTATACTCAATGGTTTGTTGAATGATGGAGATAATTTGGTGGGCGGGGTCTCAGAGGAGAGTAAGAAGGGACAGGCAATGGAGATTAGGCATTGGGGTTCATTTTAGATTGGTTCCTCCGAGTCACAAGATGATAAGTGAAGCTGCAGTGAGAGGGAGATTACTGTTTATTGTCAGTTGAGTAATCCACCTAGTAAAATAGTAGGCCAGGAGGGCTGGAAAATCTGTAAACCTTGGATTTAGAATACCTACAGGAAATGAAGATAAAAAGAAGCAGTGGGGGTCCATGTCAGGCTGGAAGGTTTGTGTTGTCTGTTATGTTGTGCACCTGAGCTCAACAGCTTGGGAATTAGAACTGGAGGGAAAAAAAAGGGTGGCTGGGCATAGCCGACGCTGCGATTTGACAACCCAAGGTACCCACTCAATTTCAACTCTACAATTCTCAGTAAATTGGGTGAGGAATAAATGGATAAGATCTACAGAGCTTGTTTGCTTTCGCCCTTGCTTTCAACCAGGCATGGCAATGTCCCCATGTTTCACATGAGGTACGTGAGACCAGAAACGTTAGAGGTCAGTAAAGCGCAGGAAGGGTGATTTGTTTAAGCCAGGCCGGCCTGGACCGCACTGGAAGTGCACAGGCTCTGGGAAGGCCATCGACGGGGACTATCCCCGCAGCACGTCGGGCACCTCTAAGAGCGCCTTAATTTGGTGTCAGGGAGGGTGTTGTCCATACTCTCCTTAGGCCACAGGCCAACCCCACCGTTCCCAGAAGCCTGTGCGACTGGTCTCCAGCCCGCCCGCTTCGGCCGGAGTCAGCAGGCCACTGTTAGTAATATAGGATTAACATCCGGGCCTCTCCTAACCAACAACCACCACCGAACGCAAAAGAAGCACCGGCTCCCGAGCACCCGCAGGCGTCCGGCGGACAGGTCCCGCCCCTGCCCCCGCTGATTGGAGGGCGACGCGAGCACCGGCGAGCGATTGGTACGCGGTGTCACAAAGGGGCGGGGGCGCGGCGACCACTGAGCGTTGCTCTTCGGTTCTTGCCGCGGCGGCGCTCGCGGGGCCGCACCTCCTTACTGGCCTGCGGGTGGGCGAGGCAGTGGACGAGAGCCGGTGAGGGCAAGCGGGCCGGATGGGGAGGGCGCCCAGGGCCGCGGGCCGCTGAGCCGGGCCGCGCTGCCGTCGCTGGCCTCCTGGCCTCGCCCCCTCCGTCGCCGCCGCTGCCCCGATACCGGCGCGGTGGGCCGCCTTCGCGGAGGAGACAGCCTTCACTTTCTGTCCTTCCGCGAGCGCGACGCGGGGTGCCCCGCCCCGTCCGACAGGTGCTGCCCTCCGAGTCGCGGATTCTGACGCGGAGCCTAACCGCTGCCCTCCTGATCTGGCCCATGCGTCTGGGTAGCCGGAGTTTATCCTGGAGGAGCACGGGCTGCGCAGGTGACTCCGTTCTCTTCAAGTGCCTAACACTGAAGGCTCGAGGAGGCGTTGGCTTTGAAGGATTTCACAGTCCCGCTAGGAAATTGATTTCAGAGTTTAGGGTACATGATGTGGTGGATATAATTCTGAAGCTTGTATTTAAAACTTAGGTATATTTCCAGGCTTTAGTAAAAACGGTTCATTAAGAGTCGGTATTTTTAAGGACTGCATAACATGCTAGCTCCCTTTATGTCGGAGGAAGAGTTTAAAAGAAATGCTCTTATATGGCTGTTCTTTACAACAGAGTTTATCGATAAAGCTGATTCCGAGTTACTGAAATTAGTTATTCAGCACTGTTATCGCATTACCTTCTTTAACTTCCCTTTCATCTTTGATGGTTGTGTTTTAAGAACTTTTTCAGAAGGGAGGAGAGAAATGTTTTGGAAATTGATTTAGAAACGTCTTTTGATGCCATTACTTTTTTCCCATGATTTTTTTTAACATCTTTATTGGAGTATAATTGCTTTACAATGGTGTGTTAGTTTCTGCTTTATAACAAAGTGAATCAGCTATACATATACATATATCCCCATATCCCCTCCCTCTTGCGTCTCCCTCCCACCCTCCCTATCCCACCCCTCTAGGTGGTCACAAAGCACCGAGCTGATCTCCCTGTGCTATGCAGCTGCTTCCCACTAGCTATCTGTTTTACATTTGGTAGCGTATATATATATCCATGCCACTCTCTCACTTCGTCCCAGCTTCCCCTACCCCCTCTCCGTGTCCTCAAGTCCATTCTCTACGTCTGCGTCTTTATTCCTGTCCTGCCCCTAGGATCTTCAGAACCTTTTTTTTTTTTAAATTCCATATATATGTTTAGCATACGGTATTTGTTTTTCTTTCTGACTTCACTCTGTATGACAGTCTCTAGGTCCATCCACCTCACTACAAATAACTCAATATTGTTTCTTTTTATGGCTGAGTAATATTCCATTGTATATATGTGCCACATCTTCTTTATCCATTCATCTGTTGATGGACACTTAGGTTGCTTCCATGTCCTGGCTATTGTAAATAGAGCTGCAATGAACATTGTGGTACATGACTTTTTGAATTATGGTTTTCTCAGGGTATATGCCCAGTAGTGGGATTGCTGGGTTGTATGGTAGCTCTGTTTTTAGTTTTTTTAAGTAACCTCCGTACTGTTCTCCATAGTGGCTGTATCAATTTACATTCCCACCAACAGTGCAAGAGGGTTCCCTTTTCTCCACACCCTCTCCAACATTTATTGTTTGTAGATTTTTTGGTGGTGGCCATTCTGACTGGTGTGAGGTGATACCTCATTGTAGTTTTTTTTTTTTTTTCTTTTTTTTGCGGTACGCGGGCCTCTCACGGTTGTGGCCTCTCCTGTTGCGGAGCACAGGCTCCGGACGCGCAGGCTCAGCGGCCATGGCTCACGGGCCCAGCCGCTCCGCGGCATGTGGGATCTTCCCCCACCGGGACACGAACCTGTGTCCCCTGCATCGGCAGGCGGACTCTCAACCACTGCGCCACCAGGGAAGCCCCTCATTGTAGTTTTGATTTGCATTTCTCTAATGATTAGTGATGTTGAGCATCCTTTCATGTGTTTGTTGGCTATCTGTATATCTTCTTTGGAGAAATGTGTACTTAGGTCTTCTGACCAGTTTTGGATTGGGTTGTTTCTATTTTGATATTGAGCTGCATGAGCTGCTTGGAAATTTTGGAGATTAATCCTTTGTCTGTTGCTTCATTTGCAAATATCTTCTTCCATTCTGAGGGTTGTCTTTTCGTCTTGTTTATGGTTTCCTTTGCTGTGCAAAAGCTTTTAAGTTTCATTAGGTTCCACATGTTTATTTTTGTTTTTATTTCCATTCCTCTAGGAGGTGGGTCAAAAAGGATCTTGCTGTGATTTATGTCATAGAGTGTTCTGCCTATGTTTTCCTCTAAGAGTTTTATAGTGTCTAGTCTTACATTTAGGTCTTTAATCCATTTTGAGTTTATTTTTGTGTATGGTGTTCTTCAGTGATCGCTTGGTTATTTAACAGTGTATTGTTTAGCCTCCATATGTTTGTATTTTTTAGTTTTTTTCCTGTAGTAGATATCTAGTCTTATAGCATTGTGGTCAGAAAAGATACTTGATACGATTTCAATTTTCTTAAATTTACCAAGGCTTGATTTGTGACCCAAGATATGATCTATCCTGGAGAATGTTCCATGAGCACTTGAGAAGAAAGTGTATTCTGTTGTTTTTGGATGGAATGTCCTATAAGTATCAATTAAGTCCATCTTGTATAATGTATCATTTAAAGCTTGTGTTTCCTTATTTATTTTCATTTTGGATGATCTGTCCAGTGGTGGAAGTGGGGTGTTAAAGTCCCCTACTATGATTGTGTTACTGTTGATTTCCCCTTTTATGGCAGTTAACATTTGCCTTATGTATTGGGGTGCTCCTCATCTATGTTGGGTGCATAAATATTTACAATTGTTGTATCTTCTTCTTGGATTGATTCCTTGATCATTATGCAGTGTCCTTCTTTGTCTCTTGTAATAGTCTTTATTTTACAGTCTATTTTGTCTGATATGAGAATTGCTACTCCAGCTTTCTTTTTTTTTTTTTTTTGAGGTATGCAGGGCCTCTCACCATTGTGGCCTCTCCCGTTGCGGAGCACAGGCTCCGGACGCGCAGGCTCAGCGGCCATGGCTCACGGGCCAAGCCACTCCGCAGCATGTGGGATCCTCCCAGACCGGGGCACAAACCTGTATCCCCTGCATCGGCAGGCGGACTCTCAACCACTGCACCACCAGGGAAGCCCCTCCAGCTTTCTTTTGATTTCCATTTTCATGGAATATCTTTTTCCATCCGCTCACTTTCAGTCTGTATGTGTCCCTAGGTCTGAAGTGGGTCACTTGTAGACAGCATATATAGAGGTCTTGTTTTTGTATCCATTCAGCCAGTCTGTGTCCTTTGGTTGGCGCATTTAATACATTTACATTTAAGGTAGTTATCGATATGTATGTTCCTATTACCATTTTTTAAATTGTTTTGGGTTTGTTATTGTGGGTCTTCTCCTTCTCTTGTGTTTCCTGCCTAGAGAAGTTCCTTTAGCATTTGTTGTAAAGCTCGTTTGGTGGTGCTGAATTCTCTTAGCTTTTGCTTGTCTGTAAAGGTTTTAATTTCTCTGTCGAATCTGAATGAGATTCTTACTGGGTAGAGTAATCTTGGTTGTAGGTTCTTCCCTTTCATCACTTTAAATATGTTCTGCCACTCCCTTCTGGCTTGCAGTTTCTGCTGAAAGATCAGCTGTTAACCTTATGGGGATTCCCTTGTATATTATTTGTTGTTTTTCCCTTGCTGCTTTTAATATTTTTTTTGTATTTAATTTTTGATAGTTTGATTAATATGTGTCTTAGTGTGTTTCTCTTTGGATTTATCCTGTATGGGACTCTCTGTGCTTCCTGGACTTGATTGACTATTCCTTTCCCGTATTAGGGAAGTTTTCAACTATAATCTCTTCAAATATTTTCTCAGTCCCTTTCTTTTTCTCTTCTTCTTCTGAAACCCCTATAATTTGAATGTTGTTGCATTTAATGTTGTCCCAGAGGTCTCTGAGACTGTTCTCAATTCTTTTCATTCTTTTGACTCCATTACTCTTAATAGCTAAGCATGTTTTTTAAATTATTGGTAAAAATTCTGACGTACTTTTTTCTCTGCCTTCTTCTTTCTTCTTCCTCTTCTATTTTTTAGCTGTCCTTGTATCATTTTCCATCCTGTTTTTGAGTCTCCATTGCCCCTCATTTACCAACATCATAGGGTTCCATAATCTGCCCAGTCAAGCATGCTCTAACACAACTTTCATAAGTTGTCCATGGGGCTTCCTTGGTGGCACAGTGGTTAAGAATCTGCCTGCCAATGCAGGGGACACGGGTCGAGCCCTGGTCCAGGAAGATCCCACATGCTGTGGGGCAACTAAGCCTGTGCGCCACAGCTACTGAGCCTGCACTCTAGAGCCCATGAGGCACAACTACTGAAGCCTGTGCGCCTAGAGCCCGTGCTCTGCAACAAGAGAAGCCACCGCAGTGAGAAGCCCGCGCACCACAACGAAGAGTAGCCCCAGCTTTCCGCAACTAGAGAAAAACCCGCACGCAGCAACGAAGACCAAACACAGCCAAAAATAAATAAAATAAAATAAATAAATTTATTAAAAAAAAAAAAAGCCCGGGGCTGATTCAGACTTGCCACATCAGTGAGTTCATCCAAGTGTAAAGTGATATGTTTAAAAAAAAAAAAAAAAAAGGTGTCCACGGACCCCGCCCTTAGTACTGGCTAGGTCTTTGGCCTACTGGAGCTTCCGTTTGCCCCTCTGCTATCATCTAGTCCTCCAGTCTGGCTTAACTAGATTTCCTAGACTTACTTTGCTCTCTGTTACAGTGATTT